>NC_141694.1:608894395-609499331 GCF_964263255.1 Lissotriton vulgaris | reverse complement strand
CCACGCACTTTCAGCTCAGGTGGGTGTGGGGGGGACATTGATTTGTGAATCACAGTCTGTTAGATAAAAAGCAAGATAAGATTGTGCGTCATACGTCCATCAAAGGATAGAGGGAAAAGAGAGAGAGAAAGAAAGAGTCAGAGGAAGACAGAAAAAGAAAGAAAGAGTGAGAGGAAGACAGAAAGAAAGAGAGAAACAGTGAGAGTGAGAGGAAGAGAGAGAGATAAAAAAGATAGAAAGAGTGAGAGGAAGACAGAGAGAAAGAGAAAAAGAATGAGAGAGATGAAGAGGGAGAAACAGTGAGAGAGAGGAAGAGAGAGGAAGAGTGTGAGAAAGAGGAAGAAAGAAACAGAGGAAGCGTGTGAGAGAGAGAAAGAGATAGTGAAAGAGTGAGAGAGAGGATGAGAGAGAGAAAGAGAGAAACAGTGTTAGAGAGAGGAAAATAGAGAGAAAAAAGAAAGAACGAGTGAGCAGAAGACAGAGAGAAAGAGAGAAACAGTGAGAGTGAGAGGAAGAGAGAGAGAAAAAGAAAGAAAGTGAGAGGAAGACAGAGAGAAAGAGTGAGGAAGATGATGAGAGAGATACAGTGCAAGAGAAGAAGAGAGAAAGAGAAAGAGGGAAAGAGTGCGAGAAAGAGGAACAGAGAAAGAGAGGAAGAGTGAGAGAGAGAAAAAGAGAGAGATATATATAGAGAGAGAAAGAGACAAACAGTGCAAGAGGAAGAGGGAGAGAGAAAGAGTGCGAGGGAGAGAAAGGAAGAGATGAGGAGGGACACTGAGTGCTCACACTGTGGACAAAACCCTCACAGCTCACTTTTACGCCACCGCTCTGTCTCCATCCACGTGCCGGGTCCTAGTGGAACTCTCAAGCTCCGACATCTGAAATATAGTACAGAATTAGTAATGGCAGGGTATATACGACTGTGTACGCCTAAATCGCTGTGCCGTCTTTCTGTATCCAGGCAGCTGTACCCCATCCACACCTGCTGAGGTATGTGTCCACCGGTGCACACCCAGGCCTCACTGCTCACCTTTACGCGGACAGGGCACCCTCCACATCGTGGAGCCCCGCTTTCAAGCCAACAAGTCTTACATTTGGCGCTGCATCTTGCATTTGTCATGGCAGAGGACATATTAGTGCACCTATCATCATCACAGGTTGTACACCCGCTTAGTCCTTATGGTGCTACTAACTCAGTGATAAGTGAGACCACGCAGTTTTGGCTCAGGCCTACACTGCGGTGCAGCAGGGCACAAAATACATGAGGTGTCCGGGCCACCGGGATGGGCCGTTACCGTGGTGGTGTAACTATGCCAGACCCAGTGCATGTGCTGCAAGCAACTCTAAAATGGCGTGGAGCATGTGCGCCCGGTCTTTTTTATTAGTAGGGTCACTTGTCCTGTGACGCCTGTGCTGGATGGGTGTGGTGTGAATGTATACCAGCCATGAGGGAGTGGCTGTGGCATACTAAGAATTAGACGTGTGACCAGCAGATCACTACAATGAAAATCTGCTCCATGTAGCGTTTTTGTCCTTCCCTATAAGCGTAAACTGAGATTTGTATACCCCGCTGCAACGCAGCTCTGTAGCGCTTACTGGAGGTAGCTGGTGGGCTTGTTGTCCCCCATGGACCCTCAGACCTCAAGAGGATTTAATCCCCCTGTTTACAACACTCCAGGGGGCGCGTTTGCACAGTGGTGCAGGGAAGGGGCGTGGCCTGGTGTGGCAAATGTGCAAACGCCCCTGTGGCGCGTTTTAAGTTGGGGGATTAAGTCCCCTTGAATCCTGAGGGTCCCTGGCAGCCAACTAGCCCACCAGGTACCTCCAGTAAGCACTAGGGAGCTGTGTTGCAGAGAGGTGGTCCAAGGCCAAGCCCCCTTTTTACACCACTCCGCAATGCAGCTCTGTGGTGCTTACTGGAGGTAGCTGGTGGGCTAGTTGGCCTCCAGGGACCCTCAGGACTCAAGGGGACTTAATCCACCATTTTACAACACACCAGGGGATGTGTTTGCACTGTGGTGCAGGTAGGGGGCATGGCCTGATGTGACAAGTGTGCAAATGTGCCCTGTGGCGCGTTTTAAATTGTGGGATTAAGTCCCCTTGAATCGTGAGAGTCCCTGGGGGCCAACTAGCCCACCAGGTACCTCCAGTATGTGCCAGGGAGCTGCGTTGCAGAGAGGTATTCAGAGGCCACGCCTCTTACCTCTCTGCATTGCAGCTCTGTAGCACTTACTGAAGGTACCTGGTGGGCTAGTTGGCCCCCAGGGACCCTCAGAACTCAAGGGGAGTTAATCCCCTAATTTACAATGCTCCAGAGGGTGCTTTTGCACAGTGGTGTAGGGAGCGAGCGTGGCCTGATGTGACAAGTGCGCAAACGCACCACCTGGTGCGTTGTAAATTGGGGGATTCATTCCCCTTGAGTCGTGAGGGTCTCCAGGGGCCAACTAGCCCACCAGCTACCTCCAGTGGGCGCCACAGAGCTGCGTTGCAGGGAGGTGTAAAAATGGGGCGTGGCCCTGGATTACCACTCTGCAACACAGCTCCCTGGTGCGTCTTGGAGGTACATGGTGGTCTAGTTGGCCACCAGGGACCCTCAAGATTCATGGGAACATAATCCCCCAACTTAAAATGTGTCACAGGTATTCAGGCAGTGGATGTGGACACGTCAGGTTCACAGTAGGGCAGTCGCCAGGATGCAAATGCTCCTGGCGTGAAGAATTCCCCCTGCCACGAGCCTAAGAGGCGTCTCTTATTTTTCGCATGAATTCTACATCCTTCACAAAGTGCATGGGATACATGAAGAAGTTCCTATGCACCGATTACATACAAGTTTGTAACTGGCGTGTTTATCCGGCCTTATTTGCTAGTGACGCCTTAGCGTGCGTCACCGATGAGGTGAGGTCTATTTTGGTCCTGATGAATGCTGAGCTGAATTTTGGCTCTATATAGTAGAAACATGTCGACCTTTTTTGTATGTTTGTTTTTATAGAACATTCTGGTTCAAACTAATTTAACCTCTTTTATGTCCGTCTTCCACTATTGTTTTTAATGGAGTCAGAGCTACCCCTTTATTAAAAGGGTTTGGGGGGTAGCCCGCGCTCCTTTTAACTCACTTTCTTATCACCGTTGGAGATAATTTTTCCAAATAAGAACCCAATGAAGACAACTGGCAACCGACTTTCAGTTGGTGCCTGAGGGTTCTTTTTCTACACTGTGCATGTATAACCCACTGTAGTGCTGTCCCTTCGGGTCTGGTACTCTGGCCTAGGTGGTAGTAATCTCGTCATCTTATGATTTTACTGCCCTTTCTCTGTTCCCTTTTCTATTTTTGGCTTATTTAGTCACTCTTCTGTTGATTTGTATAACACGTTTGAAAACTTGTCACATCAGGCCACATCCCCTCCCTGCACCACTGTGAAAAAGCACCCCCTTGAAGTGCTGTAATTACATCCCCTTGAGTCCTGAGGGTTCCTGGGGGCCAACTAGCCCACCAGCTACCTCCAGTAAGCGCCACAGAGCTGCATTGCAGAGAGGTGTAAAAAGGGGTGTGGCCTCTAACACCTCTCTGCAACGCAGCACCCTGGCACATACTGGAGGTACCTGGTGGGCTAATTTGCCCCCAGGGACCCTCAATATTGAAGGGGATTTAATCCTCCAATTTACAATGTGCGAGGGGGTGCGTGTTCACACTTACTATGTCAGGCCCTGCCACCGACCTGCACCACTGTGCAAAGGCGCCGAAGTAAAAAAATATATATATATATTTTTGGCCCTGAGAGGTCCTTCTGTGGCCCCTTGAGCAGGCCTAGGGGGTCAGGGTATTTCTACCCTGCCCCCTTCTCTTGTTTTCTTGTGACTCGCATCTATCGAGCCACAAGATGGCTGCCAACACTTCCTGGTTGGGAATGTTGACAGCCAATCACAGTGAAGCTCCTGCACAGGACTTAGGCTCCGCCCAGATTTCAAAAATTTTATTTTTCTAATTTCTCAGCAAGAACTGAGCGGATTTACACCATTTTAAAAAAAGGTCGCTTTCTCATCCAAGCGCTACCTTTTTGCCAAATGTGGGGTAATTCCGTTCAGCAGTTCGGGCTGTAGCTTATCGCAAAATTTCCCAAGGAAATTCACATGGGGAAAACTCGTTTTGGGACCCCCCCTTTTTTCTCAGACCCCGCTTGATGAATCACCCCCCAACAATCAGGATAGGAGCTGACCTGGATAGACTTTTTTTGGGGAGAATTTCGCAAATATTCAGAAACCATGCCAAAGTTATTAGCAAATCAAAAAATGCTTTTCCTACGGCAACTAGGTTGTAACTATAACTACCTACTGGTATATATATATATATATTTATTCCTCTCACCCAATTAATACGGCCTCATAAATCTGGTACTAATGTATATGTACATAATTATGGAACACTAAACAGACTGTGTACAGTAATCACTAAAATGTAAATAGTGTACATATATACCAGCGTGAAAATAACTTGGCTGTAAACAATGTTAAAAAACAATTTTGCTCAACTTGCGGAATTAGCAGACTACTTTACTGAATATAATCAAGAATCATTGGATTCATGAACTGTTAGAATATCGAGAATGCAACAAAAGAATGGGATGCATAAAATTGTATAAATGTTAATATGTATATACTATAATTTGGCTTTGAATGATTTTGAACAGGCATAGTACTTTACGGAAATGTTGAAATGTAAAATGGCCGCGTTGGAGAGCCGGCAAAAACTGTGCAGGGTTGATGGTCTAGATGACCATGGAAAGGGAAGAGGGTACTTACACTTAGCACTTTAAAAATTAGGTCTAGACACAAGGACTCTATGGTCCAGTGGAAGGCTAGGAGTAGCCGAAACGCGTAGGCCGTCCGTTATTTGATGCACGTTATTTTGCACATGGTGTGTGAATAAAAATATTTATGAACTAACCTGTTGCTGTGCCGTGACTTCAGCCGTGGTAACTGTGGTGAGTAGAGACAAGGCAAAATTTGGCCCGTATACTGGAACGCGCATCACAGGCACTCTCGGACGAGGGGAGGCGGTCGGAGTGGAGAATCCAGTAAGCACGAATTGGAGAGAGAATGACCGATACCTCTGCTGTTACTGCCGGAGTCCCGCAAATGAGTCCCGCAAATGAATGAGCTTGAAAAATCGCAGTGGACAGAAGTTGCGGAGGATTGAACGGCGAAAGACCCATCGGTGAGTGAACTGACTGGGTGGGTGTTCGGTTTCGCTTTGTTCTGTAGCGCGGCATAGGCGGCGTTCAGGCTGTGTGAGACGGCAACCTCCCGTTAGCAAACAAACCTTTGGGAAAAGTAGCCAGGGCGCTAGCGGTAATAGCAGTTCTATGAGAAAAATAATCAACGAGAAAATTAAATACCCGCGGAACACGCAGTGCACTTTGAATCCATACTTTGGCAAACGCATGGAAAGTGCGGGTTAATCAACAATCTAAAAACTACCCGGAATGGAAACAGGGGAGAAAGGAGACAACGTGACTGCCTCAGAGAGACCTGGAAACTCCTTAAAGGGACAGAGCAGCATTTCGGGAGCCGAATGAACACGGAGTGTTCATTAGGAGCAACAGGCACACGGGAGGTCAGCAAACCTTAGAAACAAAGGGGCTGACAATCCTGAAATTAAAAGCAAAGGACACACCTGGCGAATGAAACGTAACATCAACAAGAATTTTTGAAACTCAACCCTGCACAGTAAAGAATGGCAGACAAGTCCAGAAGTCGCCAAATGAGGGCGAGCGAGTTACTAAATGATGATAATCCACCCATTACAGTTACGAGATCCAAAGGAAAAGGGGGAGAAACAGTGAAGGATAAAACTGTTTTAACCATAGTGAGAGAGTTGCAACAACAACGTATTCAAGAAGTAAACAAATGGTGGGAGAAGACCACTTTAGAAAAATATATCGAATAAAAAAGAATCCCTCGAGGACTGAGAAGCCTTATAATGTCAACTTTGAATGACCTAGATTTGGATCTAATTAAACTATGGCAAACTGACACAAATGAATGTTCCTTCAAATTAATGAGAACTTTGATCATTCATGCTGAAATGTGGTATTGGGTTCTCCAGGCCTACATACTCCGCAGAATACCCTCTACACCGTCAGAACTGTTGGCACGGAAACTAGAAAATGCAAAGGCAAGTTTATTAAGACCCCATGGGGTGGTGGTACATTCCTACAGCACCCTTCGGTAATGCAAGAAGTATCACACCGATCATCGGTGCAAGTCCTTCTTTTATACAGTTTTACAGTAATAAAAAGGTAGGCGGTACACAGTTACAGAGCTTTAGGTACATATATGGTCATTTTTGGAACACAGCCAACTCATGGGAGGAGCTATAACACCACTGGTAAGTTTGGCGGAACATTCCTAAGTGATGACTGGTCAATCTAAACTGCGCATGTGTGAGCTTGACCATTACTAAAAATAGCCTGTTGCTGGGCAAACTCGAGTGGTCAGTGGCACAGAAGAAGGACAAAGGACATGCTGACCACGAGGCAACGCATTCAACTAAAATGGCCGCTGTTACATACAAAATGGCGTCCAACAACTATAGTCAAGATAAAGGGAAAACACTTGTAGCAAAGCTTAACGCTAACCCGATCACCATCAAATTACGACAGACGACCCTTTTAGCGTTTAGCTGAAGCTACCTCATAGTGGACGTAATCGGGGTATTCATCTTCAATATCAATAGACATGATTTGTGCTACTTCTTTATGAATCATTTGTTCATGTTTAGCAAAAGCTCGTTTGGATGAAATACAAGCAGAAAGACACATAGCGCATAATACAGGGCCACACTGGATACAAAGGCATAAAAAGAATAATATCCCAATTATTACACATAGAATTGTCAGCAACTTCCAACCCCATGTACTAAGTATTGACCAAAACCACCCCGGAAATGTCCATGTACCATTATCAGGATGTATCTCAGCAGCAACTTTATGTAATTTGGATATTGCATCGTACACAGAAGGAGAATTATCTGGCACATATACACAACAACTACTTCCGATAATGCGGCATGCTCCTCCACGATCAGCTAATACTACATCTAATACCATTCTGTTCTGAAGCGTTACAATTCTAGTTATCTGAAGCTCCTCAGTTAAATTTCCTAACGCAAAAGCAGTATCATTAGCAACAGCTTCTACAACATGAGTTAACCGTCGTATTTTTCGACTATTCAGAGCAGCTCCAACAAAAGAAAACAGGCCTAAATTAAAATCGAGATATTGTTGTAACGCAGTGTCTGTTTGGTCTATGTCCTCAAGGACTAATGCTCTTTTTACCCTATTCAATATGAAATCGTGATAAAGAATGTAATTGTTATAATACATAGGTGGGGCAATAAACACAGGGGGTAATACAAAAGATATATAACATGTTCCTAACCATCCTATAGGGAGACGATGATAGCCTTTATTTCCACATATAAAGTACGTATTTCGGGAGGCCACAAATGAAATGCCATTTGGAGTATCAAAGGTAAGAGTGGTGTTACATTCACTTCTGCCAACTGGGATTGTACCTTTATTACGAACACAGAGATCAGCTTTAGTATCAATAACAGTAATCAGATGTGAACTAGACATATTGACACTCCGTTGGTTATTATAGACTCGTGGTGCTGACACGTTGTTGGGCGGTACTCCTCCCATTCAAACTTAGTTCCTTCAGCTTGCGGATAGCCATCTCGATCATTATAACATATCTTGTTGAGTCGAAAGAGCAGCCCCCCTTTCGTTGGCCATCGCAACGTGAATAGGAGTGTGTACCAGGCATTACAAGAACCATTATGGGAAAACGGGAGTGGGATAAGCGGTGTGCCTTATTTCTTTTGATGTCCAGGCAACATCCCACATACCCAGCAGTTCGAAGTGTTAGTCATATTGTGGGTGTGATGCAGAATCTGAATAAAACTATTGTTCAAATAAGTCTGTCGGTGCCGCTCTTCATGATAAGGCAGAGTAAAATGGAAATGTTCAGATGGAATCGGGGTAGTTGGCAACAAATGTTCTCGCACTGGTACCACAAATTCTATTACCCAGGCTATCACAGCTATCACAACAATTGTCAAAACAAATAGTACTGCACCAAGAATTCTTTTGTCTCGTACTGCAGAAGATGCCATAGTTCAAAGTTCAAAATGTCTCAAAAACACAACTAAAAAATAAAAATATGAGTGCTGAGCTCCAAGGTAGCCGTTGGTTTCTTCTCCGAGATTCAAGACAGGTGTTGCTACACTTGGCAGAACAGATCCCCCCGCCCCTTGATATTCCCGGCTTCCGTTTCACAAACCTGGTGCGGTAACTCAACCAGTCTCGCACAAAAAAAAAACTGCTTATCGTGGTCGTAGGTTATATCTCTTTTTCTCAGAAACAATGTGGTCCGGGAAGGCTCCCTCTGATTCGGCCGACGTTACAGCTGGGTTCTTCTCCTCGTACAAGATGTCTCGATAATCAGACAGCACAGTTGGGCTCACTAGATCCGGAGAAACACAGCGGCAGTGAGTAGAGTGCACCCACCGCTTCCTGTTGGTATCTCGCACAGCCGTTCGAGTTACGAGCAATACCTGCTCGGGGCCACGCCACCTCGGTTCCAAGCTGCTCGTCCTCTCGAAGGAGCGGATCATAACATGATCCCCAGGACGAAGATTGTGAGCCTCTCCAATGGAATTGTCGGGGAGCGCTTCTCGAACCTGTTGATGAATGGAAAGTAAATCATTTGTTAATCGTGCCAAATAATCGTTCTTCATTATACAAGGCACATCATGTAACAATCGAGGCTTAGGAACTCCCCATATATTCATAGGCCTTCCAAACACCACTTCATAAGGTGTGAGGCCAGTTCGGGAATGGGGTACTGATCTGATAGATAGCAATGCCAGAGGCAGAGCGTCCGGCCATTTCAAAGACGTAGATGCCACAATCTTTGCTAGCTTTAATTTCAGAGTAGCATCATATCGTTCAACAAGACCTGCTGACTGAGGATGGAACACAGCATGAAATTTCTGCTGAATTCCCAATCCCTTCATCACGTATTCCACAATTTTACCAACAAAATGAGGACCATTGTCGCTCCACAAAAATTTACAAACGCCGTATCGAGGGAAGTACTCTTTGAGCAAAACCTTAGCTGTTGTCAACGCTGTATTATCCTTCATGGGGAAGGCCTCAATCCATTTACTGAAAGCACAAACCACCACTAAGACATACTTACGGTTATTACAACGCTCAAGCTGGATATAATCCATTTGCAGTACTTCAAACGGTGCAGTAGGTGGAACAAACCCTCCTTTCGGAGTATGAGTCCCTTTTGCAGGATTGTGCTGTAAACATATCAGACAGGTCTGCACTACACTCTTGGCCGTATTGGCAATCTCAGGATGCTCCCAAACTCGTGTTAGCAATCGAGTAATTGCAAGGGCTCCAACATGTGCCAATCCATGTGTCATTTGGACCATCGCTTGCAAGTAAGCTGCAGGCAATTTCCATCTTTCCATATCTTTACTTCGCCAACAACCCTCATCATCCAGCACTCCCTCTGCTGCCCAGGTTGCAAGTTCTGCTTCAGACGCTGATTTCTGAATGTCTAGTATCTCCTCTCTAGCATCAAGCCATTGCTCAGCCTGTGATTTCACCACATACATTGGCGTGTCATTTCGTAACATAGCCGTTTGTCTTGCTATACTGTCTGCGAAAGCGTTACCTTGTCCCACTTTGTCAGTGACTTTTTTGTGTGCACTGCATTTGATTATCGCTACTTTCTTTGGACAAAGTAACGCATTCAGGAGATCACGCACTAGTTCTCCGTGCATGATGTGTACTCCATGCGAAGTCAAAAACCCACGCTCTCTCCAGAGTAGGCCAAAGTCATGCGCTACTCCGAAGGCGTACCGGCTGTCTGTGTAGATGTGCACACATAGGCCAGCACTCAATTCGCAGGCTCTTGTCAAAGCTATTAGCTCCGCTGTTGGGCCAATTTCTGTGGTATTCGTGCTGTTTCTACCACTGTCTTAAGTGTCGTGATCGCATATGCTGCAGAAGTTGTGCCATCTGGCAGCCTTAAACATGATCCATCAACCCACAGTTCCCCATCCACATCTGGAAGTGGCGTATCCTGTAAGTCGACACGACCCTTTGTTTGTTCTTCGGTCAGGAAAACACAATCATGGTGTTCTTCCTCCTGGCCCTCAGCAACCGGATACGGCAATAAAGTGGCAGGGTTCAGGGTAGCACATCTCTTTAGTGTGATGTGTGGTGCTAAAAGTGTAAGCTAATATCCTGTTAAACGTGCACTTGTGAGATACTGGGTCTTCGTTTGATTTAACAAAGCATCTACCGCATGGGGAACTAACACCAACAGTTTGTGTGACAAAACTATTCCCTCACTCTGCCATATAGCTACTGCTGTTGCTGCAACTGCTCGGAAACACCCAGGTAAACCTCGTGCCACTGGATCAAGTATTGCCGAAAAGTATGCACAGGGCCTCTGCTTATCCCCGTGTGTCTGCACTAACACCGACAATGTACAGCCATCTTTCTTGTGCACATACAACGTGAAAATCTTTGTGTAATCTGGTGTACCTAACACTGGTGCAGAACAAAGGGCTTGTCTCAATTGTTCGAAAGCATTCTGACATTCATCTGTCCATTTAAGAGGCATTGGTGTAGTTTTGGACAATAATGCTAACAAGGGTTTTATAATGTGTGAAAACCCCATTATCCACTGTCTACAAAAGGACGTTAAACCTATAAAGGCACGCACATCTCTCTGAGTACGGGGGACTGGTGTATCTAAAATTGCTTGAATTCGATCAGATGTTAATGCACGTCCCTCCCTAGACAAAAGATGACCGAGGTAGGTCACCTTTGGTCTACACTATTGTAACTTTTTCCTAGAAACTTTGTGATTGTTCTGAGCAAGAAAGGAGAGCAAAGCAAGAATACTCTCCTCACACTGCGCATATGTGTCTGCGGCCAGTAAAAGATCATCCACGTACTGGATAAGAGCTACCCCAGATTGCAGATCAAAAGAATCAAGCTGTCTTTTTAAAGCCTGGCTATAAATGCTAGGACTTTCTGTATAGCCTTGAGGGACACGACAAAATCTATATGATTTATTATTTAACGTGAAGCCAAATAGATATCTGCTGTCGAGATGGATGGGAATGGAAAAGAAGGCATTTATAAGGTCAATTACAGAAAACGTGGTAGCAGTGGGGGGGACCAAAGTAAGTAAGGTGGTAATATCAGACACCACCGGGTACTGGGGCACTACAATGTTGTTTATTTCTCTCAAATCAATAATAAATCGATAGACTTTGTCATCAGTGTCTTTCTTTAGGATCGGAAGAATCGGGCTGTTACAAACATTGTAGGGAACCTCCTCCACAACTCCTGCAATTAACAAATCCTGAACAATGTGCATCAGGGCAATTTCACCTTCTCTAGATATCTTATACTGGGGTACACGTGGCAAAGAGACTCCCTCTTTAACAGTTATTTGAATAGGCGGAATGAGCATCTGTCCCACATCCGTGTCTGACGTAGCCCATAACGTGTGTGGGAGAGAGGCTAATTCTTCAATTTCCTGCATAGTACATAGTCTTCCTACATCCGGGTAATTGTCATTCAAAATAACCCGCACTCCTTCAGGAGCGCAGCGTATGGTTGCTCGAAAATATTTAAGCAAATCTATGCCCATAATATTGTCTGGGGTATGTGGCGACAATAAGAATGGACATAGACCAAAGAATCTGTCAATGCAAAATGTAAGAGGTTGTGACAGTGGGCTTGGAGAGGGTGTGCCATCGAACCCTATGCATGTAATCGTTTCGCCAGACAGGGGAGCCCTTGGAACCAAGTTTTTAGACAGAGCACTACGAGTAGCTCCTGTATCAACCAAAAACTGATCAGTAGAACCCAAAACGCCCGCTAATACATATGGACCTCTTTGATCTACTGGCACTTCAACCGATTCCACACCCCATCCTACGCTATCCACCTCCTCGACCACGCTGACTACGTTGCTCACGAAGCACCGGACAATCTTCAGCCCAATGCCCAAACTCTTTACAGTATGCACATTGGTCCTCAGCAATGTCGGTATGACCATAAGACGTACCATACCCTCCTCACCTGCCTCTATCATTCCCCCTTGGCTGCGTAGCACGAACCTGAGCCAACATTACCTTCGTCTTTAACTCCTTCGCCTTCTTATCAGTACTTTCTTTAGCCTCTAATTCCTGCCGCTCATAATACTGAGCCATAGTTAACGAAGACGCCGGGGTCACCGTGGTCCAGGAACTTTCACTAGTTTTCAATCGCTTTGCAATCTCCGGTAGGAGATTAGCCACATACTTATCGACAAACAAATGCCTACCCGTATCATCCGTTAATAATTGCCCACTGTAATCATGAAACGCTTCTTCAAAACGTGAAAAGAAGTCAGATACCGACTCGTCCTGTTTCTGTTTGCAAGAGGCTAACATAGTCCAATCGATCTTTTTAGGGGGAACAAGCATTTTTAATTTATTCAAAATAGCTGTTGGGAGATATAGAATTAACTGGCAGGGCGTACATGCAGGTTCCCTGTCTAAATCAGCTTGGGCTATAGCTTTCCAATCCGCTCCTAAAATCGTTTGGTCATCAAACTTACGAATCGCTCTCCACATATCAGGGGGCAGTATTAACCCAAAGAAAAGATCGATATCAACTAGTGTCATAACACAGGAAGAAATAGCCCCCTCCACTCCTTCATAGAAAGCTGCCAGATTTTTACGGGGATCAGGTAAAGCGTTTTTCAATGCCATAACATCTGCTCTATTCCAAGGCGTATACACCCAATTATATATAAAATACCCTTTTGCATCCCCGGACAATTTATCATCACTGGTACCTTGCCCTTTGGGGGGAACATACAAAGGTGCGGCTTCACGCATAGGCATAACATGAACTTTAGAACTCTTATCTGCTCCAAAGATCGAACACTCTTTGGATTGCTCCGTCGACCCCGGCGCAGACACGTCTGATGCTTTGTGTGCTTCCCGCAATCTGGACGCCTCATCCCGTAGCTGGACCAACCGTCGGAAAAACCCATCCGCATCTGCAATAACAAATAAACCTTTACGCATATTCTCACGATGAACTGATATGTCCTTAGGCTCTAGATCAATCGAATGCTTCCTAAATCGTTCTACAACTTCATCTCCGAAAGCACTTAAAAAATACAACTGTTCTCGCTCTGACCACTTATTCCTTTCAATGTTAATCTCTGACATAGTTATTTTATTCAAATTAAGTTTGCGAGCAAAACTGCGCAACTCCGCCGCTTCACCGGCAGTTAACCTTTTACTCTTACTCCCTTGACCATCTCCGTCCGAGTCCTCGACCGGGCCGTAGGCGAAACATACGGAGGCGGGCACCGATCTAGTAATGAAAAATCATCAACTTCGTTAGTGAGGACAGGATAAAGCGGACGCCGAATAGGAAATTGACCGCTCGTTTGCAAGTTACGTTCCTGTGCCTCCCTCTCTTTCTTTTCCTGCAACTCCTTCTCCTCCAGCTGTAAAGACTTATCTCGAGCAGCCTTGCGCTGCTCTTTTTCCGCCAAGGCTATTTCATGCTTCATTCGTTCACGCACTGCTTTCTCCCACATTCGTACACAATCAAACATATTTTGTCTAGATCTGCGCTGAAACAAACATTGCTCCACAAACTGAACCTTTCGTAAATCAAACGACCCATGTAGTGGCCATTGCAACTCGGGATCAGATTTGGTGTATTTATTCCATAATTTACTGTACAATAAAGGGGGAAGGCCAAATTTTATATACATCTCTCGATTGGGAGTCCCCTCTGGGGGAGCCGGCTGAGATTAATTTAATCGATAAGTGGCACCATTTCCAAGACAGCACATTCCTCGGAGTGTGCTTAAAACAGGCATGTTCAAAAAGTATCACGGAAACGTGATACCACAAAATGGCACTTACTATACTTCACACAAATGTGCCGCTCAAACACAAACAAAACAAGAGAAATATCTCCACATGCCTGCCTATGTGAAGTGCACTGCACATATAGTTCAAATCATAGGATCAAATGTTAGCTAACTCAAAACATATTCATAGAACCATAGTAAGCGTCCGTAGACTACCTTACCACTCACAAGCTTACCAAAATCTCAGATATCCAGGTTCCAACTGCCAAGGTCTGTAATCAAATCAGCCAAATCGGCACTGTATGACAACTCGAACGAGCAGGATCTCAGTCGAGGACCAGCGCCACCTGGAAGGTCAGATCGGAAGGAAAGGAAGAAAACACCGTGGGTGCCAAGACTCGGGTCACTCAGTGGCAGCGTAAGCGTCCATGGCGAGTTTCCAATCCTTAGTCACGACCTCTCCTTCGGGCATCCGAGTCGCCGATGAGTCCCTTCGTGGTCGCCAATTTGTGGTATTGGGTTCTCCAGGCCTACGTACTCCGCAGAATACCCTCTACACCGTAAGAACTGTTGGCACGGAAGCTAGAAAATGCAAAAGACAAGTTTATTAAGACCCCATGGGGTGGAGGAACATTCCTACAGCACCCTTCGTAATGCAAGAAGTATCACACCGATCATCGGTGCAAGTCCTTCTTTTATACAGTTTTACAGTAATAAAAAGGTAGGCGGTACACAGTTACAGAGTTTTAGGTACATATATGGTCATTTTTGGAACACAGCCAACTCATGGGAGGAGCTATAACACCACTGGTCAGTTTGGCGGAACATTCCTAAGTGATGACTGGTCAATCTAAACTGCGCATGTGTGAGCTTGGCCATTACTAAAAATAGCCTGTTGCTGGGCAAACTCGAGTGGTCAGTGGTACAGAAGAAGAACAAAGGGCATGCTGACCACGAGGCAACGCATTCAACTAAAATGGCCGCCGTTACATACAAAATGGCGTCCAACAACTATAGTCAAGATAAAGGGAAAACACGTGTAGCAAAGCTTAACGCTAACCCGATCACCGTCAAATTACGACAGAAAGAAAACTGGAGAATATCACAAGTATAATAACGGCATTAGAAACTGAACTCGCAGATATTCCCACATCAGAAGAGAACAAGGAGACCATTGAAAATATGGAGAAGAAGGTAGCTAAACATGAAATGGAGGTAGAAACACGTAAGGCCAACAAATTCACTGGAGACAGGTTGGATTACACCAATGGGCGAATATATACATTCGCCCGCAAATATGATACTATGAGGAGTCATGTGGCAATGGACAAAAACACTGACACAGTCACTGAACAAACGGAAGAGGTGGATAGCTCTGAGGTGAGCTCTATTGAAGGAGAATCTAATAGTACACCACTGGATTTTCGGGGGGAAATACAGTTGGCATATATGGTCACGCGACAGAGAGGGAGAGGCAGACTCAATACGTGGGGAAGGGAACAAAGACCACCGAAGAAGCCCCCGACAAACCAAAAACCAGAAGGGGCGGAAAAAGAAATCAAACCAAGAAGAGGCAAAGGAAAGCAAAAGTAGTAATGAAGAAAATGATGATATCTGACAATACAGTCATAAATTTATAAAGCAGAGAGTTGTCAGATATACAACTAAAACTTTTGAACAGAGGCCTTTCATATTGCCCCACGAAGAACATGAATGTACCAAACGCACGTATTGACTTATATAAATTTTGCCGCAAAGTAAAATTAAAAAAATACTTTGCTGAAAAAGACCCAAGGAAAACACATGCCCCGAGGGCAAAAGAAACATTGTCCACTGTCAAACAAAAGGACCTACCATCGATTATAACTTTAACATTGATTAAAGAAACTCCTTCAGTAAGTCAAAGTGATAATACAATATCACCACAAATGGAGATTGAGCTTTGTGTCATAATGGGAATAACCACGAACACAGGAGGAGATAGTGGTTTAAAAAAAAGCTCAAGATTTTGTCCACAGCTTCCACCGGGCAACAAGTTGGATTTGTTTCATGAACTAATGGTAGAAGAAATAACGAAGATCGCGGATAAATCTGCCAAGAACGCGAAGAAGAAACAAAATCTTTCACCAAAAGAATGCAAAGCCATGTCCGAACTAAAAGATGATCCAACAATAATAATCAAGTCATCCGACAAAGGTGGTAACCTCGTTGTACAGGACGTGTCAGCCTACTATGAACAACTAAAGAAAAATCCAATGGAAGAATGGACCAGTGAATATCATTCTTTGTTGTTAGGTTGGAAAGAAAGGGGCCTAATTGATTTTGATGAATATTGTTACTTAAAAACAGATAGTCCAATTGTTGCCACAATATACTTTTTACCAAAAGTTCATAAATCCTTCATACAACCTCCAAGAAGACCAATTGTAAGTTCCATAGGATCGTTATTGGAACCAACATCAAGATTCATAGATATATTTTTATTGAACTATGTGACAGCACTACCATCTTTCCTGAGGGATACAATGGATTTCCTAAAAAAGATCTCTGAGAGTGAATGGAAACCAACTTATTTATGGCAACCATTGACGTTGCCTCTCTTTACACCTCAATACGTCATGAGGATGGTGTGAAAACCGTCAAAAATGTGCTAGGAGCACGCTCAGTAAGCCTTTCGGAACACTCAGCAATGCTATTGGATATGCTTTACTACTGCTTAACACACAATTTTTTCCTGTTTTTGGGGAAGATGTATCTCCAAAAGCAGGGGACCGCAATGGGAACATCATTTGCGCCAACTTATGCGAACCTCCTGATGGGGGCCTGGGAAAGTGAGGTCGTGAAAAAAGAAAAAGAAAATGAAAATGGATCCAGAATAAAACTTTGGTGTCATTTTATAGGTGACTTGTTCATCATATGGGAAGGAGACAACAACTCACTCCAATTATTCATTGAATCCCTGGAGGTAAATGAATATAATCTGCATTTCACTTCATCTATCAGTTCCACAAATCTAATCTTCTTAGATGTAGAGATATTTGTAAAGAACAACAAATTGTGCTCCAAAATTCATAGGAAACCGACATCATGCAATAGCATCCTCCACGCGAATAGTGGACATCCTGTGAAATTGAAATGGAGTATTCCATATGGCCAAATGCTGCGAGCAAAAAGAAACTGCTCAGAACAAATGGATCTAGAAGATGAAATAAACAAAATGAGCCATCGGTTTTTGGAGAGGGCGTATCCGGAAGAAGTGATATCTTCTGCAAAATCTAGGATGGCCATGAAAAAGAGAGTGGATTTGCTTGTACTAAAAAACAAAAGATCTGAAAACATCGTGGATAATGAAAATGATCAAAGGAATGAAGTGACAAGATTAATCATAGATTTTGACAACCAAAGTAGTAAAATGAAAAGGGCATTACAAAAACATTGGAAAATCTTGCTCCTGGATGAAGCTTTGAAAAGTAATTTAACAACTTATCCAAGCATTGCTTACTGGAAAACTTCATCTCTAGAACACAAAGTTATCTTGAGTTAAGAGAACCAGACAAACGAACTTGGTTAACAGCTCCTGGATTCTGGAAGTGCTATAAGTGTAAGGCCTGTGATCATGGCGTGAACATCAAGGAATATAAACTTCAAAATGGCAAAATCGAGAAAATGAAGGATCACATTACGTGTGAAACAAAATGTGTGGTTTATAGACTACAATGCCCCTGTGATAAATTTTATATCGGGAGCAGGATTAATAAATTGAAATTAAGAATATTACAACACTTAAGGGCAATCAAGAACAAAGACCCTAGCTACCTGATGGCCACACATTTTTGCCAAATACCATCAGAGCAACCCAGCCTTATTGAAATATTCAGGAATCAAATTAAGTAAAATCTCAGAAAGGGGTAGAGATCGAACATTACAACTTCGAAAACTTGAATCCAGAATGATACTTGGCATGGGAACAGAGGTCCTATATGGACATAACTTAGATGCCGAACTGTTTGTACACCTGTAAATATAAGAGGAGAAAATGGTAGAGAAAATGAGAGACTTGTTTCACAAATCAGAGAAGTGTAAAAATTATGTAAATAATATGTGAAAAATATGTAAATAGATGTGATGAGATTAGGAACTGGACAACAAAGTATAACATATTAGCCAGAATTCAAAGCCAAAGTATTGTAGTGTCCCAGGTTTTTGAAAAAGTTTATCATGAATCGTTGTTAGAATGAACTCGAGAAAATAAGGAAATGGACAACAGCGGAATAACATAGAATGAATGGGTGATAAGGATATGAATTAATGGATGTAATAACTTGTACTTTACAGAAATCTTCAGTATTTATTCCTCTCACCCAATTAATACGGCCTCATAAATCTGGTACTAATGTATATGTACATAATTATGAAACACTAAACAGACTGTGTACAGTAATCACTAAAATGTAAATAGTGTACATATATACCAGCGTGAAAATAACTTGGCTGAAAAAAATGTTAAAAAACTATTTTGCTCAACTTGCGGAATTAGCAGAGTACTTTACTTAATATAATCGAGAATCATTGGATTCATGAACTGTTGGAATATCGAGAATGCAACAAAAGAATGGGATGCATAAAATTGTCACTGACGTCCTTAAAGACATAGAAAGAGTGGTATTTTTCCAAGACGATATCCTGATTTATGGTTTAAATGTTGATGATCATAATGCTATTCTTGACAAAGTTCTCACCGCTCTTTCAAGGGCTGGTTTGACCCTGCGTAAGGAAAAATGTGTTTTTGCTGTTGGGGAAGTAGACTATTTGGGGTATCATGTGTCAGGCCTTGGGATTCAGCCAAAGAAGGATCTAGTAAGTGCAATATGCAATGTGCCTGAACCTGATGACAAAGACAAACTAAGGTCTTTTATGGGCATGGTAGAGTACTATAGAAAATTCGTCAAGAATTTTGCAGAGAAAGTAGAACCCTTGCGTGTCATCATGAGAAAAGGGAAAGGTTTTACATGGGGAACTGACCAAAGAAATGCTTTTTTAACGATCAAACAAAATATCTTGGATGCTAACATCCTCTCAAGTTTTGTACAGTCATTTCACACCATTCTCACTGTAGAAGCCAGCTCTGTTGGGATCAGAGCAGTTCTTACACAAAAAGGTGGTGGTAAACAGAACACGGTTGCGTTTGCTTCACGTTCCTTGACTGAGACTGAAAGGAATTACTCGGTCATAGAGCGTGAAGCATTGGCGGCTGCTTGGGCTACTCGGTATTTCCGTGTGTATTTGTGGGGGATCACATTCACACTCAGAACTGACCACAAGCCACTGTTGAAGGTTCTAGCTCCGGGGGGTATTAGGAATTGCTCTGGGCGGTTAGCGAGACTAGCTGTCAGCGTCCAAGAGTTTACGTGCAATGTGGAATACCTACCTGGTTGGTGCAACAGTGTTGCTGACTGCTTATCGAGGTTGCCTGACACTAAAGTGCTGCCTAAAGAGTTGGTAACTGAGAGTGTAGTTGCGTTTTTAGATGACCTGAAGAGTGATTTACCTTCTTCTATATCCAAGGAGGAATGGATGGAGGAAATGAAAAAGGATCTTGTAATGGAAGGGTTGATTAAGATGTGCAAGGAAGGGGTGTCAAGGCAAAGTACGGTCTCACCTGCTCTTAGGCCTTACGTCCAGCTACAGGATGAAATTTCTTTACTGACTGAGTCCATCCTTGTGCGGGGTGAGAAATACATACCACCTGTTTCCCTTAGACCCCGTATCATTGCTTTGGCGCATGAGGGCCACCTAGGACAAACCCTTACTGGCAAACGCGTCAAAGTTGACTTTTGGTGGCCGGGAGTTGATGCGCAGGTAAAGAGTTGGGTTGAGCAGTGTCAGTCCAAGGAGGAATGGATGGAGGAAATGAAAAAGGATCTTGTAATGGAAGGGTTGATTAAGATGTGCAAGGAAGGGGTGTCAAGGCAAAGTACGGTCTCACCTGCTCTTAGGCCTTACGTCCAGCTACAGGATGAAATTTCTTTACTGACTGAGTCCATCCTTGTGCGGGGTGAGAAATACATACCACCTGTTTCCCTTAGACCCCGTATCATTGCTTTGGCGCATGAGGGCCACCTAGGACAAACCCTTACTGGCAAACGCGTCAAAGCTGACTTTTGGTGGCCGGGAGTTGATGCGCAGGTAAAGAGTTGGGTTGAGCAGTGTCAGTCGTGCAAAGAGTCAGAAAAGAGGTTACAGGTTCGTGCTAGTAAGGATACTAGGGGACAAATTGTTTCTGACGATGGTGCGTGGCAGAAGGTCTGTATTGACTTCATAGGTCCTTTTCATGACCTGCTGGATTCAGAGAAGTTTGCTTTGGTGTTAGTGGACTCGGCTTCTAGGTGGGTGGAGGTTGCCTTTATGAAGAGCATCACTGCTGAATCCACTGTCAAGGTTCTGGATGAGATTTTTAGGCGTGAGGGGATTCCTTCAATAGTTTTGACAGATAATGGCACACAACTCACCTCGGCAATCATGGAGAACTATTTTGTGTTTTTGGGCTTAAAGCACCTGCGCACGTCGCTTTACAATCCTCAAGGGAACGGACTGTGCGAGAGGGTGAACAGACTTGTAAAGGGCACTATGCAACTTGCCTTAGCCTCTGGTCGGTCAGTGCAGAAGGAGATTAAAGAAATGTTGTGGGCATACCGCACAACTGTTCACAGTAACATGTCTGTTACACCTTTTGAACTCATGCGAGGGAGGCCTGCGGGTACGAAGTTGATTCCCACTTGGCTACATGGGAAAGTAGAGCGGAGTGGTCACAGTAAATTGGGAAATTATGCCCCCACTAACATAGCTGAAGGGGATTTAGTGAAGATGAAACCAGGCGGGAATCAGAATATGTTCAACAAGTTTAGAGGACCTTACCAGGTGAAGTCTGTGGTTGGTAACTACATTAGGCTGCAGAATGGGCAAACTTGGAATCTCCGCAGGGTAGCACTTTACCAGAAAAAGGCCAAGCCAACCACTCATGTGCCTGTCACCAAAAATGTTGTTGTTGAAGAAGTGTGCAGACCAATTCGCAAAAGAGTTGCTCCTGCCTATTTGAAAGATTTTGTGTAAATTTTCGCTTGTCCAAGGAAGGGTGTGGGGTTACATGGTCCTGTGTTACATGAAAAGCTTATGTACTAAGCAATGCCATTTACGTGGTTTTGTGTTACTTGGTACTTTGTTCTTAAAAGTGAAAACTGCGTGTTCTAAGCAATGTCTTCATTTTGTGTTCTGCTGTGCATTCTTGCTTAATTTGCTTTAGTACATCTTCCTTTTCCACTGTTTAAGGAAAGGAGATGTGTTATATTCTCCCTGTCCTCAGCGTGCATCTCGTGCTGAGCTCGAGCTGCCTGCTTCCACTACGTGGCCAGTGTTCCGTCCTAACGGCCGTTATTGCCCGTTTGGTCCCGGTCTTGCTGGTCGGGTTTTTCTACCCCTTAACTTAAATAAACTACCTAACTAAATTGACATCGCTACATGACCTCGTCTTTCATTTATAACAGATACCTCCGATTTTTTTTAAATGCAGCAAACATATTAAAACTATGCATTCTGAACTTACCGAAGGACTTCTTATAATTCAGTGCCAGGTACTGAAAATCCACATAAACCACCACTCAAAGGACAACAACAGTCGTAACCCTAAAACGACAAAGTCGAGCAGATTGTCAAATTAGACATCCACTCTGAACTCCGGTTCAAACGCACTCGGCTTATCAAGCCCAAACTCTCTTACCGTGTTTTTCGGGAACAAACTGCACAACTCCGCTGGCCCGTGCCTCCTTGTAACAACAACTCCGCGAACTCCGCGTGTGCGTAGTGACTGATGCCGGGGATTAAGTGCTCAACATCAACAACGGACTACCATGTAAGCTTACCCCGGCCGCCATTATTAAATGGTGTAAAACGGCTAAACTCCAGGCTACTAAACAAACGGGACGTATATGAATACAGAGTGCAATGTAGACTATATAGACTAAACGTCAATGTCGAAACCAAAATGCAAAATACCATCCACAAAACAAAAATCTTACATGCCCAACCTTCGATGTGCTGACTTTAAAACAATGACATTGACCTCCATGTTGACAACCACTGAGCTTGCACCAAAACGTGTTAGGTGGGGGGATAAAGATGTATATGCATGTTGCAAAAACAAAAGATTTTTTAGCTGTCAATCCAACATAAACAAAAATTATACGGTGTGTATACATGCGTACTGATCAACAGATAACCACAATACTGAGCAAATTTACAAAAAACAGGATAAATCTATCCATTCATTTAATCCTTTCAGTTCTTGGGTACCCAGTTTTTTTATCCAGAATATTTCTCTCTGAAGGAGGGATCTAGTGCGATCCACTCCTTCAGGGAGAACTACCTGTTCTAACACTGCAAACTGTAATAGGGATATGCTATGTCTTTCTTGTGTCCAGTGGGTTGCTAGATTGCTCTTCATATTTTTATTCCTTATAGTGCTCTTGTGTTCTGAGATACGCACTTTTAATTTTCTCTCTGTCTTGGCTACGTAAACTTTCCCGCAGGGACATTTTATATAACAAATCAGGTTCATAGAGTTACAATCTGAATTGTGATGCAGTACTATTTCTTTGCCTGACAGGGGATGATGTATGATATTTCCGGTGATGACATTACTGCAGTGCACACAATTTACACATTTTTTCATTCCTCTGCTGACTGTAATTTCTTTTTTGTGAGTGGAAAATTTCAAGATCTCTTTGAGGTTCTTAGACCTTGTGAAAGCAAACAATGGTTTAACATTGAATAAACCTTGAAAATCTGATTCATTTTCCAAGAGAACCCAATGACGATTGATTATGTTCTTAATTTTTTGGGTACTAGTGTTAAATTTGGATACAGTGGATAAGGTGTTTCCCCCCACGGTCTGCAGCATTTTATTGGAGCCCCAGGGTATGGGGTCCCCGGGGATAATAACAATTTGTTTTAGGGGCTATTTTTTTCCGGTAACTTTACAGTACGCGTACCAAGTGCGGCCATACAACGTATGGTGCGAGGTTCCTAAGTTGTCCCGCAAGCGTACCTAAGCAAGAAAAAGAAAAATATTTTTCACATATTTATCAAGTTTATGTGTTTAGGTGTTGGGTGGCTCTAAAAAGGCCCTTGTGTTTATTGGAAGACTTTAGTACCTACACAAGTAAGTACCGATGCAGAGTCTAAAGTTCAAAAGGAAGACTCTGTTCCCCTTATCTGTAAAATGTACACCATCTCTCCCATAGATGCCATGCATATTGAAATTAGAGGATGGTGGAATTTGTGAAATTCACTTTCACAAACTATCGCGAAAATGTAAAAAAACTCTGCAAAACACGCGTAAATATTGCGAAGATGCAGAAGTTTTTTTCCCCGCCTGTTCGCGATATTTTCTGCATGATCGGGTTGAAAAATGTCTCACCAACTTGCCCCATGTGGTGGCCATCTTGTTTTCACTTGTCCCGCTCGCTCGTGATGCTTATTTCCTGTTTGGGGTCTCGAATGACGTGTTCGCGATCGATAACTCACGCGGGATAACGCGACCGGCTAACAACAATCCAACATAGGAAAACTCGTTGGCGAACACAGGGACCACGCGAGCGAGAATGTATTTTTAAAGCATGAGCAAGAAAAAACTTCTGTTTCGCTGGAGATTGCGAAAGTTTTGACAATTTCGGGCTCTCCGCGGAACGTGAAAATGTCAAATTATCGCAATTTCCGCGAGTGGAACGAAATATACCGCCCAGGCCTAATTGAAATGCAGATTGTTGTTGTAAATGGACCCCATTCTATAGTCTCAGAGAAATGCAGAAACAGATTTATTCACATGTTTCCTAGCTTTCTCAATCTGTGGACAAAATTGATTGGACCAGTTCCATTTCTGCCTTTGGCATATATTAGAATAGACAAAGGTAGTTTGGGAGAAAAGTGACATCAGTTCTGTAAAGGTCTCCTTCCTAAACATTTCCAGACCAACCCCAGTCAAAGTGCCTAGGTCATTGGCACCACAGTGCACAATTAAGAGGTCAGTGTGTTGGAGATGCAAAAAGGATTTCACCAATGGCATCCATTGGTGCCACTTTAACCCTCTCAGTCCAATCCATTTAATGTCTACATTTGATAAACCTAGGTCTTTGTGATTTCCTTTCTGTTCTGCGTACCTTAGGCTCCAGAAAATATAGCCGTATACCACAATCCACACTCTAAGCATCTTGAGGAGAGGTCTGGATGCACTCAGATGGTTTCTGTAAATGAAGTAGCAGTTTGATAAGTAAGACTTTTCTGAAATGGTGGATATCATGGATTTTTCGAAAAAAGAAAAGAAATGATTAGTTGTTAGAGATCATTCTACACTGAAAACTAGGGTGCATGTTTCAGTTTTTTGGAATCCTGATTTTTATTGGTTAAAAAAAGCAGATAGAAAAGAACCTTACATACGTTTAGCTGGTATATTGACAAGTCAAGCACACTTGCTGTTTTGATTTGCAACAATGTATGATGAACTTTTGACCTGTGTTAGGTGTTTCATGAAGTGTTTCTATGGTAACAGGCAGAAGGCAGAATGGGGGTATGGTAGAAAGTTATGTCATTTGGAAAGGGTTCAAATGTTCAAGTAATAGAAATGTGTGTTTGCTTTTGAATTAATGTGGGAAGAAATGTGATTTGTTATTTATATGTATATGTGTGTAGATTGAGTGTGTAGATTGACAGGACAAGTTTGCTATTTGCTAAAGGACTTCCTGACCCCCTAGGGCTGCTCAGGGGGTTTCACAATGACCCCCAAGGACAAAAATTATTATTATTTTTTTTAAATCGCGGGATACGCGTAGGGTATGCGTACACCATGAAAAAGAAAAAAAACACAAAGCCCGCTTTATTGTTTATTCGCCCCCGGGGGCCCAAATGCCGGGGGCAATGTTTTTATTTATATTGGGGGGCCCAGAGAGGACCCCCAGCCCCGGGGACCGCCACCCCCCAGGGCTTTAACAACATGTTTGCGTGGGGGCTCATGGCCCCCCGCAGCCCCGGGGACCGTCACCCCCTGGGGCTTCTTTTAAAAAAAAAAAATGTAAAACCTGTGTGGGGGCTTAGCCCACCCACACGCCCCAGGGACTGCCACCTCCACCTAATATTCAAAATAGGGGGGTCCGTGACGGACCCCCCCCAGCCCAAGGGACCACCATCCCCCGGGGCTTTTAAATGTTGGGAGGGGGCAGCGAGGCCCCCTTCCTGGAGCCTTGTGCTGGCCCTGGGGGCCGCCACTCCCCAGGGCCGGCTCCTGCAGTGTCCCGGGGTGCCTACCCCGGGACACTGCTGTTTGGTATGCTAGAGCGGCAGCCTCACGGTTCCCGCCCTACTATAGCAAACTGCTTTCCTATTTGGAAGAGAGAGCAGGATACCTGCTCTCTCTTTACAAATAGGAAAGCATATTGCTTTTCATCAGGGGGAGCAGCATGTAAGCTGCTTTCTGTGATGAAAAGCAATGTCGGCTCCCGAAGGACACGGGGAGCCGGCTGGGACTGTGGGGGCATTGGGGCTCCCCCCACAGTCCCCAACGTTTTATTTGAGCCCCGGGGGATGGGGTCCCCGGGGATAATACAAATTTGGGACAGGGGCTACTTTTTTTACGGTAAATCTACAGTACGCATACCAAGCGCGGCTGTGCGGCATAGGGTGCGAGGTTCCTAAGTCGTCCCGTACGCGTACCTAAGCAAGAAAAAAAGAAAAAAAATAGTTTTACAGATATCTATTGAGCTTATGTTTTTAGATGTTGGTTGATTCTAACAAGAGCTTTTCTCTTTATTGGTACTTATAAGCAAGTATCTTTTGCAGAGTCTAAACTTTTTGAGGAGGAGTGTTTTACAGTGCGATGAACTTTTGACCTCTTTGGAGAGTTGACTTTTGCATGATCTGTTGGGGGTAGGATTCAAAGTTTTGTCAGTTGGAAAAAGTTCAAATGTTCAACCAATAGAAATGTGTGTCTGGTTTTGAATTAATGTGTGAAGCAATTTGATTTGTTATTAACATGTATATATGTGTAAATTGAGAGGGAAAGTGTGCCATTTCCTGGTCTTTCTGTGAACACTGAAGTAGAGAGATTCTGTATAAGAATATCTGCTGTGTGAGTGGCATTCTTCTTAATCTACAAATCAATTTGAAAGGTGAGTTGATAACTTGTAAGGGAATGTATGTGGTGCATTTTGTTTTTAGTAAGAGTAATGTGTTTATCCTTCTAAAGTGTGTAGAATCACAGTCTGAGTTTGTCTGCATTTGGATCACTATTGTGATAAAACAATTTGGTAAGTTGATGTGTTTAGTGAGTCAGCTTTGTGCAATAAAGTGCAGTACTAAAAATATAAAATGTGTGCAGTCACTTTTTCAGTTGTAGAGTAGTTAATAGTGTTGCTTGTTTAGAATTAGGCTTGTGTTTTAAATCTACAATTTTCCAGTCAGTATACATACACTACTGTAAATTCTCTGGGATATACTTACAAGCCACTTGTGTGTGTCTTTGTGCTGTCATTGCGTTACATTTTTGATGCAATGTTCGTACAAAAAATGCAACAAATTATTTATGTATTTGCAAAACGACTCATGGTTGTACAGTAAAATGCAGTAATTATAATTCTGTAATGTGTGCACTCATATTAGCCCTTCAAGAGTAATTAATTGTGTTTTTTTTCTATAATTAACACCTTAGATGCGGCGCAAATATCCATCCCCAGTGCTGCGCTGTCCATTGGAACTAGTGCTGAATGGACGTCCAATGGTCGTGCGCAGCACTGGGGAGGTAGTGCAGCCGTCGGCCAACGCCCCGACGCAGCACTTAAGAGGCTAGACTTGTTTTTTAAATCTACAATTTCCCAGTTAGTATACATACACTGCTGCATACACTCTGGTACAGATTTACAAGCCCCTTGTGCCTCTTTGTTGTTGTATGGTGTCACTTTTTGATGTAATGTTGGCACAAAAAATGCATCAATTTACTTATGTATTTGCAAAATGAGTCAGGATTGGCCACTGAAATGTAGTAGTTATATACATGGAATGTATGCAGTCACTTAACTGTTTCTAGACTAGTAAATGTGTTTTGGTACAATGCAAGGTGTAATATTTTTTGTCTCTCTCCTCTCCTCATATTTTCTCCCTCTCTTCTTACTCTTCCCTCTCTCCTCATGCTCCCTTGCTCCTGATATTCCCCCTCTCCTCATACTCCCTGTCTCTGTTCTCATACTCCCCCACTCTCCTCATATTCCCCCTCTCTCCTCATACTTCCCCGTCCTCATCCTCCTCTCTCTTCTTACTCCTCCATCTCTCCTCATACACCCTCACTTCTCATACTTCCCCCATCTCTTCATACTCCTCCCTATCTCCTTATAATCCCCTCTCTCCCCTCATACTCACTCATCTCCTCATACTCCTCCTCTCCCCTCATACTCCCCCCTCTTCTCATAATCCCCCTCTCCTCATATTCCCTCCTCTCCTCATACTCCCCGTCTCCCTTCATACTCCCCCTCTCTTCATATTCCCTATTTTCCTCATACTCCCCCTCTCCTCATATTCCCCCCTCTCCTCATACGTCTTACTGTCTCCTCATGCTACCCCCTCTCTCCTTATACACCCACTCTCTTTTATATTCCTCTTTTCTCCACATTCTTCCCCATCTCTCTCCTCATACTCCATCCTCTCTCCTCATACACACTCCTCTCTCCTCATACTCCTCCTTTCTCCTCATACTTGCCCCTCTTTCCACATACTCCCCCCTCTTTCCTCATACCCCTCTCTCTCTCCTCCTACTCCCCCCTCTCTCCTCACACTCTCCCTCTCTCTCCTTATTCTCCCCCTCTCTCCTGATATTCCCCCTCTTTCCTCATTCTCACCTCTCTCTCCTCATACTACACCCTGTCCTCATACTCTCCCTGTCCTCATACTCCCCTCTCTCCTCTTACTCCTCCATCTCTCTCCTCATACTCCCCCTTCTTCTTATATTCCCCCTGTCCTCATATTCCCCCCTCCTCACACTTCCTACTGTCTCCTCATACTACCCCTCTCTCCTTATATACCCTTTCTCTCCTTATATTCCTCTTTTCTCCACATTCTTCCCCCTCTATCTTCATATTCCCTCCTCTCTCCTCATATACACCCCTCTCTCCTTATACTCCCCCTTTCTCCTTATACTCGCCCCTCTTTCCACATACTCCCCCTTCTCTCCTCATACTCCTCTCTCTCTCCTCATACTCCCCCTCTCTCCTCACACTCTCCCTCTCTCTCCTCTTTCTCCTCCCTCTCTCCTCATACTCCCCTTCTTTTCATATTCCCACTGTCGTCATCCTCCCCGTCTCTGTCCTCATACTCCCTCCTCTCTCCTCATATTCCTCCTCTCTCTCATTCTCTCCTCTCTCCTTATACCCCTCCCTGTCATCATACTCTCTTCTCTCCCCTCTTATTGCTCCCCCTCTCCTTATACTCCCCCTTTCTCCACACACTCCCCCTCTCTCTCCTCATACTCTCCCTTCTCTCCTTGTACTCCCACCTCTCTCCTCATACTTCTCCCTCTCTCCTTATACTCTCCCCTCTCCTCATACTCACCCTCTCCCCACATACTCCCCGTCTCTTCATACTCCCCCTCTCCTTATATTTCCTCCTCTCGTCATACTCACCCTCTCTCCTCATACCCCCTTCACTCCTCATACTCCTCCATCTGCTCATATTCCTCCCTCCCTCCTCACAGTACTCCCTCTGTCCTCATACACCCCTCTCTCCTTATACTCCCCTTTTCTCCACATTCTCCCCCTCTCTTCTCATACTCTCCCCTCTCTCCTTATACACACCCCTCTTTCCTTATACTCCTCTTTTCTCCTCATACTCTCCCCTCTTTCTACATACTCCCCCTCTCTCTTTATACTCCTCCTCTCTCTCCTCATGCTCCCCCCTCTCTACTCACACACCCCCTCTCTCTGCTTATACTCCCTCCTCTCTCCTATTACTCCCCCTCTCTCCTTACACTCCTCATCTCTCTCCTTATACTCTCCCTTCTCTCCTCATACTCCCAGCTCTCTCCTTACTCCCCCTTCTCTCCTCATACTCTCCACTCTCCTCATACTCCCCCTCTTCCCTCATACTCCCCCCTCTCCTCATATTTTCCCTTCTCCTCATACTCCCCCCTCTCCTCACACCCCTTCTCTCCTCATTCTCCTACCTCTCTTCTCATATTCCCCCCTCTCTTCTTCTACTCTCTCCTCTCCTCATACTCACCCTCTCCCCTCATACTCCCTGTCTCCTCATACTCCCCCTCTCCTCATATTTCCCCCTCTTGTCATATTCCCCTCCTCTCCTCATACCCCCTTAATTCCTCATACTCCCCCATCTCATCATACTCCTCCCTCTCTCCTAATAGTACTCCCTCTCTCCTCATACACCCCCTCTCTCCTCATATTCCCCTTTTCTCCACATTCTCCTCCTCTCTTTTCATACTCTCTCCTCTCTCCTCATACACACCCCTTTTTCCTTGTACTCCTCTTTTCTCCTCATACTCCCCCCTCTTTCCACATACTCCCCTCTCATTCTTCATACTCCTCCCCTCTCTCCTCACACGCCCCTTTCTCTCCTTATACTTCTTCCTATCTACTGATATTCCCCTTTCTCTCCTCCTACTCCCTCATCTTCTCATACTTCCCAATCTCTCCTCTTACTCTTCCCTCTCTCCTCATACTCCCCCTTCTCCTCATACTCCCCCTCTCTGTCGTCATACTCCCCCTCTCTGTCGTCATACTCCCCCTTCTCCTCATATTCCCCCTCTCCTCTTTCTCCCCCTCTCTCCTCATACTCCCTCTTATCTCCTCTTAGTTCTCCCTCTCTCCTCATATGTCCTCCTCTCCTCATACTCTGCATCTCCTCATACTCCCCCTCTCTCTGAAGGGATATAAATGCGATAAGTACATGTTGTTGGCCTAATATTTACAATATAACCCTGCAACACCATATTGGCCTTGCATTATTCACATTGTATTATTAAAGCAAGAAACAATTCACTACAGCAATGTATAAACCTATTGGTATTACCAGAGCCAACTTGTTTCGATTCTCTGTGTTTAAGTACTATTTCCCGGAAAAAACGTGATTAGGCTTTCTGCACAAAATCATGATGGCAGACATGGCTGTCTGCTTCGCTTGCTAGTTTCTAGCTCAGGAAAACCCAAGGTCACAGCTGCCCTTCTTGTGGGATGCGCACATTCTAGCAGAGTCCGTTCTTGTACTCCCCGAGCTACAGATAGAAAGGAAGGCGCCTCGCTGACCTGCCCCCGGAATAGCTGAAGCTTAGCTACCAGTAATCAGTTGTGCCTTATATGGGTTTTCCTGTTGGCTGACTGACAAGTTGTATGTTTCCTAGTAAGGTTATATAGTACTGTGTTTGAAACGTATATATGCTTTGCCCTGTTTGTATGAAGGCAGTCTCCTCTGCGCACCTCTGAGGGTCGTGTAGACTGAGGCTCCCCTGGCAGGGCCTGCATCTGCAGAATAAACGATTGAACCTTCTCCATTGCCGACTGACTTAATATTTCTGAATATGGTATATGGGCTATTGGTGAGTATAGTCCATTAGTATAATTTTTGGTTCCTCCAGTTGGCGACTCCGCCGGGACTTCGCAATAGGGTCGTCCCCTCCTGTAAACAGGAGTAGAAGGGAAAGGGAGGAGTTCTGGCCGATTGGGTGGACGGAAAAAGAATCCTGATTTGAAACACCCGTTTAGTGGTACGAAAACAAGAAATTCCACTCTCGAGACCAGTATCCCTCCCAGCTGCTGAAGACCCTATGCCGGAGTCCTACGGGCTTAACCCGAGAGAAGAACAAACTGTGCCGGTCTGTCTAGGAGTCGGCAGTGGAGAATTCGCAATCGACCAGAGTGCACCAGGTGAGTGGACCTCTGATTGTATAGAATAAAGAACACTTGGAAGAAGTGTTCCTCTGTAGCGGTTAACTGCATTCTGAAGGTGGCCGGGGAAGCCGGACCACGATGGGAATCTGAGGATCTGACGCAGTGGCGAAGTGGCTGTGCGGGTAGATGCCTCACGGACTTATTTGGTGAAAACTTGAGATTACATCTGGTTCCTTAGCGGTGTACGGAGTTACTCGCTCGGCCGAATCCTCTTCGGGAAAGCCCTGGGGGCAACTGGGTAAGCTAGGGTTCTGGAGCTGTGTGCCTAGATGCCCGGCCCAACCAGAACAGGACCATGGGATGGCCAGTAAGAGGGTTCATGGTTCGCCTACCAGGTGATCTCAGAACAGTCTAGCGACTGTTCCTTTTGTTGTTGTATTCGGTTGGTCTGGTATTCTGTTGAATAGGTTCCCCGAACAGGAGTCGACGGGCTCTGTTCGTTCTGAAGACATGTCATCTGCATAGAACTAGTAATCAGTACTGAAAAAGATTATTGCCTTGCGATGCTTTACAGCTCTTTATGAGAAAGTATCTGAATATGAGAGTGTGAGTGGTGAAAAGGACACGTCCGAATGTGAGTGGTTCTGGAAAATAGGAGTAGAATTGTGTGAACATTGCAATAATGTCTTGTTTTAGTAAAATGTGTTTTGGGTGCTGCTGTCGGCGAAATAAAAGGTTGGAAGAAAGACAGCCTGCCCCTCCCAAGGGCAGCCCCAGTTTTGATATATATGTAAAACATGGTCTTGCACCGATTCTGTTCAATACGATTTGGAGTAGATATACAAAAGATAATCCTGGTTTGCAATGGCCTCTAACGGGGCCGTTTGATGAGAAAAAGATTGATTATGTTCAAAACAAATTGTTTATGAAGAAAAGCCGCCAGTCGATGTTTGACTCCTTGAACCTATGGTTGAAGGAGGCAAAACGACGACGGATAAGGGAAGAGAAATTGGGAAAGCTTAAATAAGGACAGACAGTCAGTCAGAAAGCTATAGCTTATGACAAAGAAAAAGTGGAGGAGAAATGGATAGGCAGTTCCATTTAGAGACGGACAAAAGTTATGTGGCCCGACCCGAGACCGGAGATGAAATAGAGGAATTATTAGCAGCCCGACCACCTCCTCCTTATGCCCCACAGGGATTGTATCCAGCCGTACCCTTGTTACGGACAGGCTAAATTGGAGCAGCATCGGCAGCAGGAACATCGGTAACGGCTCCCACGGCCCCTGCTGACAGATCAGTACAGGACGCGTTACTTCCACCTCCCACTCTCCGACCAACTACCTCGCCTTTAGTATCTTTACAGTCGGACGCGGCTGTCCCTTCCCCTCTGCACCCTGTGTTCCTCTCCCCTCCGACACAAACCGCCCTGGATCCCCGATATTCAGCGTGTCTAGATACCACCCCCAAACGTCTTAGGCCGGACTTGAGTGATCAGGGAGTTTATACTAGGTCGTCATTGGGCACAGAAGAAAGAAAGGTCATAGTGACTCAGGCATCCTAGTGGATGCGGAATGCCATGTATACCTTGGAGGATATTTGGAGCACCATGAAAGATTTTGAACCAGTAGCACAGCAACTGGCTTTGGAGATTATGGCAATCCGATTGATTTCACTATGGGAACAGTGATTTGAGGAAGGACTACCTCCTCAAATACAGTATTATTATAAGAGATCGAGCTTTCAAATTTCAATTACAAGCTGATGAAGTATATCAGAACGTAGCTACTATGGTGCATTACCATGAACGAATGCACCGAAAGTGTGCTGATTGGGGAGCACAGCACCCCATGAGAGAGGTGCATCCCCTCTTCTATCCTGAATTACCTGAATTAAAGGATGCCAGGGCCAGGTGACTAGGGCTCGCGTGGACTCAGGAACAATGAGTTTATACCCCTTGGAAACGAAGCGAGGTCCTGACCCTAAAAGCTCAGCTCCCTGACCCTCGTAAAAATTCCACTGCTTATCATAAGGAATTGACTGAAGCCGCTAATTCGGCTATTATGACAATACCTGATATCGAACTGTTCTTTGGTCTTTTGATCCCAGTGGACATTTGGAGACAAATTCATGACACGGACCATACCCCCGAGTTAGGTGGGACATGGGACAAAGAGTGAAAGCCTGGAGACAAACCTAGAGATGAGGTACTAGCAGTACCAGCTAAGATCATTGCTTATATGCAGACTCTCCTCCCTCCTAGAAAAGTCGATTGGGATAAATTAACTGCCTGTAGACAGAAAAAGGATGAAAGCGTTTCAGATTTCTTTACCAGATTTGAGAAAGTCTTTATAGACTTTAGCGGGCAAGACCTATCCACGGAAGGTGGGGTACGGTTGTTTGTAAATAGGTTTGTTACAAAATTGCTCCCCGAAGTTATGTCCCGTCTCCAAGCATCCGAAAGCACGTGGACTACAGCTGCCCCGTCAGTAATTCCCAGTTAGGCCCAATATTATGAACATCGAGAGAATGAAAGTAAAGAGAAATCAGAAAAGAAGACTAAGGATTTGAAAACTAGAGTTCTGTTACAGCAAGTCAGTAGGGGACAGAGCACAGGACGAGGAGGGGGTGGCTCATCCCCGAGTAGTGCAATGGTAGGAAGGGGTGGAGGAGGACACCCGACCGTTGATGTCAATCAATGTTCATATTGTAAAGAAGAAGGGCGCTGGAAGGCAGATTGCCTTCATTGGCTGGCAAAATATGGTGGTAATAGAGGAAGAGGTAGGGGGCGGGGGAATATAGATCGAATAGTATGAGATGAGCTGAAAAGCAACATGAGGATTCTCGAAAGAATTATTTTGACAATCCCCAAAACAGACAGTACTACAACGAAAAATATCAAGATGATGAGTATAGCGGACAGGATTATGCATGAGACAGCAAAGGACAGAGCGGGGGCCACATCACAGTACCAGTTGACCAGGAGGGACCTTATGTACAAGGGGAACTGTTTGGAACATCGGGAATTTTTTTAGTGGATACTAGGGCAATGAATAGCTCAGTTGCCCATACGCTGGTCCCAGGGGCTGCTCTGTCTGGCCAAAATAACGTATCGGTGGGACTCTCTGGAATACCTGTGGTAAGCCCCGTTTCCAAACCTCTGCCCTTCACGATAGGTCCCATTTCTGTACATTCTCCTTTTCTGTTAACTTCAAATTGTGGAGAAAACCTTTTTGGTCTAGATATTCTGAAAAAGTTACATGCTTAAATTTATTGTACCCCTGATGGTGTCTATTTAACAATGCAGAAACCATCTCCGAAAGGCAGCTCAATATTTTCATAAAAATGAAAGCCTTCCCCCTGAATTTTCTACGATTCCTCAGACGCTGTGGGCTACAGGAGACACTGATGTTGGTCTGTTAAGAATAGCCCCGGTTCAATAACCTTGAAACCTAATGTCCAGCTGCCCCGCATTCCACAGTCTAAAATTTCACCAGTAGGTGAACAGGCCATGTTGCACATTATTCGTGACCTCATTCAGAAAGGGGTGGTGGAAGAAACAGCGGCTAATGTTTGTAACAGTCCGATTTTACAGATTTTAAAGAAGATACAAATTGATGGTGCCCCGGATTATAAAAATACGTATTGTTTTGTGATTAACCTGAGGATGGTTAATAAAATTGTGATTCCACAATATCCGGTGGTACCTGATATAATTGCTATTCTGACAATGATTTCCCCTACAGCTCAATATTTTTCAGTAATAGATTTAAAAAATTCTTTCTTTAGCATTCCAATTCATCCCGATAGTAGACATATCTTTGGATTCTCATTGGCTGGCCGAAGCTTCAGATTTACACGTGCCCCTCAAGGCTATACAGAAAGTCCTAGCATTTATAGCCAAGCTTTGAAAGCAGTTCTTGATGAATTAATTTTGCCAGCGGGAAATACGATCATCCAGTATGTGGATGATATTTTGGTGGCCTCCGATACAGAGGAAGGCTGCAAAGAGGCTACGGTTAAATTGTTAAAACATTTGACTGAAAAAGGTAACAAAGTATCCCTTTCTAAATTTCAATATTGTTGACAGGAAGTGACCTACCTTGGCCACTTACTGTCGAAAGCGGGGAGAAGATTAACTCCAGAGCGAATATCTGTAATAACTAACATGTCTGACCCCGTACTCAATGTGATGTTTGTGCCTTTCTTGGCATAATCTCTTACTGTCGCCAGTGGATTCCTAACTATTCACTCCTCTCTAAACCCTTGTTGCATTTGACAACCAAAGATGTGCATGAACCCTTGCCCTGGACGGATGAATGTCAAGAAGCCTTTGATTCTTTAAAGTCTGCTCTTTGTTCTGCACCTGTTTTGATATTTGATATTTATTGGTGTTTGTATAGCGCAACTATCGCTCCGGAAGGAGCATCTTGGCGCTGAGCATGCAGAAGAACCAGCTCGGTGAGGCATGGATTAGATGGCTGCGAGGACCAATGAATCAGACTGTGGGAATATCCAGGTCTTCAGGTGTTTCCTAAAAAGGCTTTCTGTACGGGCGTGCCTGAGGTTAAAGGGGAGGCCGTTCCATGCCTTAGCCGCTAGGAATGAAAAAGTTTTTCCTCCTTTCGTTTTTAACTTGATTCTAGGAACAGTAACCAGGTTGGCTCCTGATGACCTCAAGTAACGCGATGGGGTGTAGTGTAAAAAGCGCTTAGAAAGGTAGAAAGGACCTGTATTCCTGGTGGCTTTGAAAACCGTGACGAGGAGTTTAAAGAGGATTCTTTTGTGGAGGGGCAGCCAGTGAAGGGTGTTAAGGGCTGCTGAGGCCGAGGACCTTCTTGGAAGTTTGAGAACGAGCCTGGCCGCCGCGTGTTGAACGCTTTGCAGTTTCTTGAGAGTGGACTTCTTTACTCCTGCCAAAAGGCCATTACAGTAATCTAGCCGGGATAGGATTAGGGCCACCGCGACTGATTTCCTGGCTGAGATGGGAAGAAAGTCAAAGAATTTCTTCAACTGTCTAATGAGACTGAAACAGCACCCTGCAGTGATGCGCACATGTCGTCAAAACTGAGGGACGAATCGAATTGGACACCCAGGTTACGGGCCGAGGAAACAGCACTCGGCGGGGCTTCAGAGTTTTGAGGCCACCAATCTTTTGGGGAGAAGAGGATGTCTTTACCTAAGGGTATAATTTCCGTTTTGGCACTATTGCACTTAAGATGATTATTGTTGAGCCAAGAAAAGACTTGAGAGAGACAATTCTGAAATCTGAGGGCGGCATCAGTGCATTTTTTATCTATGGTGACGACGAGCTGAGTGTTGTCAGCATAGATGTGACGAGGATTCCGTGGGATTCAATCACTGTGAGAAGGGGGGCCATGTAGATATTAAAAAAGAGTGGACTGAGTATGGACCCCTGGGGCGCTCCTGATGTGGTGGGTCTTTCGCCAGAGAGGAAGGGGCCTAATGAAACTGTTTGAGATCTGTTGGATAGGAATGATGTTATCCATGTTAACGCTGTACCCGTTACACCAATCTCGCGCATTCTGTTAATGAGAATGGCATGTGAGATGGTGTCGAATGCTGCGGTTAGGTCGAGCAGGATGAGTACAGTTTGTTTCGCCTCATCCTGCAGGAACTTAATGGAGTCCGATAGCTCGATCAATGCAGTTTCAGTGGAATGGCCAGGGCGAAAACCTGATTGCTGTGGGTGCAAGATGTGATTGTTTTCCACAAAGGCTTTTAATTCCTCGTGTACTAGCTGCTCTGTAATTTTGCCTAGTGCCGGAAGTAAGGAGATTGGGCGCATATTGTTGTTTTGTTTTTTCATTAGGGGCATAACAATGGCCTTTTTCCATTCAACGGGGACAATGCCTGAGCTAAGGGATTCGTTGACAATGGCATTGATTGTGGGGTTAACAGCCTCGATGAGATGGTGGAGGATAATCGGGGGGCAAGAATCCGTGGGGGCTCCCGATCTACAGCTCATAATATCCTTCTGTGTTTGCAACAGGGAGACTGTTGAGAAGTTACCCAAGGTGGGTGAATTGGTGACGGCTTCCTGTATGGGGATTAAGGGGGGGGGGAAAGTCCTTGTGAATATTGTTGATTTTCTGGATGAAAAAATCAGCTATTTGATCGCAAAGGGTTTGGGATGGAGGAATTTCGAGTGCAAGGGCTTTGGGGTGGGTGAAAGACTTGACTATATTAAAAATTGTTTTCTGTTTCTGTTTAGCTTCCCCTATGGCTATGGTAAAGAACTCCTTTTTAGCTTTTTTTATGTTAGAGAGGTATTGTTTCCTCTGCAGGATGTATAGGGTTCTGGAAGTGTGGTCGTAAGTTTTCCTCCACTCTCTTTCTAGGACCCTGCACATGAGGTGACTTTCGGTGAGGGCCTGGGTATACCAGGGGGCATTGGGCTTTCTTTTGCGATGGACTGATTTTTGACTATTTGGGTTGGAATTGACCGAGACCACTTTATCGATCCACGTGTAAAAGTTGTTGGAGTCTAGCGATACGTCTCCAACAATAGTGGGAGGGGGGGTCGGGGGCTGGGGGTTCAACTTAATGCGTTCGGCCACTTTCTTCCAGTTGGTCGAGAAGGGGGTGGGGGAACACTTAGTGTTCAGTTGCGCTGAGGGTTTTGCCTTGATAGAGAAAGGGATAAAACAGTGATCGGTCCATATTTGTGGGATCGGGGGGGATACGGATAGAGTGACTAAATTTGTACAGATGCCGTCTAAAGTGTGGCCGGCCCGGTGCGTTGGGGGAGTGACCAGTTGAGAGAGGCCAAAAATATTGAGTGATTGTTGGAAACTTAAAGTGTGAGGGTCTGCGCAGGATTCTAGATGAAGGTTAAAATCTCCGAGGAGGGTGAAGGTCGGATAATGGGTCATGAGTGAGCCGAGAGTCTCGTCAAGAGAATCCAGGAATGTCGTTGCGTTTCCAGGGGGGCGATAGACAAGTCCTCCTGAAAAGGAGGTGGAGGAGTTGATTTGGATCACAAAGCCTATGCCCTCACTATCCTTGAGGTGGCCCAGATCAAATGTGTGGCACATAAAGGATTTCTTGGTGATGAAAGCTATCCCCCCTCCCCTGCCGCTGGGTCTGTCCCGCCTATGGATGGTAAAGTCGAGAGGGAGGGCGGTTGCCAAGTCAGGGTTGGACGCGTCATTTAACCAGGTTTCGGTGATAAAGAGGGCGTCTAGGTCGTGAGAAAGTATAAGGTCATGAATATCTTGTCCATGACATGCTAAAGACCTGGCATTGATGAGCCCGCCTTTAAAGGTGATGAGCTTGTGTGTTGGTAAGGGGGGTGGGTTGGAAGTTACGCTGGCGGGTCCCCGGGACGACCATCTGCAAAGGCGGCATGAAAATGGGCCCCAGAGACGATCAGTAGGGGGGTGTCCCTTACAGCTATGGCTGGCCGTTATCTGGGTACTTCAGATTACCGGAAGCCTTTTTCTCTTTTCTCACGAGGTGGACGGTTGTTCACTTTCAGTATTAACACAGAGTTTTGGAGAAAAACAGAGACCCTGTGCATTCTTTTCATCAGTCCTGGAAAATGTGGCACGTGCCCTCCCGAGTTGCCTCAGGGCCACGGCTGCTGTAGCGGTGGCCATCCGACAATCTAAGGGAATAGCTTTGAATACAGACCTCACAGTCATGGTATCGCATGCTGTGGATATTCTTTTAAACAGAACTAAGACCCAGCATCTGACGAGTGCTAGATTGACAGGGTACGAGCTGACCTTGTTTGCACCCCATATTACAATTAAAAATGTGCCACTCTGAACCCTGCGACATTACTACCTCTCCCTTTAAATGATGGAAAGAATGACGTCCATGATTGTATATTTAGAACAGAAGAAGAAACAAAGGGACGTGTAGATCTTACTGACATCCCTTTAACTGAACCTCAAGGGGAATTGTATGTGGATGGCTCCTGTTTTAAGTTGCCAGATGGCACTGCGACAGCTGCCTATGCTATTACGACATTAAGGACAGTGGTAGAAACTGCAAGGATTTCCCATCACTCAGCCCAGGCAGCTGAATTAATAGCCTTGTTAAGAGCATGCAAATTAAGTAAAGGACTAAGGGCCCGATGTAGGTAAATGCGATTTTCCGATTTCAAAATACCGAGGCGGGCCGAATCGGTATTCTGAAATCGGAAAACGAGATGTAGGAAAAAAACACCGAATGAATACCGATTCGGTCGGCATCGGTAATGAGATTCGGTACGTTCCGATTCTGCTCGGTCCGAATCGGAAAGTACCGAATCGGCCAACAACGAATCGGAAATCACCGAATCGGCTACCACCGATTCGGATATTCCCGATTCGGCGAATACCGAATCGGTAAAAGCCGATTCGGTAAAATCCGATTCGGCAATCATAGATTCGTAGCCATGAAAACAGACCCATGGCGAAAAAGCCCATAGGAATGCATTGAAAGAACCGATTCGGCTTTTACCGATTCGGATAATACCGAATCGGATTTTACCGATTCGGATATTACCGAATCGGTAAAAGCCGATTCGGCAATAGGCGATTCAGCCAATGAGGTGGCTCCCCCTCCCCCACCCAAACAGGGAGTGGCAACCCTGGCAGGTGCAGCTAATTAAGAAGTATCTGGAAAGCCTGCCTGAGCCCAACACACACAGTTAGCAGCAGTGGGAGAAGGAGGTTGCAAACTGAACAGGAGAAAATGGCAGATCAGTCAGGAAGCCAGAAGTCCTCCCAGAAGAGGAAGCCCAAGTTCACCACCCCCGAACTTCAGGTGCTGGTTGAGGAGGTGGTGAGGGTGCACCGCCAGCTGTTTGGCAAGCTGTCCCTCAACGTGCCAGACAGCACCAAGAGGAGAATCTGGGCCGACATCGCCCAGAAGGTGAATGCTGCGGGTGTCACCCCCAGGTCCACAGAGGAACTGAAAAAAAGGTTTTACGACATCCGCAGCCTCACGAAGAGGAAGCTGGCTGACATTCAAAGGCAGGCTGGACACACTGGAGGAGGCAACAACCCGGCGCCACCCCTCACCGAGCTGGAGGAAATTGTCTCCAGCACCATCGAGAGGGAGAGTATCGTAGGAATCGGGACCCTGGACAGCTCTGCGAGAGCCACCGCTACAGGTAAGAAGCATGCGCATCATGACACACCCTACCAGACACCTCCCCATTAGACACAATGCATAGGCAAACACCAGCACTGTACTGTCACCAACATACAAGAGACAAGCATCATGGTACATGTAGTCAGCAGAAGTTAGCTAAATATGTCAGTGCAGAATCACAAGACAGGAAACAGTGTGACACGGTGTAAGGAGATGCAAGGACATGTGGAATGCCATAATTGTACTGACTGTAATACATCGGCACTCAGTTTACAAATGCTTCTTTGTACCTAGGGGCCCCATCAGGCGGAACAACTGTGACAGCAGAGGGAGCAGCAACGTCCAACACTGCAGTCGCAGGGCCGAGCACCAGCCAGGCTGGCCAGGAGGAGGATGAGGAAGGAGACACCCCAGGGCTAGGAATGGAGGGAGTCCTGGTCATTGACTTCCAAGCAGTGCACTCCCCAGTACTGGCCAGCACACCCCCCTTGCAATTCTCCCCAGAAAACTCCCCTACAAGGCAGACCATTCCGCCTACACCAGCTCCTGGCACAACCGTGGCCTTGCCACCTGTTCAACCAGTCCTGGGAGCAGGGGCTCAGGGACCGGCCAGCTTCACACCCCCACCAGTGGCACCCCAGCCCACTCAGCAGGCCGGAAGCAGCAGTGCCCGACGCCGTGCCACCACCACCACTGCTGCACCAGCACGGGAGGGCAGTGTGTTCCTGGGCCTGGAGGGACAGATGGTTAAAATCCAGCGCCAACAGGCAAAATCCACCATGGCCTGCCAACGCCAGCTCCTGCAGCACAACATGCAGATGGGAGAGTTGGTGAAGGGTTTCCAGGCTGTTGTGGACAGCAACAAGGAGGTGGCAGCAGGGTTAGGCAGGCTGACCACTGCCATCACCCACTCATCTGCCAGACAGGAGGAGCATGAGGTGGCGCGCAGGCGGGATGCCCGGGTGCTCAACCGGGCCATGGCCCGGCTTGCAGCGGCGACGGCACAACTGTGCCATCGCAGCTCCAACCAAGAATCTGTGCTCAGTCAGCATACGGCTGAGCTCACTAGGGGGATGGCCAGGATCACCACGGCCATGGAGGCCATGATAATATCAAACACCGCCTCCAATCCTGCCCTGGACCTGGGTGATGCTGGAGACAGCAGCAGCCGCAGCAGCCCGGCCAGCGCTGCATCTGAGCCACGGAGGAGCACCAGGCGATCCGCTGATGCTGCTGGCCATTCGGAGGGGGCTGAGGGACACCCCAGTGGGTCTGGCAAGCGGGCAAAAAAATAGCCTGGCAAGGGGGGATGAGGCAACCAGAAGCCTGGACTTTATTTGATTTTACAAACTCCATTTTTTGATGCACATCAGTGCTGTAACTGTGGTGCATCACTATTAAAATTTGTTTTTTGCAAGCAACATTTATCTGTCTTTGCATCTGTACTCAGTCAGAAATAGTTCTCAGTGATCTCCTCACGTCTGTATCTGCCATCACTTGGCGTACACACCCCAGCTGGCTGTGTCAGTGGCACAGCTTCGTCGTCGTCATAGTCCTCGTAGTCAGACAACTCCACCTCAGTGCCCTTCTTGACCGCAAGGTTGTGTAACATTGCACATACAGCTATGATCTTGCAGCAGGTGATGGGGGTATACTGCCTTGCACCTCCACTCTTGTGCAGGCATCTGAATCTACTTTTCCAGATGCCAAAGGTCCGTTCAACAACATTCCTGGTGCGTATGTGGGCCCGGTTATACCTCCTTTGGCTGGGTGTGGAGGGGTTGAGGTAGGGGGTGAGTATGAATGAGCGGAGGGCATATGCACTGTCGCCTGGAAGAGAAAGGGGTCACATTAGACACATGCATACATGTATTACACCTACCTACTATGTGTTATGGGGGTCTGATGATGTGTCTCACCTAGGAGGTATCCTTCTCCAAATTCGCCAGCCATCAGCCGTGCATATATGCCGCTCTGTTGGAATATATAGGAGTCATGGGTACTTCCTGGAAATTTTGCTACCAGGTCTGTGATGGTGCACTTGGCATTGCAGATCACCTGCACGTTGATGGTGTGTGTAGATTTCCGATTGCGGTATATGTATTCGGTGTCCGCTGGTGGGCAAATCGGAATATGCGTGCCATCTATGCAACCGATGATTTGGGGAAATTGTGCCATCTAGTAGAAGTCAGCTTTAGTTTGTAGTAGTTCTGCGTGGGTTGCAGGGAATGAGATGTATTGGTCCATCCTGTCTATCATGGCGTCAAGGAATATGTGGAAGAACCTTGACAGGCTGCTCTGGCTCACCCCTCCTGCTGCTGCTACTCCACTTTGATAGCTGCCAGACGCTACCAGGTGTAGGCTGCATAGCACCTGGACGTGCGCAGGGATGGCGTGTGCCCTTGGGGTGTGGTGGTCCAAGTATGGCTTAAGGTCCCTGATGAGCTCAAGTATGGTGTCAGAGTCCAGCCTGTATCTCTGTAGGATCTCAGCCTCAGTGAGCATGAACAGGGTTATCCTCTGTCTGTAGACCTGTTCATTTCTTAGCCATTCCCTCTGTCCTTCCTGCTGTAGCCGTAGCCGCCTCACAATGACATAGAAAGCTGCCATCCTGCAAGTTGCAATGCATTTTGGGACTGTTTATATGGGTTGGAGTTGGTTACCACCTGATTGCAATCCATGGTAAATACCGAGTGAATTCTACCGATTTTGAGCCCATTTCGGTGTTTCTGTGCCTCCCTACATCTCCCCAACTGTCGGAATCGGGGAATTTCCCGATCGGAGATTCATACGAATCGGCATGTTTTCCGATTCGGCTCATGTCCGAATCGGTATTTGTACCGATTCGGTACATGGACCGAATCGGTGATTTTCCGATTCGGTGTCACTAACGATTCGGTACTTGGACCGAATCGGTGATTTTCCGATTCGGTGTCACTAACGATTCGGTAATTGGACCGAATCGGTGATTTTCCGAATCGGTGTCACTAACGATTCGGTAATTGGACCGAATCGGTGATTTTCCGAATCGGTGTCACTAACGAATCGGTACATGGACCGATTCGGTATTTGCATCCGAATCGGTGTTTTTCCGATTCGTTACATATCCGATTTTCGGTATGTAAGTATCGGATTCTTTCCCATTCGGTACTCATTCCGATTCGGTTTTCTGTCCGATTATTTCTGTTTTTGGTTCCCTACATCTGGATGGCTGTTTACCGATCGGTAAGGGCCAAAAATCGGTATTTTCGGCCGTTACCGATCGCTAACGCCCTACCTACATCGGGCCCTAAGGGTAAATATTTACACTGACAGCCAATACGCCTTTGGCGTTGCCCATAGTTTTGGGAGGCTGTGGAGGGAAAGGGGTTTCTTCACCACACATGGCCAGAAAATTCAAAATGGCCCCTTAATTGACCGATTGTTATCTGCTTTGAAAGTGGCCATCATTAAGTGCAGCGCCCATAAAAAAATTGTTGATTCCACAGGAAAAGGAAATGCTTTTGCTCACTCAGTAGCGAAAGAAACAGCCCAGACTAGAATAAACCATATGTTCCCTAGCACATCGGCTCAGTGGGTAGCAGAAACATCCGTGTTTGATAATACTATCGAAAGTGTGAGAGAACTACAGAAGGAAGCAACAGTAGATGAGGTACGGAAATGGGAACAGGAAATAGGAAAATTAGATAAGAATGATTGCTGGATAGACTTATCAGAAAAACAGCGATGGTTATTGCCCAATGCATTAGTGTATGCTGTAGTGACAATGGCCCATGGTCCAGTCCACATAGACGCGAAAGGTATTTGTTCCGTGTTAGACCCAGTATGGAACAACCCAAACATTTCCAAAACTGCAGCCCATGTAGTGAAATATTGTCCGGTGTGTTTACGCCATAACCCTGGAGGTAGAGAATCTGTTTCGAGTGGAAACTTTGCTCCACCATCCTTGCCTTTTGAGGTAATACAAATTGATTACATTCAGATGGAAAGAGTGAATAATTTAAAATATGTCTTAGTGGTGGTTTGTTGTTTTAGCAAATGGGTTGAAGCCTACCCTACTAAGGAAGCCACTGCAGTTGCAACTGCTAAAGCCCTTGTTAAGGAATATCTGCCCCGTTATTGTTTGCCCCGTGTCATATGGTCTGACAACGGGCCCCACTTTAACGCTCAGCTGGTACAGAGCGTTTGTGAAGGGCTGCAGATAAAACAGAAGTTCCACGCTGCCAGACCTCCTCAGTCGGCTGGACTAGTTGAAAAATATAATGGTACGCTGAAATTAAAAATGGCAAAAATCTATGAGAGTACTGGATTAAAATGGCCAGATGCACTCTCGTTGGCACTACTGTCTTTAAGAACCACTCCTCACACTAGAACTGGATTGTCACCCTATGAGGTGATTTTTGGGAGACCCGCCAATGTGTGGGGAGTCCCAAGACCCCGATCTTTTAAGGATATTGATTACCCTCTGATGATAGATTACCTGTACGCTTTGACTAAAGATTTGCTTTCTATTCATCAACAGGTATCGGACACATTGCAGCCACTACCGGAGGGTCCTGGACATTGACTGGAACCCGGCCAGTGGGTACTGGTGAAGAACTACCAACGGAAATCGAGTTTGGAGCCCAGGTGGTCTGAGCCCTATCAGATCCTCCTGGCCACGAGAACGGCAGTGAAAGTGCAAGGACGAAAGCACTGGATTCATGTCAGCCATCTGAAACGCCTGCCACTGCCTTTGCCGGTTGATCTGAAAAACCGAGAAGGAATTCCGAGCCAAGAAGGAGAGCTAATTCAAAGCTTTGTTCCATTTTCCAATGCTCAAGGAAGAGGGCAACGGAGTGAGGTGTTGCCCACTGTTGAATGTGAGACGGCCCAATCAGCGGAGACTGTCATTTCCAAAGTACCGGAAGTTCTGCATGCATCGGATGCTTCTACTGCAGAATTGTTTTCTGACCAGGAACAGCCTGGCCGTTGTAAATACGACCTGCGGCCCCGAAAACAGCACGGTTCCCCAGTTCTCAATGGTAGGAGCTAGACAGAGACTTCAGTTAGGAAACGTTGGATAGAATTACTTGGGTACTGAGCGAGACACTGGACTGAACTCGTTGAGAGCTTAAAACAGTGTGTTAAATAGCTCTGTTCAGAAAGAAAGACTGAGTTAAGGGCCGCTGTTGTACCATTGAAATCTTGTTCTTTTTGATGAACGATAGGAGTCTGCCTGTGAGGCTCTAACGGACACAGGGAGATGATCCCTTAGTGGGAAGAAGAACCCTCTGGGGGTGTGCGTGCCTTTGTGGATACCAAGTGTTAGTTTTTGGACTTATAGAGAGGATCCGAGTTAGAATTTGGACTTTTAGAGAGCATGTTTCCTTTTGCCCGATTTGTCATGGAGGATGAGCAACCAATTGCCCCATGGCGGTATATAGATAATATGCAATCATTTTCCGGATGGACCACCAGAGTGAAGGTGGCATTCGTTGCTTTTATTGTTATAATCACAGTAATTTTGATGTGCGTGTTTGTGTATCTGGAATTTCAGTATCCTGTATAGAAAATGTTAGGAACTACTCCTGCCCCTGAAGAACACCTTTTTTATTCCTCACCTCCACACAAGGCTAGGCACAGAGAAACATATGTTAAAAATGTTTTTTTTGAAATGTTACATCAGACCCACAGTACTACCAACAAGACAAATTGCTGGGTTTGTGGGCTACTCCCATCTGTAGAGTCAGAGTCAGAGTCAAAATCACTTTATTCGATTATTTTAAAATCATAAAAGTATGCTATACAAATACATTGGAATATCAAAAACAGTAATTAGTTAAAAAGCAATTTAGAAGTTAAAAAAATAAAAATTCAGTATAAACACAGTGTTCAGTGGCGGTCGGTAGAAACTAATTGCTGAATTGAAGACATTTTTGCAAACTTTACAAAATCCCATAAAATGATGATCTCAGGAATTCTTTTGATACAAACTAATCATTTATGACATCTAGCACTGCTCAACATTTACATAATGTAAAGCTGAAATTGAAGTCTATTCTGTCTGGAACGAATAGAGGCAGTCAAAAAGTTGGCTACTCCGAACATGACTAGTGGAGACTCCATAAGTTGCAGATACAGCAAGGCAGGTTTTATCTGCTTAAACCCTTTGTCCCTTAGTATTGGCTTAATGAATTTTTCCCTGCCAGTCTTAAAAAAGGGGCAAAAAACACAAAATGCAGTAAATCCTGGTCAGAGAAATCGTCACATTTACATGGTGCATTCTCATGAGGCTTACACCACTTGTCATAAGTACCCAACAGAAAATGCACCTGATTAAAACGGAATTTTGTAAGAAGCCACCGATGGAATGGTTTGGTAACAGTCGTCAAATATGATTGTATAGACATTGACGTGATCAACATATAATGTGACCTTACAGTTGGCTTCATAATTTCACACGCTTCCCTTTCCGATTCCCGCTCTTTTATAAAGTGTGTTTCAACCCATTTAATATCTTCTCTTGTCAGGCTTTCAGGGTTAGTGTACAATTCAGGTCGGCCCAGATAACCTGCTGTAGATTTAATAAATATTTCAAAAGACAGTGGTCCCTAGTAGTTCAGGGATTAGGCAGAATTGATGGACAAACACTCAATAGTCAGTATGAACTTTGTCCAGCAGGACAGGTTTTTATTTTAAGAGATATTTGAAAACATAAAAGGATTTTTTACAAGGTGGGTACAACAAGTAACCCACAGGGGACAAGACAAAACAGGGGGGTAAACTTGACACAACAAAGGCGGTCTGTGCTAGTATCTCAGTGAACAGACAATGGTAAAGTGCAGAGCATCATTGTGAACAATTTTCTATTCGTAGGCTACATATGATGCTACTATGTCGACGGCGTTTCGATGCCTAAACACAGATACATGGCATCATCTTCAGGACAAAGAATTAATTAGTTTGTCTTGAAAGCATAACAGTTTGTAGGGCCTATAAGCGTACATACAGTTATATTGGGGAAACAAGAAAAGGGAGACAAAACATAAACATCGGTCAATAACAAAAAGACTAGGCATGTATATAAATCTGACCAGTGATCATCTGTGCCATTGTGAACTGTTTGTGACAGTTATGCATTCCTTTAGGAATAGTAATTATGTGAATTATAACGTGGTGGCGTGACAGGCTTTTGTTTCCATGCAGCATATTGTGATCTGTTTGTGACAATGGAGGAAACATTTAAAATCCGACGCAGTGACGGAACTGTGGGGGGCGACGCATGAGATTAAAAAACATTCAATGAGCTCAGTATTGGGCCATGCAAGGTTTAAAAACGGGTGGCGCGCAGTGTAGGCGGCGGAGTGTTTGTGACCGGCGGTTACGTGTAATGAATTTTTCATGTGGTTTGAAGGGAAAAAGGAATTTGTGAATTAACGTCTAGCTCTGAGTGATCAATTTTAAACCGAAGGTAGCGCGAGCATACAGATCGTAATTTACCAATATTGTGGTCCACAGAGTAGTCTGTTAAGCAGTACCTATGCTTTTTAGAATCAAAGCAAGTAGGAGAAATGAAGGGTTTAGGAGCACAATAGTATCCTGGCAAAAAAGCGGGAAATGAAAGAGTGAGTATAAACATTTTAATGAACCGGTGAGAAGGTGATGAAAAAGCTCATAAGATAATTACCAAACCAGGGCAAGGGAGCCTCTACATACGAGACCGGACCAATCGTGTCTCACTGAGAAGGAAGAAATTAGATTTATATAAGTTATGGTCCTCGTGGGGTTTGGAAATGCCGGTTAGAGCATTCTGCAGGTACTTACTTCCTGGTTTGGCTGCTCCTTGTCTATGCAGGATACAGGATGGCGGGGATCGCTAGCGTGCTCGTGCCTGAGGGCTAGATAAATGGGTGTGCAGAAATGAAAGAGGGACTGGTCGTGGTGAGTATGGCGGCCATGCTGGAAAGGTGTGGGCGTGTTTAGAAATAGATAAGGGACTAATCACAGTGAAACTGGCGGCCATGCTGGAATGGTGTTGGGAGTGAGGTGAAGAGGTAATAATTAAAACCATGTGCAATATAAGCATTTACATATTTACAGGAATCGTTTAGGAAACATCGCAAAACCTAGGAGGAAGACAGGTATATATTACAGTGTGACTGATCACAAGAGAGATGTCCAATCTTCGAGACGATTGAGGCCTGTATGGATACTGTTGGTGCGCAGTATCCAGTGAAGTTCCTCCTTGTTCAGTAATTGAGTTACGTCCGCTCCTCTGGGTGGTGGTTTTACCATGGTGATGATTGTCCATGTCAGGTCATTTTCAGTGTGGCCTTTTTCTTTGAAATGTTCGACAAGAGGGGCATTTGGAGTGTTGCACCGGATCCTACTACGGTGTTGTCCGATGCGTAGCTTGACCTTCTGGCTGGTTTGTCCAACATATATCATCTTGCAGGGGCAAAAAATGGCATACACCACATTGATGGAGTTACAATTAGTGAAGTGTTTTCTTTCAAAGGAAATAGTGCCAAAAGTAAATGTTTTTCCTTCAATAGTGAAGTCACACACTATGCAACTGCCACATTTTGCATGACCCGTTAGGGCAGGTAATCCCCATGCATCATTGATGGTTGTTTTCAAATTAGGCTGAGGTAGGGATGCTCTTACCAAATGATCTTTTACATTTTTTGCTCTCTTGAATGCAAAAATAGGGTGCTCAAGATTCAGTAGTCCGGCATTTAATACAGGCCAGTGTTTCAAGATGCTTTTCTTTATGGCATTAGAGGCTGGGGTAAAAGTGGTTACACACACTAGTCTGTCTTGGTTTTTCTTTGGTTTTGGTTCTAGTAGACTCTCTCTGGGGCAGTACCAAGCCCTTTTTAAAGAACGCCTTACTAGTTTTCGAGGGTATCCCCTATTTCTGAGTTTTATGCTGAGAGTTTTTGCCTCAGAGAAATAGTCCTCTTTGAAATAACAGTTTCTTTGAATACGAAGGAACTGTGAAAATGGGAGTGAATCTCTGAGTGCTCAGGGATGGTGGCTGCTATAGTTCAGCAAGGTGTTTCGTTCACTTGGTTTTCTATGGAGGCTGGTGGTAAGGCGTCCTTCTGTATGTTTGATTTCTAAATCTAGGAATGGAATTGAGTCTTTATTCTGGGATAGTACCCCATCCCCAGTTCCATGTGTACTGCAAAAGCTGGTGTAGATTGGGGGAGACCCATAAGGGATCGCAAGAATCTATTTTCCTCTCTCTGTATCAGGGCAGAGTCTTTATAGCCCCATATCGAGGCCCCATACCTTGCAATGGTTAAGGTTTTGGCTCCATAGATGGTCAATATAGCCTCAGCTGGTTTCCCACCCAGTCGCTTTGCAAAAACCCAAAATAGCAGCTGACGATCTTCTCACGGCCGCTACCTTGTTGGTGATTTGTGGTACCCAGGATCCTTTATCATCGAACACCACTCTTAGGTAGGTAAAAACTTTAACTCTCGAGATTGCTGAACCATTACAGGAGAGGGTTTTTATACTATTCTTACATTTCCCCTCACACATTACATGCGATTTCTCTATATTTATCACTAGATCCAGATCTTGCATGAAAGCCCCGAAGGAATTGAGCAGATGTTGTAAACCTATCGGGGTTCTTGACAGCAGCACCGTGTCATCAGCGTATAATAAAACAGGCATCAAAGAACCCCCCATACACGGCACATCGACCGATGCCACTGCCAAAGTGTTTCCCAGTGAATTAATATATAGAGAAAAAAGCATTGGGGCCAAGATACACCCTTGGCGCACCCCCTGCCAGATTTAAAGGATGCAGTGCATTTCCCCTCTTGGGTCATACGTATAGATGCTCTCAAGTCTCTGTGGAGTTCCGCCAGAAAATTTACCAATGCCCGATCCAGACCCAACTCCAAGACCATTGTCCACAGCTTTGACCTATTGACTAGGTCAAAAGCTGTGGACAAGTCCATAAATGCCAAGTAAATTGACCCCTTGGACGCAACTGTATATTTGCTCAGTATAAGATGTAAATTTAGGCATTGATCCTCGGTGCCTCTCCCTGATCTAAAACCGTACTGCGCATTACACAGAATATCATTATTTATTGCCCAAGATGAGATCTTTGCTAGGATAACCTTACCTAGAATTTTAAATGATGAATCTAGCAATTATATGGGCCTATAACATCTTGGATCCCCCCTTTGGCCCTTCTTAAATATGGGGATTATAATAGACTGTGACCAAGATGTTGGAACTCTGGCTTTGTCTGTACAGGCTATATTAAAAACATTAGTGAGGACTACTGACCACATGCTAGTATTTGATTTAAACATGTCAGCTGGTAGCCCATCTGGTCCTGGGGCCTTATGGCTTGCCGTGTCATCAATGGCCTTCTGTACCTCCTTGATTGAGAATCTGAGCGGGGTCTACCGAAACTCATCCAGTACTGGATCAAAAGAGCCTAATTCAAGGTTACTGCCATAAATTTTTTCAAAGTGGTCTAACCAATCCCGTTCAGGGATATTTACCTCTAATGGCGCATTTTCTTTAGCATTAAAAAAGGGGGTATTAACTATTGACCAAAATTTTGGGCTGTCCCTCAAAGTGATCTTCTCGTAAAGTTGGTCCCATGCTTGCTTTTTAATTTCATTCTTTCGCCTCAGAACAGTTGTATTATACTTTTTCCTTAACCTGGCAAATTCCTGTCTATCTCAGGGTGTCTTTTTAGTGCTATGAGTAGATCTCTATGGGTTTTAGAGCATTCGTTATGAAACCACCCCAGCGCCTTTTGCACCTTATGTTTCGGCTTACTCTTTAAATCCTCAGCCACTTGTCGACAGATTACTTGTAATGAGGAAATAATGTTCCCACCAAACTTCAGTGGTTCCCTACAAGTGTTGAGTTCCTTCCCCACCTTTAAATTAAGTGAGTGAAAAAAGTCCTCTGGGATTATTTTACTCAATTTTACCCATCTCCCCTGGTCCTGGACAACCAGATCTAACATGGTTTCTGTGTTTGCAGCTTTATTAAATAAAAACAAATAATTATTGTCCAGTTCCAACACCACTTGGTTGTGATCACTACTCCCCCTCTCCCCTCATACTCCCTGATCTCCTCATACTCCCCTCTCTCTTTATACTCCCCCTCTCCCCTCATACTCCCCGATCTCCTTATACTCTCCTCTCTCCTCATATTCCCTCCTCTTCTCATACTCCCCCTCTCTCCTCATACTCCCCTCTCCTCATATTCCCTCCTCTCCTCATAATACCCCCTCTCTCCTCATACACTCCCTCTCTCCATATATTTCCCTTTTCTCCAAATTCTCCCCCTCTCCTCATACTCCCTCCTCTCTCCTCATACACACTCCTCTTTACTTATACTCCCCTTTCTCCTCATACTCGCCCCTCTTTCCACATACTCCTCTATCTCTCCTCACACTCTCCCTCTCTCTCCTTATACTCCCCCTTCTCTCCTGATATTCCCCCTGTCTCCTCATTCTCCCCTCTCTCTCCTCATACTCACCCCTGTCTTCATACTCTCCCTCTTTCTCTTCCCTCTCTCCTCATACTCACCCCTGTCCTCATACTCCACCCTCTTTTCTCTTACTCCTCCCTCTCTCCTCATACGTCCCCATCTCCTCATACTCAGCCCTCTCCTCATACTCCCCCCTCTCTCCTCATACTCCACCCTCTTTCCTCATACACACACCTCTCTCCTTATACACATCCGTGTTTCCTTATACTCCCCTTTCTCTCCTCATTCTCCCCCCTCTGTCTTCATATTCTCCCCTCTTTCCTCATACCCATCGTCTGTCCTCATACACTGAAGCACTTATAAATTCAGTCAGGCACTCTCCTTACAGAAGTGTGATCATTTAGTCAGTACCCAAGTATTGATGCAGTGAAGTAGGCCTTAGCAGATGAACTGCTTTAATCCCTTATCCAGTATATATGCATTCTTCTATTCATGTGCACTCTTGTGTTTCACATCTTCAATTCTCCATTCCATATCCTTATAATTCTATCAAACACTCTGTGACTGTTCTTGCACTATTGTAGTGACCCATTTAGCAGTCTGTGATAATTTTTTCAGTACACTAACACTCAAGCACTTATATATTAGGTCAGGTACTCTCCTACAGAACTGTAATCATGTAGTCAGTACCCAAGTACTGATACAGTGAAGTAGGCTTTAGGACATGAACTGCTTCAAACCCCTATCCAGTATATATGCATTCTTCTATCCATCTGCACACTTGTGTTTCAAAACTTCAATTCTCCATTCTGTAGTTTTATCCTTCCGCCAAACACTCTGAGGCTGTTCTTGCACTATTGTAGTGACCTATTTAGCAGTCTGTGATAATCCTTTCCTTGCACTAATACTCAAGCAAATATAAATTCAGTTAGGCACTCTTCTTACAGATTTGTAATCATTTAGTCAGTACCCAGGTACTAATGCAGTGCAGTAGGCCTTAGGCCATGAGATTTTTCAAACTCCTATCCAGTATATATGTATTCTTCTATCAACCTGTACACTTGTGCTTTATATCTTAAATTCTCCACTCTGTATGCTTATACTTCCACCAAACACTCTGTGACTGTTATTGCAGTACTGTAGTGACCAATTTAGTAGTCTGTGGTAATCCATTCACTGTACTAACACTGAAGCACATATAAATTTAGTCAGTCAATCTCCTTACAGAACTGTAATTATTTAGTCAGTACCCAAGTACTGATGCATTGAAGTAGGCCTTAGGCCATGGACTGATTCAAACCCCTATACACTATGCTTGCAGTCTTCTATGCACCTGCAAACTTGTCTTTTATACCTTCAGTTCCACTGTTATAGAATGTGTTTCCCCTTGCACTGTTCTAGTAATGCATTTAGTAGCAAGTACTAATCCATTCACTGCTCAAAAGTTCAACTACTGATATATTCATTTAGGTACTCTTCTTCCAGATGTAGTTCTTGAAATGTTTTATGTAGTATGTATGCACTTCTGTTATCAGTTACACAGTTGGTTTTTATACTTAGTCATTTTACATTGTATTTATTTAGTAATAGAACAGTATATTTCATATATTTATTTTTATAATGTTATATATATTCTGTATAACAGATTCTATTTATCAACACTAAAAGAAATTCATCATGCCTTCAAAAAGTGAAAAGAGGAAACACCATAATAAAGCTTATTATTTAAAGAAAAATCATCTAAAAGATTTACATGAACAACAATGTGTGAACAAAAAGAAAAAAACTCCTGGTAAGACAACAGCGTTTTTTTTGAAGAAGTTATCATACACTAGGAGTAGTGTGGACAATGTGAAGAATACAAACAGTGTATCTGCAACAAAAAAGAAAAACAAGAGAAAAAATAATAACTATGGGAAATCATCTTCTAAACAAACACTGAATAGTAAAAGGAGAAATAATCACTTTCAGGAAATTAGAAAAAGAATGTTTTATAATAGAGTTGTTTTAAATTTGATGAAGGAAATGATGAAATGTAAAAGAAAAAGAGCATTTTATAAGAAGAAGAAACGTATAGAAAATATAGTTGAGAAGGCTTTTGAATTGAAAAAGAAGCTGTTCATTTTAGTAATCAATAGAATTTGATAACTAGATAAGCCAATCCATTTAATGAAGGCCAAATGTAAGTGGAGAAGAGTAATTAACAGAAGTAATTTGTCTGATTTTTTTTGGGTGAATGGAAACATATTTCAAGTTCTGAGCCTTTTTTTAATGAAGAGAGTTATTTTCAGAGTAATGATTTGCTGAATGCAGTTGACACTAGTGGTCGTGCATATGAGGTTAGAAATGGTTGTTCTATTGAGAAAGAGAAAATTGTTCCTAGAAACGCAGAAGAGGTGTTAGCTGATAAAGTTTTAGGGAGACATCCTAAAGCTCCAGTGTACACTTGGAATTGCAGTAGTATTTGTAGTGTATGGCAGGAATCTATTGATTTTTTACGCAATTTCTTACGTAACTATACTAAGAAAAGTGTTAAACAAAAGATTAAGATGTTGCAAGGACTAGACCCTTGCAGAGTGAGAGAAAATACCTGTTTGCAAGGTCATTCGCTTGCTTGTCTTTCTAAAAAAGTATGTCGAAGTGTTTTTCACCATTTCAGGATGTTAGCAGTACATCATACTCAAATGAGGAAACTAGTCAGAACATTGTATTATGCAAAAAGTCCAGCACTAATGTTAAAAAAGTTGAACAGTGCTCTTTTGCGTGGATCTGTATCAGATGTAATGAACGTTTGTGAAGAAATTCAGCTTAGTTACTTTGGTCCTGAGGAAGACAGTGCAGAAACTGATAGATTAATAGAAGGAAATGTGGAAGAGATTTTACAACATTGTAGTACAGAAAATTTCGAGCAAGAAATTACGAAGTTTAAGGGGATTTCAGGTGAAAGGCCAAATTATTCTTGTACTTGTTGTCGACGAACTCATTATAAAAATCAGACCAGGACTGTTGATCTGTATTTAAAAAGTGAAAAGGAAAATAATAAGAGTGGAAGGAATTTGCAACTTATTTGTTGGTAGAGAATTGTTTTGATTTGGGTCCTGATCAACATATTTGTAAATATTGTTATAACAAATTAGACAAGAACAAAATGCCTGCTAGAGCTGTGCATAATATTCTTGAGTTGGTAAATATTCCTTCTGAACTGATGGATTTAAATTCCTATGAGTCTATTCTTATTCAATGTGTGTATCCATTTCAGGCTATTGTCCGTATGGAGCATAAGACAGGGAAATTGCCTCCTTCAGATATACAGAGAGGTTTAAAGGGAAGAGTTGTATATTTGCCTCTAGATTTAAAGAAAAATATTGAAACAATTGGTGTAGAAAATATAGACGATGAACCTCTAGTTATTCTTGTTAATGGCTTCTTACTAAGAGTAAGATAATCTGGCAAGAATTAGTGGATGTTAGGAAAGTGAAAAAGGCAACGTTGTATGTGGTAAAAAATAATCAGTACTATAAAAATGTGTATGTGGGAGAAGAGGAAATAACTGTAGAAGAAGATAGTGACTCGTCAACTGGACAAATTGAAAAAGTGGATGTGTCCAGAGAACTGAGGAAATATATGAACATTACAGTGTTCATCCACTTCATTCAAAAGAAGTGATGGGGAATACTATTGAGTTATTTCAAATGAAAGAAGCAAAGGGAAGTCCCATTAGTGTATGGGAAGAAAGCTTGGAAGCTCGTTGTTTCCCTCAGTTGTTTCCAACAGGAAAAGGAGGACGATATGATGAATGGCCTGTGCAGATTCCTGCATCTGAGTACCGGACATCAAGATTGTATGCAGAAGATCCAAGATTTTGATAATGTATTCCGTATTTGTTTCATCTTTTGTTTGAGAGTGACTTGTCTGGACTATCTTATGCAGTCAACCATATATTGAAAACAGGTGTACATCGGCAAAATGTTTCGGCAAATAAATTAACGGATAAAGTACAGCAGAAAGATAATGTTTTATAATCTCAGCTGATTCATCTCATGGCATGTCAGCGTGGTACTAATGAGTACTGGTACCGTCGTCATGGAGAACTTAAATGTATGCTAAGGAACTTAGGAACTCCTACATGGTTTCCTACTCTAAGCTGTGCTGAATATGCTTGGGTTGATTTACTTCAATTTCTTCTAGAGGCAAATCCAAATATAGTAAATATTGAATACAACGCACGTGGAGAATTGTGCTCTTTGGATCCAGTTAATGTATACAGGTATTTCAATCATGGATTTAAAGCTATGATGTCTTTTATCACCAATAAACAAAATATTCCTCCTCTTGGAGAGGTTCTGGATTTCTTTTGAAGAAAGGAGTATCAAGCAAGAGTGCTCCTCACATACATATGCTAATATGGATCAAAGGTGCCCCCCAAATTTGGAACAGATTAGGATGATATTGTGTTGTCTTTTATTAAAGAATATGCTACATGTGCTATACCCAAAAGCACAGAAGAAAAGGACAAAAGAAAACAAGTCTTATGATTCCAAAGCCATAGATGTGGGAAATACTGTTGTCAAAATTACAAATCTAAGGACAAATTCTACACAAAATGTTGTTTTGGATTTCCACGTCCTGTCATACCACAAGGAAGAGTCAACAGTTTTATCTCATCTTTGCAACATACTGGGCCATATGTAGGTGGCAAAATACCGGTTTTGGCCGTTACCGACCGGTATTTGTAATTCCAGATGTAGGAGGCCTGAAAATTACCGATTCTGTATATTTACCGAATCGGTAATATTACTGAATCGGTAAATTACCGATTCGGTAAATGTACAGAATCGGTAATTTGGAATGTAGGTGGCACTGGAAACAGTGCCACAGGCCCTTAGAAATTCGTTATTTACCATGAAATACAATGGCATGGTAAATAACGAATTTCGGTGTACATGCCCATCTGTGCATGTACACCTGTGCCATGTGGCACACATACATGCCCTAAGGGCATGTATGTGTGTCACATTGCACACAAGCCACAATCAGGGGTGCAACAGGGTGTCAAAGTGACACCCTGTCCCCCTTGACTGATCTGTAAAATTACCGAATCGGTATTTACCGATTCGGTAATTGCCATTGATTCCTATGGGCCTCAGGGCCCATAGGAATCAATGGCAATTACCGAATCGGTAAATACCGATTCGGTAATTACTGAATATTACCGATTCGGTAATATTTAAAGAATTATTACCTACATGGCATTTACCGAATTGTAAATACAGAATCTGTAAAATTCGGTATTTGCGATTCGGTAAATGCCATTTACCTACATATGGCCCACTATCAAAAGAAAGTCTCCAAAAAATACCTGCAACTTAAGAAGAAATGAAGATTCAAAATACATAAATGAATACAACCCAGTTATTTTGTCCATGTGGAATGCTAAAAAGGATATTCAATACATTGCGGACAATTCCATTGCTGTTGCTCGATATGTAACATCCTACATAACAAAATCAGAAAAGACGGAATAGAAGGAAATGTGGGAAGAGATTTCCCACGAGAAGAGTCTAAGTAAGAAATTATATAGTTACAATTTGAAGATGTTATCTCATCGAGAAATTGGAGCGTATGAATGCTCGGGTCGCTTATCATCTGCAAGTCTATACTCCAAATCTAGAAGAATCATTTGGGTGAGTCTAGGTCTTGCTGCAACACGAACTCGAGTACCTAAATCTGTACACAAAATTGAATATTTTGCTGAAAAAGAGCCAGAAAGTACAGATATTGTGAAAACAAATATGTTGGCTACATGTTTTCCAAATAGAAGTCGACATCTTGAGAACATTTGTCTCTATAAAATGCTGCAAAACTATATTTTTAAGCGGAATATTACAGAAGACATCAATAATGGTATGTATGCCGTGATTAGTTCTAAAGGATGTTTGGTGAAACAAAGAAAAGGACATTTGATTAATGACCGTAAACTGAGTCGCGAAACTCCTAACAAAAGGGAATTTTACTATTTAGCCCTTTTGCAACTCTTCAAGCTTTGGCGTTCAGAATTGGAATACTTGGAGATTTTGAGAGCTTTGAATATTCGTTCAACGCAACTAAAGATCCTATACAATGTCCTGTTTTTGCTAATTATGTGAAAATGTTGAACGACAAAATTGAGCAAGAAGCTACATTTGCAGCTGAGATTGCTAGAGACAGTTCTCAAGATAGTCAAACTTCTGCTCCGTTGAGTCAGGATCCACTAAGAGAACCAATTGTTCAAAATGAAGCAGCAACTGCCATGGATGAGGTGGAAACAGCAATGTATTAAGCTCAAGAAGATGTAACAAACTTAGGAAACCTGGAAGAACAACTAAATGTTGAGCAAAAAGAAATATATGACTAAGTAAGAGAACAGGAATGAAAACAATGGTCAGTGATCACAATTCAAAATGGTTTAACAATTTAAGTTGTGTGAAAACACTACAACCTGGTTATTTAATAATCTAACAAAGATCATATGCGTGTAATTCATACCTATTTATGCATGTACAAAAGTTAATAGATCACACAAACAAAAAGCGCCAAATTCTGTAGTTAAATAACAAGTATTTATTTGCATGAATCAAAAAAATATTATAATAAACTTCTGCAATGACCAAAGGTTGCGCGCAAAAAAGGGTGAAAAGGGAAGGTAGTGGTGGTGGGAGGTGAAAGATTGAGTCAAAGAATGAAGGTAATATGTTAGATATTTTACAATTACTGGTAGCAAAGACCAGCCAGTACAAGCCTGTCCAAATTGGATTTACAAGTAGTCTGTAAATTTCAAATGTGTACTCAATGCACTTTCCAATAATATGACCATAAGACTGTAGGTACAGGTCTTGGTTAGTAGGAGGGCGTCGACCTTTCAACTCAACTGTGCTTTGAGGGATTCAGACCTTAGCTGCGAGTCTTAATCAGGACTGTATGTATGCAACCTAAGATGGAGAATTCAAATTTTAAAAATTGCGCTAGTGTGTGTGTGGCAAACAAGAGTGGTCCAGTAACGCTAAGTCAACTGACCTTGACCTGGAGCCAAGCCTGGCCTCACAGGTGTGCTTATTAGACATTCCGAAGGCCCAATTTCTCAGTGGAAACCGTTTCAAAGTGAGTTGCTGAATAACATCACCACGTATATATCCAAGGTAAAATGGCCCCTTCCTGAAAGGTATGTAAAGGCAAATGTCACGATACGGATCTAATGTCAATAGACTAATGTAAAGAGTATGCTCGGGGAACACATGTTCTGTGCTCACTTCGAAGTACATTATATCAAGGCCCAAGGTGGCGTTGTGCCACTATGTAGTCAGATAGCGAGTTTAAAGGCAATTCAGTGGTTCTAATGATGACAAAAAGCCTACCATTGTGTGTACAGAATTAATTAGCACACTGGTCCTTACGTGATCGTGGGTGGACCCCATCCAGCCCCTAAACACAAATAATTCATTGTCACAATCAAATGGACAGTTGTCCACTAGATTGATGGCTACTGTGCAAATGCATTGACCACATCCTCAAACTGATTGCTATAAACACACCCACCTACATTAGGGACACCATGGAAGCCATAAATCTAGTGGACAACCGTCCATTTGATTGTGACATTGAATTATTGGTCACTATGGACATTTTATAAGAGCATTTCACAGGAGGCAGCCCTTGAAGTGGGGGGCAAGCTTTGCCCTGAATCTGGCCATTATCTTTATGGACGCCTATGAGCAAAAACATATCCTGAACGCTGACAACCCATTCAGGAACAATGTTTCCATGTGGCGCAGGTATATTGATGACGTGCTGATGGTATGGCATGGGACTGAGACAGAACTCAAAGCTTTTCATGACTGGCTCAACAATCAATCCAACAACATTCAATTTTCCATTGAGCATAGTCCTAATGAAAAACACTTTCTTAACATTACAATCAATGCAGAAGAAGGGACACTCCACACCACACTCTATTGGAAAACCAGTGAACGCAACACCCTCTTAACATACTCCAGCCACCACCCTCGCAGCTTAAGGGACAATCTGCCATATGGCCAATTTTTAAGGGTGAGGCGAAACTGTTCCAAAAAGGAGGACTATTTCTTTGAATCCTGTGACTTACTGAAAAGTCTACGAGACAGGGGATACCCTACCAGGTTACTCAAAATGGTGCAAAAAAGAGCCTGGTACAACCATAGAGAATTTCTATTAACACCCAGAATGAAGACCAACACCATAGAGAACAGACTTACTTGTGTCACAACGTTTTTCACCAAAAGCACCCAGATTAAAAAAACTATCAATAAACATTGGCACATGATTGCTGATGATTTAAAGATGCCAGAGCCTCCCATGCATGCTTTCCGTAAAGGGAAAAGCCTTAGGAACACACTAGTTATATCACTACTTCGATCCAAAAGAGTGAATGAACAGACGCATTTATGGCATATTCCTCCCATTGTGGGCCACTTTAAATGTGGGAGTTGCAAAAGAAATTCAATTATTCACACATAATGACTACACCCACACCCATAAAGAACACAGCAACTGTAACTCTTCAGGGGTCATTTCTGCCATCCAATGTCCCTGCGATTTTATATACCTAGGCCAGACAACCCAAAAAGTCAAGTGTCGGATTTTACAACATTGTAGCGAGATAAGGTGCACCACACAGGGAGCCCCATTAGTGGAACACTTCACGCAATTTGGCCATACTGCAGAAAGCCTAAGATGGTGGGTTATCGAAAAGGTACATGTCAACTTGAGGGGAGGTTGTACCAGCCACAACCTGAATTACTGTGAATGTAAATGGATACACATTTTCAATACTATATTGAAAGGACTGAATGAATATGAGGAAATTTCCCGTCAACGTGCTAGTTTGCGCATTTGATCACAAGGGTCTATACAATCGGCGCACTATCACCTTGAGTCACACATTGGCTAATGTGTGGCTCCCTGCCTGGGGATCCAGGTACTGATAGGAAAAAAAATTCCATGACTGTTAATTACTCTTGTAAATAGACGAATCATAATCATGTAAATATTGATTGTATATGCATTGTCGTTGTAATTATGTAAATAGCATTCATATTGTTTTTCTTCTCCTTAAATTGCAAAGATTCTATTGCCCCACACACTGACCGTATATCTTTTGCCCGAGATATTCAAATGCAACAATTTATATGCATAGCATACAGTCATGATATTTGGTCGCTTTACTCATGGCATCACCACATTTATTCGGAGTATAGACGCATGACATACTCGTACTACATCACATTACACATGGACAGTCGGGAGGCTTTCCTGTTTTCCGCTCCCTGTGTCTGACTATCGATCGGAGCCTCTTAAGACTAATCTTAATCATGTAAATATTAATTGTATATGCATTGTCGTTGTAATTATGTAAATAGCATCCGTATTGTTTTTGTTAGCACATATATGGTTCTCCTTAAATTGTAAATTGTGTATTGCTCCACCCACTGATCGTGTATTATTTGCTCGAGAAATTCAAATGCCATAATTTATTTGCATACAGCCAGGTTCTGAAACTGGGATGGTGCAGTGAGCTAAAAAACGGTGTTGGATCTAGCCCTGATCTCTTGACTGGGTGAGAGTATTCTGTTTAATTCAGAGACTCTGTCCCTCACCACCCCTTGTTGTAAATATTTTTGTCCACCCTAAGCGTGGAAGGGTATACTCAGATGTGAGTCCCTTGCTCATTGCACCATCAGGATTCAAGCAAGCCGGGCCGAAGAGGCTGAAATGCCAGAAACCGGTCCCCGGTAGCTTGTTTCCTTCCCAGTGTAAGAATTGGCTTTTGTAGTTTGGTTTGCCCTGTTCCCATCATGCACTGGGACAGGAACAGACTAATTTGCATACAGCCAGGTTCTGAAACTGGGATGGTGCAGTGAGCTAAAAAACGGTGTTGGATCTAGCCCTGATCTCTTGACTGGGTGAGAGTATTCTGTTTAATTCAGAGACTCTGTCCCTCACCACCCCTTGTTGTAAATAATTTATATGCATAGCATACTGTCATGATATATGGTCGCGTTACTCGTGGCATGACATACCCGTACTACATCACATTACACGTGGACAGCCGGGAGGTTTTCCGTTTTCCGCTCCCCGTGTCTGACTATCGATCGGAGCCTCTGAGATCAACATCTGCAGTGGACGGCAGCGTGCACGTTTCACAGGCACCGTCACTAGCTATTTCTACCGGGCTGGCAGGATGGCTCAGTTCTTGATTGATGCCGACTGAGATGGCTGGCGGTTTAGAGTGGCCTTCAGACTAAGGTAATTGACAAGTGTTTAGGGGCTGGATGGGGTCCACCCACAATCATGTAGGTACCATTGTGCTAAATATTTCTGTACACACAATTGTGCAGCGGTAGGCTTTTTGTCATCATTAGAACCACTGAATTGCCTTTAAACTCGCTATCTGACTACATAGTGGCACAACGCCACCTTGGGCCTTGATATAATGTACTTCGAAGGGAGCACGGAACATGTGTTCCCTGAGCATACGCTTTACATTGGTCTATTGACATTAGATCCGTATTGTGACATTTGCCTTTACATACCTTTCAGGAAGGGGTCAATTTAACTTGGATATATACGTGGTGATGTTATTCAGCAACTCACTTTGAAACGGTTTCCGCGGCAACATTGGGCAATCAGAACGCCTAATAAGCACACCTGTGAGGCCAGGCTTGGCTCCAGGTCAAGGCCAGTTGACTTAGCATTACTGGACCACTCTTGTTTACCACACACACTCTAGCACAATTTTTAATGTCGAATTCTCCATCTTAGGTTGCAAACATACAGTCTTGATGAAGACTCGCAGCTAAGGTCTGTATCCCTCAAAGCACAGTCGAGTCAAAAGGTCAACGCCCTCCTACTAACCAAGACCTGTACCTACAGTCTTATGGTCATATTATTGGAAAGTGCATTGAGTACGCATTTGAAATTAACAGACTACTTGTAAATCCAATTTGGACAGGCTTGTACTGGCTGGTCTTTGCTACCAGTAATTGTAAAATATCGAACATATTACCTTCATTCTTTGATTCAATCTTTCACCTCCCACCACCACTATCTTCCCTTTTCACCCTTTTTGCGCGCAACCTTTGGTCATTGAAAAAGTTTATTATAATACTTTTTTAATTCATGCAAATAAATACTTGTTATTTAACTACTGAATTTGGCGCTTTTCATTTGTTTGTGTGGTCTATTAACGTTTCTACATGCATAAATAGATATGAATTACATGCATATGATCTTTTTTAGATTATTAAATAACCGGGTTGTAGTGTTTTCACACAACCTAAATTGTTAAACCATTTTGAATTGTGGTCATGGACCATTGTTTTCCTTCCCGTATTGCGCTCAGGTCAGCATTGATTTAAGGGCTACCCCATTACCTAAAATGGCAAGTGAGAGAACGGATTGACCATGGATTACTTCATGAAAAGAAAGAGTGCTCTTGCTCATCATTTCAAGCTATTCAAATGTACGTGAGTGGAAAAGCTGGAACAGGATTTTTTTTAATTTAAGTATTTACAACTTATCTACAGAAAACAACTGAGTCACATTTGTCTTGTGTTGTCACTGCTCCAACTGGGTTGGCAGCACACAATATTAAAGAAATTACTTTACATTGTTTATTAATGCTACCAGTAGAGCATGAAAGCAAATTGGAATACCACAAGGTGTCTGGAGAAGCTTGTTGTGAAGTTTCAAGAGTCTTGAATAAAATTAAACTTCTCATTATTGATGAGGTAAGCATGGTATCAAACTTAATGCTTGCCTTTTTGCATTTAAGAATGCAGCAAATTCTTACAACCGAGTATGATGTATTATTTGGAGGAAAACACGTCATAGTTTTTGGAGATCTACTACAACTTACGCCTGTAAAAGGACAACCAGTGTTTAAAACTCTGGCGCATGAAGATACCAGAAAGTCTTTAGGGAGCATTGTAAATGTTAACATTTGGTCATATTTTGAGTGTAAGGAACTTATTACAAATATGCGAAAGGCAAATGATGCTGATTATGGAACTATTCTTCAAGATATAAGAATTGGAAAAATGACTGAACATGGCAAACAAGCTTTGTAGAGACCATTACTTTCCAATTTGTTTCCAAATGAAAATATTGTTCCTGAGAAAATACATATGAGAATTGCAGAAAACAAATCTGTAATCTGCTTAATGCCAACACTGCATGAATGTTCTATATTCAATGAAGACATTTTAAAGTTGGAAAATGAAGAAACTATAAAATTGGAAGCTATTGATAAAATAGAGCATGAAGAAATCACTATTATGTTGACAGAAAAGTTGAAAAGGAAATTGGATTCTTTAGGGAAATCGATAAGTAAAACTGCTGGTTTAGAAAAGAATTTAGATGCATGTGTAAACTGTAGTGTAATTTTACGACGTAGTTTGAATGTGGCAAAAGGTTTAGTAAATGGAGCAATGGGTAAAGTTGTTGATTTCGTTAGTTACTTAAATAGAGATGGTATTGAATTTTTGAAAATCAAATTTGATCAAATTGAAGAAGTACAATTCAATTCAATTCAATTTATTTAAATATGTTTTGGAACTCAGTTGAGATCCACATATAAACAGAACAACAAGAATCAACAAAAAATGCAAATCAAAAAAGAGAATCATCAAAATACATTCCATTTATACAAAAATTGAAAAATAGGGATTATACCTATTAATATAATTCTAAAAAACATTGAAAAAAATTTTACATTCTGTAACAGAACATTTCATTAGGAGGGATGAGAATGGCATTGAGGAAAGATTTAGCAGAAGAAATACCTAGCTTTAAGCATATTGGTCTCACCCACTTTCGACGATGTACCATTAGGGCAGGGCATATAAAAAGGATGTGGGTGATATCCTGAGTTGAGCTATCAATGATACATAGATTACATTTATCGGAGCAACCATGCCATCTAGCCAATAATTTATTTAAAGGCAGAAGATCATGTCTCAAGAAGAACCAAAAACGGTGTAAGCCATGAGGGAGATTCCAGGATGCATAAGGTTGTATTTGTTTGAATAAGTAGGAATTAACAACCTCAGTAACACCTTTCTTTGCAATACGGGCATCTCTATCCCTCTTAAAACTTAACTTCCATGTAGCCCGTTTTAATGACAACTTTAGCTGATGTGAAGATAATAGAAAAAGAGTTGATTCCTCCAGTTCTAGTAATGTAACAGCCTTTCTGAAATTCTTTATAAGTAAAGAATATTCTTTCATAGGCACCAATAATTCTTTTTTAATGAGGGATCTTAAAGTAGCCGGTTTGCCTTTGGCTAAATAAAAGACCCAACGTATTACTCCTGCTAGGGCCTGAACCCAACTACTTCGTATGCCCAATTACAGTCTGAGGGATTACACTGTACAGGCATTATTGACCGACAATAAATGTCGCAAGAGTCTACCCTCGACAGTATCTAGGAAACCCCATTGCCTCAAATCTATTAACTCAATGCCATAAAGCAGGGATGCTGGAATTTTTGCACGAAAGGCCTCCAGCAGATAGACAAAATGTTTTCTGCCGGTTGCTTTATAGAGGGCACTCAGTCCATTTCCCTGAGTCATGGCTTTCCTAATGTTGCTGTCTATGTGAGCCTTGTCGCTCAAGTTACCACATAGTTTCTCACTCCCTAGAAACAAACTGAAATTACCCAATTTCGTTTTTTTCTTCCCTGTAATGCACATTACCTTGCTTTTAGACATGTTAATCTTCAAATGGTGGCGCTCAGCGAATAAATGCAAGGGATGCAGACGACTATTGAGACCCTTAGGAGTAAGGTCTAAAAGAAGTATGTCATCTGCATACATAAAACATGCAATCGGTTTATCTCCTTGAGTGGGGGTGATGCCTTCGCTCAGGGATTGGGTCTGGGGGAGATCACAAACATAGAGAGAGAACAATAAGGGGGCCAATAGACAACCCTGTTTAAGACCATTGGCAGAAGGAATGACTTGCGATAAGTCTCTCTCCCCACCCAATAATACTCTACACCACGTCTCAGAGTGGAGTTCCTGAACCAAATTCAACAGCCTTACTGGCATACCCAAGTAAGTAATTTCTTCCACAACAGAGGACGGTCAACTTTATCGAAAGGCGTGGAGAAGTCTATGAAAGCGGCATAGACTCCCCCACCTCTGACCCTGATATATTTGTCCGTTATTACCTGTAGAGCCGTTGAGTTATCCAGGGTACCATGGTGCTTTCGAAAACCAGTCTGTTCAAGGGGAAGTATATTTTCTTGGTCCACCCAATCATTTATTTGCTTCAAAAGGCATCTTGCAAATACTTTGCTGATTGCATCTAAGAGGGCGATTTGGCGATAGTTTTGGGGGGCATATCGGTCACCCTTTTTGAAAAGGGGCACTAAGATGCTCCCTTTCCACGATGGGAGAATGTTTCCGCTAGAGAAACAAATGTTGAACACAGGGCATAACAATTTGCTCCATTTTTCACTGCTTTGCTTTAAAACAGATATTGGAAGTTCATCGGGCCCCATTGCCCCAGATGAACGCATTTCCTTTATAGCTGTTACAATATCATTTTCAGATAAGAGATCTAAAGGCTGACCACTTACAAAAGAACCTATAGAGGGAACCACCGCTCCATTATTTGCATATAAGGATGTAAAATAATCCACCCATGTGAAGAAGTACAACAATTTAGTCGTTGTTCAGCTCGGTATTTGCTTGTAAAAGATTTGTATGTTCGCAGAAAACAGTTTCCTGTTTCTTTGGCGTTTGCGGTGACCATTTATAAATCTCAAGGTTTAAGTGTATATAGTGCTTTAGTGAATATTGGAAGTACTATGTTTAAAGAGGGTATGGCATATGTTGCTTTGTCTCGAGTGATTTTGATGAGAGAAAGATTAGTGCAGATAAAATTGTGTGAAAGAGTATAATAGGTTAAGAAGAGAATGTGCACCCAATTTAGGTCAATATCAAGTATTTCAAAAGCGTGTGGTAGGTAGAAAAAGAAGATATGAGAATATCTGTAGTGAAGCTGTAGAGAAAGACAAAAAACAAGATGAAGTTGTGATTGCAAGCAAAAAGAAAAAAAAATAGGACACTGTTAAAGACATTGTTGGTTATCAGTTTGAAAATAGTTCTGGTGTCAACTGCTAGGCTAATGTAGTTGTTAATGTTGTTTTTTTCTTGAAAGTTTGCAACAGTAAATTGTTGAAAATCGGGAAAAAAGATTCTGTACTTTGTAATCTGTTTATGAGAAAGGTAGTAGTGATAAAAGTAAAATTCAAAGTGTTTCCGATATTCAAAATGTTTTGGACATATGTTCTGGTTCTACTCAATTTACGCAGACTATTCAGCAAGATTGTCAGGAATTTCTAATGTATATGCTTGTTGTATTGGAAGATGAAGATATAGATATTGAAAACCTTTTTGGCCTTTCTTATAAATGCCAACATGACTGTGAAAATTGTTTGTTTACATGTAGCACTAACATAGACTTTACCAGACTGTGAATCAGTGTCTTTTAACAATCTAGTTAGAGGAGCAAGTCAAAACATGGAGTGTAGCCAATGTAAATCACAAATTTCATCAAGATTAGTTATACAAAGATATGGACAGTATGTAATTTTAATGCTGCAACGTTGTACAGCTGATGGAAAAAAATTGGAAACTTTAACTAAAAGTGTTGTAGCTACACAAGTATCAATATCATGAAGAACCTTTGTAGCTGTAGCAATTATCTTTTATGATGATCCTTCTACAACATCTGGACATTACACTGTTTATTTAAAATGTCCGAAAGGTTGGATACATTGTAATGATAGTCAATTGGTTTTTAAACAACGTTCGCCTAAAGAGTAACCAACTTCTTACCTAATATTTTTAAAGCCAAAATTCTAGGAACAAAATTTGGACTTTCAGGATTACTGCTCTTAAGGTAGGCTGGTCTGGTGTTGTAGAGCACTTTGTGAGTGATGGTAAGTGTTAGACCTGGCATCATTGGCTTGAGTCTCTCCTCCATTTTTTTCTGTTTGCCTCCTCTGTTTACAAAGTTTTTGCTGGTATACTGCTTTGGGCACTGTGCCACTGCTGATCAGTCCCCAGTCTAGTGCACCAGGAGTCCAGGGCTTGTAAATACAAATGCCGCTCGTGGGCTTGCAGCACATGTTGTGCCACCCACAAGAGCAGCCTAGTAAAAGTATGTCTAAAGGTCTGCCATTGCTAGACCTACGTGCAGTCTAGTGCTGTCACGCTGACTGCACAAGTACACCTACTTGCCAGTCCCTAAACCTCCCCTTAACTTCATGTTAGTCACCCATATGGTAGGCCCACGGGCAGGGTGCATTGTAAGTATAAGGTAGGGCAGGCCTGACCAAGTTGGCATGTCCTAATAGTGAATTTCAGCCATATTCGTTTTTCACTATTGCGAGGTAACCTGCTCTCCATTAGTTAGAATGGGCTGCCAGGATTATTAATGCTATAATCCTAGCTGGCTCGGGGAGCATGGTACAATGTCGAGTTTGGTATCCCTGAACTCGGGGTTTAATAACGCCTCCGTTTGTGTGGATGGTTTTTGGACTCTGGGTTTTAAATTAGCACTTTTAGAAAGTGGCTATTTTCTTGTCAAACTATTTTAGGAACAAAATTTGGACTTTCAGAATTACTGCTGTTAAGGTAGGCTGGTCTGGTGTTGTAGAGTACTTTGTGAGTGATGGTGAGTGTTAGACCTGGCATCATTGGCTTGAGTCTCTCCTCCATTTTTTTCTGTTTGCCTCCTCTGTTTACGATGTTTTTGCTGGTATACTGCTTTGGGCACTGAGCCACTGCTGATCAGTGCCATAGTGCAAGTGCTCCCTATGTAAAATTGCTGTATTGATTGAATTCCATGTTTGGCTTATTTGGTTTACTGTCAGTCCCCAGTCTAGTGCACCAGGAGTGCCAGGGCTTGTAAATACAAATGCTGCTCGTGGGCTTGCAGCACATGTTGTGCCACCCACAAGAGCGGCCTAGTAAAAGTATGTCTAAAGGTCTGCCATTGCTAGACCTACGTGCAGTCTAGTGCTGTCACGCTGACTGCGCAAGTACACCTACTTGCCAGTCCCTAAACCTCCCCTTAACTTCATGTTAGTCACCCCTATGGTAGGCCCACGGGCAGGGTGCATTGTAAGTATAAGGTAGGACAGGCCTGACCAAGTTGGCATGTCCTAATAGTGAATTACAGCCATATTCATTTTTCACTATTGCGAGGTAACCTGCTCTCCATTAGTTAGAATGGGCTGCCAGGATTATTAATGCTATAATCCTAGCTGGCTCGGGGAGCATGGTGCAATGTCGAGTTTGGTATCCCTGAACTCGGGGTTTAATAACGCATCCGTTTGTGTGGATGGTTTTTGGACTCTGGGTTTGAAAATAGCACTTTTAGAAAGTGGCTATTTTCTTGTCTAACTATTTCTGGTTTCTGCTGGTTTGGTGTGTGTGTGACAGGAGCTGGGTGGCTCCAGAGGTCTGAGTGAGTCAGTGTGGGATGAGTGGGACATTTGCATTGAGAGTAGGGGGAGAGTAGTTCCTGATAGCCTGCCCTGCCTGATACAATGCTGGCTCCACCTCCTGCCAGGCGACTGATGGCTCTGGGCCTGCCATGGAAATCCTGGCCCCACCTCCTACCAGGAGGCCGATTGCTCTGCTCCTGCCAGTGACAATGCTGGCTCCACCTCCTGCTGGGCATCTGAGGACCCAGCCCTGCTCAGTGAATAGGCCGGGTGCCTCTGCCTGGCTACACCCACAACAGACCCAGGATGTGGGGAAATTCCAAGGACTTGCCTACCCCTTCTGCCAGTGTGCTGTTTGCTGGGGGAATCCTGCAGTTGCTTCTTTATTTTTGCCAAGGAACCAGGAGAGAGGAACTGTGTGTGTACTCTCAGACTTTGCTAAAGAAAATCTCCAAGGGCTGGAAGAGTGCCAGCCTCCTGTTGAAGTCACAGGGCTAAAGGACTTCATCTGCTAAAAGTGCTTGTTGCTGGAACTTGAGAATCCAGCACCTCTGAAAGAAACCAGCAATCTCGACGCCGACGGACGTCGCCGAATCCAGCTCGACATTGTGAGTAACGGCTCCAGTGTCCCGCTTCCTCGACGCCGATCGCCGGGCCCGATCGACGCCAGCAGCAACACCAGTGAGTAGCGAGTTCGGCTCCAGCTCCAAGTGACTTCGTGTCTGCACCGCTGCTGAACGCATCGACTTCATGCCCTCTCGACGCTGTGAGTGCTGCTCACTCTTGCAACATCATCATCGACATCGACGACGATGCCGTATCCTGCTTCACTTCGTGAACACTGCTCCTGCCTGACATCTGTCGACGCCGCTGCAGGTCGCCCAGACTCCGATGCCGGATCGACGCCGAAGACGCGACGCCGGACATCTCGACGCCGCTGATCATCGTGTGCTTCGCTTTTCCAAGGTACTGTGTTGTGGGGGTCTGTGCGACTCCGGGCTCGACATAGCGCTCCTCGCGGTCGATGCCGAACCCTTTGGATTAACTTCGCCTCGACATCGTGTGACTCCCGTGTGGGTTACATAGTTGCCAAGAACTGTGTTTTAAAGAAGAAGAGTTGCTTTTGATACTAAAGACTTTGTGCTAAGAAGAAACTACACTTGAACTATTATTTTTCCTTCCAAGAGTATTTATTAAGATTGTGGTATATTTTTGTCGTTATTTGGTCTTGTGCTAAGCCTTATATTAAAAATCCTTATTTTTATAATACTACTGTGTTGTGTCCATTTGTAGTGTATTCACTTTATTACTGAATATGGTCATAAATGCTTAACACACAGCCTCTGAGATAAGCCTGTCTGCTCTGCCAAGCTACCAAGGGGGTGAGCAGGGGTTATCAAAGGGTGTGATCCCCTTGCCCTGACTAGAAAAGGTGTGTCCCTATTTGTCAGAAGTGCATACCTCTGCCAACTAGAGACAGCCGGTTCTAACATTGGACGCAGCGGTGAGGATTTGAACATTGCATTTATGACCCATGTGCAGTGATTAGTGTGCGCTACATAGTGAAAGCAGACCATAGCGCAGCCGCAATCTATTTTGGTAGGATTCTATTTTTGTTCTCCGCTTTTGTGAACACTGCCAGTTTTGACCATAAGTGATGCTGGAATCACTCCCCTTGTTGTTGTTTTGGAGGAATTTGATAGAAGTAAGATCAAAGATTACAGCAGAAGGCAATTGGATTATCATTGCCAGCAGTTGAAAGTTCCTACTAAAGGCTGCAAAACCAAAGGGGAAGTTCTCAAAGCCTTGGAGGCCTGGTTAGAGTCCAGAGATCCCACTGATCCGGTGGTGGTACTGCCAGTGGAAGGGGATGAGGAGGTACCAGTGAATGGGCCTGTGTCCTCTCCCGGTAGCAGTATTTCCTCTAAAAGTCTTTCTCCTGAAGAAAGAGAAGAAAGGGAGAAGGAGCGAGCATACAACATGGAAATGGCAAGACTTAAGATAAATGGGCAGTTGGAGTTAGAAAATGCAAGAGGTAGGAGAGAAGCTGATATGGAGATCAAAAGGTTGGAGTTTGAAAGAGAAAAGTTAGCTTTGGAGCGTGACACAAGGTTGAGGGAGCTAGAGCTCAAAGCTAAAGAGTTAGACTTGAATCCCTCTGGTGGCAGCATCCCATCTGTGCCTGCAGAAAGAAGGTTTTATTTCCCTAAAGATGTGATAAAAGATTATCATAAGAATGAAGATGTTGGTCAATGGTTTAAAGCATATGAGTCAGCATTGTTGGCCCACCGGGTCCCTGAGAAGGATTGGGGAGCGGGGTTGTGGGATCGCTTTGTGAATGAGGGGAGAGATACCCTGTTAGACATGCTTGTTGAGGATAGGATGTCTTATGCTCATATGAAAGATGCTTTAATGTTGAGGTATGGCCTAACCCCAGAAAAGTACAGACACGTTTTTAGAGAATGTAAGAAATTGCCTGGTACGACGTGGGTTGAATATGTGTCATTTTTTTGCAGAGCCATGGATGGTTGGGTAAAGGGCAGCAAAGTGAAGAGTTATGAAGCTCTTTATGATTTGTTTGCTTGGGAGCATTTGTCTAATAACTGTTTTCCAGAGCTGCACCAGCACCTTATTGATAGCAAGATATCTAACCCTAGAAAACTTGCTGAGGAGGCGGACCGCTGGGTCAGTACCAGGGTCCGCAAGGGTCCAGTGGGAGACTCAGCCAAAGGTGGGCAGGGTCCCCAGCAGAAGAGTGGGGGGGACAAGGGTAAACAAAAGGAGTCCCAGAAAGGGCCCCAAAGTAATCCCCAAGGGAACCAAGGGAAAGGTTCCCAGCCTCCCCCTGTGAAAAAGCCAGGGGCCCCGACAGGTAAACCTGTTCATAGGGGCCCAATGACCTGCTATGTTTGTAAGCAGGTGGGACATCGTTTTTATGATCCCCAGTGTCCAATGAGGGACTCTAGTGAACCACCACGTGCACCCCCCCGTCAGTTGGCGAGTGTAGCCCTGGGAGGGGAGGAGATGGTTGCCCCTGGTGGGAGGGGTCCCGCAGAGATGTCCCTGGTCTCGCTTGGAGACATGGAAATGGTCCCTCCACCCCCTCTGCCTAGTAACACTAATAAATATAGGCAGTGGGTGACCATTAATGGCCATAGAGTGGAAGCTCTCAGAGACACCGGAGCGAGTGTGACAGCTGTCAAGTGTCACTTGGTGTCCAGAGAGCAGGTGGTTCCCCATGCATTCTACCCCGTGATAGCTGCTGACAACTCCCAGAAAGAGTGTGAGGTAGCTCAGGTTCCCTTTGAATGGGGGGAGTTTCAGGTACTCTTCAGGTTGCTGTGAGGCCCGCCATGCCTGTTGATTGTCTCCTGGGCAATGATTTGGAAGACTCCCCTTGGGCTAAGGTGGAGAGGGAGACACATTTGAAAATGTTGGGTGTGCCAGAGTGGGTGTGTGCAACCACTCGATCCATGACAGCAAGTAAGGGTGTTGATGGGGTCCCGGAGCCTGAAAGTATGGCCCAGGACCCAGCTGTGAAGAGAAGAGGCAGGAGGCGTGGGAAACCGGCCCCCATAGTTCCCGTGGTCCAGGAGGATGTAGACCCTGAGGGGGATGCCCTGGAGCCCACAGGGGAACAAGTGGCTGAACTAGGAGACCTGCCCGAGCGGACCCACTGGCAGCAGGATGGTGGTCCCTCCAGGGAGGAATTTGTTGCAGAACAGAAAGTGTGCCCTTCTCTCGTGGGTATGAGGCAGCAGGCCTCAGCCCAAACCTCAGGTGATCAGTCAGGGTCACATTTTGTTTACTGGGAGAACGACTTCCAGTATAGCGAGCCTAAGGCTGCTGAGCCTGGGTCAGCCCGTGTGCTGGTGGTACCCCAGCACTTCAGAGCCTTCCTACTGGGTTTGGCTCATGACGTTCTGTTAGCTGGACATCTGGGGCAGGACTAAGCATGGGCGAATTTTGCGAATTCCCGGTCCGCGAATTTTCAGATTTGCGAATTTGCGATCCGCAAAATTTGCGAATTTGTGCGAATTTGCGGATTTTTTTTGCGTGTTCGCGGGGTTTTTTGCGTGTTCGCGGGTTTTTTGCGTGTTCGCGGGGATTTTTGCGTCTTCGCGAGCCGCTTGCATAGCAAAGTTACCCATGCAGTTGTTTATGGGAGAGGGAGAGAGAGATAGATAGATAGATAGATAGATAGATAGATAGATAGATAGATAGATAGATAGATAGATAGAGAAAGAGAGGGAAAGAGAGAGGAAGAGAGAGAACGAGAGAAAGAAAGAGAGGCCGGATCTCTGAAGGGCCAGATTCCTGAGTTGCCCCTAAAGAACATACAGCTTTTTATTTTTAGCAAAATGCATATAAAAATTGTGCTGTAAAGGTCTCTTTTAGTTTAACCCCTCCTGACAACTCAAAATGGGTGTATTTGCCATCCTCTCCCTTCTTCCTGTTTTTTATATCCGTAAGTGCTTCCTGATGAGGTTTAATTCCTTGGACAGGTGCCTCGTTGCCTACTTGTAACTATTCTCTGACCCTGCTTCAAGGGTCAGAGCAGGGTCAGAGAATAGTTGCAAGTAGGCAACGAGGCGCCAGGAAGCAATTAGCAGCAGGTGTCCAAGTTGAAGTTAATTTGTTTGTAACCCTTTTGTAAAAGGTTACAAAGAAATTAGGTTCAACTTTTGCACCTGCTGCTGTAACCCTTGCTTGGCTGAAAATTCGTCCCCGCTGATTCGAGGATTTTACCGCGATTTTGCGAGATTCACGGATCGCGAAATCACGGAAAATCCGCAAATTCGCCCGCGAAACGGATTTTACGCCCACCCTTAGGCAGGACAAGACCTATGACAGGCTTGTCACCCATTTTTATTGGCCTCAGATGAGAAGGGATGTAGACATCCATTGTAAAACCTGTCACACTTGCCAGGCAAGTGGGAAAAGCGGAAGGAAGCAGAAGGCTCCCCGCCAACCTTTTCCAGTGGTCAGTACCCCCTTTGACCGGGTGGGGATTGACATTGTTGGGCCCCTGGACCTCAAGACAGCCCTGGGCAACAGGTTCATCCTGGTCTTGGTGGACCATGCCATACGGTACCCGGAAGCCATCCCTCTCCGAACAGTGACGGCCCCCGTGGTGGGACGGGCACTGATGGGTGTTTTCCCTCGCATGGGGTTCCCCAGAGAGGTGGTGTCAGACCGGGGCACCAACTTCATTTCCAACTATATGGCGTCTCTGTGGAAGGAGTGTGGGGTAACCTACAAGTTCACCACTCCTTACCACCCTCAAGGTAAAGGGCTGGTTGAGAGATTCAACCGGACCCTTAAAGGCATGATCATGGGTCTTGAAGAACCAATGAGGCGTAAATGGGACGTCCTCTTGCCATGCCTGCTGTTTGCTTACTGTGAGGTACCACAGAAGTCTCTAGGGTTCAGCCCCTTTGAGCTTTTGTATGGTCACCCGGTAAGAGGACCTTTGAGTCTGGTCAAAGAAGGCTGGGAGCAATCTCCCAGGAAACCTCCCCAGGATGTATACAGTTACAAGCTGCCCTTTAGGAACCAGACTCGGCGCTTTAGAGATCTTGCTCAGGCAAATCTGGAGGCCAGCCAGGAGGAGATGAAGCGGTGGTACGGCCGGAATGCCACTCTGGTCGAACTTCAGCCTGGTCAAGAAGTTTGGGTCATGTCCCCTGTGGAACCTTGTGCGCTCAAGGACAGGTGGACTGGACCGTTTAAGGTTGTGGAGAGGAAGAGCGATGTCATCTACTTGGTGGTCTTGAAATCTCCCAGGAACCCCTGAGGTGTGGAGAAGTGTGGCTCAGGGGTTAGAGGCGGCAGACCCGGAAGCTGAGAACGGCCCTGGACCAGGGTTCAATTCCCCGCCTTGGCGGGTCTTGGGCTCATAAATTCCACGGACACGATAATTCTCGCTCCGGTGCCTTCTCGACTCACGGGTTCACACTCTGCGACTCTGGGCAATAGCTTGCTTAATCTCCACAACGGCCCCTCGCGGCGGGATGCCTGGCTTTCACCTTGTGGATACCCTGCCGGGGTTATCTCAAAGGGGAATACCAGGACGGGTTCCCTAAGCAAGCGCCGGGAAACCCTTTGTGGGTAGCTGTGCGCTATATAAGCTCAAATACATTTACATTTACATGTCAACCGTTTGAAGCCCCACTTAGAAAGGTCTGAAGTGGGAATGCTCCTAGCTACAGATGTTGGAATGGAGGAGGAGAGGGAGCCTCTTCCTGACCTCCTGTATGCAAAAGAGCAAGATGGGTCAGTGGATGGTGTGGTCCTCTCTGACACACTGACCCTTGAGCAGCAGCAAGATTGTCACCACCTGTTGGGGCAATTTTCTGATCTGTTCTCCTTGATTCCTCGTGTCACTCACTGGTGTGTCCATGACGTGGACACTGGGGACAGCACTCCTGTCAAGCACAAGGCTTACAGGGTGACTGACAAGGTCAGAGCATACATTAAGGAGGAGGTCTCCAAAATGTTTGCCTTAGGGATGGTTGAGTCCTCTAGCAGTCCTTGGGCCAGCCCAGTGGTCTTGGTCCCGAAGGCTGCAGCACCTGGTGCTTCACCAGAACTTCGGTTCTGTGTGGATTACCAAGGACTCAATTCAGTCACCAAGACTGACGCGCACCCCATCCCCAGAGCTGATGAGCTCATAGATCGGTTGGGGGCTGCCCGGTACCTTAGTAGGTTTGATCTAACGTCTGGGTACTGGCAGATCGCCTTAACTGATGGGGCAAAAGAGAGGTCCGCATTCTCCACACCAGATGGGCTCTACCAGTTCCGGGTGATGCCCTTTGGGATGAAGAATGCCCCTGCCACCTTCCAGAGGTTGGTCAACCAGGTCTTGGCTGGACTGGAGGATTTCAGTGCCGCCTACCTGGACGACATTGCAGTGTTCAGCGCCAGCTGGGAGGAACACTTGCGCCACCTCCAGGAAGTGTTGTTAGCCCTGCGCAGAGCAGGCCTCACAATCAAAGCCAGTAAGTGCCAGATTGGGCAGGGTTCTGTGGTGTACTTGGGGCACCAAGTAGGGAGCGGCAAGGTGGCCCCCCTGCAACCCAAGATAGATACCATCCTGGCTTGGGCGCCGCCCAAAACCCAAACTCAGGTGAGAGCCTTCCTAGGTCTCACTGGTTACTACAGGAGGTTTGTCAAGGATTATGGTAACATTGTGCACCCCTTGACTTCGCTGACTTCTAGGAAGCAGCCACGAAATGTGATCTGGTCTGACGCCTGTCAAACGGATTTTGACACCCTGAAAACTGCAATGTGCACAGCACCTATACTCCAGGCACCCGACTTTTCTAAAGAATTTGTTGAATTTGATTGGACGCTCGTGGCTTGCCCGAGCTGTATAGCAGGATCTTTGCCACTCGCTTGACTCATTTTGTGTATTCTGCGCATTTTATTAATATTCATTTCTTGTGCTGCTAATAACCTTTTTAATTGTGCAGGTACACTTCTCGATGCGCGCTGGACACTAATAGCGCCGCATCTGCTCTCCTTTCCCTACTACTCGTCCCCTGCAGGAGATTTAAGTCCTGCCGGGACTCGTAGCTGGCCGCCATCTTGGGTGAGGAGGGTGACTAGGTGAGCGGTCTAGCGCTCGGCCCCTCACGCCCTCAGCCCTATAAAAACTAGTCTTATTCAGTTCCCCAATTGATTGGACACTCGTGGCTTGCCCGAGCTGTATAGCAGGATCTTTGCCACTCGCTTGACACGTTTTGTGTATTTTGCGCATTTTATTAATATTCATTTCTTGTGCTGCTAATAACCTTTTTAATTGTGCAGGTACACTCCTCGATGTGCGCTGGACACTAATAGCGCCGCATCTGCTCTCCTTTCCCTACTACTCGTCCCCTGCAGGAGATTTAAGTCCTGCCGGGACTCGTAGCTGGCCGCCATCTTGGGTGAGGAGGGTGACTAGGTGAGCGGTCTAGCACTCGGCCCCTCACGCCCTCAGCCCTATAAAAACCAGTCTTATTCAGTTCCCCAATTGATTGGACGCTCGTGGCTTGCCCGAGCTGTATAGCGGGATCTTTGCCACTCGCTTGACTCGTTTTGTGTATTTTGCGCATTTTATTAATATTCATTTCTTGTGCTGCTAATAACCTTTTTAATTGTGCAGGTACACTCCTCGATGCGCGCTGGACACTAATAGCGCCGCATCTGCTCTCCTTTCCCTACTACTCGTCCCCTGCAGGAGATTTAAGTCCTGCCGGGACTCGTAGCTGGCCGCCATCTTGAATGAGGAGGGTGACTAGGTGAGCAGTCTAGCGCTCGGCCCCTCACGCCCTCAGCCCTATAAAATGGTGCCCCTCCACAGGGAGCACAGAGGACGGGCGCAGTGGGCACGCCATCAGCTTGCCGTAGTCGCGCCAAAGTCCAGCCCGTCTGCGCCCGTCGCGGCCAGACGGGCCCAGGGCTCTGGGATGCTGCTCCCTCCATCACCTATACTTCCGCCACACTTAGAGGATTGCAGCACCCTCCCTGCGCCCTTTTGTCCACAACTTGGGATCATCTTGTGTCCCTCGGCATCTCGGCTGATCTGCCCTCTCCCCGACTCACACGGAAACCCCCGTCGGCCCCCACCCCGCCTGAGACCTGTATTCGCATACTTTATCTTAATACACGCTCCCTTCCCCAACATCACGTTGATATTTTCCTTTTGCTGACAGCTGAGAACCCCGATGTCCTGTTGCTCACCGAGACCTGGCTGTCTGATCTCTCCCTCCCTGACATCTTGGCTGCCTTGCCACCAACCGGCTTACAGCTCGTCGTGGGGGAGGTGTGGCAGCAATCATACTTAAAGATCTTACATTCATCGCGTCTTCCTCGCTATGCCTCCCCGAGGTTGAGAACCTTGTCATCAGCCTGGCAACGGAAGCTGGAGCTTTGACCCTCATCGTCTTGTACCGCCCCCCCCACCCCTATGCCCTTGTTCCCCACTGCCCTTAGCGAACAGCTCGCGGCCCTGATGACTTCTTCCGCTCGCAATGCCATGTTTGGCGATTTTAATTACTGGTTTAATCATGCTGACGCCGGTCCTCACGCCACCGAATTGTTTGAGGCACTCCTCAGCCTAAATCTGAATCAGCACGTCACCACCCCTACTCACACTGGGGGTTACATTCTAGATCACATCTGGATGCAGGGGGTATTGCTCTCTTGCCTGATCATCTCCCCCTGCGTCTGGTCCGACCACTCGCTGATCGAGTCCTCTATCTCTGTAAAGGGCCTGGTTAGGCTTCCTCCTCTGGAGGGCGGGGTCGCTCGGAAATAGAATGCTCTTGATTCCTCTGCCTTCCTTTCTTTTCTTGCGGAGACCCAGCCCTTACCCAGCAACACTCCAGGTGTCAACGCACTGGACGCCAATATCGCTCACTGGCTCACGACAGCTAGCGACCAATGCGCTCCCCTGTCCCGGTTCCCTTGCTCCCGCCATAGCAAATCCCACAAATGGTTCAACTCAGCTTTGAAATTACAACACCTTGAGCTGCGCCAATTGGAGCATAGGTGGAGGCGTAATTATCTCAGTACCGACAGGGAGGCGTACGTGCTCGCACGTAAAGAATATAAAAAAGCTATCACTACAACTAAGTCTGCTTTTGTCTCCGAGAGAATACTAACAGCTCCTAATAAATCTAAAGAGATATTTAAGGTCCTCGGCGAATTAACATCGGACGCCAGGACACTCCCGAACCTGGCCCCCTCCGCAGAGACATGTAATGCCTTAAACACCTTCTTTATTGATAAGATCTTGGCAATCAAAAACTCCATTCCTCATTCCCCTCTCTCCCCTATTAATACCTCCATCCTGACTTGTTTCCCTATTCTTGACTCCGACTTCCTAGCCAATCTGGCTACGTGAGTGAAATCCGGCTCCCCCAAGGATTGCTGCCCTCCTTCAGTGCTTTGCGACATCTGTCACACTTTACCGCACTGTATTTTACCCTTACTCAACACCTCCCTCAGCTCCGGCACAGTCCCCAGGTCATTTAAGGAGGCCGTACTGGTGCCTTTGTTAAAAAAACCTGGCATGAACCCAGCGGTCCTCGCCAATTATCGGCCCATCTCCCTCTTGCCTTACCTGTCTAAAATCTTGGAGGCACACGTTACTGCTTGCCTCTCGCAATTCATGGAGGAGTCCAACTTCCTGGAAATAAACCCCGGCTTTAGACCAGCCCATTCCACCAAAGCTGTGATTCTTGCTGTGTTGGACAACCTCAGAGGCAATGCCGACAGAGGACTTTCCCAGGCACTGGTCCTACTGGATCTGTCGGCGGCATTCGACACGGTGGAACATAACATCCTACTCCACCGTGTCGAGTCAGCCGGAGTTCCGTGGGCCTGCCTTGTCCTGGGTCAATTCTTTCCTAGAGGGAAGATCTCAAGCAGTCAGCTTGGGCCCTTTCAGCGCCACCAGCCCTCCTTCGCTCTGCGGTGTCCCCCAAGGATCATCTTTGTCCCCCCTCCTTTTTAATTTGTATCTTCAACCTCTTATTCACTCCCTGGGTAGGTGGGACGTCACCGTGTTCAATTACGCTGACAACCTACAAATTATTTTCCCCCTCACTTCCCCTGACGCCATCACCAACTTTCAGGCGGTCATGACACACATCCAGCATTGGATGAATCAAAATCAATTAAAACTCAACCCTGGGAAAACTGAGCTCCTCCTTCCTGGGAGGAGCGCCTCCCACTGGGGCCCCCAGTATTGGCCAACTGAGCTTGGTCCACCGCCTCTTCCTGCTGGCTGTGTAAAGAGCCTCGGGGTCATTATTGACTCTGAGCTCACTCTCAAGGCCCAGGTGAGCGCCGAACATTCCTGCATGTTCCAGCTACACAGGATACGGAAAGTCGCCCACCTCTTGACTCCTGAAGCCTTGTTACAAGTCCTAATAGCACTGGTGATGTCCCGTTTGGACTTCTCTAATTCCCTGTACCATGGCCTTCCCAAATCCCTGCTGTCTAGGCTACAGATCGTCCAAAACCAGGCCGCCAGACTGGCATTCAAAATTCCAAGATACTACATCAATTACACTGGCTATCAGTCAGTGAAAGAATAGCCTTCAAGGTTTGTTGCCTGGTCTTTAAAGCCTTGACTGGCCCCTCCCCCGCTTTCTTGATGTCCTTGATCACCCCCTACTGTCCCCCCCGCACTTTGAGGTCTACCCACCTTCAACTTCTGGTCACCCCCCGTTTCAAACTCACCAAACTAGGTGGCCGCAGCTTCACTCACCTGGCTCCCAAGCTGTGGAATTCTCTTCCACTCTCACTTAAGACCTCGTGTAAAAACTTTGCTCTTTTCACACCCCGCTAAGTCCCTCTTGCACAGCCTCAGTGTCCAATCAGCGCCAGGAAACTCATGGTGGCAGTGCGCTCAATAAATTCCCTTTAACATTAACATTAACAGACAGACGCTTCAGAGCATGGCGTGGGGGCTGTTCTAGCTCAGGTGAAGGCCGAGACTTGCCTGTAGCCTTCATCAGCCGGAGGGTACTTCCCAGGGAACAGAGGTGGAGTGCGATAGAGCGAGAAGCATTTGCTGTGGTCTGGGCGCTGAAGAAGCTAAGACCCTACCTGTTTGGGACTCACTTCCGGGTTCAGACAGACCACAGGCCCCTCAGATGGTTGATGCAGATGAGGGGTGAGAATCCAAAACTGTTGAGGTGGTCCATTTCCCTACAGGGGATGGACTTTACGGTGGAACACCGCCCTGGTACAGATCACGCCAATGCTGATGGTCTGTCCAGATTTTTCCGCCTTAGTGATGAGGACTCCCTAGGTCAAGGGTAGTTCTCCCCACATTTCAGCTGGAGGGGACACGTGTTAGACCTGGCATCATTGGCTTGAGTCTCTCCTCCATTTTTTTCTTTTTGCCTCCTCTGTTTACAATGTTTTTGCTGGTATACTGCTTTGGGCACTGTGCCACTGCTGATCAGTGCCACAGTGCAAGTGCTCCCTATGTAAAATTGCTGTATTGATTGAATTCCATGTTTGGCTTATTTGGTTTACTGTCAGTCCCCAGTCTAGTGCACAACGAGTGCCAGGGCTTGTAAATACAAATGCTGCTCGTGGGCTTGCAGCACATGTTGTGCCACCCACAAGAGCCGCCTAGTAAAAGTATGTCTAAAGGCCTGCCTTTGTTAGACCTACGGGCAGTCTAGTGCTGTCACGCTGACTGCGCAAGTACACCTACTTGCCAGTCCCTAAACCTCCCCTTAACTTCTTGTTAGTCACCCCTATGGTAGGCCCACAGGCAGGGTGCATTGTAAGTATAAGGTAGGACAGGCCTGACCAAGTTGGCATGTCCTAATAGTGAATTACAGTCATATTCGTTTTTCACTATTGCGAGGTAACCTGCTCTCCATTAGTTAGAATGGGCTGCCAGGATTATTAATGCTATAATCCTAGCTGGCTCGGGGAGCATGGTGCAATGTCGAGTTTGGTATCCCTGAACTCGGGGTTTAATAACGCATCCGTTTGTGTGGATGGTTTTTGGACTCTGGGTTTGAAAATAGCACTTTTAGAAAGTGGTTATTTTCTTGTCTAACTATTTCTGGTTTCTGCTGGTTTGGTGTGTGTGTGACAGGAGCTGGGTGGCTCCAGAGGTCTGAGTGAGTCAGTGTGGGAGGAGTGGGACATTTGCATTGAGAGTAGGGGGAGAGTAGTTCCTGATAGCATGCCCTGCCTGATACAATGCTGGCTCCACCTCCTGCCAGGCGACTGATGGCTCTGTGCCTGCCATGGATGATCCTGGCCCCACCTCCTACCAGGAGGCCGATAGCTCTGCTCCTGCCAGTGACAATGCTGGCTCCACCTCCTGCTGGGCGTCTGAGGACCCAGCCCTGCTCAGTGAATAGGCCAGGTGCCTCTGCCTGGCTACACCCACAACAGACCCAGGATGTGGGGAAATTCCCCTACATGGACAAAGGGATCAAAGCCAAAAAGGGGTATAAGAGAAGGACCCCTGAACCAAGAGAGATCACTTCTGACAAGGAACCCTAAAACCAAGGACAAGAAGCCTGCTGATCCAAGGACCTGCCTACCCCTTCTGCCAGTGTGCTGTTTGCTGGGGGGAATCCTGAAGTTGCTTCTTTATTTTTGCCAAGGAACCAGGAGAGAGGAACTGTGTGTGTACTCTCAGACTTTGCTAAAAAAAATCTCCAAGGGCTGGAAGAGTGCCAGCCTCCTGTTGAAGTCACAGGGCTAAAGGACTTCATCTGCTAAAAATGCTTGTTGCTGGAACTGGAACTTGAGAATCCAGCACCTCTGAAAGAAACCAGCAATCTCGACGTCGCCGAATCCAGCTCGACATCATGAGTAACGGCTCCAGTGTCCCGCTTCCTCGACGCCGGCCGCCGGGCCCGATCGACACCAGCAGCAACGCCAGTGAGTAGCGAGTTCGGCTCCAGCTCCAAGTGACTTCGTGTCTGCACCGCTGCTGAACGCATCGACTTCGTGCCCTCTCGACGCCGTGAGCGCTGCTCACTCTTGCAACATCATCATCGACATCGACGACGACGCCGTATCCTGCTTCACCTTGTGAGCACTACTCCTGCCTGACATCTGTCGACGCCGCTGCAGGTCGCCCAGACTCCGAGGCCGGATCGACGCCGAAGACGCAACGCCGGACATCTCAACGCCGCTGATCATTGTGTGCTTCGCTTTTCCAAGGTACTGTGTTGTGGGGGTCTGTGCGACTCCGGGCTCGACGTATCGCTCCTCGCGGTCGACGCTGAACCCTTTGGATTAACTTCGCCTCGACGTCGTGTGACTCCCGTGTGGGTTACATTGTTGCCAAGAACTGTGTTTTAAAGAAGAAGAGTTGCTTTTGATACTAAAGACTTTGTGCTAAGAAGAAACTACACTTGAACTATTATTTTTCCTTCCAAGAGTATTTATTAAGATTGTGGTATATTGTTGTCATTATTTGGTCTTGTGCTAAGCCTTATATAAAAATCCTTATTTTTATAATACTACTGTGTCGTGTCCATTTGTAGTGTATTCACTTTATTACTGTATGTGGTCATAAATGCTTAACACACAGCCTCTGAGATAAGCCTATCTGCTCTGCCAAGCTACCAAGGGGGTGAGCAGGGGTTATCAAAGGGTGTGATCTAGAAAAGGTGTGTCCCTATTTCTCAGAAGTGCATACCTCTGCCAACTAGAGACAGCCGGTTCTAACAGTGAGGAGCTTGAAGATGATCCTCTTGTCGACGTTGAGGCAGTGTAGGTGTATCAGGTGGTGGGTGATGTGGCTGCAGCAGGGGACATTGATGATCAGTCAGGCCGAGGTATTTTGGATTTGTTGTAGTCGTTGTAGGTGTTTGGCTTGGATTCCTGTGTGGAGTGTATTGCCATATTCTAGTCTGCTGCTGATGACGGCCTGTGTCACTGTTCTTCTTTCGGTTAGGATCCACTTGTAAATGTTGCGGAGCATGCGGATGGTGTTATAGCAGTACGAGGAGACGGTGTAGACTTGCTTACACATGGAGACGGAGGAGTTGAGGATGAATCCTAGGTTGTGTACATGGTCGGTAGGTGTTGGTACTGTTCACAGTGTAGTCGGCCACCAGGAGTCATCCCAGGCAGAGGGGGTGGGTCCGAGGATGAGTACCTCCGTCTTGTCCGAGTTTAGGTTTAGAGAGCTGCTCCTTATGCAGATGGCGACGGCTTTCATTCCTTTGTGGAGGTTGCTTTTGGTGGCATGTGGCTCCTTGGTGAGGGAGAGGATGAGCTGGGGGTTGTCGGCATAGGAGATGATGTTGAGGTTGTGATGGTGGGCCACTTGTGTGGGGGTGGCCATGTAGATGTTAAATAGCGAAGGGCTGAGGGATGAGTCCTGGGGGACGCCGCAAATGATGTCAGTGGTTTTGGATCAGAAGGCTGGGAGGTGGACCCTCAGGATTACTATTGAACAACTTCCAAACTAAGAATTTGACACATACTATTTGGCCATGAGGAAAAGTATCTAAAACCATTAAGGACTTTTTGTTGTATATTTTGTCAGCATATATTTGTAAGAACATTATTTACAGTGTATGAAAATTAATCATAACGTTTTGTAATTTTATGATTGTTTGAAATGTCTCATATTTACGTAAGAAATTGCTCTTAGAAAAAAACATTTAACATATGTTTTATTTCTACTTTTTAGATTGTTATTGAGAATGTTGAATGTTTTTTTAAGATAATCTTATTGATTGTCTTTTTTTTGCCCGCTGTTATGTGATGAGTACTATTGAACTCACTGTTTCTAGTGAAATTCAATATATTCTAAGAACAGCAAAAAAGGCAATTGAAATGCTTAACAAATTATTTTGTGTTGTAAAAAATATATTGTAACTGTATTTTTTCTTGTCTTCCACAGATGCTAAATTTATAATACACACTTTTTTTATTTTTAAGGTAAGTATAAGTAACTACAATAAATGGTTAATGGGATGTGCTTCTACAGAGCTGAAGGACCAAGAGATGGATGGAGTACACATCTGTGCAAAGATGGTTTGTATCTTTTAAAGACATTTGAGAAAGACAACATATATACTGGGTGTACCTGAGGACCTACTTTTTTTTAAACATATTTTAAAAAAATGCCAGAGACTTTTATTATAGAGATGTATAAAATGGAACATGGCTTCAGAACAGCTTTCTGCAACGCACCAGTATGGTATTGAATAGAAAGACATGCTTGGCTAGTAGACACCAGAGAGTTTCAGGATTAAAAGAGATCAAATTGTTCTACATACAATATGTCACAGAGAGTGTTTTCAAATACTCTTTTATGTTTAGAAGGACAGGATAAATTACTGTGTGTAGTTTTTATTCCCTATGTAAATATGTCCTCTTTATACACAGTACTTTGTGTTGAAGTGGCGTTCTATACCTGTTGCTGTGAGTATTTTCGACTTATATAAGGAATCACTACTTTCTAATTATGTTAAAAGGTGAGTACTGGATAGGTCTTTAAGAATTGATGTGTGTGAAAACACATGACGTATTCAAAAACTAGTGTGATAATGGTACCTAAATACACACAGATACACAGTGTTATTCTGGACAACCAACAGTATTCCTTGCATTTTACTAAAACCATTTACTAGTTTGGAACGGGTCAGGTCAATAGACATATTTTACATTTTTTAGTACTGCATTTTACTATAACAGCCTGAGTCTTTTCCTATAGTCATAAGGAGTGACTGGTTTCAAAATTTAAGAACACTTAAGAACAGGATATCCTTATTAGTAATTATATTTATATAACCTTATAAAGTACTAAATCTCTAATGTTGGAATGTTATTAGACAATGGTATTTCTAAAATATTTTTTTAAGGACAAAATAGTTGCTAAAGCTAGTTTTGTATTATGTATTAAGAACACTGATAAAATGAAGTGTTTTTGTTTTTGTACAAGGACCTACAACATAACAGATTAATTACAGAGGACACTTTGGAAATTACCAACAGTCTCATTGAAGAACTAAGCGTACCTCTCACAGGCAGCGAGAGTGAAGAACAAGAAATTAGTGCTGCAGATATGAGCTGTGATTTCCAAGACGAAAGCTTTGATGCTGATTTTGTGGAAGTATTAGATGATATCAGATTTTTCGAACATATCAATTCTGAAATTGCTAACCAGCAAATTGATGTCAGTGAAATACCTGATGAAATTCTTTCAGAACTTCTGGTAAATTATGAGATGTTAGAAGAATACATTTATTGTTTTTTAATAATAAAGGTTTGAGCATTATCTACTAATGCATTCACTGTACTAAAAGTGAAGCACTTATAGATTCACTTACACATTCTTTAAAGTTTTCTATTGATTCAAAATATGCAAAGTGGGTCTCATAGCATGGATTGCTTGAAATCCCTATGGGCTATGCATGAAGTCTTGTATCTACCTGCATACGTGTCTTTTTTATAAATTAAATTTTGTAGTCTGTATCCTTACACTTCCATGAAACACTCAGTCACTGCTGTTTCAGTATTGTAGTGAGGCATTCAGCAGTATGTGCTTATCTATGCACTCTGCTAAAAGTGAAGCAGTTATATAGTCAGCTAGACACTCTCCTAGCAGAACTGTAATCATTCAGTCAGCACCCAAGTACTCATGCAGTAAAGTAGGTCTTAGGGCATGGACTTCTTCAAATCACTATACACTATGCATGTACTCTTCTATGCACCTGCAAACTTGTCTTTTAAACCTTAAATTGCCCAGTCTGTATCCTTACAGTTCCACTAAACACTCTGACACTGCTGTTTCAGTATTGTAGTGAGGCATTCAGCAGTATGTGCTTGTCTATGCAATGTGCTAAAAGTGAAGCAGACATACATTCAGCTAGACACTTTCCTTGCAGAACTGTAATCAATCAGTCAGTACCCGGGGAGGAGCTACGCGGGCATCCAAGATGGTCGCGTGAGCAGAGAGCTCCCGAGACCCGCGCCGCCCTTCTTCGCCTATCCTGCACCTATCCTGATCATATTGACGGGCTTTTGAAGTCCTATCCTTCCTGATGCTGGAGATCCTTTTTTGGTCGAAATCGGACCTTGGGGACCATTTTTGTGTCGTCTTTAACTTTCTGGCCTGCCCACGGGCACGACCGGGGACTCGGCTGCCCACAGTGGCCGGCCCGTAACTCAACAACAACGGCTGCCTGGCATCTGGTCCACCGGAGGTGTACTGCTTTCGCTTTCGGTTTCCTGCCTCATGGTCTTTGTCTCCTCCTACTCTGCCCTCGCCTGCTGCTTCACGATCCGCACTTTACATTATTGGACTGGCAAGGAGGCCGCGATACCACCTCTTGAACTGCACGTCGGAGTTGCTGGATTTCTCCTCCGTTCCACAGCTTCACCTGGCCACTCGACCGACATCAGAGGCGACATGGCGACGAAGGCCGAGGCCGAGAAGCGCAGGAAGGCTGCAACCCGGGGGGGGTCGATCCAGTCTAACATGATCGAACGCTACACCCTGCCGCGAGGCTCCCCCGGCGTTCCAAGTGCTGGAGCTGAAGGATCTCAAACGGATATGCCATCTTCCTCGGAAGTATCGCTTCAAGATCTTTTGGCTGCCATTTCTGGACTCAAGGCCGATATGAGTCAGCAATACGAGGCCATCGTGTCTAAAATAGACACGGTGGCTGTGGACGTTACTCTTATTCGGGCCGATTTAGCCAAAACAAATGAACGGGTGAAGGCATTGGATCTTAAGACGTCAAGTCTGGTGACGGACATGGCGGAGGCACAGTCTGAGATTGGAAACCTGCGTGCCTCGCACGATCTGCTGCTCAAGCGTATGGAGGATTATGACAACAGGGCCAGGTGAAACAACATACGCCTAGTCGGAGTGCCGGAATGTGATGGTGCTGCCTCGATCGATTTATTGGTCGAGGAACTTATTGTTGCCAAACTTGCTCCGGTGGGACTCAGTAAGTTCTTCGCCGTAGAGCGCGCATATCGTTTTCCAGGAGGACAAGTGAAACCAGGAGGCCCGCCGAGGCCTATCATTGCACGTCTATTTCACTATCGGGACAGAGACGCTATCCTCCAGGCCACCCGCAAGCACGGCCCACTGAAGTATGACAATAACTCTGTCTCTATCTATCCTGATTTCACTCCCCAAGTGCAGCGACAACGATCAGGGTTCCTTGGGGTGAAGCGTCGCCTGAGAGAAAGAGGACTCAAGTACGCCATGTTGTTTCCAGCCCGACTACGGATTGAATTTAGGGAACGTGCATACTTTTTTGATCAACCGGAGCGTGTGGCCGACTGGTTGGACTCGTTGCCGACAGAAGACTCTGGGAGCGGAGGCCCTGGTGGTGCGGAAGGTGGTGCAACGGCCCAGGAATAATGTGGGACCCCGGAGGTCCGGACTGAGACTATGTACTGTACTGAGTAAATTATCTGTGTGCTTTATGGTTTTGCCCGTGGCGGTGCGGGGACGGGTGATTTCTCCCTTCCTCCTCGGGGGGTTCTTTGTGTAGATAAGATGGGGCGACAGGCACACTGCATTTGGGGGTGGCTTTTTAGTCAGCAGGGGTGCAGGGAGGGGGGTGTTGTAACGGGTTTCTGTTGGGGGGTTGGTTCTTTGGGATTTGGTTGTGTTTTGTTTCATCTGTTCTGCATTTGTTTCCATGGTATATCACGGTTTGCAATCTTTCTGACCTTGGGGTTGTGGAGGGGGAGAGGGGGAGAGGGGTGGAGTATAGTTGTCGTGATGGGGGCTGGGTGAACTGCGGGTTCTTTCTTGGAACGTTAACGGGTTGGGTGATAGAATCAAGCGGGGCATTGTATTACAGTTCTTGAGGCGCCACGCCCCTGATGTTGTGTTCATGCAGGAGACCCACTTGATTGGAAATGCTTGTAAAGCCCTCGACCGTCGTGGCTACCGCCTGGTTGCGCATGCTGGTTTCACTTCTGGGTCCCGGGGGGTGGGTATCATGGTGAAGTCTTCCCTTGCTTTCGCTATTGATGAGACTGTCCTTGACGACCGTGGGCGATATGCTGCTGTTTCTGGGAGGTGGGAGGGTAAACAGATTGTGCTGGTTGCTGTCTATATCCCCCCAGGACTACAGGCCACCACCTATGCTGATCTCGGCAAGACTCTCCTTGATCTTCCGGATGGACTGTTAGTCCTGGGCGGGGACTTCAATTCTGTTATGTCTGGTGAATGTGATCGACTTCCCCCTAGGGTCCTACTACCGTCCCAGATGTGGGTAAGTGAGATGGCTGACACTTTTGGCTTAGTTGATGTTTGGCGCTCACTACACCCCGATCTCCAGCACTACACCTTTCACTCTGGTGCACATGGTAGCCTCTCCCGTATTGATTATTTCTTTATGTTAGCCTCCACTCTGTCCACTGTTCGTGAGGTACGACACCTTCCCCGGGGTATCTCGGACCATTCCCCCTTGCTGCTTAGGATTACTGTTGGTGGTCCTCGTGGTGACAGGGTCCCCCCGATTCCTCCCTGGCATTTCCGAAGCCCGTTCAGATTTGGTCAAGGCAATTGATTGCTACTTCGATGAGAACGTGGGCTCGGTCACCTCCCCCACTGTCCTTTGGGAGGCCTTCAAGACGGTTATCAGGGGCTCCGCTCTATCACTTATTGCCACGGAGCGTAGGGTAAAGAGGGAGGCTGTGTTGGCTCTTGAAACAGAGATTACGGCGCTGGAAAGTGAGCTGGGTGGGAATGACACGCCTGCATTGTTGCACACTTTGGAATTAAAACAAGCTGACTATAAAGCATGTGTTACGGATGCTGCTAAATTGATGCGATCGAATCAAGTGGGCCGACTGTATGACGTGGGCGATAAGGCCAGCAAGCTCCTGGCGTGGCTGGATAAGGCCGAGCAGGCGAGTCGTGTGGTGCCTGTCATTGTTCGCGAGTCTGGTGAGAGTGTCTCTGACCCTGGTGAAATTGTGGATTGTTTTGTGGACCACTTCCGAAAGATATACACGCCCGTAAGCGATCGGGATGAGGCCGATTCCAGGTTACTATTGCGAGACATTGCCCTGCCTACTGTTTCCGATGAGGATGGCCTCGTCTTGGAGGCCCCTTTCACCGTCGACGAGATTGCCCTTGCTATCCGATCCCTGCGCTCGGGAAAGGCGATGGGCCCAAATGGACTGCCCATTGAGCTCTACAAACTTCGTCCGGATAAAATGGCCGCCCACTTGCGCCAGATGTTTCTCGAGGCGGTTGAGGCTGGCAGTCTCCCCCCTCGAGCAACGCCTTGCTACCATAGTGGTCATCCATAAGGATGGCAAGCCTCGCGACCGCTGCGCCTCATACCGCCCCATTTCTCTCCTTAACGCGGAACCCAAAATCCTCGCTAAGGTTCTGGCCAACCGGCTGCTTAAGGTGATATGTGACTTGATTCACCCGGATCAATCCGGTTTCATCCCACACAGGAACACTGCCCTTAACCTGCGTAGGCTCCACAGTGTTCTCGCGAGAGCTCCAATTCTCGCAGAACCGGCTGTGGTCGCCTCCTTGGACGCCACAATGGCTTTCGACACTATCGAATGGCCTTATCTTTGGGCGGCTCTCGCCAAATTTGGCTTTGGCCCTAACTTTATCGCATGGGTTAAGCTCCTTTATGAGCAGCCTTTGGCTCAGGTCGCGGTAAATGGCAGATGCTCTGATCCCTTCCCTCTAGGCCGTGGTACGCGCCAGGGCTGTCCGCTCTCCCCTCTTCTGTTCGCGTTGGCGCTCGAGCCCCTTGCCGCGTGGCTTCGCTGGGAACCATCCATCAAGGGGATCAGATGGTCTCCAGACCTCGAGGACCGTGTCTCCCTATACGCGGACGATATCCTTCTTTATCTTACATCCCCCCAAAAGTCGCTTAACGTTCTCTTTGACGTCCTCACTTCCTTCGGAAAGAATTCGGGGCTAGTCATTAATTGGACGAAGTCCTGTGTATACGTCATAGCCGGGACTCTGCCGCCTCTACCTCGCAGGTTTCCCATACTGGTTGCGACCGATGGCTTCAAGTATTTGGGGGTTTATGTCTCCATGACCTCTTCTGTCCGCTATGAGCGGAACCTGTATGCTCCACTCCGTAGATTCAAGCAAGATGTCCGACGATGGCGTGAATTGCCCTTATCCCCACTGGGCCGCGCGGCACTCTTCAAAATGATGTCGCTTCCCCGATTTCTTTACGCCCTACAAAATTTCTTTGACCCTGTCCCTGCGCGCTATTTCCGTGAGGTTGAGAGTTTGCAACGGCAACTGATCTGGGACGGCCGTGCCCGCATCGCCTTGTCCAAACTCACCCTCCCATGGTATGATGGTGGTATCGCGTTGCCTGATATTAGACGATATTACTGGGCCTCCCACCTGAGCGCCATCAACCATGCGACGTACGCCCCGGAACCCGCTCCTGCCTTTGCCTTGGATAAACTACTACTACCCGGAGGCAACTTCACTAGGGCTCTGTACTCTAAGGCGCCCTTCCGACTCCTCACGGGCCCAACCAAATGTGCGGTAAGGGCGTGGAGGGATGCCACTGTGGCCACGGGCTGGGGTGGTAGGCTCACGCGTATGACGCCATTGTATGATTCGGACCGGTTGGGCAATCTGTGGAAGACGAAAGGTTTTGAGAAATGGGATATGATTGGGATCAGTAGGTGGAGGATCTATGGGCACGGGGCACGGTCAAATCCTTTGAATTATTGAAACTGGAATACCGACTTGATGACAGAGAGCACTTTCGGTATATGCAGGTGAAGCATGCCTTGTCCTCCGTCTTTCCATCAGGTACCGACATACCGCAGGCCTCCCCTTTGGAGGATCGGGTTCTGGATGGCCACGTCCCCGATAGCACTATCTCCCTGATATACAAAAAGCTTATCAACAATAGGGCTGACCAGCTTGAGAAACTTCGCGCTTCCTGGACGGCCGACGGTCTCGAGCTAGACGATGAGGACTGGCAATCGGCTATTTCCTCCCCTAAGGAGGTGGCTATTCCGGCTCGACTTCGCTTTGTCCAACTGAAAATCCTCCACCGTGTGTATTTGACTGGGATGCGTCTGGTGCGAATGGGGTTGGTTTCGGATGGACGATGTAGGCGTGGGTGTGGAATGGACGGTACCTTCCTTCATGTTCTGAATGCCCGATGATTGCAGCTTTTTGGTCTAGAGTGCATGATGTTATGGGCCGTGTCACCGGGATCTCCCTCCTTCTGGAAGCACGACGCTGTCTGTTAAATGTGTGGGAACCGTCTGATTGTAATGCCGCCCAGACGCTTTGGGTCACCCTGGGCAACATGGTCGCGAAGAGAGATATAGCTCAGCTCTGGGGCTCCTCTCGATTACCTTTGCTTAGTGCCTGGAAAGAGAACATGGACTGGTGCATGTTCAGGGAAAAAACTGTGTATGAGGCGCGGGGGCGTCCAAGGAAATGGTCCAGGGTCTGGGCTCAGTGGAATTCGTATCGCGGGGATATCTGCTCCCCGCCATTGGACTACGAGGTTCCTCTCCCCTCCTCTCCATGATTTACGTTACTTCTCCAACCCACGCCACACGCTTTGCTCTACTCTCGTGCTCGCCCCCCCCCTCGCCATATGTCCTTCCTTACTTGTTCACCCTCCCCCCCCACCCCCAGCAACCCTTGCCGTAATGATACCATGTGTTTGTGTGTTGTTGTTCTTTTCGACAAAAACATAAAATTAAACCTTTCTCATCCTGGCTATATGGTGCTAAGTTCGAACCGATAATGTGGACTCAAGTGCTTGCTTTAACACCGTACTGCCTGCTAATTTACTTTTTAATCATCCTGCTTATGTCATAGCGGCCGGCCCGGTGGGGTTGTAGGCAGACGCTGTGTATTGTGCTATTATAAATAAAGGTTTTAAAAATAAAAAATAAAAAAAAAAATCAGTCAGTACCCAAGTACTCATGCAGTAAAGTAGGCTTTAGGGCATGGACTTCTTCAAATCCCTATATAGTATTCATGTACTCTTCTATGCACCTATAAAGTTGTCTTTTAAAACTTCAATTGCCCCGTCTGTATCCTTACACTTTCTCCAAACACTCTGCCACTACTGTGTCAGTGTTGTAGTGAGCCATTCAGCAGTATGTGCTTATCTATGCTTTGTTCTAAAAGTGAAGCAGTTATAAATTCAGCCAGACACTCTCATTGCAGAACTGTAATCGTCCAGTCAGTACCCAAGTAGTCTTGCAGCAAAGTAGTTTTTAGGGCATTGACGTCTTCAAAACCCTATACAGTATGCATGCACTCTTCTATGCACCTGTACACTTGTCTTTTAAATCTGAAATTCCCCAGTCTGTATCCTTACACTTCCTCCAAACACTCTGCCACTGCTGTTTCAGTATTGTAGTGAGCCATTCAGCAGTATGTGCTTATCTATGCACTGTGCTAAAAGTGAAGCAGTTATAAATTCAGCCAGGCACTCTCCTTGCAGAACTGTAAACATCCAGTCAGTACCCAAGTACTCATGCAGCAAAGTAGACCTTAGGGCATGGACAGCTTCAAAGCCCAATTTACTATGCATGTACTCTTCTATGCACCTGAAAACTTGTGTTTTATACCTTTAATTACCCAGTCTGTATCTTTACACTTCCTCCAAACAGTATTGTGGTGAGCCATACAGCAGTATGTGCTTATCTATACACTGTGCTAAAAGTGAAGCAGTTATACATTCAGCTCGATACTCTCCTTGCAGAACTGTAATCATTCAGTCAGTACCTAAGTACTCATGCAGCAAAGTAGGCCTTAGGGCATGGACTGCTTCAAACCCCTATAGACTATGCATGCACTCTTCTATGCACCTGCAAAGTTGTCTTTTAAACCTTCAATTGCCCAGTCTGTATCCTTACATTTCCTCCAAACATTCTGCCACTGCTGTTTCAGTATTGAAGTGAGCCATTCAGAAACACAACTCAGCTCCAGCAATGCTCTGGGAGACCTATGCTCACAGTGCTGTGTCAATCCTTACATCTGCTTCAAGCAGGTGCAGGGTTATGATGCAGCATGGGCCAAAAAGTGACTAAGAGAAATCTTGTAGATTTCACTCAGCCACTTTTAGGAGGTGTTCCTGCACTGGAACACCCCCCAAGCGCAGGAATGTCTCCTTCTGGTATAGTGATTTAAAATGCGATGCACCTCTCAGATGCGTCACATTGTAAATACCACACACCATGGTGCATCTCTTGCACTAGCGTGATGCAACAGCGGTGTAAAAGAGGCACAAGGGGGTTGTAAATCTGCCCGTAACACTTACAAGTTCACCAGGCAGTTTCACCAGCAGTGCAAAAGGAAGCATCGACTTGTAACATATTTATGCACATATGTTACATTCAAGTGCTTTGGAAGTACTACAGTATACTATAAGTAAACACCTTATAGATTTATGCTGTAGCACTTCCTTATAGCAAGAAAAATTAGGAGGCCCCCTATATGGGTGTGTCTGGGACCAGGGGGAATAGAAGAAAAACAAGTGATGTCCCGTAATAACAAGTCTATAGATTGGAATGAAGGGTCAATATATAAATGTTATTAGGAATCTCTTAGTAGAGATCCCTGGACCTATCTGAGTTTGTATTGTTAAAGGACAAAGAGCAAGAGGTAAGAGGTTCCAATATTACAAGCTTATGTGCCAACACTTTAAATCACCAAATTTCTTTTAGTCAGAGAATATTAACATTTGATACACAATTCTTGCATGCACTTTGTAAATAAAGTTGTTCTCAAAAAGTTGAAAGTAAAAACCATATACAAATTTTATTAGTAGCTTTTCATAAAAACATATTGTGACCACAGTTAATTAAAAACATTGAAAACATACATTTGAATCTGCTACTTAGGTCATAAAATACAAAACATAATCTTTAAAGAAGAATCACACATTGTCGACGCAGCGTTTAGTTTTTTTCTTATAGCAACACCTTCTTCAGGACAGATTCTTACAGATAAAAAAGTTTTGATTGATATTGAACCCAACAATTGAGTCTTGTTGCCTTAGGGCCCTTTTCACTTATATGGGGCTGTAGGCTCTCAGTGCAACTGTTAAGGATAATTTCAGCTGTCTTCAGCAGTATTCAATGCTGCTTTACACACTGTTTCGGGGAGCCACCGTTATTTGAGGGGAATTTGTTTAAGACCCTATTTTTTAATTAAAGTCCACGAATCACTGCAGCCACAGACCTTCTTGTTTTGTATTTTCGTGGTGCACTCAAAAAGTCGGGGATGACCTCACGTTTTGGTGCAGTTTAAGATTCAATTTCAGCTAAGGTTTAGTCGGCCTCCCTGCACCCTTCACAAACAGCGTCAACAGGTTCGTCTTCCTGAAGTCAATTGAAGCGAATTCAATTGACTACACGAAGACGAACCTGTCGACGCTGTTTGGCATGGCTTGGCAGTTCGGGCTGGACTGTTCCCATGAGGCACAGGGTCAGACTGATTTGCATATGGCCATGTCTGAACTGGGGAGGCAGAGTGGGCTAAAGAACGGTGATGGATTTAACCCAGATCTGTTGACTGGGTGTGAGTGTTTGATTGGTTCAGATGCTCTGTCCATCACCACCCCCTTTTGTACCGCTTTGTTCACCATAAGTTGGCAGGGTATGCTCAGACGTGAGTCCCTTTCTCACTTTGCCACTGGATTTAAGCAAGCCTGGCTGAAGACGGCTGTAATGCCAGAAACAGGTCCTAGGAAGCTTGTTTCCGGTCCAGGGTAGGCATGGCTTGGCAGTTCAGGCTGGACTGTTCCCACTTTGCCACTGGATTCAAGCAAGCCTGACTGAAGACGGCTGTAAGCCTGAAACCGGTCCTAGGAAGGTTTTTTCCGGTCCAGGGAAGGCATGGCTTGGCAGTTCGGGCTGAACTGTTCCCATGAGGCACAGGGTCATACTGATTTGCATATGGCCATGTCTGAACTGGGGTGGCAGAGTGGGCTAAAGAACAATGATGGATTTAACCCAGATCTGTTGACTGGGTGTGAGTGTTTGATTGGTTCAGATGCTCCGTCCATCACCACCCCCTTTTTTACCACTTTGTTCGCCATAAGTTGGCAGGGTATGCTCAGGCGTGAGTCCCTTGCTCACTTTGCCAGTGGATTCACGCAAGCCTGGCTGAAGACGACTGTAATGCCAGAAACCGGTCCTAGGAAGCTTGTTTCCGGTTCAGGGAAGGCATGGCTTGACAGTTCGCGCTGGCTATTCACTTGAGGCACAGGGTCAGACTGATTTGCATATGAACTGGGGTGGCAGAGTGGGCTAAAGAACGGTGATGGATTTAACCCAGATCTGTTGACTGGGTGTGAGTGTTTGATTGGTTCAGATGCTCCGTCCATCACCACCCTCTTTTCTACCGCTTTGTTCGCCATAAGTTGGCAGGGTATGCTCAGACATGAGTCCCTTGCTCACTTTGCCACTGGATTCACGCAAGCCTGGCTGAAGACGGCTGTAATGCCAGAAACCAGTCCTAGGAAGCTTGTTTCCTTTCCAGGGAAGGCATAGCTTGGCAGTTCGGGTTGGACTGTTCCCATAAGGCACAGGGTCAGACTGATTTGCATATGGCCATTTCTGAACTGGGGTGGCAGAGTGGGCTAAAGAACGGTGATGGATTTAACCCAGATCTGTTGACTGGGTGTGAGTGTTTGATTGGTTCAGATGCTCCGTCCATCACCACCCCCTTTTGTACTGCTTTGTTCGCCATAAGTTGGCAGGGAATGCTCAGACGTGAGTCCCTTGCTCACTTTGCTTCTGGATTCAAGCAAGCGTGGCGGAAGATGGATGTAATGCCGGAAACCGGTCCTAGAAGCTTGTTTCCGGTTCAGGGAAGGCATGGCTTGGCAGTTGGGGCTGGCTGTTCCCTTGAGGCACAGGGTCAGACTGATTTGCATATGGCCATCTCTGAACTGGGGTGGCAGAGTGGGCTAAAGAACGGTGATGGATTTAACCCAGATATGTTGACTGGGTGTGAGTGTTTGATTGGTTCAGATGCTCCGTCCATCACTACCCCCTTGTGTACCGCTTTGACTTGGTGCGGCACGAACAGAACACCACAGCAGGCTCTTTGTGCATTTTTACATATCTCCGGTTCTACTGGTTGGATTTTTGTCTTTTGGTCTTGTTGCATTTAGTAAAAATAACTATTTTTTCTTTCTTGGTGTGGGATTCCTTTTGTGTGGTGTTTTCCAATTTATTAGTTTTAAGAGTTGCACAAATACTTTACACATTGCCTCTATGTTAAGCCTGACTGCTGTGTGCCCAGCTACCATAAGGTTGAGCGCAGGTTAATTTAGGGATAGCTTGTGCCTCACTCTGACAAGGATTGTGGTTACTGCTTGACCAGGGCTCACACCCCTGTCAATCAACAAACCCCATTTCTTACAGACTGTCTGAATCAGAATAGAGTGGGCGGATCAAGGGTTTGTCAGACAGCGTACTCTGTCACATTTTTGTTGGAGAACAGCTTCTCAAACTCTAAATAAGGCCGACAATTTTAATTTCCTCTATCAGGCAATGTGGTAATGCTACCTTTGACAAATCTTGCCAAAGCATACCTCGTTGAATCAATCAATGTCAGATTTCAAGTCAATAAAATAATATCAGTCGAGGATCACAAGCATTCTACAATGTCATAGGAGCAAATTGCTGACAATGGGAAGAATGAATATTGAATTTAGATGCAAAGGCTGCAGTAATGGTATGATGTTTGGATATAAAAAATTAGTATAGAAAATAAGCTAATAGAATAGAAAGTGTCAGACAGAGGCATTAAAAACAGCACCAGTAGTGTGCAAGCAAAGAACACTTGATATATTACTGAAGAAAAGCTGTTGTATTGACAGGTGAAATTGACAAGTGAGTTAGATAGGTAAGCTGTGCTTACTGTTCAGCAACCTGTGCGACCTTCCAGTAAGGGGCTCGTACAAGATCGACTATGACCAAACAGTGGAATTTACACGTGAGGATTGGTGCTGAATTACAGTTGGGAACGAAATAGGTTTTAGATGTTTCTAACACTACGACAATCTGTGGCGTATTTAATCAACATGAAATGGCAAACTCATTTAACACGAGCAGTGACATTGGAAATGTGGGAGTGGGCCCAAGTCATTGCTGGGACAGTGGGATTATAGATGAGCAGAGGTTCTTGGAGTACAGATAACATGATCTATGCTAGAAGGAAACTGGTGTCTTGAAATGTGAGATGCCTAAATGCTTACCCTAAGCTTTGTGGCATACTTAAAGTGACAAAATATTATAATGGCTATGCTCCAGGAAACCTATTATTAATGTCTGGAGTGATGAACCTCTGCAAAAAGTGAAGAGGGCAACATTTGCGGCTTCATACTAAAAGTTCTTCAGTGGTGTACTTACATGAGTCACTACCAGTGTCCCATGCCAGTCTCATTGCTGCAATTGATGCTAGTGCAGATACATATTTTATGGCACTGACGCCCACTTGGAACCATAAAGCAGAGGCTGCAAGAGACCAAGCTTTTCCAGCATTCATGCAGGGGTTTATAATCCTGTTCTTCCAATGTAATGGAAATTAATTGGGAAGCAGGGCTGTAAATTGGGAGACCTTCAAGGTTGCACTTAGAGGGGACGATTTAACACAAGTCTTTGGCACTAAAATGCATTGACACTCATGCTCCAAGAGAAGAAAGCAACACTCTTGGATCTGGAAAATAGATTGTGATGGCTCTAGGCAAACTTTTGCAACTTACAGAAGTAATTAGACAGATAGAAGGAACTGTGATTAAATTTAACCAATACACATACAATGTGAAGAAAAAACTCCACAGGGAAAGGGGCCATATAGTTTGCAAGCATATATGGCTATTAAAGAGGAAGAAGTCTCAATCCTATATTGTGTTCCTGGGGAAAGAGGTAGGATTTGACACAATCACCCAGCTAGTGATAAATGAAAAATTTAAAGAATACCTGATGGAAATCTTAGACAACCACATGTAATGAATAGACAGAAAATAGTAGACCACTGAGATTTGATGAGAATGCCGAGATTGATGAATGTAAAATGCAACAGATTGGACGCCCAACTTAAAAAATTAGATCATTGTGGTTTTTCACGATATGCTTCATATTAGAATTATTTAATATTTATTTATTTTATTTATAAAGCGCAACTGTCACCTAGAAAAGGCATCCTGGCGCTGACAGACTCATAACACCGGAGGCAGCCAATGGCGAGCTAGGGTTTCGGGAAGAGCAGTGTTTTCAGTCTCCTCCGCAGATGTCATCTGCGGCGTTCCTCAAGGCTCCTCGCTCAGCCCCACCCTCTTCAATGTCTACATGAGCCCCCTTGCGGCCATCGCACGCCAACACAACCTCAACATCATCTCCTACGCCGACGACACCCAGCTGATCCTCTCCCTCACCAATGACCCCGCCACCGCCAGAGCCAACCTACACGAAGGGATGACAGACGTAGCCAAGTGGATGAAGAACAGCCTCCTGAAACTCAACTCAGACAAGACGGAAGTCTTCATCCTGGGCTCCTCGCCCTCCGCCTGGGACGACTCCTGGTGCCCCCCGCCCTGGGCAGCGCACCCAAACCAACAGACCACGCACTCAACCTGGGCTTCATCCTGGACTCCTCCCTCTCCATGACCAGACAAGTCAACGCCGTCTCCTCGTCGTGCTTCAACATCCTGCGCATGCTACGTAAGATCTTCCGGTGGATCCCCACCGAAACCAGGAAGACGGGCACCCAGGCCCTCGTCACCAGCCGACTGGACTACGGCAACTTCCTCTACGCCGGAACCACTGCCAAACTCCAGAAGAGACTCCAGAGGATCCAGAATGCCTCAGCAAGACTCATCCTCGACACAGCCACATCTCCGGACACCTGAGAGGCCTGCACTGGCTCCCGGTCAACAAGAGAATCACCTTCCGCCTCCTCACCCACGCACACAAAGCCCTACACAACCAAGGCCCAGGATACTTCAAAAGCCGCCTCAACTTCTACACTCGCTCACGCCAGCTTCAATCGACCAGCCACGCCCTCGCCACCGTCCCCCGCATCCGAAGAGCCACCACGGGAGGAAGGTCCTTCTCCTACCTGGCCGCCAAGACTTGGAACTCCCTCCCGACCCACCTCCGCCTGACCCAAAACCACCTCGCCTTCAGGAAGCTGCTCAAGACCTGGCTGTTCGAGCAGTAGCGGACCCCCCCCTCCCCAAGCGCCTTGAGACCCTCCGGGTGAGTAGTGCGCTATATAAATGCATTGATTGATTGATTGATTGATTGAGGAGATCGGAAATATGTCTTAGCTCAGCCGGGAGGGCATTCCACAATTTTGCCACGGCTACGCCAAACGATCTTCCTGCTGCTTTGGTTTTCTTAAACTAAGGTATTGTCACCAACCTAGCAGAAGAGGTTTGTAGGCTGCGGGCTGGAGCATGCCACCTGAATTTACTTTGTAGGCCAACTGGACCCAAGTCATGCAGGGCCTTAAAGGCCAGACAGAGAGACTTAAATTGTACCCTCTGTCTCCATTATGGCCCAGAATGCTGGGCCATAATGGAATCCCAGTAGACCTGAATGAGTTGGCATCTCACTATGAGTATACAAACCTACTCAGCGGTATGAGGAGGCATGGTTAAGTGTCTGCTCACCACTCACTATGAGGGAAGTATTTATCATGCTAATCCCTAGGCGAGATAGGGATCCAGTGCAGATTTCATCCTATGGCCAGCTATTAATGTTGAATACAGATACAGCTTAGATGTAAAGATTCTAAGCAAAATATTAGCTAATAGGACTTTGAGAATGGATGCCAAATTGATCCACAATCACCCATCTGGGTTTATCTTGGATATAAGTACCATGTGTAATATTAGGTGGCTTACGTAATTCTGCCCTCCCTGTCCTCATTCAAAGACGCCTATGCGTTAGCAATAACAGACTTCAATCATATGTTTGATACAATAAGTTAGGAGAATATATAATTGATGCAGTGGTGGATAAGCTGTGGACCAAGTTTCCTTGGATGGGTCAAGTTATTACCTAGGGTGGGTGGCCTAGCATACCAACTGATGGGTGGATAGGAAACAAATGGACTTTAGAATTCGCATCTGACAGGGATAAACTTTGTCTTCATTATTGTTCGATTTGGCCATAGATACACTGGCATGCAGTGCCTGGCCTATTGAGACAAGTAGGGGAAAAGGGGCACATGTTATCTCGCTATATGTGGATGGGGTATTTGAAAGATCCTGAACAATTTGTTCTACTCCTTCATCAAGGGCTAGATAACTTTTGGGAAGCAGCCAGTTTGCTTACCTATTGAAGGAAGTCAGAATTGTATCTAATAGGTTGTCTGAAGGGTTGCAATGAGCTCACTCTAAATGCTGTGGGTATTAAATGGGAAACAGGGAGCTTCCGCTATTTGGGTGTGGGGGATTAACATGAAAAAAGGCACAATATATGTCATGCAACTCACCTGACTTTTGTCCGCAGAGAGGATGCTGGACTTCCTATATTTCCTAGGGTGGCATCTAATAAGGTGAATTGTAATCGTGAATCAACTACCACCCCAGAAGGAAAGGGGTTTTGGGGCAAAATAGCACACAGAGAGACTTGCTTGCCTTCGAGCTGTGAATTCATCTTCTTGGAGTCGTCCATATGTCTCTTCTCATTGAGAGGTTATTCAATAAATATGTAGCTATGAAATATTCCTCCCACCGTTGACATGTGAACTAACAATCACTTACATGATAATGAATCTATTGCTGCATAGACTTCCAAGAATCAACTGTCACCCTTGGAGTTGCGGAACTCCCCACAGAAGTTATATCATATTTTCATATCACACACTAAGGTACACTTTGCTTGTTCAACACTAGACACAAGGTGTGCAAGAGAATGCTTTAGGATTCGCAGACTAGATCTAAATAAAGGATGGAACATTGGAATGTCACTGGGTGCCACTACTAAGGCCTTGCTATGCGTGTTAAATAATACCCACAATGTCTCAATGTTCAAGATTGTCCTGCTTTCTGATTTTCAGCATCATAAAAATAATTCTTTGGTTTATTTCCATTATTACACTAACCGTACGGATGGTACTTAGCCATGTTTAATCATTTTAGATGCAGTGTTTCTGGGATGGTGTTCGCAAATCCCATAATTCATAGAGATGAAAACAATCACGTGATCAATCTGGCCACTTCCGGAAAGCCGCGTATGTAATCAGAGGCACGGCGGCCCGTAGAATGCTTAGAAGCACGATCGAAAGAGTGTGATCCAATCACTGAACCCTCTGTGAATCTGAGAGGTAAGAATTGGGCACCGAAATTAGGAAATGAATGGCAGAACTGAGTCAGGACCTAGAGTGCAACTTGTTACCCTTTGTTGCAGAACAAAAAGCACCGAGCAGACAGAAAAGGGGGGCCCCAACGCACACATGTCTGGGCCCGGCCCCCCCTCTCTGGCCGATCCTTGGTTGGTTGCGCGTCCCGCCCTTGCCCCGGAAGCAGCTTGCGCTTCCGGGTCAAGGGGGCGGGACCGCAGCGTAGAAGGGGTTAAGAGCCTGGGGAGCGGGAGGCGGCCTCTTTGTGCCCGCGCTTCCCAGGCTCGCTCCTTGCCCCGCCGTGGGGCCGTTTAATTTTCTTTTTGTGTATTGCAGGTTAACGAGCATCTTCGGGGACGAGATCACGACGCTGTGGAGGAGAAGCACGGAGCAGTCTTTGGCGAAGGGCGGTGTGCGGCTTCCGTGGCGGAGCAGTTAGGATCCTATTGTGAGGCGTCGCGAAGCTGTGGAGGAGTGACATGGAGCAGTTTGTGAACGAGCAAGGGCGGTGTGCGGCTTTCCCGGAGGAGCCGTTAGGATCCTATCGGGAGGCGTTTTAATGGAGGCCTCCAGGCGCAGAGCTGAACAGGGAGCCAGCGGGACACGAGGTATTGTGCGGGGGGGCTCTGCGGCGGTTGGGAAATTCGGCGCTGAAAGCTGATCCACATCGGGGCATCGTTGCTACAAAGGGACGCCAGCGGGACATGAGGTATTGTGCGGGGCAGGCTGGGAGCTCAGCGGCAGTCCGATAAACAGCGTAGGCTGCAGCACTATCGTGCGAGTTGTGCAACTGAAGCAACGCAGGGTCATCCAGGGCATGGAGCGGAGTGGAGACCTCAGGGGTTTTTTGTGTAAGGAAAAGCGAGCGCTGACCAGTCTTTGTGGGTATTAATGCCTTGCTCTTGCAGCTAGAGTTTCATAATTGAGGTTATGTACATGATCATTCTGGGTGTTCTTTAACAGTACTGCTGTATGCTGGCATAATTGGAGTGGGCATTTGATGTGAGGTGCAATTGATGATACTGACTTAATCTGTCTGGGTGTGCTTTAGCTATATTTGTGTATACTGACACAAGTGGAATAGCCATTGATTTCAATGATCTTTTTCAGTAGGCCTGGCTAAAAGTTTACCCTTTTATTGATTGTGACAGTCTACCTTGGTTTTAACTAATTTTCTCATTATAGGAGCTAAAGACTAGGATCACTGCGGGCCGGTAAGCTGTGGAGCTCACGGTCGATGGCGGTCTTGAGGACACGGGCAGGCCTGCATTTCACTGCTTCTGGCGGGCTGCTGGGCTTGAGTTTGCTCGCCTAAACACTCCAGGCTAGCTGGGGTGTGCGGTCACAGTCGCGTGGTGCCTACGGCCAGCTCGTGAGCCTCCAACTTGGTCAGGTACAGAGCACGGTGTGCTCATAAGTAACCTATTGTGTAGTGTAGGTTAAGAGCAGTATGTCTGCGAGACGGGGTCAGGAAATGCGAGCGTTGAACTGATGTTTCAAAAAAAGATGCGTAGGATGTCAGCAATGGACAAGCGACTGGGGAAGGTTGACAAGTTGGGTAAGACTGTGGCGGAATTGGGAGCGAGGGTGGATGCTCAGGCAGGCCCAGCGGGAAGGCCTAAGTGGACGATAGTGCCCCCCAAACCAAGGGGTGAGTTTGAAACACCACCCAAGCATGCCAGAACTAAGAAAGGGGTGTGTCGCCCCCCGAGGTCCGGGGAGGGTGTGGGGTCCCCGAGTCCAACTCCTAATGTGCTGCTAGTTACACCTAGCTCTCCAAACCCTACCCCTCAGGCCCCTGCGGGCGTTCCAGCTCCTGCCCCTCAGCCTCCAGTGTGTGTGCCAATAGCGCCGGTCATGCCACCCACCGCTCCGGTCCCCCTGGGTGTCCCGCCCCAAACACGCCTGCGAGTAGCCCTGTCCTGACTATTGTCCCGCCTGTCTTTCCAGCGCCGGGACCAGTGCCACCAGAATTGGCGGCACGGATAGCGGCAGTACTTCCTTGGTTGTGGATTGGGGGAGTGTTACCTACCACAGCAGACCCCACGGCAGAGGCACAAAAATTGGTTGCTCAAATATTGTTGGCTAGTGGTCGGGGCAGCACGCCGAGTGCACCATTTTCTCCCCAAACAGGTACAGTGAGCAATGGGGGAGCAGCCAAGACCGTGGACTCAACACAACCCAACGAAAGTGGTAAGGAGGTTGCTCTGCCGGTGCTGGGCGAGGGCGCGATTCCCTCCAGGGGGGAGTGTCTAGCGCAGCATGTATCTCAGAGTGTGAAGGAGTTAATTTGGGCAGACAAATATGTTAATATTTTTTCATTGCTGATTGACAAAAGGGAATGGGAATATGCAAAATCACAGAAGGATATGATGTTGCCTAGCGAATGGAGATCACAACTGCACAAATTTAGGGTGGAGGAGACACTCATCAATTGGGTCAGGGCCTTTTCTGTGTATAGTGCAGTAATTGGAGAACGCTTCCCAGGTATGCAAGCGGTTATGGCTTGCTATCAGAGCAGGATTACAATGTACCATGAGAATCATGGGGGGGACGCAAGGAAAGAATACGACAGGGCTTTCAGGAAATCTAGGGAGTTCAACAGGTCTTTGGCATGGGATAAGGTTGATTCTATTTCCTGGCATTCCCAGTTTGAGAAGGGTCAGGCCGCAAGCACTAGCGCTGCCTGGAACAAAGGTTATTCCCCCAAGCCCCAAGAGCCCTTTCAGCAGCCCTTTCGACCAGCGCAGGGTGGGGAGACGGGCAATAAAACCAGAGGTAGTACAGGCGGAAAAGGGGTGTGCTGGGATTTCAACAGTCGGACGTGCAGCAGGGCACCGGGCACTTGCAAATTCAGGCACGCGTGCAACTTATGCGGCCATCCTTCCCACCCAGAGACGACATGCCGGGCAAAGGGCAATGGGTCTGGTAATAGAGGGAGGAGGAAACCAGAATAGCAAGATACATCCTGTTATGGCACATTCCCCTATTTTGTTGACTGCTATGATCCCCTGGCTCAATAGGTATCCTAATCACACTTCCTCGAGGATGTTACAAGAGGGTTTCACGCATAGTTTCCGAATTCCAGCTGGGGGTTATATCGGGACACCGCAGTGCTTGAACTAGTTGTCAGTTCTGACCAACCCAAAGGTGGTGGCGAGTAAAATAGAGAAGCAGCTGCGCTTAGGTAGGGTAGCGGGACCTTTTCATGACATTCCTGCACAGAATTTTGTCTGCTCGCCTTTAGGAGTAGTACCAAAGAAGGAGAAGGGCGAGTATAGGCTCATACACAATTTGTCGGCACCTAAGGGCCTATCTTTGAATGATGCAATAGATGAGTCAATTTGTAGTGTGAAATATGCGTCTTTTGATCAGGCAGCTGATATGTTGAGGAGCTTGGGCCCTGGGGCACTAATGGCCAAATCAGATATTGAGTCAGCATTTAGACTTCTCCCGGTGCATCCGGCGGACCAGCGCCTGTTGGGTTTCTCCTTTGAAGGTAAATACTACATGGATGAGTGCATGCCCATGGGCTGCTCTATTTCGTGTGAATACTTTGAACAATTCAGTTCTTTTCTCGAGTGGGTCCTGAGACAATCTACAGGTCACCAGTATGTCATGCATTACCTAGACGATTTTCTTTTCCTGGGTCCAGCGGGATCACGGGAGTGCGCGTCGGCATTGCAGGAATTTTGCGTGCTCATGCGTACTTTTGGGGTCCCGCTAGCGCAGGGGAAAACTGTAGGGCCATTGACGTGCTTAGAATTCTTGGGAATTGAATTGGATTCAGTGGAAGGCTGCTTTAGATTACCCACAAAAAAGATCCAAAAATTCAGGGCAACTCTAGAACTATGCTTGCAGTCAAAGAAAGTTACTTTACAACTGTTACAGCAGACAGTGGGTCAGCTAAACTTTGCATTGAGAGTGATTCCCATGGCGCGCCCGTTTTCCCGTTCAATTGCACAAGCCATGAAGGCTCTGCAAGAGAAACATCATCATACACGGCTACCTGTTAAGGTTCGCCAGGATATGCGGATATGGATTGCATTTCTGGAGGACTTCAATGGCAGAGTCCTGTGGGGTGCCCCCACGCAGTCCTCAGATGACTTAGGTTTATGGACTGACGCTGCAAACAGTGTGGGGTTTGGTGCAATCCTTGGCAGGAAGTGGGTGGCGCAGAAGTGGCCCGACTGGTGGGAAGAGAGCTGGCTGACTACGAACATTGGGTTCCTCGAGCTCTTCCCAATCTGGGTGGCATTGAAAGTGTGGCCTGAGGAATTGGCCAACCGCTCTGTGATTTTCTGGTTGGATAACATGACCGTGGTTGAATGCATCAATCAACAGGCGGCGAGGTGTCCATTCATACTGCGCCTGATGAAGGAGATTGTGCTGTGTTGCATAACATTGAATATATATTTCAGGGCCAAACATGTCCCAGGGGTTTTAAATAACGCAGCTGATGCCCTTTCTCGCTTTAAGATGCAGGTATTCAGGGATCACATGCCGGAGGCAGAGGCATCCCCAGCCCATTTCCCATCGAATCTCTGGAAGATTGGTGCCCCCAACTACACAACCTCGTGGCAGCCAGCCTAGCGCCAAAGACAAGGACAGCTTACGAAGGGGCGTTCAGGTCTTACTGTAACTTTCTGGGTCAGGGTTGGGAGAGCGAGTGGAACCTAGAGGCTAGTTTCAACAGGCACATGAGCGCATTACACAAGGAAGGGCGCACGGCGGCGACAGCTAACAGACACAAAGCAGCAGTCTCCTTTTTCCCACGTGCCAAGGGAGTAAGGGATCCGACAAACAGCTTCCTAGTTCAGAAAGCATTGAAAGGATGGCGGCGCTTGCAGGCACCTTCCGTCGATGCTAGGAGACCGATAGGTTTTGAACGACTGTCAGCAGTGCTCCTCGCCCTGCCGGACATATGTAGTTCTACGGCCGAAGTGGGATTATTTAGAGCTGCTTTTTCTTTGGCATTTTATGGGGCTTTCAGGGTAGGCGAACTGGTGGCAGCCAACAAGCTAGATAGTGAAGGCGGCCTTCAGCTGCATGATGTCAACGTAAGGGGCGACACGATGCGGGTTAACATTAGGAAATCCAAGACTGATCAGGAGGCTAGGGGTCAAAGCCTGGTGTTACACCGGGCGCAGAACAACCCGTGCTGCCCGGTGGCACATGTGGAGGCATTGATTAGGCAGCGAGCAGAGGAGCCATGGGGAGCATTGCTAATGCATAAGGATGGTACCCCCTTGACCAGGTTTCAATTTCAAAGAGTACTAGCCATAAGTATGGCCAAGGCAGGTTTTAACCACAAAGAATTTGGGACACATTCTTTCCGGATAGGGGCGGCCACAGAAGCCACGGCTCAAGGGTTGAATACAAATAGTGTTCAAAGGATTGGGAGGTGGTCCTCTAATGCCTATAAGCGTTACGTACGGTTGCACATGTTGTAAGGGTCAGCCGCCACCTTTTTCTTATGCCTGCTGTTTTGTTTGGTTTATTTACAGTTTCTCGGGCCTGTGACGCGGGACGGAAACTGCTCAAGGATCATCACAACCATCCATCAACATCACGGAACCGGCAGGATGACACAAAGAAGATTTTGGTAGTGTGGGTAGTTGGCCATTCATATGTGAAACGTGCTAACCCTATTTTCCTTGCAGGAGCGGGTAGACGAAGGGCGGAGAGCGGGGGTTGTATGGTCTCCTTTCATGGCAGAGGGGGCCTTTGCCTCCGTCAGCTTAGGGATTATATGTCTGAACTACTCAAGAGACACACCTCACCTCCCTCAGTGGTGATCTTACATCTGGGGGGGGAATAATTTAGCGGATCTGGGGAGAAGGGTCCTCCTGGAAGAAATCATATCAGCAGCAGGGTGGCTAGCAAAACTGTTACCAGGTTGCACTATTGTATGGTCACAGTTGATGCCGAGACTGCACTGGAGGGGAAGGGAATCAGTCAGCGCGTTGAATCACTCGGTATAGAGGGTCAACAATAAGCTGGACAAGCTATTCCGAACTCCGGTCTTACAGACCATACCTCATGGTTGCATCTGGGGAGAGCAGTTCTATATGCGGGACGGGGTCCATTTAACAGAGTCAGGGAATGCCCTATTCATAAGGAACATCTTAGCATGGGTAGAGGGCTTTGCGAGGAGGATATGACCTTTGCAGTGTAGTCTTTGGAGGGGGCCAGATAGTCGGTCAACTATGCTGGCCTGTGGCGGTAAGGTCATAATCGGTGAGCAGCAATTTAAGGTCCTTAGGGGGGGAGGTGGTCCCATTCACGAAAGGGGCTGCCCAGGGGGAGGGGCCACTGGTCTCTCCCAGAACTTCAGGGGCAGGATATCCATCGCTTAGAAGGGTGCGGGGGAGGGAGACTACGCTTTCCTCAGGCTGGTAGCCACCCCTCACATACACTATGACGTCATCAAGGTGTGCGAGTGTGAGGGCCCTCCTGTTATGGTTAAATGGAGTTCAGGGAGCGCACGCAGGTAAATGGGCTCTGGTTGCGCATGCGCATCTCGGATGTGAGAGCGTAGCTGGTAAAAGGATCTGACACCGGTTAGCGACCTTGCCGTAGGACCAAAATTATTAGAATGCAAATTTAATTTCAGGATGTTAGATTCGGTTAGAAACAACGCTCTATTAGCTACTTGTTAAGGTTAGCCCATCATATCATGTCAAAATGGATGTAAATCTAATGTTCTGAAGTTTGCATTTAATAATTGTGTAAATGTTTATTTTATGAATTTTTTTTATTTTGTTTCATATTTTAATAAATACGGCCAGGGGGTCTCAGACCCCCTGCATTCCAAAGAATTATGTGTTGACTTGTTAAATGGGTAATGTAGTCTGTGTGTTAAGGCGGGGGGTGGCCGGCAGTCCTAGACCATGAGAAAAGGGGGGGCCAATCGGCCCCCACACACACATGGCTGGGCCCGGCCCCTTCTCTCTGGCCGATCCTTGGTTGGTTGCGCGTCCCGCCCTTGCCCCGAAAGCAGTTTGCGCAAACAGACCAGCAGCAGCAGCGGGAGTGGCGGTGAGCGGCGAGCGTGCGGTGGACAGCAAACAGGAAAAGCAAGTAGGAAAACGCCGCTGCCGCCGCCGTCGAGACCCGCCGCCGAGACCCGAGACCCGAGACCGGGATCGGGATCTGAAAGGGATCTGAAAGGCCAATTCAAGGGCTGCAATTCGAAGGGCCGCAACCCGGGAGCAACCCGGGAGCCGGGAGCCAGGAGACGGGAGTCGGACTCCGCACCTCGGACCCGCCACCGCCCCAGCCATTGCCACAGTGCACGCCACACTCTAACAGCCTAAGCTACAGCTAACAGCCCACAACGGAGGCGAGGAGAACGTGAAGAACGAGGCGGAGGCGGCATGCAGGGATGCAGTAAGCGGTAAGTGGAGACCTGCACCTTCACCGCACTGCACCTGCACCTCACCGCTGCACCGCTGTACCGCACGGCCCTCACCACGCCACTTGCCACATTCATCTACACACTTACCTGCCCTTCCCCCGGCGTCAAGCAAAAGATAGCCGGCTGAAGAGCAACAGCTACAGCGGCAGTCGCACCAACAGTGGCAGCAAATAGCGACTAATCAACCAAGTGCACAAGTGCAGCAGCAGCAGTAAGCGAGCTGCTTATCAGCTGCCTTTCAGCCTTCCAGCCTACCAACTCATCAATTCAGAGCGGCCAAGCAGCCAAGGCGAAAGTTCAGCGCTAGGAGTGAGGCGCAAGGATCCTTCACTCAGCCGGCGGACCCTACCGAAAAGCGTGTGGCGAGAAGCAAAGAGGCGACACCAAGAACAACAACTCAGCCCCCCAACCGCCTGCATCCTTCTGAGCGGCCCACGCCAGGGGGTTTTTGGTTTCCTTTAGTTTCCTCTAATTGAGCAGCAGCAACCAAGGGGCCGGCAAACCACCTAAGCCACCAAGCCAACCACCTAGCCAGCCCAAAATGAGGACCAGAAACTCTACTCTAGTCCAATCCCAGGAGAAGCCCCGGCCGCATAGCTCAGCCAAGAGAAGGAAGGCAAAGCTATTTTACCCCCCAGTACTAGATCTAGGGGGACCTTACCAAGGCCCAGGGCCCTGGGACGAGGAACAAGCGGGGGGAATGGGAGCAACTGGGGCCACTCCAACCTTCCCGGGAGAAGACATCGACTTCATTGTGGAACTACCTGCTCCTTCCCCCCCACCCACACCCCATTCGACATCAGGGGAAAGCCTCCTAGCACCCTGAACCCAAACATGCTCAAGCCTAGGCTCAGCATCAAAGACCGCCCAAACTGCCCCGCCGGGAACAGAGACATAAGAAGCTTCTTGAACCTAAAAACATCCACTACCCCCTCCTGTTCCAGTTCCCCCGACCGCTTGCTCGCTATCAACGTAACAGAGGAAGAAGAGTTGAACTTAACATTTGCAAGCCCTCGGGCAAACAGGATACCTCTCTCACCAACAATACTTACCCTTCAGAGTGGCACGCGTCCCAAACCTTTGACACTGGATACGGAGGCACTTGGGCTCACCCAACCAAACATAACAGCCCAGACTCTTCCCTCCTCAGCGGACTGCCAGCAGAGCAGCCCTTCCGCAGCCACAGCGAGCATATATGTCACCTCAGACAGCCCACATGCCGACAAGAGAGGAGGCACAACCTCCCCCACCATACCAACACGCACAGAATTGTTCTATGACTCGCCGGCCATGGAGGAAGGCGCAACCCGACAACTATTCGACAGGACCCCAAAACACTTACTGAACTTAACTATATCGGGCCTCCAAGAAAATGATAAAACTGCCCCATCCCCGCCCTCGGACAGTGGCCCTGTAATAACCAATCATCTATTATCAATCAGTGAAGCCCTTGTCTCAATGACCGGCGCAGCGATAATGCACGCGGACAAGCTCGACGTGCAGATCAACATTCTACAAATAGTGGCAAATCTAATATCGGGGATAGACTCAAAACTAGACAACTTGAACGCCCTGATACGCAGAGCGCAGGACGGCACACAATTCAAACAAGAGTCATGCAGTTGCAGTCCGATTCTGCACAGTCTACAAAAACTTCCAAATATTATGACTACTCTAATAGAGGACCTCAAGGGTGAAGCAAATACAAAAAACGGTTCGAAGAGCGTGCCTTCAATCACACAGGGTCCCGACATGGTACACCCCGCGGATAACAGCCCAGCCTTCCCCTGCTCAAGTAGCTCGGAAAAGCCAGCACCCTTGGCCCTGCCCTCTGCCGGTGGCACAAGTCTAACCCTGACAAAGTCTGAAAGTCAGGAACACCAACTAACCCTCAAGCCGTCCAGCCCAGAGTCACAAAACCTGTCAAGAAAAAACAAGAAAAAACTAAGAAAACTCAACAAGGAGAAGAAAAACAACGCATACGCCTCCAGCGTTATTCATAATTGGTTACGACCCAATAAGCAGCCTACCTTGGCAGTCCCCATGCATACAGCAGAAGCCACAGGATCATCGATCGAAAATTTGCACATCTTCACTTTAGCTCAGGACCCAAGCTTGCTTGCTCTCCCCCTGGCTCCTCAACACGCGACAGCGCCAATAACACAAAAACATGCGCATGATTCGCAGGTAACCAACCTTGTTGAAGTCAAGCAAGATCCGCAGGAGCCCTGCCAAACTAGATCTGAGAACCCAGCACAAACCAAGCTCACAATGAGCGAAGCAATAGCCCCCGACAATCCAAAAAGCATTAATGTCATCAACATTGACTCTCAGAGCACCCCCTACGGGCCAACTCCGTTTAAACCGGAGCAAGTCGTCGATAGGCAACGGAATAAGCACTGCTCCTCCAGCGCAAAGCCCATGGAGGCACCTTAAGAGATAATAGGACGAAACCAGCAGACAAACTTCCACCTGTCCGGCTCGAAGATGACACCTCCAATCAAAATCCAGAGCAAAACTTGGCTTAAAGAGGCCATTCCAAGCCAAGCAAATGAAGAGGACCGGAAAATACTGTTATATCCAGAATACATCTCTCAAGGAAAATGGGACATCCTGAATCGAAGTAATCTCTTAACACTCTGCGCAAACCTGCCGGGACTGGAAGGTAAAAAAACCAAAGATATCGAGACCATCTCTTTCCTGCCCCCAGACGCCGAGGAAAAAAATGAAACAACGGAATTAACCTTCATCAGACCAGACCTGGCGGAGGCACTGAGGAGCCAACAACCATTACTAGAAAGCTGGGGCATAAAGATAAGGGCAAAACCGACCCAAAAATACCCCTTAATCTTAAAAGCATTGATTCCACACCCTAAGCCGGACAACCAGGCACAGGACATGGTTGACTTTACATCCATAAACGCTCCTACTACCCATCGGCGAAAAATTGAGTCCGTTCTCCAGGGGTGCAAAGGTAGCATAAACAACAGCCCAATCGACGGCACCCCAATTAAGATCATAACAAACCTTACTCAAGGAATACGATTGTGCACAACCAGGGGCCCCCCATGCAATGACTGGTCCTGGCTGTCATCTGCACTAAATCCCAGCTCCTAACACAGCCCGCCCCACAAATTCAGCTCGAACATCACAACATGCTGCTAGAGAGCGAGAAAAAAACCTAAAGAAAAAAGAGAAATTCACCGAGAGCCTAAAAATACTAACGTGGAATGTCTCAGGACTCAAAAAGCTGCTACTAAGCCCAGCTGCGGTGAAATTCTTGGAGGAAGCAGACATTATTTGCATACAGGAAACTTGGCTGACTCACACACTCTCGCTAAGAGGATATGCAGAATATAGTAAAGCGGCTAAAAAGACCAACATATTTGGAAGACCATCAGGAGGAAAGTGCGTCTATATAAAACATGCCTTGAACATAGAATTCTTGGAGACACATAATCTACCAGACACCCTACAGGCGGGTATTCTGAAATTCCCTAACTCGACCAACGGAATCCCACCAATACTACTAATCAACATCTATCACAACTTGCAGGAGAATACATTTAACTCGCTCACACTCGCAAATCAATTAGAAACTTTACTGTTAGGCTATCCATCATTAGACTGCATTATCCTCGGTGATTTTAACATTCATAACATAGGGGTTCCAACCAAGCAAAAACTACACCGCGGGGGGACCGAAGCACTGAATGAACTCTTAAACTCTCATAAACTGGCGACGGCCCACACATTGCTCTTAAATAACACCCCGGGAGCCTTGATCGGTCACACGTATAACAACCAAACGACGATCGATTACATCATCTTAAGTGACAACCTGCAAAACAAAATGACAAATTTCATGGTCCACCAAGGCAATGATAGCGATCACGCAGCACTAACAATAACCATGAACTTTTCGGTGCAATCACGATATCAGCCGATATGTGTGGGAGCTTCGGACGGCCAAGAATTAACAAAACTCCCCAGAAGAATAAAATGGGGGCAAGTAGCCACAGCAACCTTTAACAACTGGGCAAATACGTGGGCAGGCTGGCCCCCGCGTAAACACAACCAGGAGATGATAGCCACATGGGAAGGAATCACCTTGACCCTAGCGGCAGAACTTAGGGGAGGTGGAGACAAACCCAGGGCAATCCGCTGGCATCCTCCGACCACACTTGGATTCAATGCAGAAATTAAAACCAGTGCAAAGGACTTAAACAAAAAACGTAAAGCCTACAGTAAAAACCCCACAACTAAAAACAAAATCCAACTGCAAGAGGTTGCAAAGAGCCACTCCATAAAAGTGTGGGCCGCAAAGCGTAATCATTGCGAGGCTCAGTGGCTGAAAATTTTCGATCTACTGAGCCCCAGAAAATCACAAGAGTTTTGGAGTTACATCAGTCATCTTGGTCGAGGCACAAATCATAGAGAAAACGCCCTCGAGGCATCTGTCTGGGTTCGCCATGTAAAAGCACTTTACCAGGAAGAAAGACTTACTATCAAGCCTCACAACACGACCCCACAGAAATTGGACCCGGCTCAATCTACTAACACAACATCCCCTCCTGGAAAGACTCTAGTGTCCAAAATATTTAAAAAAATTCGAGCAAATGGCGCACCGGGCCCTAACGGTCTACCAGGCCATCTATTCAAATCAAATATCGAATTTTGGTCTGAAAACCTGACCCACCTATTCTCTGACTGTTGGCTGTCAGGGGCTGTGCCTGACTCATGGCGAGGCTCGCTCCTGCACCCAATTTACAAAAAAGGGACCAAATCAGACCCAACAAACTACCATATGATCGCCCTGTTGGACATTGAGGGTAAAGCTTATGCAAGTGCCATTCTGAAAGACCTCACAGACTGGGCAAGTGAAGAAAATCTCCTGTCATTCTGTCAAACCGGTTTCAGACCAGGCTCCTCGACCGCGGACAACATTACAGCACTCTCTTATCTAATCAATCGAGCACGGCTGCGTAAAAGCCTCCCCTTATTTGCCTGCTTCATCGACTATTCTGCTGCGTTCGATGGGGTAGACCGTACCATCCTTTGGAGAAAGCTGGTCCACTGGAACATCGATCCTTCCCTGTTAAGAGCGATACAATCCCTGTACCAAAACACCTGGGTAAGAATCAAACTTTCAAACGATTCCGCAACTGATAAGATAGTCACGAACCGCGGTTTAAAACAAGGGTGCGTGTTGGCGCCCCTACTGTTCAACTTATATACAGCAGACATGGAGACAGCCTTGCTGGGGGCCACCTTAGTAACACCAAAGATCGGGGCAACCAAAATACGTTTCATGCAGTATGCGGACGATCTCGTAATTCTGGATCACACAAAAACAGGACTCCAAAAGGCACTCACCGCCCTGGCAATATATAACAACAAAAAAAGGCTGGTAGCAAACCCGACTAAATCAAAAATAGTCATTTTTGGGCACTACCCCAAAATAAAAAGAGCAAAATGGAGCCTCGGCCATTTAACCTTGGACAGTACCCAGAAATACATATACTTAGGGGCCTCCTTTCACTAATCAGGGTCGTTCGTGCGGCACCCACTTAAAGAAAATTCAGGGTAAAGGTAAGTCCATCACCTTTGCCCTATGCAAACTACAAGCCCTTATACATAGCCCATCAGCAACGGCCATTCAAAGAGTCCTTAAGGCCAAGTTAATGCCGGCCCTTAACTACGCACAACAGGCGTACCCAGGCAAATTAAATAAGGAGTTGGAAAAAATCCATTGCGGGGCATACAAGAGACTGTATCATCTGCCGAAATGTATAAGAAACACTCTAATCCGCCTGGAATTCGCCCTTAACCAACAAACCTTGGAAGAAATGGCAGCTCTAAGTAAATATTATTACCTCGCAACAGCGGCACGCGATAACACACTAAAGGCCGTTCTGAAACACATCTTCACTGAACCAGGGAACCCCTGGTCAGCTACCATCGAAGCTGCCATGACGCAATTGAACCTGGTGATTGAGTCATGGAACCCGGATCTTGTCAACTACATGACCATCAAATACGTGATAAAGAGACAAGTGCGTGCACGCTCCCGGGAGCTGGATTTGGAGTCCCTCAGGAAAAGAGCCTCCATGAGTCCTTATGCTTGCCACACATCGCGCACAATCCACGAAATCATCTTACGCAGGCCGTGGGCCTCCCAGCTCTCCACAAGATCCTCGCCTACAGATTGCACCCCCTGCCGCTCAATGAACTATACCATCCGGAAAATGCAGGCACAGGAGTTCGGGATTGCAGACTCTGCAACTATAAACGAGAGTCACTGGCCCACTTACTGTTTTGCTGCCCTGCCCTACGTGCACCCCGCACACTCTACCTTAGGCCCATTCTGAGGGATGCTGGGACACGCACAGTCAAGGAAGCAATCCATCATCTATACACTATGAGCGTAGTAAAACAGATGGCCGCATTCGGAAAATTTATTCAACAGACTCGGCTTGAGTTGACAGCAGCAAGGGCCCCGCAGGAATAGAGACCTTGCTGTATGAACCCCCGGTGGCCTCACAGGCCCCCGACCGCGTGCGCCCGTATGAACTTTGGGAACTTCTTACAAATGCTTGTCACCAGAAACTCTGTGGTTTTTTTTTTTTTTTTTGCCCCCACGAACTTTGGGAACTTTTTTAAGATACACTTGACTACTGGAATTTTGTGGTTTTTAATTTTTGTAATTTTATACTTCATCTTAATGTAATGGTTTTAAGTAACCACACAATAAAAGTCATTCATTCATTCATTCATTCATTCATTCATTCATTCATTCAATGAGAGAAGACTTGTGGCAATACATATGCAGTGTTAGTTCAAGACAGCGGTTCGGGGGCACAGACGCATAGGAAAAATGGTCACTACACTACACTGCTGGGACACACTGATGGACACGGACTGGTCAAAAAGATTTCCACTAATGCTATGTGCAGACCAATTCAGTTCTGTTATCTCCACAAAACCTCTTCTGCACCATTAAAGCTCATTGCAATATCTTCAGGGAGATCTTCAGCATCTATGAGGCAGAGGGGCCGAGTGGTGGATTAACTTCACTTGGAGTTTGGAACATAGTTGCGTGAAGGTTAAACAAGGCGGCATGCTCTTTAACTGAAAAACAAATATGAAACAATGCCTACTGGGGACGTTCCCTGAAAATAAGAAAAACAAAATGAAACTCGGATTTTATGCTCTGTGTACTACCTTGGCCAAAAAATTAGTTCTGCTACATTGGGCAGGATGGAAGGGGGGGCATGTTGGAATGGGCACTAGCAGAACTGCATATTAAACTTGCTCAATCGGATGATAGGCTAATGAAGGTCCTGGCAGAATGGGCCAAGGTGCTGATGTATCTAACAGATCTCTTGACGCCAGACCACCATGACACTTGGGACATAGTATTGCTGATAACCCAGAGAGATAGAACTAGAGCAGGAATAGAAGGGGACGGGTTCTCTAGTATGAAAATACTGGGCCGCAATTGCGAACAAGGCTATTTTTGGTGAAACTGGCCAAAATACTTGGAGCATGAGGAGCCGTAAATAAAGCTTAGAAAAAGAATAAGAAGGAACTATAGAAGAGAAATAATCTGAGGAGAGGTAAACGACAACTTTAGATGCAAAAACAAGCTGAATAAGTTATTAGACGTAATGTTACCATTATGTTTTCACATTATAACACACTTCCGTCGGCTTTTTCTTTCTCAAAACAATGCTTGTGTTCATAAGATTTGTTGAAAAATGTAATACATTTTTTTTTTTTAAAGTACTACACAGAAAGTTAGTGGCTAATTACCTGTTCCATGGTTTAATGTAATGTACAAATCCTCTTTGGAAAAGATAAACAACCTTCCTCCCGGCCGCTATTCTCTTCTGGCCATCACTTACTATTAGAGTTATGTTTCATACATTGTGACCAAAGCGAATATCAAAGAAACAGGCAGGAAGCATACATTGCTGAATGTTTCTTATAGTGCATATGCTTGGCTGAAGAGGTGAGCTTTCAGTCCTTTTCAGAACTTTGTGAAATTTATCTAACGATATTGATGCAGAGCAATGAAGTTCAGAAGAAGCTTGTTGTGGAAAGGGCACATCCATCACTCAGTTTTTACTGTACTGTGTGAAGCAATAGATAGTTCAAGGAGGCAGAACTTGAGTGTTTTTTTCTTGTCCTCAATTGAAATCCTTTTGGGAAGCTATATTCACAGACATCAAGGAGGCAATAGGGAAAACATTAACACCTTCAGCTGAACTAGCCCTTTTTGGTATATCCAAAGATAGAGGTTCCCTCAATGAGACAAGAAAACATTTTTGTTTATCTTATGTACAGTTGCTCGCTCCCTAATACTCCAAAATTGGAAATCTTAGGAACCTCCATCCCATTTAAAATGGCTTAATAAAATGCGGAGGTCCAGGAACTTTGAAAAAGCTTACGCCTGTAGAGTGGGAGCAATCAGAAGTTTAGAAAGAAAATGGAAATACTTCGAGAATTTAGAGACGATAAAAGGGGGGCTTAATTAAAAATCAGATCGAATACTAAAATTAGATAGAAAAGATTTTAAAAGCAGGCATGAAACATTGTTAGACTGATTTAAATAAGTAAACTGTTCTATTCAAGCACTTTATTTCAGGTTGGATTGCACTATTTTTGCATTTGTACTTTACCCTTAAGTTTGCAGATTTTGCACATTGTCTCTATCATGTTGGACTGTACTGTATTGCACTTGCACTTTATGATCAAAGTTTGCGATTGCTACATACTGACTGTATTTGAAAATTAATCAATATGTTGTGAAATTAAGGAGCACAATAATGCCTGCTTTAGGGTTTTGTGTATCTAAACTTTTTACTCCCTTTTTTTAATTCGCTCCTTAATCATGTTTTATCTTTGTGTATTTCAATTTGTAGAAGAAGCTTCTTTTCTAAACCTGTTTTTAATTCCATTGTTTAAAACTCCTCATTCAAGAATTGTATTTTAACCTCTTTCAGCTCAATAAAAACTTTATAAAAAAAAAAAGGCTATTTCTGGTGAAACTGGCCGAAATACTTGGAGCATGAGGAGCCGTAAATAAAGCTTAGAAAAAGAATAAGAAGGAACTATAGAAGAGAAATAATCGGAGGAGAGGTAAACGACAACTTTAGATGCGAAAACAAGCTGAATATGTTATTAGACGTAATGTTACCGTTATGTTTTCACATTATAACACACTTCCGTTGACTTTTTCTTTCTCAAATCAATGCTTGTGTTCATAAGATTTGTTAAAAATTTAATAAAACACATTTTTTTTAAAAGTACTACACAGAAAGTTAGAGGCTAATTTCCTGTTCCATGGTTTAATGTAATGTACAAATCCTCTTTGGAAAGGATAAACGACCTTCTTCCCGGCCGCTATTCTCTTCTGGCCATCACTTACTATTAGAGTTATGTTTCATACATTGTGACCAAAGCGAATATCAAAGAAACAGGCAGGAAGCATACACGGTATTGCTGAATGTTTCTTATAGTGCATATGCTTGGCTGAAGAGGTGAGCTTTCAGTCCTTTTCGGAACTTTGTGAAGTTTATCTAACCATATTGATGCAGAGCAATGAAGTTCAGAAGAAGCTTGGTGTGGAAAGGGCACATCCATCACTCAGTTTTTACTGTACTGTGTGAAGCAATAGATAGTTCAAGGAGGCAGAACTTGGGTGTTTGGCCATCTATCTACAAGCGAAATATGGTCCTGATTTACCAAAGTTGCTGTGCTGTGTTGAGTCAAAGGAGGAAAACAAATGTGCCATATCTAGTAAGATATGGTGCTTTTTTTCTCTCCCCCTGCTCTGGTGCACTTTTGACAGCCATGTGTCAAAGCACATGCCCCTGTGACACGGTACAAAGGAGTGCGCGCTCTCTGAAGCATAGGTTGTGTACCGGAATGGGTCTCTTCCAGCACAAAAACTACACTTTGGGGTTTTGCTACTTTGTATGCACTGTACAATGCAGTGCACATTCAAAGTTGAAAAACCGTGGAGAAGTGAAAACCTTTCTAGAATTCATGCTTGTATGAGGAGTCATAAAGGTTTGGCACAAAGCCATGCTTATTATTTCTAAATAGGGATTTGCATCAAACCCCATAGGAGTTGCAGGGGAACTGTTATGTAACACCTATGGAGCACTCCCTTAATGAAAAATAACACAAAGCACAACTTTGATTTACTTTGGGATGCTATCCAATACAAATCTTGATTTGCATTTGATGGTATATCCTACCCTAGCACTTTGTGCTGTTTGAATGTCAAAAATGAAGCAATCAAGGCACAAAGCATTAGTAAATCTTGGCCCCGAAGTTTGAGTCTGAGTCAGTTGAATATCCATCATCAACAACCTTTGAAGTAATTTTAGAGTAAGGGTTGTAAGATCAGATCATTTTAGGGCAAGGGAGAGTCCCGGGATCATTCTTGACATATGTCAAAATGCAAAAAGGACACATCAAGCAACTTGCTAATCTCATTTACTCACGGAAACAGAGGCAAGCTTATAAAAAGCGTTTGGCCTTGAGATGTCTACAAAGAATCATCATGTTAGATACGGGGAGAAATAAAATAATACATCAGCATTCTTCCAGCTTCACGTCCCAATAATAAACAAGGTGATGACTGGATTTCAAATTGGTATTAAGTGTACTGATGCTATCCACCTACAGAGAGGAAAAACAGACTAGTCAAATCAAAACTGGCGCAACATAAATCCGTATCACAAGCAGTACCTTCATATGAAATGGAGGTAAGGAAGAATGAAGATAAATCCCCTCACATGATCAACCTCTAAGGACAACTTTGAGAAGGCAATTTTAACTTAAAAATATGTTCCTTCACACATGAATCGTTGTTTAAATCATCCCCCTACTTCACAGTAAATTCACAATTACAACAGATGCACATAACTCAAGGATACGATGTATCTCCCCGAGTCTCAACATGGAGCAAAAACAATGGGGGATATTCACAAGGACTTATCTTTTATCGCATCAAAAGTGGATATAGATTTAACACCCAATTCACAAGCTGGTTCAAACTGCAGACATTACCAGTATTCCCACGATAACTGCCCCAAAATGTATCTCCAAGGTGGACACCACCAACTAACCGTAATGAGATGCAGAGTAGGCGGTCCTGTGCAAAAACACACGGAAAAACCACAACACCACTTTCACAATGCACTGCCAGATCTGCGATGCGAACCAAAAACAGGCGATAAGCTGTGGTGGCAGCAGGCAATTAACACCTGCCTTTTGCTGGTGTTAAGCAGGACGAGTACCTGCAGCATAAAAGGGAGCCCAGCCAAGAGCCACACCTGAAGACCCACAGATGCCATGGAGACAATGATCATGCAATGCGGATACCCATGAGGGCCACAACACCCACCGCAACCCCCTCAGGCCTGCCACCACTCCCAGGACCCTTCCCGCCCCCCCCCTGGGAACACCACAGATGCAGCGTACACAAAGACAGCGGACCCATCTGAAATGCACCTGCCACCCAGACCCAATGCCAGAGGAGGAGATTGCTCGGCTTACATCCATTGTGCGTGGCTGTTGTTTTCAGTTTGGTTTGTCTTTCTTTTTCAGGCTTTTGTTGTGCTTGTTCCCGCCTGCTGTATGTGTCGCAGGCCTGGCGGTGTTTATCCCTGCTTTCCTCATCGCGAATGGGCTCATCGCCCTTTTTTGTGTTGTGGTTTGTGTTTTTATCTCCGTTGAGGTAGTTGTATCATGGACATTGGCCGCGGTTTTGCATACTATTGCATGGTACCGCCTTGTTGTGAATTCCACGTTGACACAGGGTAAGCATGGGCGAATGTTGCAGATCTCGCGTTCGCGAATTTTGCGGATTTGCGGATTCGCAATCCGCAAAATCCGCGAATTCCCGCGAATTTGCGGATTTTTTTTTTTTTGTGTTCGCCCGTGTTTCTGCCAGTTCGCGAGGGTTTTTACAATTTCGCAATTTGCGAACTTACCTGTCGGGTCGCAAGTTTTGCGAACTTGTTGTTTCTACGTGTCCAGCCTGTTTGGGACACTCTTCTTCATCACTGCCACTCTCTGTCACCACTGCCACTCTCTGACTACTCATGCCACCCTCTGGCCCACCCATGCCACCCTCTGTTTCATCACCACACCCTCTGGTTGTCCAGTGTACATTATTTTCGGCAAAGCAAAGCACACCTTCCCTGCCTCAAGTGACCTGAATTAATTTGGGGCTGATTAATGTGTCACAGAATATTTTTTTAGCTGGCACCTGCTTCCTTAGTGCGCCCTGATTAGTGATCTTTTGCACTTGCTAAGTGCTTTCATTGTTGCAAAATTAGTTACAACACCTGCCCTGCCCCAACTGACAATAATGAATTAGGGGCTGATTAATGGATTTTAACTTCCAGCCTGGCTCCTGCTTGTCTCCCTTAGCTGTAATTCAGGACCTTTGTGGCATATGTGTAACTATTCTGAGGTTCAGAGCAGGGTCACATAATAGTTTCAACTGGCAACTGAACTCTGGAGGGGCCCCTCAGGAAGCACTACAGGAAATGGCTACTAATGATGAGCCTGAACTTTTGAACCTGGTAAGTAGTTACTTTCAGTTTTGCTAAGAGCGTATTTCTACAATTTTGCACTTATTCGCGGGGCGCGAACTCACGCGAACAGTGCGAGCAGTGCGAGCAAAATCCGCTGCTCGCGGATTTGCGGATTTTGCGGGAGATTCGCGAATCTCGCGGATTGCGAATTTCCCGAAAATCCGCAAAATCCGTGAGCGGAACGGATTTTCCGCCCACACCTAACACAGGGTTATTTTCCAGCGATCGGCTGCGATGTGTAAAGTTGCGTTAGCATTTTTTGGTGCTGTTTAGTAAACGTTTTTGTGAATATACCCCAATTAGTAATTCACCTATCAACACTGTTAGAAGAAAAAAACAAGCATTAGCAGAGGCAACTAATTTGGCCTGTTATTGGTGGACCTATTCTTTTTACTAAGGGTCTTATGTTGTTGTTGTCAATATTTCAGTACACTGCCAAAACCCCACATAGAAGCAGACTTATAGGCACCCATATGTCTTCAGGGACAGCCCAGATACACACACAACCATGCAGATACACATTCACACACATACAGAAAACAAATATTTGCGCTCAGGGAGATACAGGTGAATATTTACTGGATGATAGATGAATAGATTGCTGGCTGGATGATTTTCTATAAGGATGAATGGTTGATTAAACTGTTGTTGGTGCATATATTGGTGAGAGGTTGTTTGAGGTGGATAAGTGTCGTTATGTAGCCGGAAGCACGCAAGTGCGGGTGAGTGGATGAAACCTTGGTTGTGAGTAGCTGAATATGCACGTGATAAGGGTGGATAATAGGCGTATGGTGGATGGATGCAAATAGGAGTAGACAGCAGCAAGTGGAGATGAGGGTAGGAGGAAGTTGAAGTAAGAACGGACATAAGTAGAAGTAAGAGCAGCGTTTTAAAAAATATTAATCGCAGCTTTGTACTCTCTAGTCACTGAAATTTAGATTTACTTTTCCATAGGCTGGTGTTGCTTCCTCCAATGGGATTCCATCAGTAATTAGCCTGGTCACTTTTGTTAGCAGTGAATGAAACCAAGAAGATACTTACATTGAAGTTTCACTACAGACTACTTTAGGGGGTCTGTTGCAGTCCTAGTACTTCCAGTACTTTAACATGTATGCAGAAGGCTGTACATTTCTACATACTAGTGTCTGGTATTAAAAGAGAATGTCACAGTGACTTCTTCCAGAGCATGAAGGAAAGCATTTAGAGCCATGTTAGAGTGTTATCATCACAACACAATACTAGAATACTTATTAAGTGCATACAATTATCAAAAGATATTGATTTGCAAAAGTGAATATTCAGATTTATGCTGAAGCCATGCCCCTCTGTGATCTGACCTGCTGAGAACAAACACATATTCTTTCTTTTGCCATTTCTTCTTTACACTTGCAACAGAATACATTCAAGGGCATCTTCTCTATCCATTAGTTTTTGGTATCTTGACACCCAAAGCGAAGTTGTGAACAACTGTGTAAACATGAGTACTGCTAAAATCACTACAGCCTGATTTGAGGAATCACATGTCTGCCCCCAGGCACCTCAAATAATGACTCAAGGTACTGCAGCCTGCTAGGAGAAGATTTGGTTCTTGCTCCAGGGACCTCTAATAACTGCCAAAGATACTTCCTCACTCCAGGGACCTCCATGTGATGCTGGCTTCCCAGTCATGCTTGCAGCCTCTGATGGCTTCTTATAGCAGGTCACATCAAACTGGTATTTTAGCACAACAGGCAGCTTTATTCATGGCACCTTAGCCACAGTAAGAGCCCAACTGCCACTCTATAAAATATCTGTCCACAGTATTTTAAGAACATTTCAAGATGAAACCCCTCAGTGTGACTCTGTGATCAACACACATCATTCACTTTTGAAATGATACATGAAAACACTCAGAAGAGAAACACATGAAAACATAAACATAAGGAAAACATAAGCCAAACTTAAAATAACAGTGCAGAATACCAAATTCCAAACACTAATTGGTGCACAGTTGCAGGAGTGAGAACCAACTTTTAGTCAATTGCGGACTTCTTCTAGCAGATACTTTCGTGCCGTGCAGGCACATTTCCCTTACTTTATTAAGTGAATTCAAATCTTGTTGTTTGAGCACAACCTTCCATTGAAATACCCATTCACCTTTTCCATGGGCTCGACAGGTCTGAAAGTGTCTTTCGTTACCATGTTGAGATTTGAACATTTTCCATCCTTTGTTTTGACTGCATTGAGAAACAGTTTTCTAAGGTTCAGAGACTTGAAAAACGTTGACGCTCTACAGTGCTGGTAGGTGCTTTTAACTTCACCCAATCTCCCATCAATGCATTCACACCATCCATGTCCTTTTCCACAAATCAAAGTAATTATTTGTATTTTACGGCTTATCCGCTTATCTCCACTTCCAAGTCTCACCATCGCATACGGTCAACCAACCCTTATTTATATTCATATAGCGAGAGACCTACTTGTAATATGGTTTTCTCCCTCTAACCAGCTGATGGAGCAAGGATTCACATGTAAGCCCTCTCGACATACCGTTAATGTATTAATCAACATGTTTGTTTTATTAATATTGCATTTCACATAAACATTTGGGTATCCAGAAGAAGCTTGCATATGTGCTTTTTACTTATGTTAATCAGCTTGCACTAAAATGGCTGCTGCTACGCGGGATTTCTTACTGCGCAAGCGTCTGTCATACTCACGTGACATGACGTATCTTTCGCTTGTAGGGAAATTTTAGCTTCTGCGCACTAGAATTAATATGGCTGCTCTGTGTAACTGCATGAATGAAGCTTGCAGTGCTGCTTTTGCTAAGCTTTTCGTTCTGCTTAACCTTAACGCAATAGTTAAATGTAAAGTAATGGGAATAGAGTAGAGATAAGTAGTATACAGTGCATTCATTTATTCTGTGTTCTCAAACTGTTTCTTTTCTATTCTTACATGTAAATCATTTTGGGTCTGACACCTATTGCTGAACTCCATCTTTGAGAAACTGCGACTGCGCACAAATCACAAAGTCCATGAAGTAGAATGACTTTTGAAACGCTGCCAAAGAGCCAACTTGCTAGAAGATGCTTTTGGGAACCTTACCTCTTGACCCTACAAAGGAAGTTAAAGTTCTCAAATGGACTAAAATGTAACCAATATTGGAATATGCATTGTCGGGTGGAATAAAACATACGTGAGAAAGTGAAACTTGATGGGCGGGAACATTAATATAATATCCCTTGGTAAAAGTTTCATTTTGGTATGGTGTGATGACCTCTCCTCATTCCTTGTACAATCAAAATTGGGGATCCTTGCACTTGCAACATTGAGGGGAATGTATATGACTTGAACATCAAAACAATATATAACATTCAGAAACAAGAATACATAAAACAAATACACAAATGATGACATTTTTTATTTAATTCACAAACACATATTTAAAGAATCTAAATTTACATTTTGTTAGAAAGGTTGGAGTTTTTCTAAATTTGATTTTTAATTCTAAAAGATCTAGCTATATGCTGGACTCTATCACATCATTTTGTCCTTTATGCTTCTAAAAGCGTGCTCTCTTTTTGGTGGTTCTGCAATTGAGGGCACTGATTGTCCATATTATATTCTGTTTTCTGTACTTGAGCTACTCCCAAGAAAAAAGCTAAGAATAATTTATAGCCTCCAATTTTCAAATCCTTCATCAAAAGAAATATATTAAATATTTCCTTCTTCATTTAGCTTTACATAATATTGTGCTAATATGATTTCATTTTCTAAACAGCCTTAGACGTACCGAGTCGATATTGCAGACACCCCTATTTTTTAAAAATGTAATAAAAAACTGCCACATAAGAATGGATGTGCTACTCCCATTTTATTAGTAAAATAAAGTCCCCTCAAAGGTAACCCTGCCTTTTATAAGATATCTTCTTATTCTAAACTTGTAATCAATAAGACACTAGAAGCCTCATAACATGTTCTGCTGTGGCACATCCTCAGATCTTAAGTTTATATAAACATATTTGACAATGCCTACCAAATACAACCTGTGCCACCAGGTGACATGTCAAATACCCTCAAAAAATAAATTACATATCAAGAGGTTCCAGTTATTATAGGACTATGTCCTGACATGACAAAAAACGTACTTAAAATAAAGCAAATCAACAAAAAAAGCTGTGTGGGAGTAGTATTAGTTATTCTAATGTACACTGCAAAAGTACTCTAATAATTATTGGGCTATGTGCTACATTACTATTATATGTCACAAAAAAAGGAAAAATGTTATAAGTTCAACACATTATAAAGTCAATTCTCCTCTTTTTTTGGACTTAGGAATGCCGTGCTGCAGGCAAACAGTGCGCCCGACCACCCAGATGCATTTCAGCATGGCCAGCATTGACTGCTGCTCTTATCTAGAGTTGCAGTAGTAGTTTCAACAATGGTTCTTTCGGGTATATAAACAATTGCTTTAAATCATATGCATGCCTTCAACAGTAATCAAAACATAGCTTCAATTAATATGCTACATTAATTATCTTTAGAGTGCAAAACCAAACACAAGAAAAAGGGTCAGAGTGATTTTTAATTAAACAGTTATTTTTTCTTTTCTTTTTAGTTTCCAACTGACACCTTCCGTATGAGCATAAAAAGGAATTTTTACTTTTTTCACAAAATACAAAGTACGGCGCAACAATTCAAATCAGTGTAAAAAGTGACTTAGCGTGAAATATTGTGACATTGTGACATATGAGTGATGGTCTATATACAAGTGAATGAATGATTATGAAGAAGAGGGGAAAGGTTATAAAAGGCCAATTCCTATATTTTAATACTCGAGACCAACACGCTATTTCAATTAGCTATGGTGTGTTGGACACGGTAAGTTGGTCCTTTGGTGGTTCTGTCGACGTTTCGACCCTGTGGACATCTTATTTATGGGTCGCTAGCGGGTCTTCTTCAGGACAGGGACTGGGAAAGGATTATTGCGCCTGTTGGTTTAAAAGGAATAAAACCATCAGGTTTGGGTTTTGCACAAGGAAATATTATTGGAAGACGTTGTTACAATTTATTACCAGGTCTTCGCCGAGCAGACATCCTTATATTCTACTTTGTACGGGTGTCCTCAGCAATCTTGAATCTAAATAATCAAACAATTAATATTATTGTACTGATTACTCTACATTAATCATATGGGGAATTGGATCAAGCCTCACGAGTGCATTACACTCACCTATTATGGATATCCTGTGGCATTAATCAGGGATATTTCTATTTGTAGGATGGCTTTTCTCTCTAATTACCACGATCGTTGTACATTACTTTCAACAATCTGCAAATTAATATTATTTACAAGGCATTAGTAGAGTGTTATTAACGAGTCATTGGAAAAGTATAAAAATGGTTAATCACCCCACTATGTTCTCTTAGCAGCACTCACCATTCACATGTGCGTGTTTCTATATTCAAACAAGGCAAGGTTGCTGTCTGCCATAATTATGCCATCTCGCACTCAAAGTGGGATTTCTGCAATATTAAAAACGGAAAAGTCCGTCAAATCACATGACCACACAGGCAGAATTATAATCTGTGTAGGTCCGTAGATTACTGTGCTTACCATCAAGGTGCCGTTTCCTTCGTCAAACTAGGATTCTAAAGTGGTCCGCTCGGCTGAGCAGTGTCGATTAGCTCAACGCGGGTCCCAGAACGCGATAGTTATCGACTTCCGCGTTCGCCTCGAGGACGTCAGCGTTGCCAAGCAACGCAACGCAAAACGAGGCACGCGTCAGAATGACGTCAGCCCGCCTGTTTCGGAAACACCTCTGCCCGAGTCAGTTTCAGGACGCCTCTCGTTGCTAAGCAATCTTTATTCAACGACTTTAGGGAATGTTAGATCGAGGTATTGGGGTGGATGCATTACTCATTGTTAGGTACTCGGGAGACTGATTGAGGAGTTTACGACATTTTAAGGAAAGTGAATATCGATGATGATTAGAAGACCAAGTGTTTCAATTTTGGAGTCGAGACACAGAGGAATTTAGTGAAAAAGATACTGAACACATCTCAATGAAAAAATCAAAACACATACATAGCCTTTCGTTTCGCAACAATTAATATAAACAATCAGTCTACGTAATCCATGTACATTATATATGAAAAACATACATCGTTTTATTTCTTTTTCCTTCGTGCTTGCGAAAACATGCAAGACAGTGTAATACTTTCAAACTAAACTGTTCAAAAATGTTTTAAGTCAAAAAAAAGACAGCAGATATACACATAGCCAAACATTCACAGCTGTGCCATTTGTCTCGCTGTTTCTTCTCTCTCATTAAGCCCCTGTAAGACACTGTTCAAAGAATGCATCCATCTACACTCCTTATAGTTCATTGCCCTCGCCAAGGATCCACCCCTTGGGCCTACAGTTACCTTTTCCACAACTCTCCACTCAATCTCGTCAGGCTTATGTTTATAGGTGTTATAATGCTCAACTAGTGGGGCCCCAATAGTGTTGCATCTAATTCGGCTCATATGTTGCAAAATTCTTATTTTGACTCTTTGTGTAGTTTGTCCTACGTATAGCAATCCACATGGACAACTGATGGTATATATCACATGGGTACTGTTGTAGTTCGTAAACTGTGCCAATCTATATGTTCTGGATTTATGTGTGAAACTTGATCCTTCCTGGCAGAGATCACACACCTTGCAACTGCCACATTTGTGGTTGCCAACCAACGGAGGCAGATTCAACATACTTCTTAGGTCTTGTTGTTTAGGCGGATTAAGAAAAGCGCTGACCACTACATCCTTGATGTTCCGTCCTCGTTTGAATGCAAATAGTGGCTGCTCCTCCATCTGTAGGTCACTCGCCACAAGGTTCCAGTACTTCTTTATAGTTTTTTTGATATCCGCACTCTTAGTGTTATATGTGGTTACACATACTAAGTTCTTTGTGCCATCCGTCTTCTCCTTTGGTTCCAGCAATTGTTCACGTGGTTGGTACCACGTGCGTTTTCTTGCTTTTTTAAGCAAACTCAATGGATATCCATGTTTCCTCAGTCGCAATGTCAGGTCTTCCGCAGCCTGGAAGAAGTCCTGTCGTCTATAACAGATCCTTCTTACCCTCAGGTACTGCCCGTAGGGTAAATTGTCCCCTAGGTTCCTGGGATGATGTGATCCGTACATCAGGAGTGTGTTTCTTCCCATTGGTTTGCGGAACAGATCAGTATACAGTTGACCATTTTCAACCTTAAATGTAAGGTCCAAGAAATCAATGGATTCTGAGTTACTAGTCATCGTGAATTGGATGTCATTATTCCTGGTATTTATCCAGGAATAGAAGTCTTTCAGTTCCATTTCAGTTCCTGACCAGATCATAAGCACATCATCAATGTACCTTTTCCATACATCAATGTTGTGCAGGTAGGGATTGGCAAGGTCATACAGATGCTCCTCCTCATAATGGTCCATGAAGATGTTAGCCAGACTAGGAGCATATGTAGCCCCCATGGCTACTCCTTTACATTGATAGTAGAATTGATTCCTAAAAAGAAAGAAATTTTTCTTCATCGCTATCTCAAGGAGGTCTACCAAAAAATCAGTCGGTATCCAGTGAGGTCTCTCTCTTCTGTCAAGTGTTTTCGTAATGACTTCTATCGCAGTGGTCTGGGGAATAGAGGTGTACAAAGATGACACATCCAGTGTCACCATCATCTGTTTCTTGTTATCAAATGGTTGACCCTCCAGGAGCTGTATAATGTGCATGCTGTCACGTACATAGGATTTGGTATGCGTGACCCACGGTTGCAGAAAGTGGTCTATGAATTTGTTGAGAGGCTCCAGAATCGAGCCACAACCCGATACTATGGGTCTGCCGGGAGGCTTCTCAAGTCCCTTATGCACCTTAGGGAGTGCATATATTGTTGGAATTCTCGGTTCCCGTTGGTTGAGGAAATCATATTCATATTGGCTTAGAAAGCCCATATCGATTCCATATCTAGTTACTGTCTCGATCAGTGTCTTTATTTCAAGGGTCGGATCTCCTTTTATCTTACTGTAACTGTCCTGCACTTGGAGTTACCCATTAATCTCATCAATGTAGTCTTGTGTATTTTGTACCACAATTGCACCCCCTTTATCCGCTGCTTTTATTACTATGGCTTCATTACGTGACAGTTCATAGAGTGCATCTTTTTCTTCTTTACTTGTGTTATATTGTATATATCTTCGTTCTTCTAGTGATTGCATGACTTCTTCTAGAACCACTTTTTCAAAGGCCAATATTCTTTCACTCATTGTGAATGAGGCTGGTGTAAACGCGGAGATTGGTCTAAACATCGTTGCTGTTCTTGTAGGTGATGAGTCATTTTTTGTAAAGAAGTATTTCAGTCTGATTTTTCTGAAAAATCTCTGCAGTTCTAACCTCACTTGGAATGAGTCTGGGATAGTTGTTGGCACAAATGAAAGTCCTCTAGATAGAACATTTCTTTCTGCATCCGTTAGGGTATAGTCAGATAGATTAATCACTGGATCAAGATTTTGTGTGGGGGCATTGGTATCCTGATTTTGGAGTACTGTTGTCAACACCGGGCAGTTAGGGTCCAGAATAGTTTCAACTTGTACTCCGGAATTCGGGCCCAATGTAGCTTCAATTGATAATAGAGACATGTGTGTGGGGATCCAACAGTACTCCAAAATCAGGATACCAATGCCCCCACACAAAATCTTGATCCAGTGATTAATCTATCTGACTATACCCTAACGGATACAGAAAGAAATTTTCTATCTAGAGGACTTTCATTTGTGCCAACAACTATCCCAGACTCATTCCAAGTGAGGTTAGAACTGCAGAGATTTTTCAGAAAAATCAGACTGAAATACTTCTTTACAAAAAATGACTCATCACCTACAAGAACAGCAACGATGTTTAGACCAATCTCCGCATTTACACCAGCCTCATTCACAATGAGTGAAAGAATATTGGCCTTTGAAAAAGTGGTTCTAGAAGAAGTCATGCAATCACTAGAAGAACGAAGATATATACAATATAACACAAGTAAAGAAGAAAAAGATGCACTCTATGAACTGTCACGTAATGAAGCCATAGTAATAAAAGCAGCGGATAAAGGGGGTGCAATTGTGGTACAAAATACACAAGACTATATTGATGAGATTAATGGGCAACTCCAAGTGCAGGACAGTTACAGTAAGATAAAAGGAGATCCGACCCTTGAAATAAAGACACTGATCGAGACAGTAACTAGATATGGAATCGATATGGGCTTTCTAAGCCAATATGAATATGATTTCCCCAACCAACGGGAACCGAGAATTCCAACAATATATGCACTCCCTAAGGTGCATAAGGGACTTGAGAAGCCTCCCGGCAGACCCATAGTATCGGGTTGTGGCTCGATTCTGGAGCCTCTCAACAAATTCATAGACCACTTTCTGCAACCGTGGGTCACGCATACCAAATCCTATGTACGTGACAGCATGCACATTATACAGCTCCTGGAGGGTCAACCATTTGATAACAAGAAACAGATGATGGTGACACTGGATGTGTCATCTTTGTACACCTCTATTCCCCAGACCACTGCGATAGAAGTCATTACGAAAACACTTGACAGAAGAGAGAGACCTCACTGGATACCGACTGATTTTTTGGTAGACTTCCTTGAGATAGCGATGAAGAAAAATTTCTTTCTTTTTAGGAATCAATTCTACTATCAATGTAAAGGAGTAGCCATGGGGGCTACATATGCTCCTAGTCTGGCTAACATCTTCATGGATCATTATGAGGAGGAGCATCTGTATGACCTTGCCAATCCCTACCTGCACAACATTGATGTATGGAAAAGGTACATTGATGATGTGCTTATGATCTGGTCAGGAACTGAAATGGAACTGAAAGACTTCTATTCCTGGATAAATACCAGGAATAATGACATCCAATTCACGATGACTAGTAACTCAGAATCCATTGATTTCTTGGACCTTACATTTAAGGTTGAAAATGGTCAACTGTATACTGATCTGTTCCGCAAACCAATGGGAAGAAACACACTCCTGATGTACGGATCACATCATCCCAGGAACCTAAGGGACAATTTACCCTACGGGCAGTACCTGAGGGTAAGAAGGAACTGTTATAGATGACAGGACTTCTTCCAGGCTGCGGAAGACCTGACATTGCGACTGAGGAAACGTGGATATCCATCGAGTTTGCTTAAAAAAGCAAGAAAACGCGCGTGGTACCAACCACGTGAACAATTGCTGGAACCAAAGGAGAAGACGGATGGCACAAAGAACTTAGTATGTGTAACCACATATAACACTAAGAGTGCGGATATCAAAAAAACTATAAAGAAGTACTGGAACCTTGTGGCGAGTGACCTACAGATGGAGGAGCAGCCACTATTTGCATTCAAACGAGGACGGAACATCAAGGATGTAGTGGTCAGCGCTTTTCTTAATCCGCCTAAACAACAAGACCTAAGAAGTATGTTGAATCTGCCTCCGTTGGTTGGCAACCACAAATGTGGCAGTTGCAAGGTGTGTGATCTCTGCCAGGAAGGATCAAGTTTCACACGTAACTCCAGAACATATAGATTGGCACAGTTTACGAACTGCAACAGTACCCATGTGATATATACCATCAGTTGTCCATGTGGATTGCTATACGTAGGACAAACTACACAAAGAGTCAAAATAAGAATTTTGCAACATATGAGCCGAATTAGATGCAACACTATTGGGGCCCCACTAGTTGAGCATTATAACACCTATAAACATAAGCCTGACGAGATTGAGTGGAGAGTTGTGGAAAAGGTAACTGTAGGCCCAAGGGGTGGATCCTTGGCGAGGGCAATGAACTATAAGGAGTGTAGATGGATACATTCTTTGAACAGTGTCTTACAGGGGCTTAATGAGAGAGAAGAAACAGCGAGACAAATGGGACAGCTGTGAATGTTTGGCTATGTGTATATCTGCTGTCTTATTTTTGACTTAAAACATTTTTGAACAGTTTAGTTTGAAAGTATTACACTGTCTTGCATGTTTTCGCAAGCACGAAGGAAAAAGAAATATAACGATGTATGTTTTTCATATATAATGTACATGGATTACGTAGACTGATTGTTTATATTAATTGTTGCGAAACGAAAGGCTATGTATGTGTTTTGATTTTTTCATTGAGATGTGTTCAGTATCTTTTTCACTAAATTCCTCTGTGTCTCGACTCCAAAATTGAAACACTTGGTCTTCTAATCATCATCGATATTCACTTTCCTTAAAATGTCGTAAACTCCTCAATCAGTCTCCCGAGTACCTAACAATGAGTAATGCATCCACCCCAATACCTCGATCTAACATTCCCTAAAGTCGTTGAATAAAGATTGCTTAGCAACGAGAGGCGTCCTGAAACTGACTCGGGCAGAGGTGTTTCCGAAACAGGCGGGCTGACGTCATTCTGACGCGTGCCTCGTTTTGCGTTGCGTTGCTTGGCAACGCTGACGTCCTCGAGGCGAACGCGGAAGTCGATAACTATTGCGTTCTGGGACCCGCGTTGAGCTAATCGACACTGCTCAGCCGAGCGGACCACTTTAGAATCCTAGTTTGACGAAGGAAACGGCACCTTGATGGTAAGCACAGTAATCTACGGACCTACACAGATTATAATTCTGCCTGTGTGGTCATGTGATTTGACGGACTTTTCCGTTTTTAATATTGCAGAAATCCCACTTTGAGTGCGAGATGGCATAATTATGGCAGACAGCAACCTTGCCTTGTTTGAATATAGAAACACGCACATGTGAATGGTGAGTGCTGCTAAGAGAACATAGTGGGGTGATTAACCATTTTAATACTTTTCCAATGACTCGTTAATAACACTCTACTAATGCCTTGTAAATAATATTAATTTGCAGATTGTTGAAAGTAATGTACAACGATCGTGGTAATTAGAGAGAAAAGCCATCCTACAAATAGAAATATCCCTGATTAATGCCACAGGATATCCATAATAGGTGAGTGTAATGCACTCGTGAGGCTTGATCCAATTCCCCATATGATTAATGTGGAGTAATCAGTACAATAATATTAATTGTTTGATTATTTAGATTCAAGATTGCTGAGGACACCCGTACAAAGTAGAATATAAGGATGTCTGCTCGGCGAAGACCTGGTAATAAATTGTAACAACGTCTTCCAATAATAATTCCTTGTGCAAAACCCAAACCTGATGGTTTTATTCCTTTTAAACCAACAGGCGCAATAATCCTTTCCCAGTCCCCGTCCTGAAGAAGACCCGCTAGCGACCCATAAATAAGGTGTCCACAGGGTCGAAACGTCGACAGAACCACCAAAGGACCAACTTACCGTGTCCAACACACCATAGCTAATTGAAATAGCGTGTTGGTCTCGAGTATTAAAAGATAGGAATTGGCCTTTTATAACCTTTCCCCTCTTCTTCATAATCATTCATTCACTTGTATATAGACCATCACTCATATGTCACAATGTCACAATATTTCACGCTAAGTCACTTTTTACACTGATTTGAATTGTTGCGCCGTACTTTGTATTTTGTGAAAAAAGTAAAAATTCCTTTTTATGCTCATACGGAAGGTGTCAGTTGGAAACTAAAAAGAAAAGAAAAAATAACTGTTTAATTAAAAATCACTCTGACCCTTTTTCTTGTGTTTGGTTTTGCACTCTAAAGATAATTAATGTAGCATATTAATTGAAGCTATGTTTTGATTACTGTTGAAGGCATGCATATGATTTAAAGCAATTGTTTATATACCCGAAAGAACCATTGTTGAAACTACTACTGTATTGCCCAGGTTCTGAGGGATACTGGGTTACCCCGTAAGAATTATTCTTATCTAGAGTTGCAGCATTCCACTGCCATGACTGCGCTGCAGGCACATCTCCAGTCAAGCCGCAATATCATAATATTGCGACCAGCAAGCTGCCTGCTTGTTTGCGTAGTCCCGTCTGCCACTGCCGCTGGGTGGCGGTGTGCCCTCCAACACCTAATCACCTAATCACCCCAAGATTGTTACACTGATTGTGCCACCCTCGGTGTGACAAAGTACAAAGTGGCACCCAGGATGCCACTGCAGCCTGGAAAGCAGTTTTAAAACTTCTATCCAGGCTATGCCATTTAAACCAATGGCAATGCCCCACTCCCCTTAAGAATATATCTAAGTCTTCCTTAAGGAAGAACTCTGGAGCCTGAAGGCAGGTAGCTGTATATTATCAAGTAGGGCACATACTTTTAATATATGACCTGATTGAAAACACAACTGATGACCACCAGATAGACTTCTGCCATCCAGGGAGTCGTGTTAGTGACTCCCACGCTCAGGAACAATAGTAGCCTGACACAGAGGGAAGTGTTACCTCCCCCTTGCAGGAAGCTACTCAGGATGTTGGCCCAAAAGGCAAGCTTCAGAGGTGAAGCAGCCTTTGCTGGGCAAACAGTGATCACACTCCTGAAAAGCTGATGCTTTGTTCAGTTAGACAGGCTGTCGGGAACAGAGAGTGGAGACCAGTGCCCAAACTGGTTTTCACATGTGTGTTTAGCCCACAGGCAGCCACATCTCTTGGGTGAGCTGCCAAGCTCTGAACATTCAAGGATGGGTTTGGACATCTTGAGAGTGAGCAAAATAGTGCACTCTGGGATTATAAAATGCCATACTAGCCGGAAGTTGTCACAGGGCAGCAGGGTTCCTGGTAGCCCATTGGCTAGTGACTGCATAATCCCCACTTTCTGCGCATAAATATGGCATCCTTGGCACCCTGAACATCATGACAGAACGGGAGAAAGGAACGAAGAAGTGCCTGCCTGCTGACCCCTTGACATGGCAAGAGAGGCTGAACCAACTGCTGGAGTTCACCTGCCACACCTTGGGTTAGCAAAGAAAGGACTGTGTCTATAGCTCCTGGCTCAGGGAAAAGTTGCTCCCAAGCCCCAGCCCAAAGAAGCGAATTAAAGGTTCAGTCAGCTGACTTTCTGGAACCAGCACCAGTGTCATCAAAGCTGAAGAGGCCCACTCTGGCAAATCAGTAGGCACATCATTGAGCAACACTGGGCGACCCAAGAGACCAATCCTATAAGGCCAAAATGTGCACCTCAGTCTGCTGGACTCCAGAGTGTCATCTCAGTCCAGATAGGTCACCAAAGGTGTACACCAGCCTGCATCAAAGGATACCACTGGACCCGCTATGTAAAAAGACTGTTGCCCCAACCCCAGTTGGTCTTCTACTGGCTGAAAGAGGAATTCAAGAGACACAGACACCCATGCCCAAAGTTACCCCACCTTACCCGTGGACTGAAGAATAACCCCCATCGGACCACCCAACATCAAAGCATCTTTCAGCATCATCAGCATCCTGCATACCCAGATCATTTGTTTAAGCTGCTTGAAGCCACAGCTTCACAGAGTTGAGCTAAAGGTTTTACGAAGGAACTGGACCTAGGACAGTTTTGTGAGTGTATTATACAGTAAGGTCACAGTGCCATACCATATGATACACCACAATCCTCACAGGAGGCTTCTATTTTTCATCAGCCGGTATACAACATGATCTCACCCCTTATGGCTGCCTTGCCTACCACCCACAAAGTCAGGGGAGAGCTTGTTGTCTCGTTGTTTTATAAACTTAAATTTGTACTTTAGACTTGAAGATAGAATCGCAATATCTTTTTTTGTTGCAGAGTTTGTATTGAGAGATGTTCAGTCTCCACTGACTCGCTGGTGGTCTCAAAGACCCCAGATCTATAGCTGTATAGTGTCATGGTCCAAAACCCTGTGGATTTCATAACAGCATCTGCCAAGAGGCCTAAGAGTGGCGTATACACCAGGAGAAAGTCTATACATGTGTGAGTCCGGTGTACTCTGGAAGCATATTTGTAGCCTTTTCTGTGGGATGTAGGAGTTTCCATGGATCCAACTTGGAAGATTCTGTAATCGGGTCTTCGAGAAGTCCCCAATCTGAGATGTTATGGGATAATGGATGGCCATATTTGTCAGGTAGGAATCCTGGACCAGGTCTCAGTTGCCCTATAGCAACACATTTGTTTTGGGTTGTTGGTGAAGAATTCCAGTAATACCTGCCAGTGTCTCACTCTCTCTCTCTCTGTGTATCAGTGCATAAATGGAGCCTATCAGAAGACTCTGGACATTTCAGGAGGCCCTGATAAAAGTATAATGACAGTGAGGATTCTTTCATATTTTATGGACCCTCATCTGTAGGTGTTTTGCAAATAGTATAGCACCCGTCCCATTTTGGTACAATTTATCAGGCGAGGTCTTGGTATCGCCTGTTCTAAGAGTACTAGCATGATAATTCCTGCTGACCAATTGCCTCTGAAGTTTCTGACTCTCCACATCTGCGAGGTGTGTTTTCTGTGGCAGGGCAAAGCCAGGCTTTTGACATAGCTTGTGAGACCATTATATTTAGGGACATCACAGGAAAGTGCAGCCCTAGAGTCAATATTGTGAGAGGGCACTGTGTGTGGAAGTGTGGTAATATGTGTGGCTACTTCCATCTGGGATCTCCATGGACTTGAAACCCCAGTGTTGGGTGGGGTAAGACATTAGGTGAATTAAGTGAGAGAGGAGAAGGAAGGATCTGAGTGCATGTAATGTACAACCAGACCGTCTTGCCGCTGTGGTCCACAATAATACCGGTGGAGGGGGAAGAGAGTTCAGACTGATTAGATAGGTTTCAGGGGGCCGTGATTTGTCCCTGGGGTGAGAATACCTACATGAAGGTCTATGTTTAGACCCTACAAACCATTGTTTTGTGACTTCCGTTAGTAGAAGGTGTTCCTCAGCACAGGGGGATGATGAATCCTCGTGTCTTTGCTTGGCGTGTTTTTATAGACTTCAAAATCTGTTACAATGCACATTCATGTGGTTATTATTGCACCTAAATAACTCATCAATTGTTTTGCTTCTTTGAATTCTGTCATATTGTTGCCCTGAGTGTTGTGCATTATCCCTGGGCCCAGGAGGCCATATAAGATGCCCAGGTGTGTGAGTTGGAGATATAGTTGCAGAAATGTTTTCTGCGTAGCCATAGTTTCTTGCTAGAAATCTTGCAATATAAAGATCTTGTGCTCTTCAAAGAGGAATGAGTCCTGCTTTTTAGGCTAAATTATGACAGGCCAAGCCTGTTGGTATCCTAGGAATAAGGCTATGAATTGTCTCTGGCCCTTTCTGCCTGTCTAGCATCTAGGTCTGAATTTGTTAGCCTGTTGGAACTTCAGTGGTGGGACAAAGGAGATCTTGGTGAAAGTGAGAGTGAAATGCGCATGGGAGGCAAGCACATCGTCCCCTTTTTGTTACTCAGGCACCCCAGAGGACCAGAAGTAGTACCGGCAATTACGCTCTTCAAGTTACAACATTTTCTTTTGCAGGTACTAGTGGTCCGGTTCCCAGTCGATCAAGGATACAATTTTCAGGCTGATTATGATTCAGTCTAGTTTTTGTGCTAGAGAGTCTAGTATTGAAGGAGGCAATGTCTTAATGGATACATTGGATGTCCACTGAGGTTTTACATGTATTACACTGCAACTTTAACATGGTTGATCGGCAAGCCACCAATTTTTTCTTGGTGACCTCCAGGGCCATATCCTGCTGTTGGGTCTCAGCGTCCCTCGTGTCTTTAGATTGGTTTCCAGTAACTACCTCTGTAAAGAGGAGTGGTCTGGACAACTTTGACATTATGAGAGGTCAGTTGAGGGCATGCTTCAGTGTATTGGTCAATAAACTGTGGGAAGCAACCCTAAATGAGGATATTCAGGTACCTCAAAGCAGTACAGTACCATTATATGGATGCTAGGGTACGGTCCAATGTAGTACATGCCCCAAAGTACACCTTGCCAAGGGTCCTCAAAAGCCCTATTCTCGTGGATTACCTGCTGCTGGTCAACACATGATGTTCAGTTGCAAGCCAACAAGTAAAAGTTGCAATAGAGCATTGTAGGGAGTTGGTAGAAGAGTGCAGAGCCAACAGGGTTATATAGTTGCCTAAGCCTGAGGGCGTGAGGGTGTGAGTAAAAAAGTCCTGGGCAGAGAAATGAGAGATAGCAGTGAGTACACCCCTCTTCATAGGTTCATCACTATCATGTGACTGGCCCCCTCTTCCAATAAGTTGTGTACTAGTCTAGGGTAGACAAAGGAGACCCATATCTCTGTGTATCCAAGCCAGGCCCATGTGAATCTCTGTGAGTTACTGCAGGGCTTATGGATGCTGCTGTTCTCGCACTTGCCGTTTGTGGAGGAGAGAGGGCCTCTTCCAGGAGGGACTGTTCAGTTTCTGTGAGGAAGGGACAACTTAATAATATGAGGTGGTGGAGCAAGGAATAGAAGTGGGTGTCCCATACGTGTCCACAATTAGGGCCGATTTCTCGTTCTCTCGGTGCTGACAATAAGTGCTATGAGGGGAAACACTGCCCCACTGTTGGATAGATGCACCGGTGCCACTCCCTTCTGTCCATTCTGCATTGCCTGCAGGTGCATTCAGCAACTTCTCAGGTAAGTGATGAAGTGAAGGGGTGACTTCTCTTGACGACCCTCCTCTGTACCTGTCTCTCGCCTTTAAATGGAGCACAGAGGAGGGGATTGTTTTCGTGGTTCTTGCAGCATTGGTGTGACACAAAAGAATGCCTCGGCCTGGCTTCTTCATAAGTCCAACCTCAGTCAGCGCTCTGCAGTTTACCGCCGCTCAGAGTTTGGCCAAAATGGCCTCACCTTCGGTCGGAAGAAGTCTGATCCTGCTCCCGCACATGGGAGAGCCTGTTAACCACTCATGTGGGAATTAAAGGTGGCCTGATGGAGTGGCCACAACTGGAGCTCTGTTACAGAGTCACCATCTTCACAGGCACAAAGCTCTGCACACCCTAATGGCCCTTTTTAAGGCAGACAGGCTATCCGTCGCATTTGTGACAGAGTATCCCATCCCCCAAACTGTAAATCAGACCTTAAACTGGGTGTAAATTACCCATAAAGAAAGTCATTATCACCTGCTTGAGTGGGGTATTCCTGAGTTGCATATAATAGAGAGGTATCCTGCTCATACATTATGTCTGATGTTTTTCTCATCATGTGTAATGGATTGATCCTTACATCTAGAAAAAACTTAGTGACTTGTCTGCATGTGTATTCAAACACAATGGGGTTCAACATAGGACACTGCTATATTTTGTGTATTTCTCCTATTTGCACGGAATGTATTTATAATCTCAAGAGTGCCATTCTGCCCGATCATGTTGTGTTTTCCTTTAAAGTATGTTATTTGCACACTAAGCGAATCAAATTATTTTACTACATTTATTCACACCATAAACATTTTTTAAGTTTGATTTATACACACCATAAACATTGATTTGTGATTGCATAACTCTGAATGGCAACATTATAAATGACTTTTTAACCAGGGTTTCTTTTTTTATTAGCGAACAAGTGGCTTCCTCTCCGAGAGGCAGTGTACGTTCCCTGCATGATAGAGATTAATGCACGAAGCTATGCAGGAAACTGCCTCATTGATTCCGTTGCCTTTGTATTTGTCTTCCTTACGTGACGTGCAGGAGCGCAGACAATGGGCGAGCTGCAGGTTTTTCAGGGACACTCAGCCTTACACACCAGCTGCCGCATTAGTCGACGCTTTGGTACCAGAAGTGAATGTGTGTTGTCACTTTAAAGAGCGGAGAGAGGATGTCGGGAAAATTGGAATGCGCTGCTACTGTCTTCATTTATTTTCACTGTTTTTAAGGGGTCGTTTCAAAGACAGGGATCTGGGACACAATTGGAAAACAGACTCGAATTCAAGGTCACGTGGTAGACTCGTGTGGCTACAACACTTCTCTCTTCCTTTAGGATTATATGATATTAAAGCAGGGACGTTGCTTGGTCAGTAACATCAGAGGGGGAAGTTTCAGATTTTCCCACAATCACTCTGGCATATATGGTAAAATACATCATATGCAGGGCTTTAAGTGGGATTAGGGTAACCAACTGGCATGGGTGCAAATTCAGGACAGTCAGCGTAAAAAGGGTCAAAATTCAGGACAAAAATTCAGGACAGAAGGTCAAAATTCAAGACAATGATTTGGGACAAAACATACGTTTTACAGACATATCAGAGGAGGTGGCACAATCATATATATATATCAGTAAACAGACAATCAAAATAAATACAAGTCAAAATAAGTTTATATAAGGTTGCGCCAATCGTGCACTTCACAGTTTTTCAGTATACGTGTAGCTTTGCAAAGCGACATCAGGCCCTTTCGCCAATCAAGATTTGTGCTAGTAACAATAAACATTAATAAATAGTATTTTTGTATTTGTATATTGAAATCTGTCTTTTAAATGTACAGTGAAAACGCTGTTAGTTATTCTATTTTTATTTTCTCCAGCATGGCGCCAAGACAAGAGCAGAATGCTTTGCCCTAGTCCCATGCAGGAGAAGGCACACCACATGCTGTCACTACATTTGGGCCCATTGTCATTCTAAAGTGCTAATCAACTGCAGTCTCGGAATGACAATGGGCCAATCCACAGTCAGGTCCGGGAGGGGCCTCTGCAGGCAGCCTCTACAGATTAAAAAGATAAGAGCAAGAGGCCCCAGTGATATCTTTTAAACTCACGGGGCCTCTCGCAAGGTAAACAGCCTTCCTTACTGAAATTTCCTATTTCGGTTTTAGTATGATGCCTGTAAGGCGTCCGTAATTTGAGATCCCCAAATAACGGACGCCTTACAGACATCATACTAAAATGACGGACGGTCCGTGAAATTTCCGGACGGTTGGTCACCCTAAGTGGGATGAAAAAACAGGGGGCGGAGTCTCTCAAAGGGGCGTGGTCAGTGTAATTAAGGGGTGTGGTGTAAAACAGTTCAGCAAAAAATCTGTGTTTTGCATAGGGTACAGCCAGACTAGTATTTTGCACACACACACCAAGTAACGTTACACCTACAACAAGCCAGTAACATTACACCTACATCAAGCCAGGGCTTTTGGCATTGTCAATTGCTTCTAGTTGCATAAGATAAAAAAGCAGCAACTGTGGTTCCGTTGTATATAATATTGAAAATGCTTCAGTGATGAATTGATGGGACTGTGAAAGAGTTAAAACGAGTCTCTTTGAAGTTACATCAAAGCAGGGCACAAATCCTAAAAAAAAGAAGTGGGGGGAAACTCAAAGTTAGGTGGTGTCACCGGAAGTGACATCACGACAGGACGTACCGTCGCGGTAGGTAGTCACCTCTCATTACGGGGTCACTACACATCTGTTACTAGGCATTGACATGGAAGACGGACACCCAGTCATGGCTCAGGTGTCTCTTGCAGGCGTGCCGTGCCGCACCCTGGTGCTCCGAACATGGCTTCTGTCCTCCTGCTGCTTCATACATCTGCTGTGCCTGGACTTCACGAAGGCCAAGAAGGAACCCCCCGTCTTGGGAGAGCTGCGCTCCAAGAAGATCGAGTGGAGCTGCTAAGGGGAACACTTGCAGAAGCAGGATGCCTGTAGGACGGTAGTCATGCCCACAGCGCAGGACAGGGTTGGATTGGGATTGAAAATCGGCCCGGGCACGCAAAGAAAAAGTGGCCCACCTTTGCATATTACGTTGCCGCAAAACACTGCTTCAGCGAAATGTTATTAAAAAGGTGTGGGGGGGAAGCGTTAAAAAGAAAATGCAAGGATTAGTTAACACTGGTGAAACACACCTGAAGACAAGGGAGGCCACTTTTGCTCAGGCCCCTATCCCCACTCAATATGCATACATTGATGGGCCTGCCCAGCAAAACAAAAGGAGTGACACCTCTGCCCCTTGGTAAAAGGGAGGTAATGGACACCTATTTACCTCCAGAAAGGCCACTCAGAACTCAACTGGGCCGTTGGTGGCATGGAACAATTCAGAAACCGCCCAAATCGGCCCCCAGGCTGCTCAAAAAAGCAGCCCACAGCTGGAGCACTGACACCTGCCCCTCGGGCATTGCCCGAGTGCCCTCATTACCAATCCGACGCTGGCGCAGGATCGGCTTAATATAATTAGCATCGTAGCCTAAGTAATCACATTTCCTATTGCACCATAATTGATAGTGCAGCTTTTGGGCAGAGGGACGGCGTCCACCCAGTAAATTAAGTGGGGGGACGCCGTCCATCCGTGTGGTACCCTGACTTGACCCCTGCATCAAAGGCAGCAACAGGGTACTGCTGCTGAGTTAAGATTTTTTTTTCACCAAGGCTGAGGGCAATAATGGAGAGCTAGATAGCGACCCATCTCAGCACGTTATCTTTGGAACTACTGGGGCTGAGCACCAGCAGGACCTGGTCCACTTAAAGCCCTGATTATATGACAACCAGGGCGCACTAGAGGGGAGAAAGAGGCAGAGGAAAGGCTGACGAATCTGGATTGGTCGGTGTACTAACTGGGGGAAAAAAAACTGTTTTGTCAAATAACATTTTTGAAGACTATCAAAACAGAGAGGGAGAAAGTGTGTGGGTGCATTTTTGTCTGTGTATGTAAACATTCCTGGTGAAATCTGACAGAATCCTCACTGTTCCCAACTGAAAGCATCTATACCTTACTTTTTACCAGAAAATACATTTATTAGTAGAGTGAAGCTCCTCCCTGGTAGTAAAGAATAGGGAGAGGGGCTAATAGAAAAGTGCAGAGTGCATCATACATTACTGTAGTGGATGTTTTTCTTATTTGTTTGTTTAACACCACCTACGAAAAAGAGTTACAATTTTGCATATTAATCCCCGCCATTTGCATTTGGCTTATAAATGTATAGGAGTAGTTTGTTTGATCTTTATCTAATAAAAAGCACGAGTGCATGAGTGACAAACGCATGAGAGTGCCATCCACGCTCATTTCCCAGGGATGTGCCAATACTTTATTTTGGTGTTTGGACAAATATCTAAGCACAAATAAATGTTTCTTATATTTAAAGTATCTTCGAAAGCGTGTGTTGTGATAGGTTAGTGGGAATGAGAAGGAGAGAGAGAGATAGAGAGAAAGAGAAAGAGAGATAGAGAAAGAGAGATGAGTGATAGAGGTGAATACATTATGAGAGTTAAAAGAAAGAGCAAGAAAGAAAGAACGGGAGAAGTAGAACGAGGAAGAGAAAGTTAGGGAAAGAGAGAGAAAGGGAGAGAGAAAGAAAGATAAAGATTGGAAGAGAGGAGGACTACGCGGAGGGATACAGAGGGGCAGAGAAAGAAAGGGAGAAGAGAAAAGAGCATAGAGAGATAAAGGTAGAGGGGAGGAACGAAGTAGGACAGAAGTGGATAGATAACAAAAGCGCTGATGAGGTAGAGAGTTAGAAAGAGAAAGATTAGGTAGAGAGAGAGAGAGAGAGAGATGGGGCTGTTCTGAAAAATGTTCTGACAGAGTCAAGGTGATGGGCATTTGGAGCTGCCCTGCTATCCATCAGCGCCCCGTGCCAGGCGCACTCCATCACAGGCAGCAGCCTCATGAATTTATGCATCAAGCTGTGCAGCCAGTCGTGCCGAGGGCTTTGGTGACAAGTGAAATTGCTGTGCGCCTCATTTAGCTGTTTATTGCGCCGGAGTAAGTGTTGCAGCTGTCATCCTGAGATGGGATGATAGTGCTTGTTAATAGACAGGACAGGCACATAATGATGGAGACCCACAGCAAGAAATGCTCATCTGCCAATAGGCTCTTTGCAGCATCACAAACAGACACGAAGTTTGCGATCAAAAGCCACGCGCTAAGAAAATACTGAGGAGCCAGGCTTTTTTTTTTTAAACATGTCTAACAATAGATATTGAACTTTAAAGAAATGAATCCTCGCAGATTGCAGAGCGTCTACTTTTCCTTTAAGTGCCTTTCAGAAGGTTGCAAAATTATACCAACAGGTATACTTTTCCCCGACTTCGTGAAAATGACATCTCTTCTTTTCAAAGGGGAAAATAGAGGTTTCAGTTACCAGGTGAAGCGCATTCTTCACGGATGTTAACCACAGTCTAATATGATCAGGTTCTGTAATAGCGGGAAGGATAATTTGAAAAATTCTGCTTGCAAGAAGAGAGAGCATGCCACGATTTCCAGGAAATGTGGGATGATGGCATTTGAACAGGAGGAATCTGTATTTCTTTTTAAGATTTTAACTTGCAACACAAAAAGGCCATTGTGACAAACACATTCTGTATGGGAAACTCTGGCGTGAAATATCCAAAGTATTTTAAGTTCTTGCAAGCTACTAAGATTAACTGCAAAAGGATGTGCTTTCACTTAGATGACCAGTGTAGTCTATTTCGGCCTTATTTGGAGTTTGGCGATGGGATACTTTGTCGCAATCATAAAGGATGTCCCAATCCGCTGCATTACAAGTGCATTGTGTAGTAAATTTCCTCTCCACTGTTCTCCACTACATAGACTGTACTATGACTTCTGTGAAATCATAGAAAGCTTGGGTGACTCTCTGGCTCACAGTATCTCTCTCTGCTGACTGTGGCAGTTGGTCAACTCAGGCTGAGCTGTTAACAGCTAGCTCCTGGTGGGGTCTACTCTTGTACTTATCATCTTGGAAGGAACTTACAATAAAGGATCTTACATACACAGTGGACTGTGCATCTTTCCTTTACTACAATTTGGCGACGATTTGAACTGGATTAACCTACGTGTGCAATTAAGAATAAGGACAACTAAGCAACAAGAAACCTAATGAAAAGGAAGTAAAGACATTAAGGGTTTCAAGACGTCAATTGAAATCCAAAGGTAACGCACAGCTGACCCCACCAGTGTCCTGTTCCATCTGGACAGCCTGCACCCAGGGCGTGAGTTTTAGTTTGATGACTTTCAGACTTTACAGCAGCCACTACCCTCTCTGCCTGTGTCTGCCCTGTGTGGGAAACGTGCGCTCACTCGAGAGACATTCTCTTTATAATCGACTCTGCACCTTGGATGATGGCATCAGGTCTGGTGAGAGGCGTGACTTGTCCTCGAGTTTGTGAGTGGTTGAAGGCTGCGTGGCAGTTTCTGTCACTTTAGCATCTTAATAGTGACATTGATTAGCAGTTTTTCAACACTTTCCCAGTGATTGTTTGCCTTGGCAATGCCGTTCCGAGCGAGCGCATTCAGGACATAGTGCTATTTTTGTTCAGCGCATTCAAACGGGCGCTTATCGTAAGGAGACTCAGCACAAGACTGGACAATATTTTTGGCGGTGAGTGGGGAGCACTTTTATTGGTTTTCTGGTACTTTCACGATGCAAGTTGGTTTATGGGAGTTGAACCGCCGCATTTTGAAAGTGTTACGAGCATCTCTGCACATAGACACGCGCAGTCTTACCTTCGTGTTCTTGCCTCCTATGACGTCCATGTCTTCATCGGACTGCCTACTGTAACATACGTTTTGGTGCACGCCCTTGCTGATAGCCATCCGGTGCGGCGTCTGGAGGCGTGCCGCCATTTTGTGAATGGCATTGATTTACGTTACTTCTTCACAACGCCTCATTTTGCCTGACATGTTGGTTGTGCTTCCTTCAGCTGGGCAATCGTGGCAGAGAAGTTTTGCCTACCGAGGTACTGTCCGCCTCCGCACGAGTTCAGCCTCTATCATTGGTGTCAGATTTTCTTCCTGTTGTGCTTGTGGACAGTCTGGGCGACGGGTGAAACCTGTGATGCATCGGCTGGAAAGCACGTGGAACATGTGGCATTCCATAGACTGTTCGACCCTCCATTCTTGTGGTGAAGTTCTGCGGCGACTGCGGAGAGCTGAGTACGAAGACCTCGGGTGAGAGATCGCTCACCGGAGCTTAAGTTTTTTGTTTGTTTATTTATTCTTCGAAATGCTTAGCTTCTCAGTGCATGTTGTGGGTGGGCTTGCACACAGAAAGGACTCCAGTGTTTTTATTGTGTGCTGGCAGCTGCGTGAAGTTTTACTATTCCTCTGTCATTGTAATGCCTATATTCATTTTGTTTTTGTGTAAGGGATAGGGCAACTGTTGTGTGGCTTAACACATATTGTACACTTTGGTGAAGTTGTCACAAAACCCACTTTTAATCCAAGTGGGTTGTGTGACAGTAAGTGTTCTGCACAGCTCGTGACTGTAGTGTACTGTTAATTAGTTTGTGTCCTTATTTAGTCTTCACATAGAGTGTGTACCCGTTAATTTGGGGAGGTTGTGGGGGTTAGTCAATGCCCTTATCAGTTCCTAGGGTCTGTATCTTGTGGTGTGGTTGTGTGTGTGCGTGGGTAGTCAATGCCCATTTCTTTTAGTTTTCTGAGGTAGTGGTGTGTGCGGGTAGTCCATGCCCCATTTTGGTTCCCAGGTATTGTCCTGTGGTGTACCCTACACAGGGGAGGTTGTGTGTGTGCGTGGGTAGTCAATGCCCATTTCTTTTGGTTTTCTGAGGTAGTGGTGTGTGCGGGTAGTCCATGCCCCATTTTGGTTCCCAGGTATTGTCCAATGGTGTACCCTACACAGGGGAGGTTGTGTGTGTGGGTAGTCCATGCCCCATGTAGTGGTAGTTTGCGGGTAGTCCTTGCCCCATCTAGTGGTGTCTGCGGGTAGTTCATGCTCCATGTAGTGGTGTTTGTGGGTAGTCCATGCCCCATATTGTTGTGTTTGTGGGTAGTCCATGCCTCATTTTTGTTCCCAGGTTCATTTTCCTGAGGTGTATCCGACTCAGGGGAGGTTGTGTATTTGTGGGTAGTCCATGCCCCATCTTGTGGTATATGCGGGTAGTCCTTGCCCCATTTTTGTTCCCAGGGTTATTGGCCTGCGGTGTACCCTTTTCAGGGGAGGATGTCCGTTTGCGGGTAGTCCATGCCCCATTTTTCTTCCCAGGGTTCCTATCCTGCGGTGTACCCTTTTCAGGGGAGGTTGCGTGTTTGCGGGTAGTCCATTCCTCATACTCTGCGTTGTCCCCTGCTTTTGGTGAGACTGTTTGTGCACTATGTTCTGGTCGAAGTCTACCTTCTTGTAACTCGTGGCCAGGGTTTCATGTTGGTAAGTCTTTGAGCTGTGAATTTATCATATCTTTAGTGTCAGCATGTCTTTATCAGGGGAAGTTTTAGTTCTTTGAAAATATTGTTTTTCTTTGATGAATTTTTGTGAAAGGGGTTTGCTCTCTTAGGGTTGTCTTGAGTGAATTTTACCCCTATTGTGTCTCTCTCTAGCGTCTCCGTCGACACTCACTTTTGTTCTAGGGTGTTTACCCTGTGGTGTACCCATGTGTGGGGAGGTTGTGAGTGTGACCATTTAGCTTAGCTGCTTTGGTTCGTTAAGGGAGTGGGAAGAGGCATATAGTATTACAGTTTAGTTTTCTTTGTTCGTATTTCTGCTAATGATACCTCATGCTAATGTTATCTCTGAACATCTCATTTGGCTCATTTTTGTACTTTCCTGCTGATTTTGCATTTGAGGTATTTTGCCTATTGTGTTCTCTGTTCTGTTCTTATTCCATAAGGGAAGAGGATGTGTAGTAAATGTCCTATCCACTGTTCTCCACTACATAGACTGTACTATGACATCTGTGACATCATAGAATGCCTGGGTGACTCTCTGGCTCACAGTGTCTCTCTCTGCTGACTGTGGCAGTTGGTCAACTCAGGCTGAGCTGTTAACAGCTAGCTCCTGGTGGGGTCTACTCTTGTACTTATCATCTTGGAAGGAACTTACAACAAAGGATCTTACATACACAGTGGACTGTGCATCTTTCCTTTACAACACATTGTATCCTATGGCACTTATAACAAGATGGGCATATCTGGAATGTCCTGTCTGCCATACCCCAAATAAGGTCTCAAGTGCCTGATCTAAAGTTGCGCGCTGGCATGCCTAAACCAAGCCCATCTGAGCGCATCCGCAACTGAATGGGACCTGGGGCCTGGGATGCTGGTCAATTACCCTTAAGTTGTGATGGAGTAAGGATTTGCACGAGAAGCGACTTCTCGTACTCATGAACCTCGAATAACGTTAACTATGTAACCAACATGTTTGTTTTACTAATTTTACACCTTTTACATTGACATTGGGTGTCCGAGTGGAGCTTGCTTTGTGTCTTACTAACTATAATACGCTTGCACCTTAAATGGTTGCTGCTACGCGGGATTTGCTACTGGGCATGCATCTGTCCTACTCACGTGACATGACATACTCGCAGCTTTGGAGAGAAACTGACGCTTCTGCGCACTAGTGCTAATATGGCTGCTCGGTGTTCTCACATGCGAGAAGCTTTCACTGCTGCTTTTCATAAGCTGTTCGTTCTGCCTAACCTAATGCTATAGTCTATTATAGTCTATTATATAGTAATGGGTATATTGTAGAAATACATGGTATACAGTGTATTCATTTATTTCTGTGTTCTAAAACTGTTTCTTTTCCATTTCATGTTATGCTTTGAAAACTGGCCTGGTCTGTACCGCTGTACTCCATCATTATTGGAACTGAGGCTGCGTGAAATTTTCAAGTCTTGGGAACAGTGACCTTTGGACTATAGCCAAGGAGCTGACTGACTAGAAGATGCTCCTGGGAAAGCGCCCTACTGAACCCAAGTTGATACAATGTTGAACAATGTATTGGTCAACAGAACATCCATTGTTAGGTGGAAGGAATATGTCATGTGAAAGTAAATTTGATGGGGCGGGAACGTAAAATTAATATTCAACACTGAAATAACAGAATTTAGGTGGTGTGATGACCTGTCCTCCTCCTTTGTCCAATCGAAATTGGGGATCCTTACATTTGCAACACTGGAGGGGTGGTACACTGACCTGAAAAATAGTATAACTAGAGTAGGCTTAGCTAATTAATTTGTACGACTTGTCCGAATAGCTGGCCTGTCACTGACCCAATGCACTCAATAGGTGATTAAGAGCAGAGGGCTGCAGAGCACTCTGTCAGAAGATTCGCTGACCCCATCAGGGTTTTGGGAAGCTGAAGTGCTGGCGAAGCACTTTGCTGGTGAATGCTGTAACCCAATTGGGGTTTTGGCTGATTCCTTGCAGAGAGGGAGTAGCGCAGGTGTTGCAACTGAACTGCGGGTGCTGGTCTTAATGTTTGGTGGTCCGGTCCTGATTCAAATCTGGGGTTTCCTGTCCTGATTTCTGAACTGCACCTGCTGGCCTACTGGCACTGCAACCTTTATGGTTCTTCTGTCCTTTTCAACTGACCCGCGGCCAGGGTTGGTCTTCACACCATTCTAGGTAAATATAAATCTGTATGGGTAATTGTCAGTATAATTTGCGTCCTTTTCTTTATCCTCCCTAAAATTGCCAAAGCTTTATTTGCATATGTTCCTTTTTCTTACCTTCCCTTGGTAGTTGATAAAGTCTTGTTTACTTAACTGACCATGGTCCAGATGCTGGGTTTTTTACCGAAACATGGCTGAATGTGGCCTCGGCACCAGACACCACAGCCGCTTTGCCCTCAGACTACCCCATCCTTAGAGTGGATCAAATTAACTAGAAAGGGGGAGGGGGGATTGCACTTATTTTTAAAGCACAGTATATCTATTGAATAGATAAACTCACTATCCCATACTGGGAAGCCCTATTGTTCTCTTTAATAACTCCACTGTGTCAGGTGCTCTGATATCTCACCCTCCTTTCCTACCAGACACCAGATCAGGCCATATCCCCTTCCATTTTAAAATATACTAGCTTTTCAATTCTTGAAGATTTCAATATCTGTTTTGATAATAAGACTTGCAAAATTGCCTCCGCTCTTATTCAGGATCTTATGACCCTTGAAGTCCAGCTGATTAAAAATGGTCCTACGCACAATTCTGCCAATCTACTTGATCCCATATTTTCAAATGAGAAGACCCTGCAAGCTTAAGAGGCGTTACTTCTTGCTTGGTCTGACCAATTCGCAGTGCCCTTTTTGCTCTTTACCACCGGTGCGCCCCGGCCAGGGGATACCCAGACATCCTCCTCTGGCAGGAACTGGTCAAAGCTCAATGCTTCCGCCCTGAACTCTACCCTCGAGTCCAACTGCCCAACACTGCACAACTCAGTATGTTCTGTCATTGATAGCTGGATCGGGTCAGCGCTTGACCCTTTAGACCCAGTCATGACCAGAAATCACCATTGAACCCTTCCATGACCCCCTGGTTCAATGGTACACTGTGTAAAAAAAATCTGAAAATCCCTTGAGAGAATATGACGAACATCCTATAGCACAGATGATAAAGTAAAACATGCGTTGGCCCTAAAAGACTACCATAAATGCTTCCAACCAGCTAGAGCCTCCTACTTTTAGAATAAAATCAGCGAGCACCAAAACTGTTCAAAAATGCATTTCCAAGTTGTAAAAAGACTCTCTGACTCTACAAACACAGCCCCGGTGGTTCCTCTCTCACAAACCCAGTGTGACGAGCGAGCTAAAGAAAGTGGCAGACATTGAAGCCACTTTCTCCCCTATAACAGACCATAACTCAGCTAACATTCATGCTACTCCCTCCCCCACAGCAGATCATAGACCACTTCAGGGTAACCCTGCAAGGACCATCTCACTGAGGTCATTTCAGCTCCTGGTACCCCGACTTTGAAATCCCTACTCACTTCCATTAAGTAAGGTTCACCTCTTGACCTTGCCCTCGTTGACAGTTTGGCAAACTTGAATCGTCTTCAATGAACCTACTTGCACAGCTTCTAACTGCCTCACTTACAGAAGGTATTGTTCCAATGGAATGTAAACAAGCAATGGTGAAGTCCCTACTTAAGAAACCTAATATAGACCCTTTTTCATGGTCCAATTATGGACCAATATCTCTCTTGACTACCCTGTCTAAATCCTTAGAAAAGCACAAATAGAAAAACTCACACTATACAGGACACAATGACCTGCTCCACCCTTCACAATCGGGGTTTTTAGCCAGCCACAGTACTGTACCAGCCTTATTGGCCATAACAGAATATCAAAGGAAACAACTAGACAACTTTGGCACGCTACACTGATCATGTTACATCTAAGTGCAGCAGTTGTCATGGTTAACTACAACATTCTACTCCAAAGGTTAAAAGCTGAATGGGTAAAGGTCGCAGCTTTGTCCTGATTGAGTTCCTTCCTTCAACACAGTGTCTTCAAACTTTACACCTCTCAGATCACTCGAAACTGCACCCTCTACAACCTGGGCTCCACTCTTAGCCCTACCCTTTTTAATTTATACGTAGGACCACTTGTGGAAATTATAAAATAGTGCGGTCTCACCCCTCTTTGTAATAACGATGATACACAGATCCTGGTCTCCTTGTTGTCACAGGAGAACCATAGCACAGAAGCACTGAATAGTGGCCTCATACAAGTCTGATCCTGGATCAACACTAACTATTTGAAGTTAAACATAGAAAAGACTGCAATGTTACCATTGGGCAATGTTCTCCACTTGTGGAGCCCACATTTGTGGCCTGAGGTAATAGACACTGTAACCACACCTGCTCCAGTAGTCAAGAATCTATGAGTCTGGCTGGATGAGAATGTATCCATGAGACACAAGTTCACCAAGCTGGTTGCTAACTGCTTCAGCCTCCTGAAATGGCTCAAACACATTCTAGGATGTGTCCTGTCCTCGGTCCAGTGAACAGTCTTCCAGTTCTGGGTTATTTTGAGACTTGACTGTGGAAATATTCTTTATCTAGGGGTCACTAAGTACCCTATCAGGTGGCTACAGATAGTGCAGAACACAGTGGCAAGACTCCTACTCCATCCTCCTAAGTTCCATCTCTCTGCCAGCCTGCTCTGTGAACTGCACTGGCTCCCAGTTGAGTGGAGCATTCAATTCAAGGCACTGCACTATGTGCACAAATGTCTTACTAACTCCAGCCCCTCCTACCTAAGATTTTTGGTATTGCCATACACACATTGTCAATCCTTGACTTCAAGTAACCTGGATCTTGCTGTAGATCCTAGAGTTCGGAGATCCTGGCAAGGAGGCCGAGATTTTCTCTTTTTGGGTCCAAAGTTTTGGAACTCTCTTCCCCCCAATCTGAGAGTGTGACACCCGCTTGCAGGCTTCCTCAAGAAGCTTAAAACGTGGTTGTTTTTAACTTTGACACAAGGTGCATAATAATAAGGCAGACAGGATATCTGTCATGTTTGTGATTGAGAAACCTGTCAACATAATTCGGAATCTGGCCATGAGTTTATTTGGGCAAAATTCACAAACACTTTGTTTATATAAGAGAAATGCTCATGTGAAGAAACGTATTCTGCCTCGGAAAATTCCTTGATCCTGATTCGGGCTCAGCAGAGACTAATGTCAACAAATTATATTTACTCTTGTGGAAATCAGCCATCTTTATGAATTGTCTATTCGATTAGATCTCTATCTAGGGATGGAATGGGAGATTTTCTCAGGAGTTGCTCATAACAATTTTGCTCAACACCCACAATCTCTTATAGTTGTGGGTTTTCACAAGTATTTTGAAAGCCTTTTGTCTCCATACATGGAAAATTAACAAAGAATAGAAGGATTGAGCTCTTTCCAGAGTGACAAAGCTGGTTTCCCTCATTTTTCATGTGAGTGTTTGAGAACATGCTTATCCATGGTGGTGGAGCTGTAAATGTTTTTGTTGCAGGTAAACTTAAATAAACATGTGCCTTTCCACATGTGTACCATGTGTTGCTCCAGATGATTTTCCTTCATGTGAACAGTGCACTGGAAACAACATAATGAATAATAAGTACACCTGGAAATCTGCAATATGAAGAGGTGTTGTTGACATATTAATTTGGATTCTGTGTATCCTAGAAAATTGACAATTCTAATCAACTTTTGGGAATGCAGCTACTAAGCATAGACATATGTATTTTCTGTGACTCAAACCTGAAGTTCTTACATTCTAAAGCAGGGTCAACCTGCATTGTTAATAGCCTCTTGGATACGCAGTGCCGACAGTGGCTGTACACAAGGACTGGGAGAAAAGGACACAGGTCCTATCCCACAGGTGCAAATATTGTAGTAGCCTTCACAGAGACAAACAGCATTTGAACTCGACAAAGATGCTGAACACGTACAGGAAAATACTGAGTGATATTTTCAACTAAAGTTCCTGCTTGCTGCTCAGAATGTACAACATTATAAACTGTGGTACTCAAATATTTCCAAGGACACATGACTATCAAACTTGATGGCACAAACCTCAATAAATTATTGACTAAAAATTATTGTGACTTACCCAAAGACTGTTGATTATAGTATAAGCATTAACACATTCTGGCCAGTAGAGCTATGCTATCAGGCCTTCAATATGAAGTGGGAGTGATATGCCAGTCAACAACTGTACCTATAAAAACAAAATCAAAAGATAAAAAAAGATGCCAACCTAGATCTTAGAGGTGTACAAGAGATATTTAACTTACATTCTGATATCACAACTTGAATCATTGCAGCCTTATAAGTACATTAAAATAATTTAAAAATAAATGAATAGACATAGTAGTAAAACAATGAGCAAGGAATGGATCAAATTTGAAAAGACACTGGAAAATCTATTATCATAACGTGTAGTATCTCAGGGTGATTTACATGCACAAAAGGTTCTCAGTGAAATTCACATGACTTTATTAAAGAAGCAATGTAACAAAAATCAGTGAATGATGGATCGCTGAACCAAACCAAGGGAGAGGGGGTTTAGAAAAATGTGCGAAACACACCCCTGTACTGAGAAAAGAAAATCCTTTTCTTGAGTCCCCTTACTCACCGAGGGTTTACCCTAGGTGACATGCTTCATCATTGGGACCATCCCAAGCAGCTACTGTTTGGTGAGTGCTGCGAATTGCGAAATTACATAGGAGCACTTTAATGTGAAAATATGTGGAGTGCAGTGTTGGGGGAATGGTGTAAGGTGATGTTAGAAATACCTAGCTAGTGTGCTAATGTTTTATTCTTGCTCCTAGTTGGTATGTATAAAATTAGGGTTAATATTAGGCACAAAGTAACTTTTATGTGATTACAGGCACTAGCATTTTGTTGACATGTTTCAAGGTGTTCCCTAAACCTCTTCTTCAGGACCACATGGGGACCAGCCTCATGCATACCACTCTGTGAAAAACAGCTATATTAAGGAAAAACTATGATAAAGACAAAAATGCACACGTAATGTTTGGGCATCAAATAAAATACATACGGTTTCAAATTAGACTATTTTGTCTCATGCTTTATTAAGCCTCATGGACTGCATGGTTGGAGGGGCTCGTAGTAACCTTGTCTCAGCACTCTTCTTTCGGTCTGACCTACTTGTTACCCCGGCGGACCGCATCTTTTTTAAAGAAGCAACATAAAACATAGACTAAGTTAAAAAGAAATTAAAAGTAGGTATGAATGCTCTTCTGCGAGCTAACTAAAAAACTCAAGCTATGGGAAATTGAACATCAGTAGAATCCTACACCTACCTTGTTATGTAGCTGGAAAAATATTATTATTTGTAAGGGCAGAGTTCTATGGTCATAAGACCACACAGTTGGGCAGGTTGGTACCATAGTTTGAATAATCAATACAGTTTGAGTAGGATTGTGTAATTGAACTGGTAACTAATTGTATTTTTGAGATTTATCAAAGCTTATTTCACTAATGACAAAAAGAATCTTACATAAAAACTGACCATTATTAAGTTAACACAAAATATGGTACAACATTCACAATTTTCTGATCTTGCTCCAAAAGGATTATGTGCAAAATGCATTATTGTGTGATGTATCTTGATGGGTAAACCTGAAAATTTAAGTTACTTGTAACTCTTCTCTTACACTGAGTACTTTTGAGTAATAGAAGAAATTTTTCATTCATTATTTTTGTTTCCATTCAAGCAACATTTCTGGAGCACAGCACGTGACCCAATTTGACCGCTTGAAGGACATCCCAGAAAAGATCATCAGCACTGTGAATTGTGTGCCATGAATGTAAGGCAAAATCACAGCTGGCTGATCTATTTTCTTACCTCTTATGTTATGTAATCAATATAAATTAGCCAACATGAGCATTTGATAACATATAAACTACTTTCGATCTTAAAGTTAGTGAATATTTTTTATTGAATAAGAAATTGTAGGCTATTGGGTTACTTGTTGAGGGGGTTGAGCCCCTACTCAAGTAGCAGCCACAAACAATATCAGGGTAACCCCACAAGCAGACCAACAAATTAATTAGTGCTTAACCCTCTGGTAAATTGGCACAAAAGCAGTCAGGCTCAGAGGCAATGTGTAAAGTATTTTTGCAGCACTTCAAACAGCAATAAAGTAAAAACACAACACAAGAAAAATCCCACACCAACTTAGACAAATAAAACAGCATTTAATAAAGTATTTGAGACCAAAAGCATAACAATATGATCAATACAACTGGAGATATGCAATTTTAAAGTTTTAAGTAAAAATAGTGTATAGAAGCATAAAGTGCCAACTTTGGTTATCAGGTTGTGCAGGACCGGGACAAAGTCACAGTTCAGATTGACCGTGATAGAGCACGGCTGGACACAGGAATCTAGATAGGTCCACTGAACAAAGTAACTTAAATACTAGTTGTGGAGCATTAGGAGGTCCAGCGTAAAGGATGCGTCATGTAGAGGCAGTTCTGAGGAGGTAGGGGGCTGCAATGCGGTGTCCTATGTGGTCATTGAGGATACTATCAATCAAGGGCTTGCAATGCAAAGTCCTTGGGTCAAAGATGCATTGCGCACCAGAGATTCTGAAAACACTGTGGATATGCAATGCACATTCCTATGTTATCATTGTTGATGCTTCAAAGTGGGGCTTGTACTGCAAACGCATAAGTCGAGGATGTGTCACGCAGCGACAGTTTCAAGGAAGATGCAGCCTACAATGCAAAGTCGGGCATCAGGGATGTGTTGCTCTTTGGTGGTTCTGAAGCCGGGTTGCAAGGAGATGCATTGTGTTGCACTGACTCTGCGCAAAGGTCTACATGTTGGCTGGTTAAGCACCTTCAAAGCCACTTTCAAGGGTTCAAGACTGGGGTGCCACTTGGAGGGTAGGAATCACAGCAGACAGAGTCCAGGTGTTGGGTTCAAGGTGGTTTGAGCCTTTTTTGTCCATGAGATTCTGATTAGGAGGCCAGCCGACTAGATCTTGGAGTCACTATGGGGGTCCTGGGTTCAAGATACATCCCCAGTCCTTTTCACTCAAGCAGCAGGGGAGCAGGGCAACAGAGTAGGAGCCTTAATACCGGTCGGAAACTGCCGATTTCGGCCGTTTCCGACCGGTATTTGGCTTTTGAGATGTAGGGTGCATTTTATTTACAGAATCTGTATATTTACCGATTCGGTAAATATACAGAATCGGTAAAATACTGAATCGGTAAATTTAACGATTCTGTAAATCAAGATGTAGGTGGCACTATAATCAGTGCCACAGGCCCTTACCGAATCGTTATTTACCATGGAATACTATTCCATGGTAAATAACAAATTCCAGTGTACATGCACATCTGTGCATGTACACCTGTGCCATGTGGCACACAGACATGCCCTAAGGGCATGTCTGTGTGTCAAATGGCACACAAAACAGAAACAGGGGTGCAACAGGGTGTCAAAGTGACACCCTGTCACCCTTGCAAAATCGGTAATTTTACCGATTCTGTAATTACCGAATCGGTATTTGCCATTGATTCCTATGGGCTTCAAGACCCATAGGAATCAATGGCAAATACCGATTCGGTAATTACAGAATCGGTAATTACCGAATCATACAGATTCGGTATTTTTACCGATTATTTTACCTACATAGCAATTACTGAATAGTGAATACCGAATCTGTAAAATTCGGTATTTACCATTCGGTAAATTGCTATTACATACATCTAGGCCCAAATGTTTAGGGCAAGAAAATGCCAACTTTCTAAAAGTCAATCAAATACACAAGGGGTTGGGATAATTTAATGTCAGCAAGGCTAGGCCAATATTAAATATAATTCTTTGTAAAGGAACAGGTGGTCCCTTAATGTGAATTTGTACTGAACAATGACCATAAAAGTTAAATGAGTGTTATGTTAAAAACATTAAACAATGGAAAACATACAGATATTTATTTAATCACATAACACAAAAGGATGTAATAAAAGTCATACAAAACAGAGAAACTGAAAAAAGATATTTTACAGCTCAGACATTTTTAAGATGACTGTAGCAATAGTGACCAAATTCTGTCACAATTTTCAGAAGTACCAATACTATAAACTCATAGACCAAAAACATTTGCGATAGTCATGGTAATGTATGTCAATGACGTTTCAATCCCACTAATTGCTATGGGGATCATCGTCAGGACTTTTAATGTGTAAGCCAGTAACAAAAAAATGCCTGTGAGGATAGAAAAGGAAGAGAGGGGTAAAGAAAAGAGGGGTAAACAAAATAAGGGGGAAATAACAAGCAAGGGGAGATGGGGGTGCAAAAAGGAGAAAAAGAAGAATAAATAACAAATGTAGTAATAATCCTAGATAATTTGGAAGTAGATGCCCTCTCATTCCATGCACATATGTGGTTGGGTGTCTTGCATCGTACTCTGCAAAAGGTTCATGCTAAAACCATATGCATGTAATGGGTGTGTGAAACCTAAGTAGTAGTAGTAGGTATTGAATTAAAGGAAAAGGAGCAGCCTAATTGAATAAAAACAAGACATATAGACTGACCTAACATCAACCCCAAAGGGGTGTTGATGATATCCAGAGACGGCTGGTATGAAAACAATAATTGGAGACTAAAGAAAGGAAGAATAATATCAATGAGTTGGAGCAATTAAAAGAGAGCATGGCAAATGGAAATTAATAATAGCCTGCCACAAACCTGGACTAAGTAGAAATGAAATAAGTAACAACCAAGGAGGATGTCACTGATTCTGGATATGGAAGGAGAAGGTGTCAGGTTAGCAATTATGTGCAATCTTGTTCGAGTGAAGTATCAACCATTTTGATGCAAGAGTAGATGCTTACAAAACTAGAGGAGTTTTGAAAATGATGGCCAAAATGGGCTTTTGAATATGGTGCAGTAGAGTTTTAGAGGTGCTTGCTATTAGTGGGGGGAAACCGATACTGCAAGGGAAAAAGTTATGCAGCAAGGTAAGTATATTGCAGGGGGAAGTCAGGAAACAGAATACTTATGTGGTGGTAAAACCCACGCCTACCGTAGAGTTGGAATGAGTGAAGGCCGGTCTCCATCCACCCATGTACATGAGTCAAAAGATCATGTCGGCACGAGCCAGGCGACTGCATCAGAAGCTGGTCTGCAGTACTAATTTCCAAGAATGCTGCACATGCGTGGGTCATCCTCTGAGAAATAGAGCAAGCACTAGTTACCAGGAGAGAGGGGAAGAGTGGTGGCCATCTTAGAAATGGTTGTAAATGTTAAAGAGTGTACCAGAAAATATAATAATGAAACAAAAGATTTTAAGAAGGCAAGTAAAGGAACAATTTCATGGAGAAAGTTCATGTGCATTGTTGCCCAGCTGGATATTGTGTAGTGTTGCTAACACATAGTACATTAACATACATAACAGTTAGGGGAATCAATATGGAAAGTAGATCAATAACTATAAATAAATCATTTGAGATGCAATTACAAAAATAGTAAGAAATAATTCGCAGAATAGAGGGTTAGTCCAAACATATACATTTAATTAATCTAACGAATTGCAATTTTGTCAATATAAAAAAAATCAGGTAGAATTCTTTGATTACTGACCATCAATGAAAGAGTAACATAATGAACTGACACCCCAATTAGGAAGTAATGTGTGTATCAACCATTTCATATAGCTAATATGTAGATGTAGATCTTACATGCATTTTGAGTCTAAAACATTAAGGATAATTCATGAAGTATATATTCTTACATGAATCAATCAATTACCATTGGAGAACAAAGCAAGAATTGTACACATGACAAGGGTGGCACGTGGGGATAAGGAGTGTGGCAGTATTGAAAAACAGATTGCAACCTGAGTAATGTATACATACAGTATGCAGGCATGTTGTAGTAGTCATGAGACAGATCCTGTTATAGCAGAGTGGTCCAGTCCTCTGTTCAGTTCAGGCCAGTGAGTAAGCTGTTAGTTCATAGTATCCCCTTCAACTTCTCTTTATTCTGTATTGTATTCATGTCAGCACCTCTAGGTGGGGGCTTGACCACCGTGATCACTTGCTGTCGTAAGTCGTTTTCTGTGTGGCCTTTGAGTTCGAAGTGGTCCGCCAGTGGTGCATTGCTCACTTTGCAATGGTTGCAACTCCTGTGTTTACAAATCCAAATATGCACTTTCTGTGTTGTTTGCCCTCTAAAGATCTTTCCACAGGGCCAGCTAATAGCATATAAAACATGTATAGTATTGAAGTTGGAACATTGATAAAATACAATGTTCACATTATTATGTGCAAACTTTTTGTCTCAATGGCAAATGGGCATACCCTACAATTACTATATCTGACATGTCTCAACTGGGGTCGGTCCTAAACTTCTGCAAAAGTTTGGGTTGGTTTGGCAGTGGGAAGACTGGCCCAAACTAGGTGGTCTTTGATACTTCTATTTTTTTATTTTGATACTTCGATATTTTAGTCTTGATGAAATTGCAATTCATTAGATTAATTATTATGCTTGGACTAACCCTCTATTCCGCTTATTATTTCTTTATATTTTTGTAATTGCATATCAAATGGGTCATTTATAGATCTTGATCTACTTTCCATATTGATTCACTTAACTGTTATGCAAGTTAATGTACTATGTGTTGACAACACTACACAATATCCAGCTGAGCAACAATGTATATGAACTTTCTCTATGAAATTGTTCCTCTAAGTGGCTTCTTAAAACCTTTTGTTTCATTAATATTTTTACTGGTGAACTCTTTAACATTCACAACCGTTTCCCTCACTCCCGGTTACTAGCATTTGCTCTATTCCTCAGAGCATACCCCACGCATGCACGCCAATATTGAAAGTGAATACCGCAGACCTGCTTCCAACGCAGTCTCCTGACTCACGCTGATGCGGTCATCTGACTCACATACACGGGTATATAATAACTGGCCGCCCCTCATTCTAACTTTACGGTGGGAGGGGTTTGACCACCACATAATTATCCTGTTGCCTGACTCTCCCCTGCAATTTACTTACCTTGATGCACAACTTTTTCCCTTACAGTATCGATTTTTTCCCACTAATCAAAAGTGCCCCTATAACTCTACTTCACTATAATCAACAGCCCATTTTGACAATCCTTTTCAAAACTCTTCTAGCTTTTGGTAAGCAGCCACTCTTGCATATCAATGGTTAATACTTCACTTGAACGAGATTGCCAATACTTGCTAACCTGGCACCTTCTTTCAGATCTACAGTCAGCTATATCTTCCTCAGTTGTGATCCCTACTTTAAGTGATTTCAATTCTCTGTGGCAGGCCCGGGTTTGTGGCAGGCTATTATTAATTTCCATTTGCCTTGCCCTCTTCTAATCACTTCCCCTCATAGATCTTATTCTTGATTGTATACCACCCATCTCTGGATATCATCATCACCCCAATGGGGCTAATGTTAGGTCAGTCTATTTTCCTAGTTTTGATTCAATTAGGCGGCTCCCCTTCATTTAATTCAATACCTACTACTTATGTTTCACACGGCCTCCTCTTTTCTATTTATCTAGGATTATTATTACATTTATTTTTTCTTTCTCTTTACATCCTTTTTGTCCCCATCTCCCCTTTCTTGTTTTTTCCTCCATTTTATGTTTACCCCTCTTTTCTTTACCCCTCTTCACCTTTTCCATCCACACGGGCATTTTTTAGTCTCAGGTTTATACATTTAAAGTCCTGATAATGATCCCCATACCAATAAGGGGCCAAAATGTTGTCAACATACTCTACCATGACTATTGCAATTGTTTTTGGTCTATAAGTTGATAGTATTAGTACTTCCAAAACGTGTGACAGAATCTGTTCACTATTGTTACAGTCTCTTTAAAAATGACTGTCAATCTGCCTGCAATGTCTACATGTGATTGTGTGGTTCGCCAGGGAAGGCCCTTTTTGATTTGAATGGCGACACCCCTTTCATAATTAGAATATACTGAGGAGTGGGAGGGGCCCCACCAGCGGGCCCATAAAGAAATAGTAAATCTATACTTAGCATTCATGCTTTTAATATGTAGTGGTCAATATTCTCAATTGGATATATTTGTAGGTCAATGTGAAATACACAATCCTGTGGTTGAGCACAGTTCACTACACCATTGAGCTTTTAAGATGGGATTCCAGTTTATCACCTGCAAAATAACACAGATCTCAGAAGTAGCTGTTTGCACATCCAGGGAGTAAAACCTATGACCTGAAATCGGTGGAGAGCTCCACAGATGGTAATTAAACCACTGTACTATCGAACAAGGATTAGGACAAGTAACCCTCGGATTACATATAAATCTCTGCAGTAGTTACTCTATTCTGATGTGCTATTTCTGTTATACTTTTACCTGCAACTTATAGAGCCTGACTGAATTTGTAGCAGTTTTCTCATTATCCTCATTCTTTTTCCCCCCCTCACTTTTGTACCTCTTTTCAAGCTCTGAGTTCTTATTTCCTTATCTCATTCAACTCATTGTACTGACCTATTTATTTTAATTCTTTTCTTTCTACTCATGTTTTCTGTTTCACATATTTATTTCTGCCCCCCTGCATGCCGCATTCTTTCTCAGTTTTTATGTAGCAACCTGATGTGTGTTCCTATTTTTTCTTTTTGTGTTGTTTTGCTTTGTTCTCCCATGTTTTCTGCCTAGAAGTCAGCTGGTAGATCCTTGACCCCGCCTGATCTTGTCCCTGAGATCTGATTGGCTCCCAACACTTCAAACCAGGAAGTGTTGACAGCCAACTTGTGAGTGTGACTCGGTTGAACTGAGTCACAAGAAAGAATATTTTAAAAAAGAAACTGGGGCTGGGTAGAAACACCCTTACCATCTAGGCCACTTCAGGAAATCCCACAGGGACCCCGAGGGCCAAGAAAAGCATTATTTTTTATAAACATTTTTATTGCCATTTTGCAGTTAATGATAATCGGTACAATACAGTAATATTCAATAGTGTCAAGGTGTTCCAAGATATTATACATGAGTTGTGGATCTGTCATCTTCACCAGTAAGTGTGTTTCATATTTTTAACAAAATAGTGTTGAAGATTTGCGTTACACAGCATATTATCCCTGTCTTGGTCCTTTATTCACTGACATCTGACAATGATTCCTCATGTGGGGACTCACAGATATTACCACGGAAAGCATTCCACCTGCCCCACACCGAGTTCATTTTGAGTCAATCCCTGTGAACATATACTGATTTCTCTATTATCATTGCATTGTCCATGTCTCAACACCATTGGAGATGGTTAGTAGTCTGTCTCGAGCCCCAGTGCTGCGCTATATTTCGCTTTTCAACCCCATACCCAGTGTCACCCAGTCCTGAGTCATGTGGTTGAGATCCGTGGGCTCCCAAATGTTAAGAAGGCATCTCTTTTGCTCCGGCAGAACCTTAATTCCAGTAACCTGTGCAATTGTACGCATAACCGCCTCCCAATAAGGTGTGATTCCCTGCCAGTGCCAGAGCGTGTGGGGGAAAGCTTCTGATGTGCCACACAGTCTCAGGCAGAGTGGTGTGTCCGTCTTAACGATTTTGTGAAAAAGTGTTTGTGTATAGTAAGTGCAATGCAGAATTTTCAATTGTATCACTTTGAGTTTGGAAGATATCGCTACCTCTTTTGGGGACGCGACTCAAGTGCCTTCTGCCTATCTGCTTCGTCCAATTCTCCCACCTCCATGTCCTATTGTTCCTTAAGGGCTGTTGTGGGGTCCGGTTGATTATTTATTATTTTCCGGTAGGTTTGGGAGATGGCTTTTTTGCTCAAGTGATCTGTCAGGAGTCTATCCTCCAGCGGTGATGCCTCTGAGAGTTGTGCGCCTGGTGGAATTATCCCCATGAGTGCATGCCTAATCTGCATATAACGGAAGGTTTCAGTTTGCGCTAGCTAGTAAGTGACTTGCAGCTGGGCAAATGTGTGACTACTTCACCTTTTTTCCACATGTCCCCCACCTTTGAGATTCCTAGCAAATCCCACTGTTGAAAGCCATTGGTATTTCGTAATTTACCTAACCTTTGGGTTTCCCATAGTGAAGTGCTTGCGTTACTACCCCTTCCCAGCCTAGCGCTCATTGTCCCTCAAACCAGACTTGGATGGTGTGTGCAGTTGGACCTGTGAGAGCAGTCTTTTTAGATTTGTTGTATAGTGTCCCCATAACCCCTTCGGCCTCCAGGAGGTGCCTATCCATGCGGAATGCTGGTTCTTCTTGAGGTGCGTGTAGCCATTAATTTATTACAGTGAGTTGTGATGCCCAGTAATATACTTTTATAATGGGGAGGGCAATGCCACAGTCATACCAGCCCTTCACTAGTTTATGCATGGTGATGCGGGCAGTTCTTCCAGCCCACAACAGATTGGTCACTTCGGCATTTACTGCTGCAAATTATGCTGGGGAAACCAGGAATGGCGTGTTCTGTACGGCATACAGGAATCTGGGGAGTGCCATCATCTTAAAGAGGGCTGCCCTTCCCAGTAGCGTGAGCGGTAGTGTTCGCCAGTGTTTGACGTCGCATCCGACTCACGCCAGGGGCTGCATGAGGTTTTCACCAATAAACTGCGTGTTTTCGTGCGTTATATATATGCCTAGGTATTTGAAGCCGCTGGCTGCAATCTGGATTTCGCAGTCCTGCGGTGGGGGACTGTGAAGCACATAGACGATTTTGCCCAATTTAAGGTACAGCTTGGGAGCTGCTCATATGCCGCACATATATACAGTAGGCAATTAATAGAACCTGCCGGGGACGCCAGGTACAGTAGTACATCATCCACATATAGCGAAATGCGATCTTCCCATCCCATAGCCCATTTTAACCCACGGACGAACAGATCCTGTCATTTCCACACCACCAGTGGCTCCAACACCAGCACAAAGATGAGCTGTGACAGGAGGCAGCCCTGTCTTGTCCATCTGCCTAGAGCAGTGGTTCCCAAACTTTTTTGACCCGTGGCTCCCTTTACCTAATTGGCAGTTTGCCATGGCTTCACACCATTTTTTTTACCGGTGGCAAAAAAAAAAATGTATGGGGCGTAAAAGCACCTGCTGCCCCGTTCCTGGCCTCTAGCAGGCGAGATCAAAGTTTTGCCTATTAGAATTTTTGACTCGAGGAAGTTGTTATTCTTGGTTAGGTAGTGCAGGGGGTCGATATGCCTGCTGCACAGAACATGTATCGTGCAGATCACAAAGTGAATGTAACAAACAGGCCCGTGGGTTACTGCGTTTGTCAGAGACTTCCTTTTGTTAGTTGCAGTTTACAGTGAGCTAATATCTGTCATCAAAGAACTGCTGGCAGACTTCAAGGTATAGATTATAACATATGGGTTTTTCCCTCAACATTGATTGAAAAGGTGCTGCCTGGCCCTGCTGGCCCTGCCTGCCTGCCTCAGCTGTGCCTTGGCTCTCTGGCCTGGCCTCGCCCTTTTGAGCCCGGCTGCCGCTGCACTAAATCTGAGACCCACATCTGCTTTTCTATTTTAGCCTTCTTTTTCCTTTCTGTCTCTTGCTATTTGCCTTTCTTTCACCTCTTTTCAGTTTTGCCTTTCTGTGCTTTTGTCTTTTCACCTTTTCCTCTCGCCACTTTCACCTTTTCCTCTTGCCACTTTCACCTTTTTGCCCCTTTTGACACCTTTGAGGCCGTGGTTCCCAAACTGTGATTAGCATTTCACCAGCATTATTTTTACTGTAACAACGGGGCACGTTAGAAATCAGACATAAAATATAAGCCAAACCAAGGCCTTCTTCTCTCTGAGAGAAGGCCTTGGTTTGGCTTATATTTTATGTCTGATTTCTAACGTGCTCCATTGTTACAGTAAAAATAATGCTGGTGATACGGGTGTTAAACAAAGGTTGAGCAGAATGCCGATCTTCAGCCAACCTTTGTTTTACACATTTATCACCAGCAGTACGTTTACTGTAAAAATGGAGCACCTTAGAAATCATACATAAAATATAAGCCAAGCCAAGGCCTTCTCTCTGACTTATTGCCGGCTGCTTCACTTATCCACATTGTGGTCGCGACGCCCCTGGCTTCTCATTACGGCACACCGGGGTGCCACGGCGCACAGTTTGGGAACCATAGGCCTAGAGGGAAGTCTGCCGAAATGTGACCGTTTACAACAACCTGTGCCAGGGATTTTGTGAACAGCAACTGCATCCATGCACAGAATTTGGGCCAAATCCCAGGTGGTGGAGGACCGCAAAGAGAAAGGGCCACTCGACGATGTTGAATGCCATACGCGCATCTAGGGACAGAATGACCACGTCCTCCCCGATCGTAGGCCTGTGCGCCATGACACTACGTAGTCTTCTTTGATTAAGTACTGTGTTGCGGTTCGGCATGAATCCAGATTGGTTCGGATGAATCAATGTTGTGAGATACGGCTGCAGATTCATGGCCAGCTCCTTAGCGAGTATTTTGGCTTCCGCATTTATCAAGCAAATCGGCCTGTAAGACATGCATTCATGTGGCGGCTTGTAGAATTCTACAGGGATACCATTGGGTCCTAAAGCTTTCCCCGTATGCAACTTGCCAACTGCCAGCGCAAGCTCGTCGGGAGTCAAATCTGCTTCCAGAGCTTGAGTCGCATCAGGGGCCAGTTTGGACATCTATATGTCAGATTTTTTACTATTGTGGTTGTGGCCATGGGGGTGTATACCTTTTCGTAATGGGCTGCTAGTGCATCAACTATTTGCTGGGGGTCTGTGGTTACAGTTCCATTCTCTAACGGGATTTGCGCCACCCACCTGTTAGCCCTTTCCCCCTGCCTAGCCAGGCTATGAGCTTGCCCGCTTTATCACCTAGTTCGTAAATAGTCTGTTGCGGGCTGGTGAGTTTTGTTTTTGCCTCCTCCCATGTTGTAAATATTTTTGTCCACCCTAAGCGTGGAAGGGTATTCTCAGATGTGAGACCCTTGCTCATTGCACCATCAGGATTCAAGCAAACCGGGCCGAAGACGGCTGTAATGCCAGAAACCGGTCCCCGGGAGCTTGTTTCCTTCCCAGTGTAAGAATTGGCTTTTGTAGTTTGGTTTGCCTTGTTCCCATCATGCACTGGGACAGGAACAGACTAATTTGCATACAGCCAGGTTCTGAAACTGGGATGGTGCAGTGAGCTAAAAAACGGTGTTGGATCTAGCCCTGATCTCTTGACTGGGTGAGAGCTTTCTGCTTAATTCAGAGACTCTGTCCCTTACCACCCCTTGTTGTAAATATTTTTGTCCACCCTAAGCGTGGAAGGGTATTCTCAGATGTGAGACCCTTGCTCATTGCACCATCAGGATTCAAGCAAACCGGGCCGAAGACGGCTGTAATGCCAGAAACCGGTCCCCGGGAGCTTGTTTCCTTCCCAGTGTAAGAATTGGCTTTTGTAGTTTGGTTTGCCTTGTTCCCATCATGCACTGGGACAGGAACAGACTAATTTGCATACAGCCAGGTTCTGAAACTGGGATGGTGCAGTGAGCTAAAAAACGGTGTTGGATCTAGCCCTGATATCTTGACTGGGTGAGAGCTTTCTGCTTAATTCAGAGACTCTGTCCCTCACCACCCCTTGTTGTAAATATCCTCCCATGCATAGGCCCTGTATTCCTGTTGCGCAAAGTGTACCCTGTGTGCCGAGTTCTCACTAGTGTCTGTGGCATGTTCGGCAGTGCCTGGGACACCCCTTGCTACAAAATCTCGATCTGTTGCTGTTGGACCTGTTTATGTCTTGTGACTAGGGAGATGGCCTGACGTCGTAGTACAGTCTTATATGCCTCCTACAAGGTCGTTGGAGATGGGACCGAGTGTTGATTTTACGCAAAATAGTGCTCTATTGCAGTAATAAGACCTTTACAAATCTTATGGTTTTTAAGATATCCGGGGTAAAGCAGAAATAGCCTGCGCCGTCCCGGAGTGAAGGATATATATGTAGTGAACACCGGGGAGTGGTCTGCAATGCACCTAGGTAAGTGCAAGACCTCCAAAACCCCTTCTAGCCCTATTGCCAATGTGAGTATGCAGTCAAGTATTGAGAGACTGTTATGAACTCCGGAGTGGAAAGTGTACTGCCGCTCACACAGATATCTGACGCACCAGACACCAATGAGACCAAGAGCATCAATAAATTCTACTAATTTAAGGTTTACACTACTGGGGTACCTAGGGGGTTTATTATCTATGGATGCATCCATCGTTGCGTTGAAGTCGCCCCCCACAAAAAGTTCCCTTTACGGTAGTGATAACAGGAATTTTCTAAGGGCCAAGAAAGTTGTCTGATGTAATGTTGACGGAATGTTGACTGTCACCAGGTTATAGGTTTGTCCCTCCCATTAACATGTAATCGCAGCAAATCATCCTTGGTCATCTGTCCAGGGCCCGGTAAGTATCAGTGGGAAACGTTTATTGACCAGAACCCCCTCCCGCCAAAAACCGGAGGTGAATTCTGAGTGTGCCACCATTGTAAAGCCCCACCTATTTAGGGCCTTACAAGCCGAGCCCACCAAGTGTGATTCCTGAATCAACGCGACAGCTGGGCCCTTGTGTTTGATGTATTGGAGGACCAGTCCCCTCTTTATTATGTCACCCAGACCATTTACATTCCATGACAGCACCGTAAAAGGAAGGTGCGACGTCGTAGAGGTCGATGTCTGGGTGACCGAAATATCAGTCAGTGTGTCTATTCGTGTTGCGTTTGACATCATATATGTAGGAGTGAGGAGGGTCCTGTGATATGCATGCTGTGTTGCCACCATGTATGCCATCAAGTATCTTACCATGTTTCAGTAATAAAACTAACAATAACCCATTAAACTGTGCCCTTCCCTCCTACCCTTCCTGCCTCCCTGCACAGCGGACTTAGAACTACCCGCCACACCAACTTAGCAGAGTGCTTATTCCCCATAACTTTGTACTTGCGTAAGGGGTAGAGCTGCTCAGTGTAGAAAAACATTTGTTAAATACATTTCGGCTGGAGTCATGGTGGATCTCTGAATCCCCCGAAAATGTTTTTAAAAAAAGTGAAGAGGGGTTGCCACGCTTCATTTAATTAGGCCCCAGGTGGGTCAGGTCCAGGGGCAATGAGAAATAATAATGCGTCGGCTACATGGGTCCTGGCTGCCCTAGGGACTGCCACCTACCCGGGGCTATAGACAAAGTAAAATGCCTGGGGGGACACCTAATCACTTCCTTATGCAGTATGTCATGCACCCACTGAATCATCCAAACAGGCACTCATATAGCAACTGATTCAGAAATACACCTTGTTACATATATGTAACACTCATGATGCCATCAGTGATGTCATTTGAGATGTCATCAGTGATGCCACTGACCATGTCAGGAGTGATGTAATATGTGAGGGCATATGCAGTGCAATACGGGGGCACAAATTATAGTGTCAGTGATGAGTGACTATGTGCTACTATTTGTATGAGTAAGTACATGGGCGTGTGTGTGTAACTGTTTGGGTGAGTAAGCGGCTGATGACTGACTGTATAGGTGAGTGTGTAGGTGTGTGATTAGTTCTATGGGTGACTTACTCAGTGTATGAGTATTTGTGTGGGTGTATGAGTGGATACGTCAATGGCTGTATTAGTGAGTGAATGGGTTTATGAGTGGCTGTATGGGTGAGAGAGTGGATGTGTGTGTAGATCTATGAATCAGTGAATGGGTGTATACGTACTGGTATGGCTCTCTGAGTGGGTTTGTGAATGGTTGTTTGTGAGTGGCAGTGGGTGTATAAAAGATCCCATAGGGGTGTGAGTGGGTGCGTCAGAGATGCAGTTCAATTAAATTCAATTCAATTAATTTATATAGCGCGCTACATACCCAGAGGGTCTCAAGGCGCTTGGAGAAGGGTGGGGAATTACTTGTCGAATATCCAGGTTTTAAGTTGCTTTCTGAATGCTAGGTGGTTCTGAGTGAGGCAAAGGTGAATGGGAAGTGAGTTCCAGGTTTTAGCCGCCAGGTAGGAGAAGGATCTTACTCCCATGGTGGTTTTGTTGATGTGAGGTACAGCAGCAAGGGCTTGGTTGGAGGAGCGTAGCTGGCGGGAGGGGGTGTAGAAGGAAAGTCGTGTGTTGAGGCATTCGGGTCCAAGTTCGTAAAGTGCTTTGTGTGCGTGGGTTAGGAGGCGGAATGTTATCCTCTTATTGACGGGGAGCCAGTGGAGGTTTTTCAGGTCACCAGAAATGTGGTCTTTACGCGGGATGTCTAGTATGAGTCTGGCTGAAGCGTTCTGGATGCGTTGGAGTTTTTTCTGAAGTTTTGCGGTGGTACCGGCATATAGGGTGTTTCCGTAGTCCAGGCGGCTTGTAACCAGTGCGTGGGTGACCGTTTTTCTAGTTTCGGTGGGGATCCAGCGAAATGTTTTTTTGAGCATGCGAAGAATGTTGAAGCAAGATGATGAAACGGCGTTGACTTGTCTGGTCATCGAGAGTGAGGAGTCCAGAATGACGCCCAGGTTCCGTGCGTGGTCTGTCGGGATGGGAGCTTTTCCAAGGGACTCTGGCCACCAAGAGTCGTCCCAGGCAGAGGGGGAGGTACCTAAGATAAGGACTTCTGTTTTGTCGGAATTCAGTTTCAGACGGCTGTGCTTCATCCACTCGGCTACTTCTTTCATTCCTTCATGTAGGTTGGTTTTGGCGGTGTTAGGGTCTTTGGTGAGTGAGAGGATCAGTTGAGTGTCATCAGTGTAGGAGATGATGTTGAGGTTGTGTTGGCGTGCGATGGCCGCGAGGGGGCTCATGTATACGTTGAAGAGGGTGGGACTGAGTGAGGATCCTTGTGGCACGTCGCAAATGACTTCAGTGGCCTCTGACTTAAATGGTGGGAGGCGGACTCTCTGGGTTCTTCCGGCAAGGAACGAGGTGATCCATTCCAGTGCTTTTCCTTGGATTCCGATGTTTCTGAGGCGTTGTAACAGGGTGCTATGACAGACTGTGTCGAAGGCTGCGGAGAGGTCGAGTAGGATGAGGACGACTGTTTCTCCATTGTCCAGTAGAGTTCGAATGTCGTCTGTTGCTGCGATGAGTGCGGTCTCAGTGCTGTGTTTGGCTCGGATGCCGGACTGTGAGGAGTCGAGGGATTTGTTGGTTTCGAGGAAGGCGGCGAGCTGGTTGTTGACAGCTTTCTCGATGACTTTGGCCGGGAATGGAAGGAGCGAGATGGGGCGGTAGTTTTTGAGTTCGGTGGGGTCTGATGTGGGTTTTTTCAGAAGGGCGCTGAGTTCGGCGTGTTTCCAGCTTTCCGGGAAGGTGGCGGAGTTGAGGGAGCAGTTGATGACGTCTCGGAGGTGTGGTGCTATGATGGAATCTGCTTTGTTGAAGATGTGGTGAGGGCATGGGTCTGTGGGGGATCCTGAGTGGATGGAGTTCATCAGGCGGATGGTGTCCTCAGTGGAGATTGGGTTCCAGTCATTAAGGATGTTCAAGGGGGGGTGAAGGTACGGCAGAAGGTTGGGTGGGTTGGTCTCCGGGTTGTTTGTCGAAGCTGTTGTGGATGTCTGCGATTTTGTCGTGGAAGAACGAAGCTAGGGAGTCGCAAAGGGCTTGAGAGGGAGTGATGTCGTTGGAGTTGGCAGTGGGGTTGGTAAACTCTTTGACGATGTTGAATAATTCCTTGCTGTTGTGGGCGTTGTTGTCAAGTCGGTCTTTGAAAGCGGCTTTCTTGGCAGTCCGGATCAGTTGGTGGTGTATGCGGGTGGCGTTTTTGAAGGCGTTTTGGGTCTTTTTTCCATGCCTTCTCAAGGGAGCGACAGAGTTTCTTGGATTTCTTAAGATCATCATTGAACCAGGGGGCGTTTTTGTTGCCTAGTTTGATTTGACGTTTTTTCAGGGGTGCTAGGTTGTCGGCGCTGTTGGTTAGCCATTGAGTGAGGTTAATGGCTGCTTGGTTGGGGTTCGAAGAGTGGGCAGGGGGGTTTTGAAGAAGCGATGAGGAGATTTGGTCGATGGTGATTTTGTTCCAGTTTCTTCGCAGAGTAGGTTGAGGATGGTTGTGGGTTGTGGTCTTTTTGTAGATAAAGTAAACGCAGCTGTGGTCCGTCTAATGGAGAGCTGTGGTGTGACTGAAGGAGATATGTTTGCTGGAGGTGAAGATAGGGTCGAGTGTGTGACCTGCGTAGTGTGTGGGGGTATTAACAAGTTGTTTGAGTCCGAGGTTGGCGAGATTGTCCAGAAGGGTGGTGGTGTTGCTGTTGTTGCTTTTTTCCAGGTGAAAATTGAGGTCTCCCAATAGAATGTAGTCCTCGGAGGGGAGGGCGTGTGGGGTGATAAAGTCAGTGATGTCTTCACTGAATTGTGCACGGGGTCCTGGTGGCCTGTAGAGGAGGGTGCCTCTGAGTGTGGTCTTGGGGTCGGTGTGGATCTGGAAGTGAAGGTGTTCGGCGCTAGCGAGGTTGACGTCTGAGCTGGTTGAGATGCGGATGGAATTCTTATGGACGATAGCGATGCCTCCTCCTGTTTGCTTGGTGCGGTCTTTTCGGATGATCTTGTAGCCTTCCGGGATGGCAATGGTGATGTCTGGGGCTGAGGAGGCGTTCATCCATGTTTCTGTTAGGAAGGCGACGTCCGGAGAGATGGTGTCTAGTAGATTCCAGAGGTCGATGGCGTGTCTGTGGACCGAGCGGGTGTTGAGCAGGATGCATTTTAGGTGGTTGGTGTCAGGTCTCTGTTTGGTGTTAGTGGATGAGGAGTTGGTTTTGGTGCCGTCAAACTTGCAGGAGTTGCATGTGAAGGGTCCATGGGTGTGTCCAGGGGCGGTTTGGGCGCAGTTGGGAAGTCGACCGGGGTTAAGGGCTAAGAGGGTGGAGGCGGCGTATGTAATGCGGGTGGGGTGGATGGTACGGGGGCCATGGGGTCTGGCGCTGGGCGCGGACGGGCGTAGATTGGCTTACCTTTGGCGCACCTTCGGCGCAACTGGGGCGCGACCGCTGCGCGTGAACGCTGCGTGAGAATGCATCTGTCATCTATGGATGGAGGAGGGGGAGGGGCGAGGGAGGGTCAGCAGGGAGGCGGGCGGGCTGTGGGGGCCGGGCTCTGAGGCACCAACAACAGAGATGTCATTGACCATGTAATGAGTGATGTACTATGTGAGGTCATCATAAGCAGTGCATTGCGGGGCAAGTTATATTTAACTCAGCTTACTATAAGGGCTGAATTTCTCGGGTTTTGTATGAGTAAAATCTGACCCTCACTATGACACCCCTGTGACCTTTGATTTGTTCACTGAATTTCTAAGGTTTTTTAAATTCTATTTCCTAACTATAACGCCACAGTAACCTTCGTTTTTTCAGTGAATTTCTGAGGTTCTTAAAATTCTAAATCCTCAGGTGAACATACCTGTAACCTTTGCGTTTTTTAGAGAATTTCTAAGGATTTTCACATTCTTTTTCCCACCTATAACGTTCATGTAACCTATGATTTTTTTTTTTATTTTAAGGCTTTTAAATTGTATTTTCTATCTAAAATAGCTCTGTAAGGGGTATTTTTTATAAACTTGAATTTTCTTCAGTGGATTTATAAGAGTTGTTTTGTTTTCTGTACATTTTTTATACTCACAAAGATGTAGTGATCCCCATGGACACGTTGCAAAAACGGAAAACAAAAGCAGACATTCAATGACCACCAACATATCCAAAACTAATATGCAAAAAATCCATTCTGAGCATTGTTCTACACATATTACCATATAAATACTTGTTTCAAACTCATATTTTTCTACTAAGTTTCTTTGAAAACCATCTTTCAGAACTGTGTTTCGTTTTCGCCGTTATTTCGAATGTCACAATGACGTTGTTAACCCCGACGATCGTGCCATTTCCATAAAGTGAAAATACATGTATGCACACATATTACAATATTTTACACACAAAGGGGCTGATTATGAGGCGGCCCAGAAAGGATCCGACCGACAGTCGAAGCCATTCCGTGTCGCATCACGGTTTACTTTCCGACCGCTACATTATAATGCTGGCGGTCGGAAACTAAACCAGCCGGTCATTCCGGCAGCGTACTGACGGACTTAAGGAGGCTGGCCCATAATCCCAACACATGGTCTTTCCGCCTTTGTGATTACATTGCACGGTTTCCAGCAGGGTTTCCATGCAGGCCTTTCTGACATTGGGACCCTGTCGGAAAATGTGTTTGGAGGCCCCTAGCAGGGCCCTGTTGTGTACGCGGCCTCCTGTTTGGGGCTTAGGGGGCACCTATAGTGCCCCCTGTTAATACCTTCATCCCATGGTAGGCCCCTTAAGGTGCCTACCACGTTCAGGGATTAACATTAACTCCCAATTCCCTATGGGAGCATGTACTACGACTGGTTTATGGCCGTAACACATCTCCCATAGGGAAAAGTCTGAATGCTACTGAACAGTGTTCAGTCGCATCCTAATCAGGAAGTCAGGACTGGGAGTCGGTCAGTCTCAGTTCCGACCATGTGCCCGATATCGTAATAGGCCCCTGAGAGTTTATTACTGTACACTCCAAACTCATGTTTTCCTAGTGCCTTTCTAGAAACACCATCTCTAAAAAATATTTTCCACAGTGACTCCAAGAGAGCATGATGACGTCGGTAATCGTGATTCCCTCTATACACATGGTGAAAGCATAAAACAAAAGCAGGCATTTAATGGCTGCCAACACATCCAAAACTAATGTGTAATAAAAAATCCTCTGAACATTGCACTATTTTCCATTTTCGTGGTTATTGGGAACGTCGCAGTGATGTAACCGTGACGATTGCGTCTTTTCCACAACGTCTAAAATACATCTATACACACATACTACAATGTTGAACACACTAGGGGTTTCTTAAATCATTATCTAAACTCATGTTTTTCTGGAGAGTTTCAATAAAATCCATCTCTAAAAAATATTATATTTACATGTGACTCCAGAGATTGCGATCACATCGGACACATAGCGAAAACTGAAAAAATAAAGCAGGAATTCAATAGCCAGATCCACATAAAAATGATAACTATATAATTAATTCTAACCATCACAGTAAATAACTCATATTAAATAATGTTAAATAACATTTACCAGAATCTCAATATCTCTATAACAATGAGCATTAATGATTCACTGATATATTTTTTATATTTCCAATAATATTCACGACAACTTTGATAATCACGATGTCGAAGACAGTCACAGCATCATTACGAATATCGCGCCAATTAAAAAATCTATTTTGAACACATAATTTGTGTAAATAACACCAACATTTCTCAACCATTGGGTCAGAGCATTTCCATCCTGACCGCATATATGGGCTTTCACACAAATTTTCAGCCCCAGGAACTGTTCCCGATAGATCAAATGACAGCTGCAACTTTCTGTTCAGGTTTCATCCCCCCAATCAGAGCATTCAAATTAACTTGTGCATTCGCAATTAATAGCAAAACCACTGCAAAATATCCACAGCCAGACATATCACTATACATTTAAATTTACATTTCTCAACAACTACGGAATGGTTATACACCAATTAAGCAACAGCCACTTCCATGAAGCAACATCTACCTCCCTGCCAAACTTGGTGTAAGTCCAGTGGTTCAGGCTGTAGGTGTAGATAGATAGATAGATAGATAGATAGATAGATAGATAGATAGATAGATAGATAGATAGATAGATAGATAGATAGATAGATAGATATCCTAAACACAAAATAAATTAACTGACACCTGACTTCAGCAGCTGCAGAATGCAATTCATCCAGTTAAAACAAGATGAGACTGAAATGGGTGGGATAAATAGAATACTAGGAGGAAAGCCAACCCAACAGGAGCATGGAACTGAGATAGAGAACAAAGCCATTGATTGGATATAATACTTCTCTTTCCCAACAGAAATCGGAACACATCTGTAGGTGAGGCTTAAAAAAACATTATCAAATTGATTTTTGAAGTGTTAAAGTCCAGAATTAGTGATTTAGCCAAAGCAGAGAAACATATTGTAGGAGAGTAGGGTCTGCAATCCTATGATCACCCAGATTTTTTGCTTTTGTTTCACTGGTTTACGACTTCCTCTGGCTGTGGGCCTGCCAATCAGACCCACAGCCTGGCTGTTCTCTCTCTAAATTACAACGTGTACCCTAGGTGCATTTACCAATTGGTACTGGGCCACCTTATCAGACCCTGTAACTCAGGGCATAGGTGCACCCAGGGCCTACCAGGGGCTGAAGCATGTATTATGCCACCCCTGGCTGGCCTCCTAAATTTGACACAACTGGCTGCCTGACAGCTGGGGCAAAGTCGTGTAATCACCCTTTGCTGTAGATATAGTATACCTATATCTAACACTTACCCTCTGAGGACAGAGGCACAGAGATACGAGGCTTTCCAGCGCACCAGGACACTTTGACCAGCGTAAGAAGCTTCCAGTCAACCCCTCGCCGCACCTGCTCCGCGGGTGCCGCATCGCTGCTGGGTCCCAGCGTCAGCAGCTCTTTGGGAGGAGACGCGAAGGAGTGTTAGCGGCAAGGCGGTAAGGGGCGCGAGGCATCAGCAGGGCTGCAAGCGTGCAGGGACTTCATTTCCCAGAAGTCCCTGCAAGACCAAGGAAGAGCTTCCGGTCCGCTATCCCTGCTGGCCCGCCCCCCGCCCATCCAAGGTATTGAAAAACGTTGTTGTTCTGACCAACTGTGGGACACTTACCCTCTGAGGACAGAGGCACAGAGATACGAGGCTTTCCAGTGCACCAGGACACTTTGACCAGCGTAAGAGGCTTCCAGTCAAATCCTCGCCGCACCCGCTCCGCGGGTGCCGCTTCGCTGCTGGGTCTCAGCGTCAGCAGCTCTTTGGGAGGAGACGCGAAGGAGTGTTAGCGGCAAGGCGGTAAGGGGCGCGAGGCATCAGCAGGGCTGCGAGCGTGCAGGGACTTCATTTCCCAGAAGTCCCTGCAAGACCAAGGAAGAGCTTCCGGTCCGCTCTCCCTGCTGGCCCGCCCCCCGCCCATCCAAGGTATTGAAAAACGTTGTTGTTCTGACCAACTGTGGGACACTTACCCTCTGAGGACAGAGGCACAGAGATACGAGGCTTTCCAGCGCACCAGGACACTTTGACCAGCGTAAGAGGCTTCCAGTCAACCCCTCGCCACACCCGCTCCGCGGGTGCCGCTTCGCTGCTGGGTTTCAGCGTCAGCAGCTCTTTGGGAGGAGACGCGAAGGAGTGTTAGCGGCAAGGCGGTAAGGGGCGCGAGGCATCAGCAGGGCTGCGAGCGTGCAGGGACTTCATTTCCCAGAAGTCCCTGCAAGACCAAGGAAGAGCTTCCGGTCCGCTCTCCCTGCTGGCCCGCCCCCCGCCCATCCAAGGTATTGAAAAACGTTGTTGTTCTGACCAACTGTGGGACACTTACCCTCTGAGGACAGAGGCACAGAGATACGAGGCTTTCCAGCGCACCAGGACACTTTGACCAGCGTAAGAGGCTTCCAGTCAACCCCTCGCCACACCCGCTCCGCGGGTGCCGCTTCGCTGCTGGGTTTCAGCGTCAGCAGCTCTTTGGGAGGAGACGCGAAGGAGTGTTAGCGGCAAGGCGGTAAGGGGCGCGAGGCATCAGCAGGGCTGCGAGCGTGCAGGGACTTCATTTCCCAGAAGTCCCTGCAAGACCAAGGAAGAGCTTCCGGTCCGCTCTCCCTGCTGGCCCGACCCCCGCCCTTTCTGCCCCTCCTATAAAAAGCTATCTAACTCCCGCAGCGCGGGACGCAGCCCGGGCTAAGAGTGGGCAAAGAGCGGGCCGTTTGAGGCCGTTCGAGGACTGCGAGGACTGGACTGGCCCACCCCTCTTAGCTCAATATTTTTGGCAGCTAAATCATTAATTGAGGGGAAATAGACCTATCCTCGTCACAGTGCCCCAGTGCTGTGGATCCAAGGGTAACCCGTAGCAAGTCTTCTAAACGTGGGTCTCTAATCAGTGGCCCCATGGATGACTTTATAACCCGCACCAACATAGCCATAGACGAAGAAATATCTAAGCTTCAAACCCGGGTCTCGCTAGAACTAGATGCCGCAAGAAGAGTGTCCCAAGTAATTGCACTTTCCAAGAAATCCTCCCTAGGTCACATAGCCACTTCCGTTACCCCTGAGCGCCCAGCCCGCCCACATTGCATAGTCGCTCAGGTAGATGTTCACCACTCACCGACCCCGGCTACTCCCCAACCTGCCCCAGGAAGAAATGACGTGGAGACTCCATTGACACCTCTTAGTGTGCACATCCCTGCTCCCATTGTATCTCTCCCGAATCTGTCTCATAATATCTCCAGTGGCAAACAACCAAAGAGGAAACGCAATTCTCGCTCAGCTTATTTCCGTAAGAAAGCGAAAATTGCTGTTCCAAAAGATCTGCCCATGAAAAACATCACAGCATCTAATGCTGGAGCTGAGTTCATCCCTAATACCCAGTCATGTAGTGAGGGACAGGGAAAAAATCCATCTATTCCCCTCCTCAATACTACAGCAGGCGAGGACCCTGAAGTAGACGGGCTAACCAATAACAATAAAGAATTTATAGAGGTAGTTTGGGACACACTTAAAAAACTTTTGTCACCTCTGGACCTAAGACTATCTAGGATAGAAAATAACTTGTTAGAAATGGAGAAGAGTATTATTGCGCTGGCCACTCTTGGGTTGAAAAGTCTGGAAAACCAGGGCATTATTGCAGCTGACCCAATGCCACAACCTACCGCACCCCAAACCAACCTAGCTTCCTCTTCAGTACTACCTACAATAAAACCTGTCCCTAAACCAAGGACAGTCACGGTGGAGCAAGCTCGCGTTAAAGCAAAGGCTTCTCCACGAGGCTCCACACGTAACTTGCAACATCCCAAACACGAAACACCAATTAGACCGATTCCTAGTGAAACCCAGGTCCCTCCAGTTAAAGACAACTTTAGAGGTGGCTATATTGATCTTCCCCCAGAGGCAAACGACTATGTCGTTGTCTTGACGGGTGTTCCAACGTTAGGAAATGGCCAATCTGAAAATCACTGGTCGCTTAAAAATAAAATAATGCACTGGTTAAATGTTAACAGACCAATCCCCAATGGCAGAAGAAGTAGGGTATTAATGGTTCGCAGAACTCCCTGGGTAGGGCCAACGCTGAAATCCAGTCCGGGGGACTGCATAGTAGTGACCTTCGAAGATCCACATACGGCGCACCACATTTGTAGTTGGCCCGGTAATGATGACTCCTTAGTCAAACCCAAGCTACTATCCTTTTTCTATCCTCCCCGACCTAGCTGTAATCAGGGGGACAATTGGACATTGGTCCAGCACCTCCAACGGCCGAATAGGTCCCGGGGTCACAGGGAGACCCTGCTTCATTGGAATGGCCTCTCTACCTATAATAGATTTGGTGGTTTAGAGGAGGTGGATTGACTCCCTGTGCAAGCAGCCAAGCAACCCCGAAGGGAATTCTTAACTTTGCAAAGGCATCATTCCACTGATTGTCCTGCCCCTGAGTCTGTAACAAGCCGAGTAGGACGATCCAACAACGCAAGGGTTGATGGGGTGACAACGTCATTGGACATAATAGCAAATTATAACAGGGAAGATTGGCAAAACCTGCTCTGCGGGACCCCCCCTGCATCTACTTCTCTTGAACAGTCGGATCCTACCTGCCTTGCCCACTATGTGACCTCCAGTCTTCATCAAATCGAGCCACTTGTGAGGACTTCAAAACCTATGGATGCGACTGTTCCTCTTATGCCCATGCCTATTGACCCCACCAAGGTCTCTCCACCAGCTGACTCTGTCTTAAAAATTCTATCTTGGAATGTGGCTGGTCTTGGTCGTAACTTTGACATCCCCGAATGGAACGACTTCCTGGAACCCTTTCACATCTGCCTCTTACAGGAAACCTGGTGTTTGGAGCCAAGACACCGAGTGGGATTCTCCACCTTTTTTATCCCCGCAGTCCAGGAACATGGATCCAAAGGTCGCCCGTCAGGCGGCCTTATTATATGGATTAGTATTGCTCTGGGCTTCAGGGTAAAAGAAAGAAACACCCAATCATCGGATCTCCAGTGGCTAACGATAACACACAAAGGGGGAAGAAGTATGGAAGTCTTTAACATCTACCTGAGGGGTGCCAAAGGCGGTGCATCCCATCTACCATCCACAGGTCTAAACCGCAACCTGGCTGCCTGCGATGCAGATTCCCATATAATGCTTGCAGGGGATCTCAACTGCTGTTTTGAGCCCTTGGCCAGCGAAGATATCTTGGACACTTTTGAGGAGGACACCAGGAGAGGTATTCCTATTCTGAATCTTGACCCGATTCCCAAATGGTCGCAAAACGTAATAGAGATCAATGCCCTGTGCATGGAGCATAATTTGCGACCGACAAATGGCCGATCCAAATCTGACCATATGGGTGCTCACACTTATAACAGACAAGACCACACGTCTAGGATTGATTATATCATGCTTACTTACAATCTCTGGCAACACCACCTAGATATGGAGGTTATAGTGTCGGGTGATAGCGACCACAACCCCTTATCGCTATCTATTTCATCTCCTTGGCAGGATGGAAGGCAAGGCCTAACCGGTCATAAGTGGAAATCCTCCCATGAATTAGTCCCCACAAACTGTAGCAGGCGCTTAAAATGGGCAAAAGTCTTAGCCGATGATACAAGGATGGCCCAAGCCGGGACAATTTTGGAAGAGGTGGAGCCCCGGATGATCACTTTAAGCCAAACCGATAACAAGATCCTACCTCTATTCACTGAGACTGTACTGGCGCTGAGTGACTTATTTATTGTTCCCCAAACCGCTCGAAGGGGTCTCTCGAAAACATTGCCTAAACAGTCAGACAAGTGGTATACTCCAAAATGTCGTGAGGCTAAGAAGGAACTTGTTGTGACATTAAAGTCCAAAGACGCAGTTGCTATCAGGGCTGCAAGAAAATTTTACAAAAAAATCATAATTGAAGCTAAACAGATTTATGATTTTAACTTTTGGGGAGATCTAGTAGAGGCCAGCACTAGGAAGGATGCCAAGAGGTTTTGGGACCTATTAAGATCCAGGGAAAAGCCCATTGACCAGCAGCTAACTTGTAACATTACAGGGGGTGTATGGTTCGACCACTTTTCACAACTGTACTCTGCTCCTCCAGGCCCAGCCCAGGTAGCTTGCCCACCCATGTGTTTTACAACTAACCTCCCGTGTTATGATGGCCTATTTACCAACTTAGAAGTAGAAAAAGCAATCCAATGCATTGTCTCGAACAAAGCAGCGGGTCCTGACGGAATCCCAGGAGACCTAATCAAGAATTACCCATCTCCTTGGAGTAGATTAATTGCCTCGCTTTTGAATGAAGTGATGTTGGGTGGAGTCTTTCCTGACTCATGGAGGGGCGCTGAGGTCGTACCTATTTTTAAAAAAGGCTCTAGGGACGACCCAGCGAACTACCGTCCAATTAGTTTATTAGACTCTTCTCAAAAGGTAGCAGGGAAGGTGGTATTGGGCAGGATCATCGAGTGGGCAGACGAAAATCATATCCCGTCAGATCTCCAAGCGGGCTTCAGAACAGGAACAGGCACAATCGAGCAGACGTTCCGCCTTCTAATGATCTATTGGAAAGTGGTGGTGCTGGGAGGGGGCAGTCTGTATTTAGTCTTCATTGACCTGCGGACTGCCTTCGACCTGGTACCACGCGCGCTTCTATGGAACGTCCTCGATGGGTTAGGCCTCCCTTCCTATTTGCTGTCGCTGCTTGTAAAATTCCACGATAGGAATTTTGCCCAAATTAGATGGGGTGCACAGGGAGAGAAAACACCTCGTATCCCCGTGGACAGAGGCGTCCGCCAGGGGTGTGTGCTTGCCCCCACTCTGTTCTCTCTTTATATTAACGGAGTGGTGGAGCATCTTCTACAACAACCATCAGACGCACCCACCCTGGCTGGAAGGAAGATCCCAACGCTCCTGTTCGCGGACGATACCCTCCTAATTTCAAAATCACCGATGGGCATCCAATCGCTGCTTTCCAGCTTTCAAACCTTCTGTAATGAAAGGGGTTTGGCCATAAATATAGGCAAAACTAAGTTTTTAGTCCTCAACCCGCCGAAAAAATCTGTTTATCCCCCGGTCCTAGATTCTGTTCCACTTGATCGCGTGAAAGAATTTGATTACCTGGGTATACGCATCAGTGACACCATGAGCTGGAAGGCACACCACCAAAAAGTCTTCCTTACCCACAAAAGGGTGGCAGGTGCGCTGCTCAAGGAGCAGCGAGCATCATCATCAAAACCTATTGGGGCTCCCCTAGATATCTATAGGGCAAGGGTTGTAAGCGCGGCACTTTACGGTGCTGAGCTGTGGGGCACTGTTGGACCTAGTTTACCCAAGTCTACATAAGGTAGCTTGGCACAGTAGTGGCTACAGCTAACTCAAGGCGTTGGTTAAGTGCTTACAAGTCTCACTCACAGTAACTCAGTGATGAACCACTAAAATAAAAGACACAACACCAATGTTGGGAAAATACCAGTACCTTTTATAAAAATAAAGTTCTTTTCTTGTTATGCTTTTAGACAGGTATAATACACAATTAATTTACACCTTGTTCATGAAACTCAAATCACACTTCAATACTTTTCCCGGTCAGATTATAAGAATCAAGGGTACATTTGTGGTCAGTTGCTGTTCAGGTCACAATACACTTCACTACTATATGATTACAGAAAGGAAAGTGCAGTCTAATATTTCAATATGTTTTTAAACAACTCATAAACAAGTACATTACCCCACAGCTCTTAGGTATCTGCTCAACTCAACAGACCTCTACTGGATGTAGATCTTCACAGCATAACCCACCAGTTATGTAGCTAAAAGGAAGACACAGTAGTATTAACAAGGCTCCCCTCTAGTTAATTTACAGGCTACACCTTTCTGGTAGAGGACCTACTCCCTCAATTAACAATAGTCTGTAAGGGTTTTTACTCAGGAACCCTGTGGTTCCCTGCACACCTTCCACCTCTCTCCTCTGAGCCAATTATTGGATATTTTAATATGGGCTGGGCAGTTCACTAGCCCACTTCCTCGAGTCAGGCTCCCTGGGTCTTTTCAGTTAATCGCCGGGGGTGTAACCTCACTGTCCCGGTTCCTAGGCACTCGGTGCTGCCGCCTCCCGCTCCCACACTACCCGGCTTACTTGGGGTTTGTAGGCGTGTCAGCGGGTGTGTTCTCTTCGCGCGGCGGCGATGGGGCCTGGAAGCAGTCGGGGCTGACGGGGAAAGACAGGAAAGGCTTTCCCAGCCCGAGGCTCCCTACCACGACGTCCGCTGCGGCGCTTCTGCCTCCTCCGAGGGGTCCGATGACTGGAGCTCCGACGCGGCGCTCCTCTGGTGACGCGTCCGGTTCTCTTCAGGCGGCACACTTTACCACCGGGCATGCGCGGAAGCGCTCGCTCTTCTCCCGCCTCTGCACGGCCGCTCACAGGAAGGACGCTGCTCACCTCGGGGTCGCTGCTCTTCTGGGCCTGCCCCACCCTAGGCCCCTCCTGCCTCCACAGTAGCGTTCACGCTCAGGACATGCGCGGAAGCACTTTCTTCGTCAATTACCGCGGCCGGTGCCCCCGGGGTCCCACAGCCGATCGAAGCAGCGCCGCTGCTCCTCCTCAGTCACTTCCCTCACCGGCTTCACAGGAAGGATGTGCTCACGCAGCGCCCTAGCTCCTCAGGTCATACAAGGCTCCACAGTCCCCCGACCTCACCAGGGCACGTCAAGGGGTTCACAGCTGTTCCTTCACGCTGGTAGGTGCAGCGCTGGGCAGGGGAAGTGAGAATGATCTTCAGTAAGAGTGTCCTGTCAGCTTTCACTGGGATGCAGGTTAAGAAGGGTCTCCCTTCACACTCAGGTAGCTGTTCTTCTCAGCAATTGATGTATGGGGAGGGATTGGTCAGAGGCTAGAGGGGGAACGTCCCTCTGAAGTGACTGTCTGCCTCCAAGACAAACTAGCTGCTCTCAGTGCGTCCACCTCCTCTCACCACTGCCTCACTCCTCCACTCTTGGGTCAGCACAAAATGGCTGCTGGTCACTGGCCTTATATAGGGTGGCCTGAGACCTGCAGAAGTCTCTAGTTGATTCTAGAAAGTTCCCTAATGTTAGCCTATGGGCCTGTCCTACAGTAGTGTCCGTTATGGCAGTTGGTGGACACCATTTTAGGTTTCTGGAGCTCCCTAGATTTTCAAGGGGCCTGACTAGGCCTCACAGGTTATGAGGGAAAAATGGCGTCATCGCCAAGGAACACCTAGCCCCCTGACAGCATTGAAAAATCCTGATGGACATATGTAAAAATAAAAATAGAAACTCTGGGAGGCTAAGGGGGACAAAAATAAATAATCATGGTTAGAGTATCCCCGGAAGCAGACAGGTCTAACAGGCACTCAAAGAGTTGACACTCTGGCCCACCTTGAGAACAACTTCCATAAAGACCTAATGGGTTTGCCCCACAGCACGCCAACAATCCCATTGCTGATAGATGCAGGTACCCGGGCAATCTGCGACCAAGCGAAACTACGCCCACTCCTGTTATGGTCCAGAATCTGGAATGTGCAGGAATTAAGTAGTTACGCAGATGCTTTGAACGACATCTTGTCATTACCGGGTTCTCATAAGATCATCTGGCTCAGGGAGGTTAAAAAGCTGCTCTACAAATTAGGCCTAGGAGAGGCTTGGTCCAACAAATCTGCACCCACGAAACAACAGCTAAAGAAGGTCTATTGGGCATGGGTAGACAGTGAGAGGGCCCGAAGCACAAACCATTGTAAATCTGTAGTTCTGTTTCTGTCAGCCAAAGAGTTACCGTTAACGGAACCTTATCTAGACACCATTCAGAGCTCAAGGGACAAAGCACTGTACATCAAGTTCAGGTTGGGGGTGCTTCCATTATGTGAGTTCACGTCCACTTGGAAACCGCCCGCTCAAACTGTACCCTATTGCCCCTTTTGTGACCTAACGGTAGAGTCTGTGTCCCACATGTTGTTCGAATGTAGTGTCTATGTAGCCCCGAGACGTAGGTGGTTGAAGCCTCTTTGCAGAAGTCTGGGAACTCGCTCTCACTTGGAAGCCCTGCGTATTTTACGCACAGATGCAAGACCCTTCTTTTCCACTTGCATGGCAAAATTTTTGGGTTGGGCTTGGCGTCTAAGAACTGCAAGAAAACTGTTAATCCAGTGAACGAGCCCACCCACCCAATATGCTGTTTCGGATAAGAAATGTTTTTATGTTGATGATTGTTGTTAAAAAATTTTTTTAAAGATGTGTAAATGTTTTTATGATATGTTTTTATCGAATAAAGCTACTACTACTACATTATATCTAACCCTAAAATGGACACGCAGATTCCTATCAGTCACTCCTATGGCAGGCCTTAACAATCCTGAAGGCAGAGTGCTTGGAATCGTGTGAGATGGTGCTCTGGCATGAGCTGAGCCTGTCTGCAGCTTGCGGAACCAAGTCCTATTAGCTGTTCCATGATATCGCATACCATATACTCTTAAGTGCATTATAATCCTTGCGGTTAAATGCTATCTTTGGTATTGCTTTATCAAAACATGTCGAGTAAGGTGTCATACGAATTGGAATACTAACCCCTCGCCAACTCTGGCGACGGGGTTAGCATTCCACCCTTCTAGAGGGACACGACATGTATGTAACTGTGAACCCCGGTTAAAGTTAACTGAAGCCTCAGCTCCACAAAATGGATGCTGCCACCACAGACACAAGTCTGACCCCCTGCAGCTGGGAGCCCTTCCAGCGAGGGGAGCCTGGACAAAGGGTTTCCTGTCGAGGGCGGTGCTAGCACCGTCCCAGACAGGGTTTTGTGTATCCTGGGTAGGCAGGGCTTTACAGGAAGGTGACTGCTGAGTGGCACCCCGGAGCTCACTACGCATAGGCCGGTCAGAACCAGTTCCAGGGGCACACCAGCCCCTGGCCTGGGGAAAGTCCGGCATGGGAGAGGGGTGTAACCACCCCCCTCCTAGTCCCACCCATAGGCAGGACCTAGTCACCGGGTCAGCCCCCTTTTTTAGTATAAAGATGGGAGCGGGCCCCCTGTTCAAATTAGATCATCTTTGGAATCAAGACACGACTTTCTGCGAAAGGACATCAAGATTTCTTCTTCAAGATTCTCCCTTGTGGCTAAGGAGTAGTCACCCTGCATCAAGCGGGCACCATCCTAAGAACACTGCGGTCTGCTGCAAGTCCTTCCTCCGGAATCCGACGACCCAGCTCGACGAGACCCGGCTTCCCTGGCACCTCTGACCTCTACTCACCTCTACAGCAAAGCTGAGAACTGTGAGTGCAACGAGACCTCGAGGGACCGACGATCGCCAAGACTGCACGACTTCTTTGCAACAAGCCCACCGAGTCCTCCACTGGTGAGTGCTTTGGGGTCCGAGAAGCCCCAACCCTGAGCAGCTCCAGCACCGAAGATCAGCCCTCCAGCATCTCCACGATCTGCGTGGGGCCCTTCTGCTTTTGCCTGCTCACCGCGTTGTTTGGCTACTAGCCGGCTGGCTTGTGGCCTTCTTAACGACGCCCGACAACATCACTGCTGCTGGTCTGGTTGCTCCAGACTGGCCCTTGCTTCCTTCTTCAAGAGAGGCACCCCGGACCCTCCTGGTCCACTCCAGACGCCATTTTGAGTCCACCGCGTGGGCTTGAATTTGCCAAGGCTTTGTTGCCCAATCCTGGGTCCAGCGACGCCGACAGCTTCATCCATCGTGGGACAGCTCGCTCCTCCATCCTGGTCGCCGACAACGCCTCCTGGTCCGTGAGATCTGCGAGCACAGCGTCACCCACTCACCTAGTCGAGGTGACTACCATCCGGTGCCCTCCTGGTGCCACCTGACTACTGGCTAGTAGTCACGAACTTGGTCCCCTCTGCTTTCAGGTGTCTTCTATCATCGATCCAGGCTTGGATCCATCGAACTTTCTTCACTGGTCGCCTGCCAGCAACTTCTTTCTTCCAGGCTCCTGGTCCGTCAACGAGGATTCCCGACGTCTTTTGAGACATATGCAGCTGCAGCCCCTGGGCTAGGTAACTTCGGCATTTTGGTGCCCCAGCATAGCCTCACTATCCAAGTGTCAGGATCCACTTTCGTTTTCCTCCTACCAGGTCGGGTTCGCCCGAGAACACTAACTTTCTGAAATCTAGCTACCATAGACTTTGTCCCGCATCACGCGTGAGAGTGCACACTCTGCACCCGAGTCCCCTAGGCCTCCTAGAAGTAATCTGAAGATTCTATAGTCAAGACCTAGCGATTCCAAAGCCTATTAGTACTGTACTTACCTGCTAGTAATTTTGCATTCCACTTTCAGAGTATATGGTTTTCCGTGCCCCTCGGGCATTTGTATATACTGTGCTAACTTAAGTATTTTCGGAAGAGTTTTGTTTTGTGCTTAGTACCCTGTCCTCATAAAGAGTCCAGGGCTGTTGTGATTTTAATAAATGCACTGTTTATTTTCATAACACTTGTGTGGTGTCCTTTCACTGGGTGTTCAAGGGGTACATGTGTGGTATAACAGCTGGCTTAACACACCCTCTCGAGTCTTTAGCCTTAGACTGCTCGTATCCATGCTACTAGGATAGCTGGTCTATAAGGTTGACTTACAACCAATCATCAATAAGGGTTGTTTGGACTGATACAAAGTGCTCACTAGAATAGTGAACATTATATATCAGGCCAACTTCTCACATTGGTGAGCAGCGGTTGGGATTTGAGCTTGCTGTTGTTCTACCACACGTATCCTAAGAATATCTTGTTGAAAAATCACATAAGTACTGTTAGGTACATATAACTTAGCTTAGAATACTCTGAGTTCTACTGAACCAGCTGTTGCAGCTCCTCAAGGCTTAGCACACCTTGGCTGCAACTCTTAGCAAGCGATCAGTAGGTAAACACATAGTGTAGGTAGGTGCATCACTTACACCACACTAGAATCAGCATGTCAGTCACAGGAGGAAACCCTGAGTCTCCCCTTGTGTCAGAAGACCTTCCACAGGTCACTTCCAGATATGCTGCTCTTAGTTTCCAGGAGATGAGACAAGTGTGTACCTCCAGGAAGCTAAAACAGGGGTCTAACCCCACAATCCCATTTCTGATAGGTCTCTTAGAGACTTATGATGCTAGAAAGGCTGAGAAACTTCTTAGCTCTTCTCATCCAGAAGGGGACATGCCAGCCCTAGAAGGAACCAGGGGTGACCCAGATCTCATCCACCTCTCAGGTGAGGAGGATGATGATCAGGAGACATCTGGGGATGAGGCAGACAAAGGTCCAGAAGTAGTTAGTCAGCTAACTAGGGACAACTTAAGCAGGCATGAGAGTGACACTAGGAGAGCCCGAGGACCTCTCTCAGGCCAGCTTAACATTGGGAATGGACGAGTTAGGTCTCTCTCAAGAGGCTCTAACAGATCCAATCGAACCAATGGCTCTCAGGCCTCTGCTCTGAGGAGGATGACCTCCCCTCAGAGGAGAGTTTATGAAGCCAAGGAAAGGGAAGTCAATCTGAGGATTGCCAGGGAAGAACTTGCCCTGGCCAAAGAGAGACTTGCCTTTGCTAGAGAGCAGGAATTGAGTGGGTCAAAACCCACTGGTGGCAGCATTATACCTAGCAATAGGGAAAGGAGTTTTGATACAAAACACCTAAATAAGATAGTGCCCCCCTTTAAGCAAGGGGATGACATCCACAAATTGATTACTGCTTTGGAGAGAGCCTGCACTGTGCAGGGTGTTTCCCAGACTCAGTGGGCAGCTATCTTGTGGCTCTCCTTTGAAGGTAAAGGTAGAGATAAGCTCCTCACTACTAGAGTGGAGGATGCTAACAATTACCAAGTCTTGAAAAATACACTGGTTGATGGGTTTGGCCTAACCACTGAGCAGTACAGGGTGCTGTTCAGGGATACCCAGAAAACTCAGTCTCAAGATTGGTCTGATTTTGTAGATTGTGCCACTAAGGCTTTTGAGGGCTGGTTGCTGGGCAGTAAGGTTACTGATTTTACAGGATTGTACAATTTGATGATGAGAGAACAAATTTTAAACAATTGTCAGAACCAGTTGTTGCATCAGCATCTTGTTGACTCAGATCTGACCTCTCCCCAAGAATTGGGAAAGAAGGCAGACAGATGGGTCAGAACAAGAGTTAAGCAGAACCAGGGCCAGAATCAAGGTGGTCAGAAGAAAGCAGACCAGAAGGGTAAAGGTTCTAAAGGGGAACAAAATGACCAGAAGTCTTCGTCAGGTCCCCAACAACCCAAAGAGGGTGGGGGTCAGGCTCCCCAGAAAAAGAAAGATGGCCAGTCCAAAAGGTGGTGCCAATACTGTAAAAGTAAAACTCACTGGTTTGGTGAGTGCACCAAGAAAGGAGGAGGGCAGACTCCTGCCACTGCAGCCCCTAAGGCACCTGTGCCCCCTAGTACAGTCAGCAGTGGTAGTGCACCTCCCAAGGGTTTAGGTGGGTTAACCTTGGGTTCTGAGGGGTATGACAACTTAGTTGGCACACTCACTCAGGCTGTCCTTGTCTGTACAGGGGATGCAGATGCAACCCCTGATGTCAGTCCCAATACTTTGGGCAAATACAGACAGACACCTTTAATAAATGGAAGAATGGCTCAGGCCTATAGGGACACTTGTGCCAGTGTCACAATGGTGACACCTAACTTTGTGGACCCTGGACAGATCATGCCAGGTACAGATTTCCTGGTGACCAATGCAAGCAATGTCACTACCAGTCATAGTATGGCAATTGTTGCTTTCTCCTGGGGAGGGGTAAATGGCCAAAAGAAGGTTGTTGTTAGCTCAGACCTCCCAGTAGATTGTTTGTTGGGCAATGATTTGGAGTCATCACAATGGTCAGAAGTGGAGCAGAGGACTCACATGGAGATGTTAGGTTTGCCAGCACATGTGTTTGCTGTGACTAGGTCACAGGCTAGAAGATGCCCCACTGAACAGGTGCTGGATCCTGGAACAATGGACCAGACACCTTCCAAGAAGAAGAGCAGTAGGGTTAAGGCTGTGCCTTCCCCCTTGCCCCAGGTTGAGGATCAAGTCTCAGAGGAGGCTGACCTAAGAGAATTGAGGGAAACTGAGCCTAAAGAATTTGAACTTGATCAAGTTGAATTTCTGGGCTCAGGGGGACCCTCAAGAGAAGACCTGGGGAAGGAACAGTTAGACTGCCCTTCCCTTGAACCCCTCAGACAGCAGGCTGCTGCTGAGGCTGCTGGGAACGCCACAGGTACCCACAAGGTATACTGGGATGATGGACTCCTGTACACTGAGGCAAGAGACCCCAAGCCTGGCATGACCAGGAGGCTGGTTGTACCCTTGACTCAGAGAGGTTTCCTTCTCACCTTGGCCCATGAGATTCCCTTAGCAAGTCACTTAGGCCAGACAAAGACTTGGGACAGGCTTGTCTCACACTTTCACTGGCCTCACATGAATGAGGATACCAAGGAGTTTTGTCGCTCCTGTGTCACTTGCCAAGCCAGTGGTAAGTCAGGTGGCACAACAAAGGCCCCCCTTATACCAATGCCTGTGGTGGGGGTGCCCTTTGAAAGAGTGGGGATTGACATTGTTGGTCCAATGGAACCCCAGACAGCATCAGGGCACAAGTTTATACTGGTGGTAGTGGATCATGCCACCAGGTATCCTGAAGCTATTCCACTTAGGACCACTACAGCACCTGTAGTGGCAAGGGCCCTAGTTGGAGTGTTCTCCAGAGTGGGCTTCCCTAAGGAGGTTGTCTCTGACAGAGGTGCAAACTTCATGTCAAGCTACTTAACTGCTATGTGGAAGGAATGTGGTGTCAACTACAAGTTCACCACACCCTATCATCCACAATGCAATGGGCTTGTTGAAAGGTTCAACAGGACCCTAAAAGGGATGATTCATGGACTACCTGAAAAGCTCAGGCGTAGATGGGATGTCCTGATACCCTGTCTTCTGTTTGCTTACAGAGAGGTCCCACAAAAGGGGGTTGGCTACAGCCCTTTTGAACTTTTGTATGGGCATCCTGTGAGAGGCCCCCTGTGTTTGGTGAAGGAAGGATGGGAGAGACCTCTCAGAAAGCCTGCAACCAACATAGTGGACTATGTACTTGGTCTCCGCTCCAGGATGGCTGAGTATATGGAGAAGGCATCTGAAAACCTTAAGGCCAGTCAAGAACTTCAAAAAGCTTGGCATGACCAAAAGGCTGTCCTGACTGTTTACCAGCCTGGACAGAAGGTGTGGGTGTTGGAGCCAGTGGCCCCAGCAGCACTCAAAGACAAATGGTCTGGGCCCCACACAATTCTTGAGCAAAAGGGAGAGGTCACCTACCTGGTGGACCTTGGAACTCCCAGGAGTCCCCACAGGGTACTCCATGTCAACAGGCTCAAAGCATATGTCGACAGGAAGGACATGAGCTTGCTCATGGCCATTGATGAGGGACAGGAGGAAGAGAGTGACCCTCTCCCAGACCTGCTCACTCAGAATCCTGATGATGGGTCAGTAGATGGTGTTGTCTTTTGTGGCAGCCTCTCTGAACATCAACAGAAAGACTGTAAACAGGTTCTTCAGTCTTTCAGACATATGTTCTCTCTGACACCCAGTCAGACCAATTGGTGTACCCATGAGGTTGACACTGGTGACAGCTTGCCAGTTAAGAGTAAAATCTACAGGCAGCCTGATCATGTTAGAGACTGCATAAAAACTGAAGTGCAGAACATGTTGGAGTTGGGAGTCATTGAACCCTCAGATAGCCCTTGGGCTTGTCCAGTAGTTCTAGTGCCAAAACCTCACACCCAGGATGGTAAGAGAGAGATGAGGTTCTGCGTAGACTACAGGGGTCTCAATGCAGTCACTAAGACTGATGCCCACCCAATACCAAGGGCAGATGAGCTGATAGATAGATTGGCTTCTGCCAACTACTTGAGCACATTTGACCTGACAGCTGGGTATTGGCAAATCAGGTTAGCTGAGGATGCCAAGCCCAAGACAGCATTTTCAACCCCTGGTGGGCATTATCAATTTGTGGTAATGCCATTTGGTCTGAAAAATGCACCTGCCACCTTCCAAAGGTTGGTGAATCATGTTCTCACTGGGCTGGATGACTTCTGTGCAGCATATCTAGATGATATTGCTGTCTTTAGCTCCACCTGGGAGGATCACCTGGTCCACCTGAGGAAAGTGTCAGAGGCTCTGCAAGCAGCAGGCCTCACTATCAAGGCCACCAAGTGCCAGATAGGGCAGACACAGGTTGTATACCTGGGCCACCTTGTAGGTGGAGGCCAGGTTCAGCCACTGGAGAGCAAAATACAGTCAATCAGGGACTGGGCTCCACCAACCACCCAGACTCAGGTTCGAGCTTTCTTGGGCCTGACTGGTTACTACAGAAAGTTTGTCAGGAACTATGGATCAATTGTGACTCCATTAAATGAACTGACAAGTAAGAAAATGCCAAAAAAGGTTCAGTGGACAGCAGGCTGTCAAAAAGCATTCGATGACCTAAAGCAGGCCATGTGCACAGCACCTATCCTCAAGAGTCCAGACTACTCCAAACCATTCATTGTCCAAACAGATGCTTCTGAGTTGGGTGTGGGAGCTGTTCTATCTCAACTGAATTTTGATGGTCAAGACCAGCCCATTGCTTTCATAAGCAGAAGGCTGACCCCCAGAGAGAAGAATTGGTCAGCTATTGAGAGGGAGGCCTTTGCTGTGGTTTGGGCCCTGAAGAAGCTGAGGCCATACTTGTTTGGCACTCACTTCAAGATTCAGACCGACCATAAGCCCCTCTTGTGGCTAAATCAGATGAAGGGTGAAAACCCCAAACTGCTTAGGTGGTCCATTTCCCTACAGGGGATGGACTTTTCCAGTGGAACATAGACCTGGTACTGATCATGGCAATGCCGATGGGCTCTCCAGATATTTCCACTTAGAACAAGAAGACTCACCTGGTCAAGGTTAGCTTATTGTCCCAAAGTTTGGGGGGGGGGTCATGTAGGAGAGTAGGGTCTGCAATCCTATGATCACCCAGATTTTTTGCTTTTGTTTCACTGGTTTACGACTTCCTCTGGCTGTGGGCCTGCCAATCAGACCCACAGCCTGGCTGTTCTCTCTCTAAATTACAACGTGTACCCTAGGTGCATTTACCAATTGGTACTGGGCCACCTTATCAGACCCTGTAACTCAGGGCATAGGTGCACCCAGGGCCTACCAGGGGCTGAAGCATGTATTATGCCACCCCTGGCTGGCCTCCTAAATTTGACACAACTGGCTGCCTGACAGCTGGGGCAAAGTCGTGTAATCACCCTTTGCTGTAGATATAGTATACCTATATCTAACCCTAAAATGGACACGCAGATTCCTATCAGTCACTTCTATGGCAGGCCTTAACAATCCTGAAGGCAGAGTGCTTGGAATCGTGTGAGATGGTGCTCTGGCATGAGCTGAGCCTGTCTGCAGCTTGCGGAACCAAGTCCTAATAGCTGTTCCATGATATCGCATACCATATACTCTTAAGTGCATTATAATCCTCGCGGTTAAATGCTATCTTTGGTATTGCTTTATCAAAACATGTGGAGTAAGGTGTCATACGAATTGGAATACTAACCCCTCGCCAACTCTGGCGACGGGGTTAGCATTCCACCCTTCTAGAGGGACACGACATGTATGTAACTGTGAACCCCGGTTAAAGTTAACTGAAGCCTCAGCTCCACAAAATGGATGCTGCCACCACAGACACGAGTCTGACCCCCTGCAGCTGGGAGTCCTTCCAGCGAGGGGAGCCTGGACAAAGGGTTTCCTGTCGAGGGCGGTGCTAGCACCGTCCCAGACAGGGTTTTGTGTATCCTGGGTAGGCAGGGCTTTACAGGAAGGTGACTGCTGAGTGGCACCCCGGTGCTCACTACGTATAGGCCGGTCAGAACCAGTTCCAGGGGCACACCAGCCCCTGGCCTGGGGAAAGTCCGGCATGGGAGAGGGGTGTAACCACCCCCCTCCTAGTCCCACCCATAGGCAGGACCTAGTCACCGGGACAAGCCCCCTTTTATAGTATAAAGATGGGAGCGGGCCCCCTGTTCAAATTAGATCCTCTTTGGAATCAAGACACGACTTTCTGCGAAAGGACATCAAGATTTCTTCTTCAAGATTCTCCCTTGTGGCTAAGGAGTAGTCACCCTGCATCAAGCGGGCACCATCCTAAGAACACTGTGGTCTGCTGCAAGTCCTTCCTCCGGAATCCGACGACCCAGCTCGACGAGACCCGGCTTCCCTGGCACCTCTGACCTCTACTCACCTCTACAGCAAAGCTGAGAACTGTGAGTGCAACGAGACCTCGAGGGACCGACGATCGCCAAGACTGCACGACTTCTTTGCAACAAGCCCACCGAGTCCTCCACTGGTGATTGCTTTGGGGTCCGAGAAGCCCCAACCCTGAGCAGCTCCAGCACCGAAGATCAGCCCTCCAGCATCTCCACGATCTGCGTGGGGCCCTTCTGCTTTTGCCTGCTCACCGCGTTGTTTGGCTACTAGCCGGCTGGCTTGTGGCCTTCTTAACGACGCCCGACGACATCACTGCTGCTGGTCTGGTTGCTCCAGACTGGCCCTTGCTTCCTTCTTCAAGAGAGGCACCCCGGACCCTCCTGGTCCACTCCAGACGCCATTTTGAGTCCACCGCGTTGGCTTGAATTTGCCAAGGCTTTGTTGCCCAATCCTGGGTCCAGCGACGCCGACAGCTTCATCCATCGTGGGACAGCTCGCTCCTCCATCCTGGTCGCCGACAACGCCTCCTGGTCCGTGAGATCTGCGAGCACAGCGTCACCCACTCACCTAGTCGAGGTGACTACCATCCGGTGCCCTCCTGGTGCCACCTGACTACTGGCTAGTAGTCACGAACTTGGTCCCCTCTGCTTTCAGGTGTCTTCTATCATCGATCCAGGCTTGGATCCATCGAACTTTCTTCACTGGTCGCCTGCCAGCAACTTCTTTCTTCCAGGCTCCTGGTCCATCAACGAGGATTCCCGACGTCTTTTGAGACATATGCAGCTGCAGCCCCTGGGCTAGGTAACTTCGGCATTTCGGTGCCCCAGCATAGCCTCACTATCCAAGTGTCAGGATCCACTTTCGTTTTCCTCCTACCAGGTCGGGTTCGCCCGAGAACACTAACTTTCTGAAATCTAGCTACCATAGACTTTGTCCCGCATCACGCGTGAGAGTGCACACTCTGCACCCGAGTCCCCTAGGCCTCCTAGAAGTAATCTGAAGATTCTATAGTCAAGACCTAGCGATTTCAAAGCCTATTAGTACTGTACTTACCTGCTAGTAATTTTGCATTCCACTTTCAGAGTATATGGTTTTCCGTGCCCCTCGGGCATTTGTATATACTGTGCTAACTTAAGTATTTTCGTAAGAGTTTTGTTTTGTGCTTAGTACCCTGTCCTCATAAAGAGTACAGGGCTGTTGTGATTTTAATAAATACACTGTTTATTTTCATAACACTTGTGTGGTGTCCTTTCACTGGGTGTTCAAGGGGTACATGTGTGGTATAACAGCTGGCTTAACACGCCCTCTCGAGTCTTTAGCCTTAGACTGCTCGTATCCATGCTACTAGGATAGCTGGTCTATAAGGTTGACTTACAACCAATCATCAATAAGGGTTGTTTGGACTGATACAAAGTGCTCACTAGAATAGTGAACATTATATATCAGGCCAACTTCTCACACATATGTAGTAAGAAAAGAGAACTAATAAAGACAATAATAAGGGAAAATGCATTGATGAAGAAAGGTGAAGTGTGACACTGAGAAATGGGTGAAGTATGGCAGGTAAAGATAAAGGCAGAGAGGAAGCTAAGAAGTTAGAAAGAAATAGAGTAGGAAAGGGAAAAAATGTGCACAAGAAAGGGAGAAAGCAGGAATTGAGAAAGCAGGCATTAATGAAAGACAGAGAAAAACACAGGTGTGGCAGAAAGAAAAAAGAAAGGCAGAAAAATCAGTGCTAGACGAATTAGAAGACATGTGGGGAATAAATAAGACACAGTGAACCGTGATGTTGGAGGAACAAAAAAGGGTGCTTAATGAAATGCTGAAGTGAAAGAAGAAGGGTGATAGGTGAAGGACCCTAAGAAAGCAAAAAATCCCAAAGCCAATAGGTCTGACTCCCGCAGTCAGACTTTTGGCTAGGTCAATGCTAGTTTTGTTATGCCATAAATATTTTTAAACTATTGCTGAGGGACCCACTGGGTCCTCAGCAATACAGATAAACATTGCCCAAAAGTGAAAATATATATTTGGTCTGAAAAATGTGCGGATTCCCATAACAGCTCCGGCTGCTGAATGTTATTGCTTTGTGTGTGGATGTGTTCGTGTGCAAGAGCACAGTGCTGTCACTCACAGAGATGTTAGCCGATGGCTGAAGTGGACTGACTTATTGTCCCATGCTTCATGCTGCAAGGTGAGAAAGAACAAGTGAATGACACTACAAAGGACGAAAGGATAAATAGGGTCGCCTGTAGGATTTCACTTGAAGCTCAGTGGTATGCATGCCTGAGCTCCAGTGTGGCGATGCCAGAGCTTCTGCGGGCATCTGCTGGAGCACCACTGGGTGCGTGCCTACATGAGGGTCTCAGCATAATAGGTACTAACATTACAAATGAAAAAACAACTGAGCAGCATTTCTACTGGAATCATTTGATCTACCGGCTTTCACTCTCCACACTCAGTGTATGTACACTTCCTCCTGGGCTTGATACCTAATGCTCTGCCTGTGCCTTTCATGCGGCATCCACAACTTGGCAAGTTTTCATTAGAAGTTGGTTAACCCTTACTTCAGAAATGTTTTATTGTCTCCCTTTGGGCTCCAAAGACAGTCCTTGCATTATTTCAGGCCGAGTAATGCGCCAGGCAAAAGAGCTATGAAGAAATTCATATTTCAGAGCGTATTTATTGGGAGTCCATATGGTGAACGTGTGAGCCGGTCAACTATCAGGAGAATTGGATTTGTATTTAGAATTTCAATTAGGTAAGCAGACAGCTGAATTTTCCTTTACTGTAAAGTCCACAAGAAAATTAAACTCCCCTCAGCTCATGCAGGCAGCAGCTGACTGACAGACAAACGTGGGGGCTCAGCAAGATTATGAGAGCTGAGCTACCTCATTAAGGCGCACATTTACTAAGATGTCACTCAAGGGAGCGAAGAAAGTTTTGCATTGGAAAGCAAATCCAAAAGTAATTTTTTGGGCAAATTGGCATCACTTTTGTGATATGAACCCTTTGCAAAATGTTAGTAAACCTGACCAGAAGTGTCATTATTTTTACTGTGTATTCTGCACAAGCACTTAATTGGACAATACATCACAATATGTAGCTTATTTCTGCGTCTTCAAAATGAATAGTAAAAAGCAACCAGACAAAAGAGGTTTTTTGGTACTGCTGTGATGCTGCATCGTTAAAACGGCAACAGATACAACACCAGGGGTGGCTGGCATGGCTAGCGAGTGGGGGGACAGGTGCGCAGTGGGCTCGCGGGATGCTCTTAAACAAAAATTCAACTTACCTTGCCACCGCCCAGTCCGGCGTCTTCTCTCCTGCTGCCTGTGTCCGACTCCAGGTCGGAACAGGAAGCAGGCAGCCAGGCTCCCACCCCTAAGCCAATCCCAATGCTGCATTAGAGCATTGTGATTGGTCTGAGTGCCGTGACACGGTGCTCAGCCAGGGGCTGTACGGTTGGGTATGTTCTCCATGCAGGGACACTCCTCTGAGTAGCTGCGCGCTATATAAGACACCCATAACATTAACATTAACAATGCAACTTGCATGGAGAACAGTTGAGTGCACATGACTCTTTTTGGCGGCATGAGCGGGCTGACCAAACAGTCATTGCACACAGGAGTGTCTACCACTCCTGCCCTGCAGCCCTGTCATGCCCCCTCAAACACTGCCGCAGCAGGAGAAAAAATACAATGATAATATTCCTTTATTATCATTTAATTTTAATCTTTCTTTGCTGCTCCTGATAGTGGGCCGACGCTCCTCTGCCTTAGCAGAGGAGCTGCCACTGTACAACACTGCTCTCAAAAGTTTATGGGGCAGATTTACTGTCATTTGACTTTATTAGACTTTGTGCTGTGTGTGAGTCTAGCTTAGGTATTGTACTGGCAGGGTCTCCTTCCAGTACAAAATACTATGCCTAGACAACATTTAAAACCTCTCCTTCTTTGTATGTGTGCTGTACAGTGCAGCATATATGCAAAGCTGGAAATGAAAGGTGAAATCACAACATTTCTTCTTTAACACCTGTTTCAAAAAAGTGGTTATTTTTTATGTAAAATCCTGTCTCACATTTTTGGCAGATAGAGTTTTGCATCAAAAAGTATGTATAATTGCATAGAAACTCCCATGGAATGTATCCTTGACTCTAAGTAATGCAAATCAGTGCTTTACAGTACTTTTAGTTAATTTCCGTAAAATAAATAAGAAAAAAAACATGTTGTGCTGGTTTGCATCACTGCAAAATCAGTGCAAAATGATTTTGCGCTGATCAGTGCAAAATGTTAGTCAATCACCCTCTTCATGCGATCTATGCCAAGGATAACCAATGATTTGGTTCCCCTGACACTGCCTTTGGTACTACTGGATATCAGGGGTCCTGAAGGTAGCAGCGTAAACAGGTCTTCAAGGACCATATTGACTTTCTCTATGCTTCGTCTTGCATGTCTTGTCATTCTTCCAGCCCTAGAATCTGTCGCAGGTGGAGAAGAATTCAATCATGTGAAGCCATCAATGTTCAAAGGATACATGTTGTCATTGCAGCTGTCATCGGCATTGGGGCAGTTTGACTTGCGTGCATTCTGTGTATCCTTTGCTACTGTGATTTATAAAATGTCACATTTATTAAAACACAAGAGAGTACAATTATAAGTGCTTAAATATTCTGTGGGATGAAACAAATAAGGACACATAGGTCGAATTACGAGTTGGCACACTGAACAGAGAATTGAACATTCAGGGACGGGAGTGACAAGAAGGCATATGTCACTTTATTTCGAACAGAGCACTCGATACACTTTAATATTGTTAAATGCTTGTGTCACTTTATGTATACGTGATGCACTTTAGACCTATATGGGTCACACATTAGCTGCTATTACTTCTGATCAGATGAAATATATTCAAAACATAAAGCCGTTCATGCAGCACTTTCTCCAAGGGTGGGGAGGTTATTTGTTTACATCATTTGGTTGCAATATCACAAGCCACTTTAGTTAACCCCTTGGGTGCTTATGACGAGGTCAGCTCGTCATGAGCTACGGCGCTCCGGTGCTCATGACGAGCTGAGCTCGTCATGAGCTCGCCCGTTCCGTGGAACGCTCGCATGCTGGGCTGATTCCCCGGCTGTGCTGAACGTTCCATTGGAACGGGTGTGGCCATGACGAGCTCAGCTCGTCATGAGCACCGGAGCGCCGTAGCTCATGACGAGCTGACCTTGTCATGAGCACCGGGCGCTGTACGCGCCCCCCGTCCCCCCAGCACAGCGGGGGAAACAGCCTCGCAGGGAAGGGGTTAAGTTAATATTAAGTAATAGGTAAGGAGGTACTGAAAGTAATTTCTTTTAATACCAATGGTTTGAACAATAAACGTAAGGCCCATGCAATAGAAAGCTCTCTTAGAAGCTGTACCCCAGATGTCAAACTCCCGCAGGAAACCCATTTTAAGAACAAGAATAGCGCAACAGTGGGCCAGTTTTTATTGCTTGTCCAATGCCAGCTGCGTAAAGAAGAGAGTGGGTATCTATGTAGGTAAGCATGTACCATTCCAAGTGAAAGACAAGCAGATAGACCCAGGTCGGAGATGGGCCTTTGTAAATGGGAGATTTAATCAATTAAATGTTATTATAGCAACGATCTATGCACTGCTCCCTTTGCTTCTACTCAAACAGGCCTTAACTAACATCCCCGGGTGGTGATTTTAATTTCCTTCAAGATCCATGAATTTATTCTTCTACTAAAACTCGAAAACAAAATAATCCGCAGGTGGACATTGCTGCAGCTAATTCCAAAAAGGAGCTAGACCTGGTAGACCCATGGTGCTCTCTGTACCATGGGAAACAAGTTGTTTCATGTTTTTCAGCAAAATACAATACTGCTTCTAGAAGAGACTACTTTCTGATCTCACATGGCCTGAAAATGACTACTCACGAATATATTGAAAATGCCTTTTCAGATCACGCGCTAATCAAAACGGAAGTAGCCGGGGTAGGGATTGAAAGAGCACCCAGGAGATGGTATTTTCACAAAATTAATTTAGAGAGAATGAGGAATGGTGCAGAGAGGTAACTAACACAATTAACAGCTTTTTCCTGAACAACACAGATACTGCCAGGGTAAGTATTGTTTGGGACACATTTAAGGCTGCATTACTGGGAATTATTATATATAAAGAAATCCCTCAACTGAGTGCAAAAAGATCTGAGCTCGAGTCTAGGCTTGAGCAAGCAAGTAGAAAGAACTCCGTGACAGGCAAAGGAAAGACAGGTTCAAAATAGGACTCCAAAGTACAGATATCTGGTCCCCTGAAGACTGGAGAGGCCTTTTTAAAACACGGTTGGAGAATTATTCAGATGGATCAACAAATAATGTCTGATCAGCATTACAAAGTTTTTGGATAAACTACTGATTCTGTCCATAACTAAAGAGCAAAGCGAAATGGTAACAGCTGAATTTTCTCTTGAAGAAATAGACACAGTTGTGAATGTAATGGCTGAATGTAAAGCAGCTGGGGAGGATGGACCACTAGTAGAAATGTATAAGAGAATCTCCCACATATAAAATACACAATTGGTAAATCTTGCTAACCATATACTCAAAGGTGGAGAACCTCCCGCCTCTTTTCACACAGCTGTGGTAGTTAGTATCTTAAAGAAAGATAAAAACAGGGAACACATCAATTCTAATAGGCCAAAAAGCCTTCTTAATGCCAACTTGGGTTAGAGGATTAGGTGAGACGGTTTAGCCTTATGGCTAGTGCAGTCAACCTCGGACCTGGGGAACCACGTTGAAGTCTTGGCAATGACGCTCAACATCCTGTGATGCTGAGTAAATCACTTAATCTCCCTGTGCCTAACAAAAAAATATATAAATGCGTTCATCTGTAACGAAACTGGTGCTCATGTAAAGCGCTCTGATACCCGATGTCTCGGGTCTAGCTAGCGCTATATAAAAACTCTTTTTTTTTTTAAAAGACTATACAATTCTTACAAAGCTTCTCACTAAGCACAATAAAATTGTAGGATCAATAAATACATTGGAACCAATGCTGTTTTGCAGCAGATAGACAGCTCTTCTTGAATACAAAGTTTTTGATAGAAGCCTTGGACTCTTTTACCCAGAACAAAATAGAGGCACAGGTGTGGTTTTTAGATGCCCAGAAGGTTTTTGATTAGGTGTCCTGGGAGTGTGTTTTTTAAAATTCTCGCTAGATTTGTTTTTTTTGGAAAAATGTATACGCTTAAGGAAATATACGAGACAAACTTCTTCCAGCAAGAAGAAATACACAGGCTACTTCTGGATGCTTCAGTGTTATTTTATTCGAGGCACGAAATCAGGTAGCTACCTCGAATAAAATAACAATGAAGCATCCAGAAGTAGCCTGTGTATTTCTTCTTGCTGGAAGAAGTTTGTCTCGTATGACTAAGGGTGTCCGGCACCCACGCAGGCTCGCCGTATCAAGAGACCAGGAACAGCCGGGAATGGTTGTTTGTTTATGCTTAAGGAAATATCTGTACATTTATTATAAAACATGTTGTGTCTCCCAGGCACTTTCTGTAATATGACCCCAGATGTTGGAGCAACTCCTGTAGTCTTGCATTAGGGAACAGGCCTCACTCACATTAATAGATAACTCAAGAAAGGAGTCAAACCAAGTGAAAGAAGGATGCAGCTTATAAGATTCCTTTACCTGATGAAAGAAGGTGAAAAGAAAGAATCCATTCGAGCTATGGCAGGACAATGCAATTGCGTCTCTATTACACAATTCAACTGTGCTCAGTCTATCAATGATAAAAGGATGGGAGTCTGCGTTTGTATATAGGATTTGAAATTTTAATCCGCAGTTTCCTGCACATTTCATTGATGAAAGTTATCTTCCTGAGCCACCTTCTGGTTAACAAAGTTCTAAGAATTTGGAAAACATTTGATCTGAGGGCATCCTGAGTGTTATGCAAAGAAAGTCACACTGTGTTGAATGGATCATCAAGCATAATAGTGACTTCATGGTGGAGCAGGATTTTGAGGTCTTGCATCTATCAGATTGAACCCACTTCAAGTTTCCTTACCCTAAATATATCCTGTAAAGTTTACTGCATTTTCTGTTTCCTCATACTTTTTTGTTGTATGTTGATTCTTCAATATTCAGTGTTTGAATAGGGAGAAAGGCAAGGGTGGGGGGCTCGCTATAATCCATAGGGAGTCTCTGACCTGCAGATTGCAGGAGGGTGGAATCTCAGACGCTGAAAGCGCAAGCTTTAATATTCAGCTTTCAACCACTCACTCTCTGTCAGATCTCCTCATCTATAGACCCCCGGGGAGCCTAAAACACTTCTCTGACTCCCTACTAGAAACTACCTTATCAGCAGCTGCCCAGGCCCCTAATTTCCTGATCCTGGGAGACCTGAATCTACATTTCGACGACCCCAAGGACAACTTAGCGGTGGAGTTGATCACCAACCTTAACTCCTTTGACCTTGAGCTGGCAAGCAAGGAAGCCACCCACAACAAAGGCCACTTGTTGGACCCGATCTTTTCAAACATCCCCCAGCTTGTAGCCAAACCCCCACTGCCCCAACTATGGTCAGACCATTTTGTAGTACCATTCTCGTGGGAGTTCTATACTGAAAAAACCAAGGCATCCTGTCCCCGCATACTTCAAAGGCCGTGGCCGAGGCTATCAGTAGAGAACCTGACAATTGCTCTCGAACAATCTACACCCCGCAGAATCCGATGTCTTACAAGCAGATATACATTTTCATGACTGGCTTACTAAGTCCTTGGACTCGGTTCTGCCCCTTAAACCTAGCACTAAAAAGAGCAATACTTTTAAATCCCCTTGGTTCTCGCCCGAACTAAGAGAACTTAGAAAAGATTATAAAAGAGCGGAGCGCGTGTGGCGGAAAGACTGGGCACCTACTAACAAAACTGCATATAAAGCCGCCCTAAGACTCTACAAATCGGCACGGCAAAAATCTAAAGCTGTCTTTTTTGAGGAAAAAATTAGACTTTCGGCCAACTCTGCCAGAGAAACATTTAAAATTGTCAACCAGCTCCTCAAAGTCCCGGCTCCAACTTTGGTTCATAACGACCCTGTACTAAAATGCAACCAGTTAGCAGAATTTTTCGATGCTAAAATACGGAAAATTCTTGATAGCCTCCCTCAATCCTCTGCTACAGTACCCATCGAGGCTCCTTCCTCTGGCCCTTCCTGCCCTCAGTTTGAGGCATTCAGCTGTATTTCCAGGGAAGACTTCTGTAACATCTTATCTAACATAAAAAGTGGTTCTCCCTCTGACCCAATCCCGATGCACATTCTAAAACAAATCACGAATACTATTGCCCCTGCAGCCACCGAGCTACTTAATACGTCACTATCTACGGGCATAGTGCCCCCGAGTTGGAAGCAGGCCAGAGTCAAAACGCTCTTAAAAAAACCGGGACTAGACACCTCCGATCTGGCCAACTTTCGCCCAATCTCCCTTCTACCTGGATTGAGCAAAGTAGCCGAAAAAGTTGTGAATAGGCAGATCTCAGAGTTCCTGGAGTCTAAACACCTCCTAAGTGACTCCCAAACGGGCTTTCGCCCTGGTCAGGGCACAGACACCGCCCTCTTAGCGGTGACTGAAGAGGTAAGATGCATCTTGGATTCAGGGGGATCGGTAGCTCTGATCCTCCTGGATCTAAGCGCTGCATTCGATACCGTAGATCATGTAGTTCTGGCCCAACGCCTGGCCATGCTGGGCATTACAGGGTCAGCCCTTAGATGACTGCAGTCCTTCCTGGATAATCGATCCTTCAGGATTTGGGAAAATGGGTCCATGTCCAACTCCACCCCCCTCCAGTGTGGGGTGCCGCAGGGCTCCTCCCTCAGCCCCACACTGTTTAATGTCTTCATGGCCCCGTTAGAGAAGGTAGTAGCCCCATTTGGGATTAAATCCATCAGCTACGCAGACGACACTCAGCTCGTCGTCTCGTTGTCACAACAAGGGGGCCGCCCGGACGACCTCCCGGATTGCCTTACGGCCATTTCTTCCTGGATGTCTAGCTCAAAACTTAAATTAAATGGAACTAAGACCAAGATCATGTTTTTAGGCAATCAAATCACCTCCCTGCCCCCTGAGTTGTGGCCCCCCTGTATGGGGGACCCTCCTCCCCCCAAGGAGCAAATTAAAAGCCTGGGGATCTGGTTCGAACCCCAACTAACCTTCAAGACCCATGCGCAGAAGGTTGCAGGAGGTTGCTTCGGTCTGTTACGAGCAGCCCGGAAGGTTCTCCCCCTCCTTCCTTTTCAATCCAGAAAGCTGCTAATCCAGGGCCTGATTCTGTCTAAACTGGATTATGGCAATGCCCTCTTCCTGGCTGCTCCCCGTGCTACTATCAATACTCTCCAGCGAGCTCAGAACGCTGCAGCCAGGTTGCTTATGGGGGCGCCGAGACGGGCATCAGCCAAACCACTGCTAAAGGCCCTTCACTGGCTCCCTATTCAAGAGCGGATCACTTTTAAGTCACTCTGCATCGCTCATAAAACTCTGCAGGGCAAAGGCCCCCCGGCCTTGAGAGGACTGATTCGCCCCTACAAGTCGGCCAGGGCCCTCCGCTCAGATAGGGAAAATTTGGCCTTCATACCAAGAGTGAGGAAGGCACGTACTGGAGGCCGCCGGTTCTCGCTGAATGCATCAAACAAATGGAACGCCCTACCTAGAGGTCTCCGGATGGAACCCGTTCACCTTAAATTCAGAAAAGCACTCAAAACCTTTCTCTTCCCTACCACTTCCTAAATCCGTGCCTTCTTGAGTTCACTATGTTCAGGTCAATTTCCGCGCTGGGACGCTTCAGGGCAGCCATGCGCTCTATAAATCTAAATCTAATCTAATCTAATCTGTGAACTTCATTATTTTCTGTGGTTACACCATGTCACTGCAGGTTTACCCCAAGACACCCCACAGTCTACGAAGCACGATATAAAATCCAAAATCAAACTGATCAGTCATCTTGATATTGATCCGAATTGACACCACCTTTCTATAATCCGTTGACATTTTCAAGTGTTTTTTTATTAAATGGTATAGACTTAAGTTTGGAATCATGTTAGTGAAAAGCCTAGACCCAGGGTCCATGATGTCTGATCACATCCTATGTGCTGTTGATTCAACTTTACATATCCATTCCCAACTGCAGCATATTACGTTTTAATCTTTGACGATTTGAACAGTTCATTATACAGCAAGTGGGTCAATTTCGTTAATTTTTTATTTTTTTAAGTCACTCGTCAGGCCAAAGGAAGCTACAAAGCAGAGATAGCTACCCTTATTTGTGCTCTGCAGGTGGTATTATAAAACAATATTACCCTAAAAATGGCAAGACAACCAGCCCAGGTAAGTTGCATGAGAACCATGAAAACATTTGTAATGAGTTTTTTAAAGCGTTCAACTTCATGATTAAAGAAGGCAGACTACCAGCTTCTTGAAATAAGGCAATACTGATTCAATTTATTAAAAACATTATCAACAAATTGCAGACTAATGGACCCGTATACATATTGGAATCTGTGAAGAATAATTTTGCAAATAAAAGATTATCTAAGTGGACAGAGAGGATAATGTTGCATCCTCCGGACTTTTGAGCTTTACCAGAGTTCTGAAGGGAATTATGAGGTGCATTAATGTACTGGATTTCAATTTATTTTGTAAAGATTCGGTTCTAAGAAGGCATTTACAGGGACAGAATTATTAAAACGGAGATGCACAAGGCACATGTTCAGTCTCTATTTAAACTGCCGCTTGATCTGGAAACTCAAATGATAGGAACACTCAAATAAATGTCTATTCACAAACAATGATGTCCTAATAGCTAGTACAGAGAATAAGCTAGAAACCTTATTGACAAGGTAGTTTTTACCAATTGGTAGAAAACGAGCCATTGAATATCTTTTTTGAAAATTGCCTTTAATCGCTTCTTTGTAATGCGTCTAATCATCTAATCTTGAAGGTTCTCTCTAGTGTTTTTTCTACAAGTCCTGCAAAGGTTCTTTTCCTTCACTACCCCTTGTGTTACACTGCCCAGTCACTGGGTGAACTTTCAATATTTTTGCAAATGAATGACCCGTGCGTTTACCTTGGAACCGTCGTTGCCTCTGTCCTACTTGGTTTCCAGGTAAAGCAAACAAACGAATTGACATAATCTGCAGGTTCCTTACTGTTATAGTAAGAGGGGCATCTGTTTGTGGTGTGATTTTGCGGTACCCATTTGCACTTTAGGATAGCTGAAAGAAGTATGCTCATTTTGAATTTCCTATATAAATGTCATAGGAGTTGCTTCCATGCACCAGCAGTTCCCTTGTTAGATTGGACCCTGCTTTAGTCTGCTCCTGACTGTTAGAGGTTACTCTTAGAGGTTATGGTCAGAGCTGCTGACTTTGGCACTGGGAAGCAGGTTCGAGCCTCAGCTTCAGCTCAACATCCTGTGATTCTTGGCAAATCGTTTAGGGGCATATTAACAAGGAACAGGGAAAATTAACGCTTAGGGCGCATCCTGCTTAGCATTAATTTTTTTAACGCTCGCTATCGCTGCATAATATCGGCTGGTTAAAATCCAGCTATAACGGCATTTTGGGAGGTTATTGCTGGTAATGCAGTGATAAAATTACAAGGATAGGGATATCCTTGTTGATAGCCCATGGTGGACCTAGCCATGTAATCCACCTCCCATTGGATTACATGGCTAAATCTGAAAATTATCAGACGTAAAAAAGCAGCGTTAACCGTGGTTAGCGCTGCTTTTTTTGTCTCTAACAGGGTTAGCGTGAAGCTTGATAATAGGAGAAATGTCGCTTAGTGACATTTCTCCTATTATTTTGCTTTGGAACACCCACTTTGCATCTCATTAGCGATGCAAATGGAAGCGTATTGATAAAGTATGCTAACATTCGATTTTGCATGTTAGCCCCCCGTGTTTCGATAGGGAGATATTTTTATCTCCACTTCTTTGGCTTTTTAAGCCAAAAAGCAGAGATAAAGCCCTTGTTAATATGGCCCTTAATCTCCCCATGCCTACTAAAAATGAATGTGTCAGTCTGTAACGTAACTGGTGCTCATGTAACGTGTTCCTATACCTTTGGGTCGAGTTCACGCTATATAAAACTGCAAAAATACAAAAAACTATGTATTGCCTCTACAGCACATGGCCTATTAACATATGCACTTCCAAAACCCAGAAGCGTTCACTTTTTACCTTGCTATTTGATTGATTTGGGTAAGCTAACCAAAGAGCCACAGTCAGCTTGGGGTAAGCAACAATGCGATGAGCACTCCAACTAATTAGTAGGACCTGGGCCTGTAGCTCATGCTAGTGGAAAATTTCACAGCTAGATTATCTGCTCACCTAGCCCTAGAGTGAGCCCCTACTTCTCCTGCGGGGATGCCTTGATTCTTAGCTGGAAACCCTGGCACTAAGAAAAACATGATGCTGCATTAGATTATGTTATGGTCTAAGCAGGCCAGGTGGTTAATATCTTTTGGGGGCCTCCTGGGTGATTGGTGGGGCTGGGGATGGGTATCTGGGAGATAAGGAACATGTACACTCTCTTGGGAGAACATTGTCTGGTCCCCTCAGTGGGTGGGCCACAACCCCAACCCCAGTCCTAGACATTATTTATCCAGGTGCATATCTGCACCCGGTAAAATCACTGCCGTGTATCCGGACACGACATATCGAGTCTGTAATTACTGGACCAATCAGAGTTGCCAAGAGCATGATCATCCCTCCCATCTCTCCTCTGGAAGTAGCTCTTAATAGAGGCCCAAATCTTTTATTATCACATTCTCCTAGCAGTTTGCAACGTGCATTAAAACACCACAAGTGTAACTGTACTTTGCTAAAGCAATTGATTAGATAAAAAGTATGTATTTAAATTGAGAGATGAGAATACGCACTACCTTAGATAATATGGAAGTATATTTTATGATGTTCCATAGGATAATTCAATAAAAGACAATTTGCAGTAGATTGATTCAGCCCATTGATAAACCTTAAATTATTACCATATATTTATTGGTATTATTTTAAACTACTCAACAATGTAAGCAAGAAAGTAAGATATTCGGGATAAATATAATGGGGATTTAGTTTATGGGTTTAAGACATTTTGGCTGTTCTGAATATATATGAAAAATAAGAGTGATATCACCCTTTGGAGCTCAAGAAGAATTATTTCCTTTAGAGCTGGCAAGCTTCCCGGGGTTCTGCATGCCACTGTTCGATAGGACATTTGCAATTTCTCATAGTGGTTTTTGCTGTAGATATAAATAGTTTTGACAAAACATAAAGTTTTTATGCTAGAAATTGTAAAAAGAAATAAGTTACTTCGAAGGACCATCTGTAAAAAAAAAGACTTACCATTAATGACTGTATATCATTGAGAGGAGAACATATTAAAAGCGAAGTGTCCTTTCTTTCTCCTTGGAGTCTGAAAATAAAGAGCCGCTGTGCATGATCTTTTCTGTAAAGCTACAGTTGTGATTATACATTAAGCAGCAGTTTCCAACATTGATGTCAGGAGTAACAGCCTAGCTGGAGCTTGGCTGAATCTTTACAGAAAACAAAATGCAACATATTTTTGAAATATGTAGATAAAAGCACATAGCTGATGGCAGTGTCTGCAGGTGAACATTGAAACAAGCGGGACATCTATTGACTGCAGAGAGTTGGTGCAACAAGAAAGTCTGGCCACGTTCTCCCCACCCCATACATGGAAGCTTCGGAAACGGATTTTCCACAGGCACACATTGCACTATCTGTAAAAACTTATGCTTTACAGAAATACACCAAATTCCAATCAAACGTAAATTTTACAACCAGTTAAAATTACTTGGGTGCTCAAATTGACACAGACGCTCTAAAACATCTGTCTATCTAAGCACAAAGGCGCGTTTTTTCTTATTTAATAAATACATTTATCATGTATCCAATCATGTGATCATGTCCTGAAAATTCACAATTTTTATAGGCAAATTCAAGCTTTTGATTTTTAGTAAATACAATGGTATTGTCCTCAAAGATCAGCTTGTCATTTTCCTTAATCCCTTTTATTTACATAGCCTTGCACAGCCTGAAATGTTCAGTTTTAACCAGGCTGTGCCCTGGGACCACCTCGTACGTCCAGCATTAGCATTGTATGTCGGAAACAGCTTTGTATGCCCATGATCTGTGTTCTTAGGTATGTTCATATGGAAGGGCCTAACCTAAAAGCACAGAGGAGGATGTCATAATCGAGTTTTCACAGTTGGACTAACTTACATGTGAGTGTCTATCTAACAATAGTGAGAAGGAGTAACCTTTGGGCCCCGGCCATGGGTTCCACCGCTTGCAAAGACGAGAGTATATAAAGAACCATTGGCAGAGCCAATAGGTCTTGGCAATCCAAGAGCTGTTGATGTTGTCAATGACGATGTCTTTCAGCCATGTGTTATGGAGTGGAGTGGATGTATGTGGTGTGGAGTGAAATTATGTCGGTTGGATTGGAATTGTTTGCTGTGGAATTGTGTGATATTGAGTGGAGTTATGTGTAGCGGAATTATGTGGCATGTTGTGGAGTGGAATTATGCGGTGTGATATTGAATTTTGTTGCATGAATTGGAATTGTGTGGTTTGGATTGGATGTATGTGGTGTGTAGTGGAATTGCGTTGTGTAGTGGAATTATGTGGCATGGTGTTCAGTAGCAATATGTGGAATGGTATTATGTGTCATGGTGTGTAATCATGTGGAATTGTATTATGTAATGACATGTAGTGGAGTGGAATTATGCAGTGTGGTATTGAATTTAGTGGCATGATATGGAATTGAGTGGTGTGGATTGGATGTATGTGGTGTGTAGTGGAATTGTGTTGTGGAGTGGAATTATGTGGTTTGTTGTAGACTTATGTGTTGTGTTATGGAAATATGTGGAGTTGAATTGTGTGGCATGGAAATGTGTGGCGAAGAGTGAAATTATGTTGATGGGAATTATGTGGCATGGTGTGGAGTGTATTTATGTGGATTGTTGCTATGTGGCATAAACTGGATTTATGTGGGGTATATTTATGTGGTATTCAGTACAGGGTAATTATGTGCAGTTGAAAATTATTTAAAAAGGCTATAATTTCAATAAATTGACAATTGGTGTCCAAATCTTGTACACTTGTCACTGGAATTCCTTCCTGTCGCTGTTTTTTTCTTACAAGAGCATTTAAAAAAAATACAATACACACTTTCATACCTCTTTGCAGAATAGTGAGATCAGTTATAAAATGGTATGCTGCACAAGGAGGGCGCATGCTCTCTTCAAAGAGGGGAGAATGCTGAGCTGTAGTGGTGGAGATTGATGTAATGCACAGGGTTGTTTTTCTGGTCAAGAGAAGCCTCAGTGCCACCTGCCACTCTAGAACACTCACGGCCAGTGTTGTGATTGATTGTACGCCTGGCTTTACAGGGAATACTGTTCAATAATTATAGCTTGCTTTCATTGAAAGCATGCCCTCGTCTACAGATTGTAGGAAAATGGCACAACAGGCAAGAGGCGCGCCTTCCGACGGTGGGATGTTTGAAATGTGTTTCACGGACAGCACTTCATGTGCTAGAATATTAAAACAAAGCTGGAACTGCGTCACCACAGTTGACTGACAATCAGACAATTAGGGCAAAAATGGCTAAATAAAGGTTTTAAACAATAAGACGGGCAGCAAGATGGAAGTATCAAACAACACCTATGACAGTGGAGAGTTATGAGGCAAGCAGCCCCTGAGATGCACGAGGGAGATGGGGAAGATGATGTCTGTATGTTTGCTTCCTGTGGCTCATTTATTTTAGTGCTCTGAATCTACCAAAGTGCTTTACAAGAGCTCAAACAAAGCCTGTAACTTCAGAGAATGTCAAGAGTTCACAAAGACTGGTGCAACTGTTGCTTGGCAACCTTTAGAGCAGCTCATCAAGGGATGGTAGTGGCTTGCATTAACCAGCTCAGTGTCAACAGTTGATATATCATGAAATCCAGCTGATTTGGGAAGTCAAATAAATAAATAAAGACATCTTCGATCAAATACCATCAACCCATGAATAGGGAGGCCAGCCAGCGCCAGTGCTGCCTGCTGATGGTAATTATTTCCAAAAGGAAAAGAATTCCTCAAATTCTTGCATATTAATGCTCTGTGTCACAGTTAATATTTGCTAAAACCAAACTCCCGGCTCCTGAGTTGAGATCCAGTCGCTAATCACCCCGGAACAGGCTGGCACTGCCATGCCAAGTGGGGAAACAGATGTCCGGTATGCCACTAATCTTCTATTGGCTCGTGTTGGTCTTGGCCCTTTTTGCATGGTCATACCTGAACTTTTTGCCTTCCTCCTGTATTTTTTCTGACCTGTTGTTGGCTATTTTATGACAATGGGACTTTACCACTACCAGTCTGTGCTAAAGTGCATATGCTCTCCCTATGGTACATTGATGTATGGATTAGTCATTCCATGATTGGCTGGTTTGATTTACTTGTCCGACCCTAGTACAGTGCACTGAGTGTGCCCAGGGCTTGTAATCCAAATGTTGCTGGTGGGCGTGCAGCACTGGTTGTGCCACCCACAGAAACAGCCTGTAAAAGTGCGTCTCAGGTCTGCCATCGCAGAGCCTGTATGCAGTCTGGTACTACCATGTTGACTGGGCCAGTGCACCCACTTGCCAGTCCATAAACCTTCCATTGTCTGCATAATAGTCACCCCTATGGTAGGCCCAAGGGCAGGGTGCATTGTAGGTAAAAGGTAGGACAGGCCTGGTGTGTGTGGCATGTCCTAATAGTGAATTACAGCCATTTTCGTTTTTCACTATTGCAAGGCTACCTGTTCCCCGAAGGCCAAAATGGGCAGTTTGATTATACCATCTTATAATCCTAACTGACTCATGGAACCAAGAAGAAAATCGAGTTTAGTATGCCTGAACTCAGAATGATAAAATACATCTTTTAGTGAAGGTTGTTTTAACATTCTGTGTTTGAAAATACCACTTTTAGAAAGTAGGTATTTTCTTGCCTGATTGTCCAAGCATGCCTCTGCTAGGTTGTGTATTCCTTTTCTGGAGTTTGGGAGACAGAGCCTGGGGGATTCCAGAAGACAGGGTGAGTCAGTACAGTGCTGAATAGAGCTGTCTGCATGCAGATGGGTGGGAGGAGCACATGGCACCTGAATAGGGCTGTGCCTGCCTTCCACAATGCTGTTTGCACCTACTGTGGTGCGTCTGATGTCCCTGGCCCACACTGTCAAAGGAAAGAAGGAGTCTTGTCAACAAAGGGCTCCAGAACTACACAAAACTAGTTTGGACTGGGTACAGGACCCTCTGCCTTCAGAGGATAAAGGATTGCTAGTGTAAATATTGGGACCCAGACCCAAGAACTTCAGATCACTTTTGGGAAACAAGAAGAACTTTTGCTGAGGAGAGGAACCAGAGAAACTGAGGAGGAGACTATCTCTAAGCTGAGTGCTGTTTAGGGGATTGGTCTGCAGTGGTTGCCGGACTGCAAAAGAAAGGAGAAAGGACTTTGTGCTACTTTCAAATCAACTTGTAATGGATGTCCAAGGGCTTGAGATAGAGCTTGCCTCTTGCTGAAGTCTAAGGGACAACAGACTTCACCAACCAGCTCCCCTGCCTTCCCTTGCTTGGACTTGAAGTGCCTGCTGTTGAGCTCGGCCTTCTGAGAGACTGTGTGTCGCTGGGAGATGGAAGCTTGACTCAAGACCAAGAAGCATGTCACCGCCACAGCCGTTGTCCTCACATCACCGGAGAAGAGTGTTGCCGTCGCAGCAGATCCAATCGCATCACCAGAGAAGCGTGCTGCCACTGCCGTTGTAGCCATTGCATCATCCAAAGCGTCTCGCATCACCGAAGAAGAGTGTCGCCGTCGCAGCAGATGAGTCTCATCACCGGAGAAGCGTGTCGCAGGGCCTGTCACCGGATCTTCATCGCATCACGGTGCTGCTGGTCGCATCGCCACGGAAGCGCAGTAAGAAACTGACGCATCACCTCCCCACGCGGAGAAGAACCAACATATCCCCTACGCAGCAGATGGGACCCGACACATCACTGTTCTTGCTTGTAAGGAACCTATGCATCACTTTCCCTGCAACACTTTTGTTGTATAGCGTTACGCATCCATAGGTACATCGAACTCAAAGTGTCACATTTTAAAGAGAACTAAGCTATTTCTACCATTTTAAAAATACAGTATTGTGGATTTTTGTCGTTTGTGTTCTTGTGTTAAGTTTATATAAAAATACTTATTTTTATACTACAACTTGTGTGGTGTCCACTGGGTTACTGTATGTGTTCACTTATGCTTTACATATGCTTTACACACTGCCTCTGAGATAAACCTGCCTGCTCGTCCCAAGCTACCAAGGGGGTGAGCAGAGGTTATTTTAGGAGTGTACCCCCTCACCCTCACTAGACGTAAGGGTCCCTATTTGGTCAAAGGTTCCTACCTCTGCCAACTGGAGATCCCCAAATCTAACAGCCCGGCTAAGACATGTTACTGCATAAATAGGGGCTCTAAGCTGCAGGAGCTGTACCTACCATCATTGGAGATGGGCGGGTGAACAGACAGCGCAAAGCTCTGAAAAAGTAGATCATGCCATACATATCACATAAAATATGATAGGGTTTATAAAATACTCTAAGAGTGCATTTTTTAACACTTGTAAACTTTGATATTAATATGGCACAGCACTGAGAGGTACTGTGATAGTTGTTAAACGTTTTTTTAAAAAGAGCGAAGAGACCGTGCAGTCAGAGGTTTAGGACAGGAAGAGAGAATGTGGCGTTAGGCCAGAGCTGCTGACTATGGAGCTGGAAAACTGGGTTCCAGTCTTGGTGTCAGCACAAGATCCTGTGATCTTGGGCAAATCACTTAATCTCCATGTTCCTACAAAAATGCACATGTCCTTGTGTAAAGTAACTGGGGTGCTTTTAAAGCACTCTAATAATACATTTGGTGATGTTATTTTATTTTGAGAGTTTTCACTGGCACAACAGGACTATTTGACACAAATTCTGTTACTTTGGGAACATCTGCCTGAGAAACTGTCCTTTCGAACTCACTCACATGCCTTTGCTAAAGTATCTTTCTTTAAGAGTATACACTCCTGGTTGGCCTGATTACGTACGTATTCTGTACCACATGTATTCCTACAATATGTGTCTTCTTTACGTCTCATGACAATCACCTTATACAAACTAACCATTGGACTAAGTTGTCTGACCAAGTGATGTGACAAAAAGGTATCACCCTGGACCTTACAGATTATATTATACATTGATCTGACTGAAATGAGGCAGCTCTCATCCACCTTTCTTGGGAGAACTTTTGTTCTTGTGGATTTCCTTGCTGATCCATTTCTTGGATCAAGACTTCCCTTTGCAGACTCTGGACTGACTTATACACTGTGTGCGGCTTGGTGGTCTATTTCCTTCACAGGAGACTGCTTGAGATGGCATAGCTCGTGTTTCTTCCTTACCTTTCCAGATCTTTGGCCACTTTATGGCTAACTCCCTTTAACTAGGCTATTCTGCACTTTCCAATCAAGCTTAAGTACTAATGTACTTACTTTTTAAATCCTGAAAAAAGCTAACTAAATAAAACTGCCTCTGCCTCATCATGGTGTATTTTCATTTCATTGTTCATTTCAATTGATTTATTAATGACTGGAGAGACTGAAATAGAGAGATCTTGAGTACTAATGTACTAATGTTGTTCTGTATAGATTTAACTGAAGTACTGGTTTCTATGATATTGGCCCAGCTAAATGTCTTAAGGAATTTGGTCTACAAGTTATAATCCTTTATTTGTATAGTGTAGTCTTGAGAGTCATATGTATGAATTTTATTATCAGTTTTTAGAGCAGCTATCCTATTCCTGCTCCTCATTAGCTGGTTTAATGAACACCCTATTTTCAACCTCACTTGGCAAAAAGCAAGGTCCATCAGAGGACTGAGAGACTGGTTGATAATCAAATATTAAAAATGCGCCCCATATTCTGCAACAGAAGCAACTGGTTCCACCCACAGCGCTCGTACCTCAGTGCTATCACATTGCCATTAGCTATTTATTAAATTTATGAGTTTAACTATTTCCTCACCTTTATTTTGCTTTATTTACATTTTTCAATAAATAAAATTATATATATATATATATATATATATATATATATATATATATATATATATATATATATATATATATATATATATATATATATATATATATATATATATATATATATATATATATATATTACCTACTGGCGGTCGCCAGTAGGTAGTTATAGTTAGGATTTTTTTCAATGTTAAATCTCAAAATTCTATTTGGAATAACTTTGGCGACGGTTGACGAATCTCCCTGAAAATTTCCTCAAAATGGCCTCGCGGAGCTCCGGTCCTTCCCTGAAAGTTTGGGGGGATGCGTCAAGCGGGAGCCGAGATAAAAGGGGGGTCCCAAAACGCGTTTTCCCCATGTTAATTTCCATAGGGCGGTCGATTTCACTTTTAGCCCGAACGGCTGAATGGATTTCCACCTAATTTGGCAAAATTGTAGGGACTGGTAGCCCGATGTGCCTTTGACATGTCTCAGGATATGTGCTCCAGTGGATTTTGAGTAATTTAGGTTCAAAAAAATATATATATCTAGAGCCGCGCCCCGGTACGCGCACCGGGGAGCTCTCAAAGCGTGCCACGCGACTTGCGTACGGAAAGCTGATTGGCTCTCGGGTGTCTGTAAACATTCGAAACAGTCCGCAGTGGCCGCCATCTTGTACCTCGGTAGGATTGAGGTGGTAAAAATCAAAGGGGGAAATGAGCAAAAGGGGGCAGGGTACACCCCCCCTGACCCCCTAGGTTTGATGTGGGGGTCATAAAAGGGCCGTACGGGGCAAAAAAAAAATTTTTTTTTGATTTGCGCGGGGGGAGCGCCCGGTACGCGCACCGGGGAGCGGACAGGGGAGCGTATGATTGAGAAAAAGAATGACACTTTTAAAAAAAAAAAATAGCATTTTTTTATAAATTGGAGGTAGTTCTGAAAAGAAATTTTTTTTTGTTTTTGTTGTTTTATATTTTTTTTATACTTTTTGAAACGATTTTATATTTTTTTTCGATTTTTTACAGGGGAAAAACAAAAACAGGGATTCAAAAAATGCTCAACATGAGCAAAAAAATGAGAAAATTTAGGAACAGGGAGAGCATCGGTGTTCCTGTCTCTTTATTGCAATGAGTTCAACGCTCTTCTCCCCATAACAGAGTAGTTCGTCACAGTCCACGCATAAAAATTTTATGCCTGCAAAAACCGGCTGGACGTTAGGGACCATTCTTGCACGTGTTGAACCTGAAGGTGTTGCTCCACCAGTGGAGGTGCTGCTGCCATCTCTTCGTGCCTTCTCTGCCAGCTCCCTGACACTCTCCCTGGAATAATTTTTTGGGTGTCTTCTTTTGACATGCCTAATTAAATTGGCATTTCCAAAGCTGTATTTTTTTAGAGGATTGCCTCTGGACAAAATACTTTCACATATTTTACAAGTTACTTTACTTGCATTAACTTTTTTTTGTCCTTCAGGGATGTCATAAAATTTCCAGATGAAGTGGTTCTTTGTTTTCTGGTGAGGAGCGTCCTCTGGCACAAATCCATCTGAATCACTGCTGATGACTCCTTTGCAGCCATTGCTGTAGATCAGGAAAGTAATGAGTTGAAAATTCACAAAACACCTCTTGCTCTCTCCAAGTGCAAATCAATAGTGAGAGAAATGGGTGGGTTTCTCTAAATTTAGAAAAAAATAATGATTCAACTAATGAAAAGTGTTATTTACAGGTCACATGACCATGGGCTTTATCATTATGAAACCAAAACTGTTATGAACCAATGAAAAGTGTTATTTTCTGGTCACATGACCCGACGCGCTTACGCGACGCGCCCCGGGGCGCGGCCAGGGGTGCGGCCAGGGGCGTGCTGCGTAAGCGTGTCAGACGCCTACGTTGCGCGATCGTATTCGCTCGAGTGCTTCCGGGTGCGCTTACGCTGTGCATATCACGCGGACGCGGCTACGCGATACGTCACGATCATGTTTTCGTTCACGATATTGGCGCTCTCGGGACGCTCCCCGGAGCGCGCCCCGGGGCGCTTTATAGAAGTACGCTTTTCGGGGCGCTCCCCGGGGCGCGCACCGGGAGCGCTCCAAAAAAAAAAAATGGGAAAATTGTAGGGACTGGTAGCCCTATTCTGAAGTGCTTTTTACGAAAATTAACTTTGGAAAAATATGTATTGTGCTACATTGAGCTTTATATATGTTAGAGCCAAAATGTAGCCCAAATGTAGCCCAATGTAGCCCAAAGATAGCCAACAGAGACAAAAAAAAAATGTAGCTCAAATATAGCCCAACTGTAGCCCAATGACAGAATGTATCAGAGTGTTCTAAACAACTAGAGCGCTAACAGTCTTACTTATAAAGTGAGACTTATAGTTAGGAATTAGCATTAAAAAAACCTATGAAATTCACTGAAAAAACCATAGGTTTCAGACCAGTTATAGTTAGGAATTAGCATTTAAAAAACCAATGAAATTCACTGAAAAAACCATAGGTTTCACACCAGTTATAGTTAGGAATTAGCATTTAAAAAACCTATTAAATTCACTAAAAAAACCATAGGTTTCACATCAGTTATAGTTAGCTGGAAATTTTACTGACATAAAACCATTGAAATTCCACGTTATAGTTAGTTGGACTCACTATAACTTGCGTGTGTAATGCACTGCTGATGACGTCACATATTACATCACTCATGACATGGTCAGTGACATCACTCATGACATCACTCATGACATCATCCTTGTGACAGAGTGACAGACCTCCTTTCACTGTAATGTAACCCATGAAAGACATATTGAAAAATATAAATTAAATTTTTTTTTAAAATGGAGATACCCATACCAGTTACAACCAATTCAATAATTCCACCATCTATATACACATTCACTCATTCACCAACAGTTCTATATAGTCACTCATACATATATACACTCATCATATGTAGTGATACACCTATACATCCTGTTACACACCGACAGTCATCCAAAAGTTACTCACACACATACTCACACATGCAAATAAACTATTGAACATCCATTTATTTGCATATACAGCTATACACACACTACCACCTTACTTCTAAGGAAACTTACATATACTTACTCTCGTAAACAATCACTTATAGAAACACGTAATTATTTAAACATGAACTCTTTCAATCTCTCACTCACATATACTCACTCATGTACATCAATACTCACATACACTAGATTAAAACATATGTAGTTACTGATAAAGACAATAATGAGACAGTCATTCACTCACTAACACACGCATATACACACTCATCCACCCATACAGTCCTGCACATATGCCGTCTTCAAAAAACATACAAACAGTGAGTCAGTCATTGATGCATCTATGTGCTAAGTAACACTCCCACCAAACCATACAGACACTCATACTGATACTAAAAAAACATCTAATAATCTATATACACGCATATGTAGCTACTCACCAACCCATGCAGCCATTTATACACAAAGTGAAACACTGATACATATATTTAAATATTTAAACATTAATCGTTAATATATGTATTCACTAAGATACACTTAATAAGCCAGTTAATCAATCATTTTTTTTTTAAAAAACATCCATTTACACACTTATTTAAACATTTATTGTTCCATCGACCTTTACATATACATATATAAAATATATTTATTTTTCAGAAAGCCACACATTCACTGGATGGTGTCATCAGTGATGTCATGAATGATGTCACTGACCATGTCATGAGTGATGTAATATGTGATGTCATCAGCAGTGCATTACACGCGCAAGTTATAGTGAGTCCAACTAACTATAACGTGGAATTTCAATGGTTTTATGTCAGTAAAATTTCCAGCTAACTATAACTGATGTGAAACCTATGTTTTTTTTAGTGAATTTAATAGGTTTTTTAAATGCTAATTCCTAACTATAACTGGTGTGAAACCTATGGTTTTTTCAGTGAATTTCATTGGTTTTTTAAATGCTAATTCCTAACTATAACTGGTCTGAAACCTATAGTTTTTTCAGTGAATATATATATATATATATATATATATATATATATATATATATATATATATATATATATATATATATATATATATATATATATATATTACCTACTGGCGGTCGCCAGTAGGTATATATAGTTAGGATTTTTTCTCTATGGGATTTTTGATAATTCTATGTCTAATAACTTTGGCGTTTGTGGACGGAATTGGCTGAAATTTTCAGGAAAATGGAACATTTTGTTTCTGAGCAGCCCCTGACAATTTGGGGGGGTTTCATCAAGGGGGGGCCGAGAAAAAAGGGGGGTCCCAAAACGCATTTTTCCCATGTTAATTTCCATAGGGCGGTTGGCCTCACTTTTAGCTCGAACGGCTGAATGGATTTGCACGAAACTTGGCAAAATTGTAGGGACTGTTAGCCCGATGTGCCTTTGCTAGGTCTCAATATATGTGCTCCAGTGGATTTTGAGTAATTTAGGTTCAAAAAAAGATATATATCTGGGCGGAGCCTAACCACACATCTGATCTGATTGGCTGCCAGCACTTCATCCAAGAAGTGTTGGCAGCCATCTTGGGACCAATATACATGATAGCACCTCATTAAAAAGCATTGTAGTTAATAGAGGGTTTTAGGACTTTAGTTACATTATAAATCATTTGTTGATGGTACCATACTCGTTTTAGGAATTGTGGTGGGTTCTAAGGTGATTTTACCATGTGAAAAAACCTTCTGCTGTGATATCATGAATATTGTTTGAAAGAAAACTAATATCTCATGATTTTCCCACAGTGGTTTGGAAGGGGATCTATAAGGTAAACTGAAAGCATATTTTCTGTAAATTCACATTATCTTTCTCAGTCATGTGAAAATGAAGTCTGACATTCTCAGTAAAACATGTACATCCAACAAGGACAGAGACTGTCAGTTGATTCCTTTGTGTTCTACTGCAGCCTCCTAGAGTGTTCTAAAGAACAACTAGAGCGCTAACAGTCCTACTTATCACAAAGGTATGGCACACCTGAAGCCATCTTGATTGGAATAAAGTGGTAACTCTTAAAACATTTAATTTAAAAATAAACAACATGAGGGGGTATATTTTGCCATAGAAAGTATGATTAGTGCTGCAGAATGAAAAATTAGGGCACATTTTGAGTGACTTCTCAAATCCTTTTCTATTTCATTAAAACATTCTGACATGCAGTCTCCCAAAATGGCCACCAGAGACAAAAGAGCCCAAATGTAGCCCAAATATCACCCAGATGTAGCCCAAGTATAGCCCAATGACAGAATGTCCCAGAGTGTTCTAAAGAACAACTAGAGCGCTAACAGTCCTACTTATTACAAAGGTATGGCACACCTGAAGCCATCTTGATTGGAATAAAGTGGTAACTCTTAAAACATTTAATTTAAAAAGAAACAACATGAGGGGGTATATTTTGCCATAGAAAGTATGATTAGTGCTGCAGAATGAAAAATTAGGGCACATTTTGAGTGACTTCTCAAATCCTTTTCTATTTCATTAAAACATTCTGACATGCAGTCTCCCAAAATGGCCACCAGAGACAAAAGAGCCCAAATGTAGCCCAAATATCACCCAGATGTAGCCCAAGTATAGCCCAATGACAGAATGTCCCAGAGTGTTCTAAAGAACAACTAGAGCGCTAACAGTCCTACTTATTACAAAGGTATAGCACACCTGGAGCCATCGTGATGGGAATAAAGTGGTAACTCTTAAAACATTTAATTTAAAAAGGAACAAAATGAGGGGGTATATTATGCAATAGAAGGTATTATTAGTGCTGCAGAAAGAAAAATTAGGGCACATTTTGAGTGACTTTTCAAATCCTCTTCTATTTCATTAAAAAATTCTGACATGCAGTCTCCCAAAATGGCCACCAGAGACAAAAGAGCCCAAATGTAGCCCAAATATCACCCAGATGTAGCCCAAGTATAGCCCAATGACAGAATGTCCCAGAGTGTTCTAAAGAACAACTAGAGCGCTAACAGTCCTACTTATTACAAAGGTATGGCACACCTGAAGCCATCTTGATTGGAATAAAGTGGTAACTCTTAAAACATTTAATTTAAAAAGGAACAAAATGAGGGGGTATATTTTGCCATATGAATTATGATTAGTGCTGCAGAAAGAAAAATGAGGGCACATTTTGAGTGACTTCTCAAACCCTCTTCAATTTCATTAAAAAATTCTGACATACAGTCTCCCAAGATGGCCACCAGAGACAAAAGAGCCTAAATGTAGCCCAAATATCACCCAGATGTACCCCAAGTATAGCCCAATGACAGAATGTCCCAGAGTGTTCTAAAGAACAACTAGAGCGCTAACAGTCTTACTTATGACAAAAGTATGGCACACCAGAAGCCATCTTGATTGGAATGAAGTGGTAAGTCTGAAAACACTCAATTTAAAAAGGAACAAAATGAGGGGGTTAATTTTGCCATAGAAAGTATGATTAGTGCTTCAGAAAGAAAAATTAGGGATCATTTTGAGTGACTTCTCAAATCCTCTTCTATTTCATTAAAAAAATTCTGACATGCAGACTGAAACATGCTTTTTGAATACCAGCAGCAGACGTCCCTGGTGAGCAGTAGCTTTACTACAGTGATCTAATGTGCAACTAGAGTGCTAACATTCAGAATTTATGGCAAATGTGTGACACATCTGAATGCCTTCTTGATGGAACCAAAGTAAACAAGCATTGAAAATGCAATAGATCTCGCCCTCGTTTAAGTTAAAGCCATTCTGTTTGTAATGAGGTGGCTTTTTAGCTTTGCTTTTATTAGTGTTTTTTCAACTTTCATGTAAATAACATGCATCTGTATGCATATAAGTATATGTATGCATGCATTTATGTTTGTATTTATATAGATATACAGATGATATATGTTTATATATGTATGTATATATATATATTCACTGAAAAAAACATAGGCTATAGACCATATATAGTTAGGAATTAGCATTTACAAAACCTTGAAAATTCACTGAAAAAACCATAGGTTTTAGACCATATATAGTTAGGAATTAGCATTTACAAAACCTTGAAAATTCACTGAAAAAACCATAGGTTATAGACCATATATAGTTAGGAATTCGCATTTACAAAACCTTATTTTACTCACACAAAACCATTGAAATTCCATATATAGTTAGTTGCACTAACTATATATCGCGCACCCGCAATCCACTGCTGATGATGTCACATATTACATCATTCATGACATGGTCAGTGACATCACTGATGACATCACTGATGACATCTCAAATGACATCACTGATGACAACATCCAGTGACTGTATGTTTCTGTAAAGTTAAAATATGTCTTACATATTGAAGAATGAGTGGATGTATAAGTGTCTGGATGAAGGATTTAGTAGGTGCATGACTGACTGTATGAGTGAGTGATTAAATGTGTCTCACTGAGTGCATGGGTTAGTGACTAAACTGTCTTAATTTGTGCATCATTATGTCTGTTGTTCTGTAAACTGTTGCATGTGTTGATAAGTAGCTATATGAGTAACTATATGGGTTATTGATTGGTTGCCCAAGTATTTGTATGGGAGACTGAGTGTGTGTGTGGGTGGCTGGGAGGAGTATGACTCTGTGCATAGATGTGTGAGCAGTTGATTCACTAGATGTATGGTTTCAAAAGTGCATGTGGAAACAGCTGTATGGGCAGTTGACTGTGTGCATGAGTGTATTGGTGAGTGAATGGATATCTCAGTGCTACATGTCAAAGTAAGTACATATGTAAAACACAGTACATGTGAGAGTTGACATATATAAATAACTGTGCATAAGAGCCAGTGAATGTGTGAGTGGCTGTATGGATCATTGTGAACTTGTATCAGGGATTGTATAAGAGAGTAAATATGTGTTAGTATATGTTTGAATAAGTAAAGTTTGTATAACTGTATAGTTGAGGAAATGGAGGTGTGATTGATTCTTTGCATGACTGACTAGGTGTGTGAGTAACTCCATGGATGAGTGACAGTCTGTGAGTGTCTGTTTACACTGATTGTATCTAAGGTTATATTAGAGTCTGAAGAGGTTCATCGTATTATCACATGAATGATATCATCAGTGATGTGATCAGTAATGTCAAATGAGATGTCATCAGTGATGTCATTTGAGATGTCATCAGTGATGTCATTTGAGATGTCATCAGTGATGTCATCAGTGATGTCACTGACCATGTCATGAATGATGTAATATGTGACATCATCAGCAGTGGATTGCGGGTGCGCGATATATAGTTAGTGCAACTAACTATATATGGAATTTCAATGGTTTTGTGTGAGTAAAATAAGGTTTTGTAAATGCGAATTCCTAACTATATATGGTCTATAACCTATGGTTTTTTCAGTGAATATATATATATGTAAACATTATTGTGGATAGCAATATGTACACAATGATTTAGAGATATAGTCTTACATATGGGTGAAGTATGGAGATAGTTGAGGAGAGTGGAGATTGAGGTATGCAGGGGAAGACGTAGAACTGTCTAAGCTGTGGAAGTTTGAAAAGGGGTGTGCAAAATGTGTGCAATTTGTTTTGTGTAACTATGCAAAACTTCAGCAGAATTATGCAAAATTATACATAATCATGTGAAATGCAAATATGCCATTTTGTCCTATATTTCAATGCAAAATGCATCCTCATGTCAATTTTTGACATGACAATGCATTTAAACAAAAGCCCCATGAACATCCACTGATTGTATTCTATTTTCCTGTGAGTTTGCAGTAGATTTTTACAGCAAAGGCCACATACCTATACCAAGTGGCATATTGGCTTAATTTCAGAAGTTTCATGTAAAGTGCACAATGCTAAATTCCTGAAATAAAACTCCAATGACAACGGTATCATTTAAATTTCCCCCAGGACTAATTTTGAACAATTCATAAGCACCTGATTAGATTGTTAGAGTAACCCAAGTATAAGGAGTTATAGTAGTCAAGCCCAGACATGACTGAAGTGATGATGACCAACTTTCGAATACGAAGTAGAAGAAATATGTAGATCTTACTAAGTATTTTGTTTAAGAGAAAAGCAAGTAGCTGTACCTTGAGGAATTTAATAAGCAAAAGAGAACTGATCAAATAAAAGCCCAGGGTCTCTAGCTACAGAAACAGAGGGACGGGGTATGCCTAATTCAGAGAGCCATCAAGCAGAAGATCAGGGAGTGTGCTGGTTGTCTACTAGGATCAGCTTGGACTTCTTTTTAGTCAATTTAAAGCCATTGGCTGCCATCCGGTTGGCAATGGAAGTTATGCATGGTCAGGACGCTGCTTGTGTAGGTTTAAATAAATAAATAAATGAAGGGTTGGCTGAACAATTCAGAATGATTTGTGTGTGGATGGCATGTGATATGATGTTGAATCCAAAGGGACTCACTAATGAAGCAAGTGGAGAAATTTGAACATTGGACTGAGTAGGGCTCCATTAGGAATCCTGATGCACTCCATAGATACTAGCTATGGGGCCATAATTGAAAGGGGTAAGCGAAACTGACTGTGATCACTAAGGAAGGAAGCCAATCAATTCAAGGCTTCCATAGAGATGTCTTGCTCATGAAGCCTGGTAATAAGGATTTAGTGGGTAGTCATATTGAAGGTGATAGCTCCAGGAGAACCGGGACTCCACAGTCGCTTAGATTGACCCTCCACGTCTGACATATTTACGTGCCACCACCCTTTATGATCTCTTCTGAACTCTTCTCTCAACTTGCTGGTCATTCCCAGATACCTTGCTGTTATTCAGGAGCATGTTCCTTTTTCTATATGGTAGCTAAAGCTTGCAATGGTTTGCCTAACCATTAAAGTAATCTCTTCTCTTTGTCTCTTCAAAAAGAAAACTTACAACTTGGCTTTTTATTTTATCTCAAACTCCTTTAGCACCTTTTTGTCTCCTTCTTTATTCTTTCACAGAGCCAAGATGCCCACTTTGGGGGCAACAGTTGCTTCTATAAGTAGCAGTAACATATAACATACCTTACTGTAACATAACATAATAGAACAAAACATAGCATGCCAAATGTCTTTAATATATGCTAAGGATTGTGCACAAATGGTAATGATTGCTTTTAGAAAAGGGGCATTTATATCACATGCAAGGGATTGTCATCAGATGTCATATTCCAAACAATACCACCATCCTTCAATGTTTGCAACTATATATCAGAGATAAGAATCAGTTTCCAGATATCCAGAAACCTTCTCATTTGCAAATGCATACTATCTCTCCACTCTCATAAACTTCCCCCCCCCCACATACACACGCTGTTATCCAGAAAAACACACTCATGTACACAGGCTGACACACAAATAGACACACATGAATACATAGATAGTGGAACTGGGGGAATGTAAATCATGCTGGCATAATTCACGTAATTTCTGGAATTTAGCATTATGTTTGGCTACTTTGTGTAATTACACATAATTTGCCATACAAAATGACAGCAAAACACTCTATTCCTGGTAGAATTTTACACCAAAAATATGAACCACAGAACGCGAGTGGTTGCTGTTTGAGGTGATTTGTTTAAATATATCCTTATGCCAAAAATTGGTGCGAGGACGCATTTCTCCCTGCAAAATAGCGTGAAATTACTTTGCATTTTCCATAATTAAGTATAATTTCTGATAATTTTGCTGAAATTTCATGCAATAACGTGAAAGCAAATGTCACTTATTTCAGACCCACCTAATAAATAAGTAAACATCCTGGCATAATTGTATACACACACAGAATCATGAATACACATACACTTTCTCCTCAGCTCATGCAGACACACACACAAGCACACACTGCATTTCCACCCCTTCACAAATGTTTTTGCGCCACGAGCCCTCTTTGTTTTTACTTATGTTAATACTGCACATAAGTAATCCTTGGCGCACAATTGTGCAGGCAAAGCAGTTGAGCAGAGATGGAAAGCATCAAAATAAAAAAGCACAAAAAAAGCAGAATTTGACATATGCTTTCTGCTTTCCTGAGTAAATCAGCATAAGCACGAGGGATTCTGCGGTTTCCTATGTATTCTGTACACCCCGACACTGCAAAATATCTCTATAACAGCCCTGTGTTTCTCAATGTTTCATTCACAGCCTATCAGTCTGTAAAAATGTTCGGAGCACACGAGTGAATTTCCCATAAGTTGAAGGGAGGCCTATTTGTTTGATTGAAATATTATGTTGTTTCATCACACTGATTGAAATATGTTGTTTCATCACACTTAGTGGCTGTTTCTTGAGGAGTGAAATCTTTCTTCCCCATCACCTTGCCCAAAGGGAGAAAGGCATGCAATGTGTGTATTTGTAAAGCGTCCTTTTACCCCTAGGCATCTTGGCACTGAATAACTATGGTACTCATTTTATAAACCTCAGATGGATGAAAGGCTGAGTGGACCATGAGGCTTAACACAAGCCCTTACAGTGGATACAATAGTCCATTGAGCCACCAGACCCAGCCCTTGTGTGACCCCTTGTTTCATCAACTGCAACAGCCTCACAGGGCAGGCATGGGAGATACCTCCACCCACTATCACCTTAGCAAAGGAAACGGGGGAATTACCAGTTGAAAACAAAGCACAGGCTTGGGTAATAGGTGACCTGCTCCTCGGTGGCTGGGGGCCTACTAGTTGCATGCGGGCTGCTATAGACCTTGCGCACCCTGTTCCCCATTGAGGGCAAGGAACAGTGGCGGATGGTTAGTGGCCCTGAGCCCCTCCTCCATGTCCTTCACAATGCTGTAGGCTATGGAGCGTGTCTTAAACAACGGGAGTGTAACCCATGGACCGAGTTGAGATCAGGGTAGGTACATGAAACAAACAACAATATCTCAACTGGTGTAGTTAAGGAGGACGGTTAGGTATGTAAGTAAAAATCTTTACACGAGAGGACAAACCAGGAGACTCTTGGTAGATTTTTAGAATGTGCATACAGCATCATATATTTGAGAACAAGGGAAAAATCACATAAGAAAACAGACAGTTATAACAGCACTGTAAGCTAAAATGCGTGAACAACCCGAATTGACCTTGGTGCGGAAATGTGAAAGTGACACAAGAAGTGGCGACGCAAGTGACAATTGGTGAATCAGCGAAAGAGAACAGCGCAAAATGCGAGCAATAATGTATAGTGTTTGAAGTGTTTCCAGACATAAATGTACGGTGAACAAAGGAATTGAGAATGATTTCTTTGGAACCAAGAAGACTGCACCTTTAGTTGCGCTGAAGGGTCGACGGTGTTTCGATCCAATGACTCTGGATCATCACCAGGACAGGGTTGTCAAATAATCGCAGTGCTTACGGGGGCATGGGAGCTCGCTTCAAGGATGTGTCGGCGGGCACGTTGCTGCGGAGGCAGGCTGGTCGGATGAGTCCGTATGGAGCGAGCGGGGTCGGTACGAGCCGTGTCAGGGCGGAGCATCGGCGGCGGGACGGCACTGTGGAGTACTAGCTTAGTTGCAGTGATGAAGGCACTCAGTGGTGCACCTCCACAGTTGTGTGCGGTGCGAAGGGATATGAATTCCGTGATGACCGCCACGTTTGTGTTTTGTCCTCTAGTGTAGGCTGTGGAGCAGCAGGTAACCTGTCACTGGTCAATTTTCATTTGCCTCTCCCACCTGTTTCCAACTAGAAACAGGGCAGAGAGAGCGGTGAAAGTGACCCTGATTAATGGCTCTTTGTCCAGGGACTTTTCTGCTTGTCACTAAGCTGTGAGCCACCTGTCTAACCCTGGGTATAGTTCGCATAATAGCACTATGTGTAGCTACGCGAAGTGCACTTTGCACTACGCGAGCTACGCTTAGCACTACGGGAACTTCGTAGTGCGGGTGGGAAATATTGTTTGCAATGATTGCACAGCGCTGGATGCTTGTCCGCACTGTGAAATCTTTGCAAACGGCATCTTGCACAGTGCAAGCAGTTGCTTTCTGCCGCTCCAGTAGATTTGTACTTGAGCAGCAGTTTTCTCAATGCGGACTGGTAGTTTCTCATCGTGAGCGGTCGCAAGCATACGCAAATACTCTCAATGAGAAACATGACCTCCCTGCGATGAGAATCTCACCCGGAGGTTTCTCTTCCACGCTCGCGATCGGCAATTTGATGTTGCCGATCGCGAACGAGGAAAAAGTCTCGCCGGGATGTCATTTTGCTTGCTCGCGGTCACCAACTTGACGTTAAGGTCCGCTAGCAAGCACAAAATTCCCACTACGCATTTTTGCACTGTGCTACGTGCAATTCACTGAGCGCCTAGTTTTTATTATTACAGAGTTTTATATAGCGCAAACTTGACCCGGTATCGGGTATCAGAGCGCTTTATATAGCACCAGTTGTGTTACATGAGGACACATTCATCCTTTTTATTAGGCACTGGGAGATTAAGTGGTTTACCCAGAATCACAGGGTTTTCAGCGTCATTGCCAAGACTCGAACCCGGTTCCCAGGATTGAAGGTCGACCGTCCTAGTCGTTAGGCCTAGTCGCAAGCGAAGCATAGTTTTCCTCCCAGGCCTACACCTGTCACTGGTTACCTGTGCCCTGGCCCTGCTCTTTGTTCCCACCTGAAAACAAGTCACAGAGGTGGATGACAGGTGACTATCTACCAGTTGTACGATGATAGTGCACATGTTATTACAGACAATATGCATTTACAACACAATCCAATACCACGCATTGTTTTTAGATTGAAAAACAATGTATTTGTGGGGGAGACCCCCCAACCCCCATTTTACCTTAAATACGTGGTATTGGCATGCATTGTAAATGCATATTCGCTGTAAAAATATGTGTGCTAAAAATGTGTGGTAAAGGCACAACGATGTAATCACCTCGTTGTAAAGGCAGTTTCCCATCTACCAGGCTTCCATGACCTGCAAACTACTGTGAGACACAGAGGAGTGGGTCAACAGATCAGAGCACAATATTGACTGTTGCGGTAACATCAGTCCATTCTGCTGTGAGCTGCACAATGTTGCAGGGCACAATGGAGAAGGTGAAATATCACCCACTCATGCATTCTGTTGCACATCAGCTCAGCCACATATTTACTGTTTTATTTTTCTTTCTTTCTTTTAGAAGCCCCATTTACTCTTGGGGCTTAATGGGCAAGGATGAACCTCATGTGAGTGTGTGTGTGTCTGAGTGGGTCTGTGAGAGAGTGTATGAGTGTCTGTGTGGTAGACCCATGGGCAAGATTCAAGGGCATTTTGGGCATACACTTTTTTTTGCACGAGTACGAGGCTGGGGTAGAATCTTCTAATGCACTGTAAAGGGTTAGATTAGGCCTTGGTGTAATTTAAATTACACTAGTGTAATTTACGTAATTTTGCATCAAACTTGTAATACAAAATTCCTAAAAGTATGCCAGCACGCCACTTCGCGTAATTACATGCCATCGCAGTAAAAGCTAACACACAGGAACAACAGAACGTGAGTCGCTGTTGTTCACAGAACTTTCGTTTAAATGGATTTTCACACCAAAAATTGACACGAAGATATAGTTCATGCACACAATCATTGATTTGTATTTTGCATAATCATGCATAATTTCTCATTCATTTTTCTGAAATATCAAGTAATTACCTGAAAGGAAATAACGGAAATCTTGCACAATCCTAGTTCAGATTAAACCACCTCACAGGCACCATTTTTTTTTAACATCCCTCCAAGTCTGTGAATATCAGAAGAGGTTTTTAAAATAATGGAGCACACGGATTGCGGTGTTAAAGAAACACAAGCTCATTTTACACTTTTTGATTTTTAAAGGAGAAAAGCTTCCTGGGATGGAGTGTCATATAAAGTCACTGCTAAGGAGATTACATACTGACAACTTTGCACAGGTTAGGTGGGGAGCAATGGAGAATTGACAAGGAAAGTGAAGATAGAGAGGTGAGAGCAATCAGGGCTGAATTCTGGAACCCAACTCTGTTCCTTCTCTTCATTAATGGTTTCTTGAGGGGTGATTACGAGTTCAGAGGTCCATCCGAACGCCAAACTCATGGTGGCGATTCCTGGATGGACAGGCTGGCGGTTCAACCACTGTATTACATTTACGGCAGTGGGACCGTCACAGGCCCATCTCAACCATCGGAGAGCATGGATTCGGTGGCAGTGGCACGGTGATGAGAGGACCTAATATGCTGGTGATACCGCTATGCTGGTGATGCCGCTGTGGCACCGCCGAGCATGTTAAGAGCTTCCTTACCACCATAGTTTTCATGGTGCTGAGACTGCCATGAAAACTATGGCGGTGAGAAAACAAAAGGGGCCCTACAGGTGCCCTCTTTCCTCAAGGTCATGTGGTGCCTGCAGGGGGGCACATTCTGTGCTCCTTTGTGTGCATTCACCCTCTTTCCTGCACGGCATGAACTGCACAGTTAATGCCATGCAGGAACAGCTTTTGGTGCTCCCATTTCGGTGCCTTTTGAATGAGGATTGCCGTGGGAACCGCCAAAGCACCACCCGCCAGACACGAGGAAACCTGTAATCTGGCAGGCGTGTCAGTTCGGCTTTGGCACCACGCCAGCGCCCCACTCCCACACCACCAAAGTCGTATTTAGGCCCCTAGATTTCCTCTTCAGTTGCACCAATGATGCCCCCAAGTTGACCGGAGAAATAAATTGGAACAAAATACTGTAGCTGTCCTAAATGTAAAAAATCACTCATAAAGCTTTGCTTGCCAAACTATTGGTCAGATGTGGATTGTCTTACAGCTGCAGCATGTCAAGTCATTAAGAAACGTTTTGCCATTGTTTCATGGACAAGTAACATTCAATGAGCTCCATGGGTAGGCTGACTGACACATTTATTTTGTCTAAATGGGATTATAAATTTGAGGAATATGTAGACCAAGTACAACACCTGTAGCGTGGTCGCTTAAAATAAAGTTCAGACTTGGATTTTGCCAATCACCTCTTTTACATCCAGGTGGCCAGCTCTGGAGAAAGGTAACAATGTGTGCCCAACCTGTATGTTATACAAGGAGACCGAGGGCATTATTTTATATATTTGTAAATCTTACATCAGGCCTAGGTCAAATTCCTTAAAACTATTTTGTATGCGCTAATATCAAACCTTACTGAATGTATCTAAGTGTAACATTGCCTTGACCGTAGTCTTTGCTGTTTACGAATTCGTACATGTTGCATGGTGTGTAATGGACAAGGCAGTGGCAAGAAGCTAAGGCACCAAGTCAAGGTGATAGGGCACACTTGCTTATTGTACATGTGAAGTTGATTTTATATTTTTTTATAAAATGTGGTTTTAAAATTGTAATCTGTATTGCTATTATATTGTTTATAGTGTTGGTTCAATGGATCATTGCATCCGATCTTGCTAAATAAATAAACAATTAGGTTGGTGCTATGTTTCCACAATTGGGGATGCGGTGAGTCTGGTGATGGCAGGCCTCAAAGTCAGATAAGGGTAGTAAAGGTAAAGTGGAGAAACTCTGAAGTTTGGAAATGCAAAAGCATAGCAGTGAGGCAATAAAAATAGACTGATAAACAAAACGAATACAGTATCCGCTAAGGTTGCACATTTTAGCAACTTCCCGAAACACAAGCGTTGCCTGCAGTTAACAAGCCTACAGCCCAAAAAATAGCAAATCACTCTAATTTAAACATCTAAACCATTTCAATCTTTATTTCGATCTACAGATCATCAAAGATATACAAACAATAAAATCGTTTCGCAAATCAATAAAACATTTCTTATAAAATACACTGCTACACATTAATCAATTCATCATCACAATAAGGTTAAGAATCAATAGTAGGGTTAAGTTTGTTTAAAAGGCAAGTTCTGTTTTCAAAAGTCGATTGCGAGTGAACCACATTGCTGTTAGGTACTTTGCCACTGCGAACACAATCAGTTATTAAAATTCTGCACGCAGGAAGGAACTGTCTGAAACCCAGATTTTTTAAAAGGGGGATTAGCCAATATCTCCTGATTCTTTTGTAGGCTTTGCAAAAGAAGACCACATGTAGATCATTTTCTTTAGAGTGCACACATGCCGGGCAGTGCTCGGTAGTCGGGGGAGAAGACCATGAGCTAGTGAATGATCTAAGGGGAAGTGTGCCATATCTCGATTGCAAGAATAGCTTTCTAGTCAGCACAGGAGTTATACCATCCAGAACAAATTGTGTTAAAGATCCCTCACGCATTGTGTTCAAGATATTAGCCAACTTTCGGTCATAGTAGACTTTTGACAATACCTTGCGTGGAATCCTGGTGCTTGCGCGTTTGCCAAAGTTCTGATAGGTCCAGGCTCTCACAGGAACTTTTTATGTATCCAAGCCATGGGATGTTGGAGGCTTTTGGTGAAGTTAAAAACTCCTGGAGCTCCATTCTGTAGTTGATAAGATCTTGGCTGCTCCATAAACGTCGCCAGAAGGTTAGTGGTTTAAGACCCAGTTCGTCTGCAATTGGCCTAATACCCAAATCCATTCTCAGTGGGAGTAATGGGGTACTTGGTGGAAGAGCTGCCAACTGCCTGATGAATTTATTTTCTGTGCTTGTTAAGTTTTTGGCAGAGGTGTGGCCCCACAACTCATCCCCATAAGTAACTGCCCCCCTTGCCTGGGATTTGTAGATCTGGATGACAGGGCCAAGTGGACGACAAGATGATGTGTTCGCCATCCTAGAGATTCCACCCGTTATCTGAACCAGTTTCTTGTTTGCCCTAGTCTGTTGTGTACCCCAGGTCATGTGCTCATTGAGGGTTAGTCCCAAGTACTCAAATCTAGATACCCTCTCTAGCCGCGCTAGACCTAGAAAGGGATTGGGACGTGATAATGGGGTGGGGTTTAAGATCATATATTTTGTTTGGTGACATTAATCTCAAGACCCCTCTCTATACAAAATTCCAGAAACCCATCCAGTACACGTTGTATTCCCATAGGGGATTTCGACAGCAGCAGGGTATCATCCGCAAACATGATTGCGGGCACCCTGCTGCCGTTCAATTTGGAGGCATCAATATCATTAATCCTGGTCAGATAGGTGATTACCCCATTCACAAAGAGGCAGAACAGGGTTGGTGCGAGCACACAGCCCTGTCTCACCCCTCTGTCAATGGGGAATCGTTCAGTTAAATTACCATTTCTACCACATCTGACACGGGCAAAGTTATTCTGATGCAATTTCATCAGAATAGCGAGAATGTCTAGTGGAACACCTAGGTCAGCCAGGACATTCCATAACTTGGATCTTGGCACCAAATCGAAGGCGGCTCGCAGGTCCAGAAAGACTGTGTACAAGCTGCCGCCTTCGATAAGCGCAGTTCTCCAATAAATGAGATTCAGGAGGAATATCTGATCAGTTGTGGACACCCCCCTCCTTAATCCCGCCTGGTAAGGACTCAGAATGGCAGTCTCCTCAAGCCAATTCTGGAGACGATCCAGGATGAACCTACCGAAAAGCTTTTGGGAAACATCTATTAGGCTGATGGGCCTATAGTTGGCTGGGAGCAGAGGCGAGCCCTTCTTAAATATCGGAAATACCTCTGCACCCAGCCAAGTATTGGGAACCTCCATGCCTTTTAAGATGGCATTAAATATTGTCAACAAATAGGGGGCCCAGACATCAGGCTCTTGTTTAAAGAGGTCGCCAGGGAGGCCATCCAACCCTGGAGCCTTGCCTGACGATAGGCGTGCAATAGCCACTCGTACCTCCTCTTCTGTAAAGGGGTAGCCCTCAGGATCGGTAATGGTATCAAGGGAAGGATAGCATGTGGCTCCAGTTTCCTCTGTGTAGAGGGACTGGAAGTGCTCTTTCCATACCCTAGGTGCAATATTTGGTTCTATTGCCGATGCTAGGTGCTCGGATCCCGTATTGACAATTCTCCAGAACTTGCGGTAGTCCCTGATCGCTAACGCATTTGAGAGGTTTTGCCATTTATCTTGGTCCCAATCCATCTTGGCCTGGGTAGTCAGTTTCTTATACTCCATTCTTTTTGCCTGTATCTCCTGTCTTCCTTTGCCCTTCTTAATACTGGTCAAGGGATCCCCCTTCGCCTTACGGCATGTGGCATTATACCATGTATTACGGCGAAGTCCACCACCTTTAGTGTGTCCCATGGAAAAAAGATCTGTAGCCAGAGACTTAATAAGTTCCTCATGTGCCAAACCTAGTAATTTGCGGGTTTCCGGTGTACTAAGTACCTCACTTAGAACGCCCACTTTTTCCAATGTCGGAATAAGTCTAGCGTAAAGTTTGGGAAGATTCTCTCTGCCGGACGCTAACTTTTCCCACCTTATTCTTCTTCTATTGTTTTCAAGTGAAAGCCCTACGTTTGTCGCTCTCGTAGATTGGTCCAAACCTTCCTTGCCAGGGAGGGTATAGACCAGCTCAAGGGCATTGTGGTCGCTGTCCGTTCTATCTATCACTTTGAAATCAATGATATGCGACCACGAGGACAGTTGAACTAGAAGATAGTCCAATATAGACTTCCTGCCTGGCCTATTGAAGGTGTATTTACTGGGGATATCAGATTTGGTGCGCCCGTTACACGCCCTGAAACCGTGTTTAAGAGTCAGAGCGGTAATCTGTAAGGCAAGGGGTGTCCATGCTCTGGCCGGCGGAGCCCCCGTGGGAGGTACTGACCACCTTGCATCCTCTTCCAAGGAGGGCCCGTCCAAGAGGCCTGCTAGGGGCTCAAAATGTGAATTTAGGTCCCCTCCTACCACGTATGCAGTCCCCTTAGGAATTTCATTCAGGAAGTTTGACAATTCCTCGATGGTGGCTGATTCCCGTCCTATGTTTACGGGCCTAGAATATACATTTATTACAGCTAATCTAAGGGAGTTTGGCCATTCTAGTAATACTGCTAGTATGTCTTCAGAAAGCAAGGGAAGGCAAGTGGCTTGACAACCCAGGTGGGTGGCCACCAACGTTGCGAGGCTTCCGGAAGGGCTGCCTCTACCCTCCCATTTCGCAGGTATAGAGAATGCCGTGAAACCCTGGCAAGAATACTCGTCCCTTGCCCAGGTTTCTTGCAGCAGACATATATCTTTAGAATTGATAAAAGCAATCCATTCCTGCAGTTCGAGCTTGTTGCCCAGGCCAGCCACATTCCATGATATTATTTTCAGAGGTGGCAAACCTGGGTTAGAAGCCGTGGCGGTTGAGGGATCAATATAATTTCGACTGCCCTGGGACATGGTTTTTGTATCCAAGTCTCCCTGTACTTCTCCTGGTACCATTATAGTGGGTAGAGGCAGGTCAGAATTGGCCTGGTTGTCTTCCGAGCTGTGCAATATAGCTTCGGGCTGCCCGAGCTCTGTCATCAAAACAGTGGTGGATCTAGGATGTATGATGTCTAATTCCTTATCCTCCCGTGGGTAAGAATACTGATTACTGCCAACACGCATAAACTGTCAATCCACCATGTCTAAGCAAGAGTACCTATTTGATAAGGGGAAGAATGTGGGGAGGTGGGCTCTAGGGCGGCAACAATCTCCTCTCTCTCTACTTCTCCAATCACCCCCCCTCCCATAACAAGTTTCCCAGCCCTCCTCCCCGTTATTCGATGTAGAATACGATTGGTACTGGGTTCTTGGGTAGTTGAGGTCTCCTCTCGCTCTTGCATCCCACCTGCCCACCCTCTCCTGTAAGCCATCCGATCTCTCTTCCTCCCATACATGTGTCAGTGGCGGGTAGAAGAAAGAGAGGGATAGGGGCTGAATGTTACTCTCTTGGTCATCAGGAGACCAGCCACAAATGTGGGAAACGGTCCTAGGGTCTCTGAAACTAATCAGGACACAGTCTCCATTGATGGATTTTCTAATGCTACCCACCCATGGGACCCTTCTTACCATGAGGACCTTGCTCGTAACACCTTGTGGAAGTGGTCTGTAAATAGATAGCCAACTTACCACCTTATTCTTTAGTGAGGCGGTAGATTCTTTGAAGGTTGCTTTTAACTCTGGGACCCCTGCTAAGATTACTGTATAAGGGCTTGCCTCCGGCGGCAGGTTTACTACCCTTGCCTTATTAGCTTTGGCTGGTGCATCATCAGTTGTTACTACTACTTTCTGAGGCTGGTTGGAAACAGAGGAATTATCCTTTGGCTGTTTGGACTTTGATTGTGATGGGGATGTGTGTGGGGGTCGGGCTGGGGGCTGTTTAGGGATGGGTATGTTAGCTCTAGGCTGCGTGGTAATGTTTTTAGTGGGGGTTGGTTTGGCCTGTCGGGCCGGGGGTGCTGCACTATTGGGCGCCTTGGTGGTAACTAAAGTGCCCCTTTTGTTCTTTACCTCGGCCCCCCTCTTTCACCATTGCTATCAGCTTTGTTGTTTACTTTCGGGCTGTCGGCTAGTTGCACTGTGGATTTCTCTATATTCACTATTCTAGCTTCCATCTTGATTAGGCAAACTTCCAGGGGACTTAATAGGGCCCTCAACAGAGTTCCTATATCAGCCAGGGTGATATCTTCATCTGAGATCTCGAAGGGGTTCATGTTACCATGTTCTGTATTGTCTACGTATGATGTCTCAGTGGGTAGGGCCTCATCTCTATCAATAGTCAAAGACCCCGTTGTACTTAATACAGGACCATCAGCCTCCTGGGTAGAGTTGAGTTTCTGGGTCTTTGTCTTCCTTACCCCTTTGTTTTGGGCCCCTTTTTTCTGTTTTGGGGATCGCTCCTTCTCTCGCACCCTGTAACGCATTACCATCTCCACCATTGGTGTTACCCGCATCAGAAGCACATTCAAGAGGGGATGGTAGGGTAGGGTGGGTAGGGTGGGTTTGGGCCAGTGGCAGATTTAACAAACTCAAATCACCAAGGTCGCTAAGGTCCTTCGTGCTAGTGTGAGAGATAGAGTTGGTCAAATCTAAATTCGGGGTATTCTCAATGACACTGCTTCCCCCGTTATTGCACAGAGTATCAATATGCTCATGTCTTGTATCTGGGGTCTTAGCCTGGGCCCGGGGGCCCATAGAGGATCTCCGCACCCAATCTATTTCTTGCGATATACGCCTCTCTAATATAGTAATTTCATCAATCAGTAATGACCCCGCTTTTACAAAGTAATTGTCCAAAGTACCTTTAACCACTCCCGTTGCTGCCAACGCGGTTTTGCTCCTTGTTTCCCTCGTGGACATCCTCAGAGATGGACCAGGGCGGTGGCCCGGTCCCGGTCTCTCCCGTCCTCTAACGGCCTCAAACGGCCCGCCCTTTGTCCGGGCTTCGCCCTGTGCTCCGTCCCGCGCGCATCCCGCGTCGCGGAGTGAGTAGGCTAGTTTTATAGCCCCCAAGGCAAGTGGGCGTAGCCGCTGTGGGAAGAGGCTGCAGGTGTGTCCAATCCTTGCCTCGCAGTCCTGCAGCGGTGCTGGTGGAATCAGCTGCACGCCCGTGGAGCAGGGGCCGCGCTTGACGATCTCCGAGAAGTGCCCCAGCAGCAATGTCAGACTGCAAAGGTCCCGTGAGTAGCAGGCATGGATTCCACCTTAAAGTCTAAAAAAATCGCATCGTGGTAGTGAAACTTGCAAGTTGCAAGTTGAGCATTATTGCATTCTGGAGACCTCAAACAAAAACAGAAGGAAACTCACAGAGTGAAATCCATAACCATTTTACAAAAAAGTGATACAGAAGAGTGCAGTGACACCTCAGAATGAGCTCGAAGTGCTGGAAAAAGTTATCTGAAAAGGAATTAAACTTTTGCTTGAGCAGGCACAAAAAGTAAAGACGACACTTTTAGAGAAAAGGTAATGCCTGGGCGGTCATTCACTAGAAGTTACAAGAGCTACAGAAGAGATAGTGGGCACTGAAGTGTCTAACCACATGGAAAGTCTACACTAACATTCTAGAGAACAGTGGGAAAGGCTGAGGACCTTGGAACATGTCACGCTAATAACCACCTAGTGATTGGTGCAGTCATATAAGAAGCAGTGCATCAGTTACCTGGTGTTGATTCGTCTACAGTGGAAGCCCTAGAGGGAACTCCAGGCTTAGAAGATGATTTTGCAGCAAGCACAATTAATATATATCCATTCAACACCCACGATATGCATGTTTAAAGTACATATCACAAACAGATGAATGCACATAAGATCTAGAGTAGAATCAAAATCTAGCACGGAACACAAAGTAATAAATGCTCCCTTTTACAAACTCTACTGAGCGCATGGATCTAGAAGTTCATTTCAGAATCCTGCTGCAAACATGCATTGTGCACCTTTATGTTGCTAAGGCATGGTGTGTTATGTGCAACGTAAACAACATTTTGGATCATGTCTTTGAAGCCCATGTCACAAAAGTCTGCATCAAATGAAAACAACGAGCCAAGGTAGGAGGTGGTTCTACCACAACCATTGCACACTCAAACACAGCCAAGGAGTTGTACTGCAATGCACACTTTATATGTCCTGAGGCTACATTAGCAGAATGTCATCAGGCAATATTTCTGTACATATGAAAACAATGATGCAAGCACAGAAACAGGAGATGTGTGCCCTAAATTGCATAAATGGCCATGTAGTTGAAGAGTCAACTTTCTTCACTAATGCATTTATTCAGAGAAGCATAGTATATATAAAGGAATGCAGTGAGCAATGTTCAGGATGCCAGGCTGACCCATTTCAACATGCCCAAAGAAGGCTATAGACAAATCACACAAGAGGTCAGTGCATGCCTTTTCTATTGGCACTGCCTCCCTCAAGAGGTACAGTCAGTTTACATGAGGACATTGTAACTAAGCATGGGCGGAAAATCCGTTACGCTCGCGGATTTTGCGGATTTTCGGTAAATTCGCAATCCGCGAGATTCGCGAATTTCCCGTAAAATCCGCAAATTTGCACGCAGCGGATTTTTTTTCTTTGCGGTGTAAGTTCGCAATTGCAAACATGTAGGTGCGGCGGGCAGCAACAATCTCGCACTCGCGAAATTACAAAAATTGCAATTCCGCACAAGAAATCTACTAGCAAGCAGCATAGACCTTCTGAAAATGATTATTTTTATCAGAATAACTCCTCAGGTTGATATTTGCCTGCACTTTTTTAGATTTGAGGCCTTTTGATTTTCTTTGGATAACTTTTGGATTAGAAATCAACTTTCTCATATAAGCTTGGTGGGGCATTAAAGTTGCTGTAATGCTGCTCTGCAGAAAAACGAGTTTTGCAAAAGTGAAAGCAGGTTCAAAAGTTTAAACTCATCATTAGTAACCGTTCCCTGTAGTGCTTCCTGACAAGGGCCCCTCCAAAGTTCAGTTGCTAGTTGCAACAATTGTTCAGTTGCTAGTTGCAACAATTGTATGACCCTGCTCTGACCCTCACAGCAGGCTCATAGAATAGCTACAAGTAGGCCACAAAGGTCCTGGAAAAAAAATTGCACTGCAACAGAAAGCAAATTACAGATAAGGATGCAGGTGCCAGACTGGAATTTTAAAACAGTGACACATTAATAAATCAACCCCAAATTAATTCATGTCAGTTGAAGCAGGCAGGTGTGCTTGCTTTTTCCCCCCATAATCTACAGTGATGATGAACCAGAGGGTGGCATAAGGCATTGATGTACCAGAGGGTGGCATGGGTAAAACAGAGGGTGGCAGGGGTGAAACAGAGGGTGCTGGGAACCTATGATGATGAACCAGACGTAGAAACAACATAATCGTGACCGTTGCGAGCCAACATGTAACGAACTGTTACAAAACCCTCGCGAACTGTCAAAAATCCTTGCGAACTGGCAGAAATCCTTGCGAACACAAAAAAAAAATCCACAAATTCGCGAGAATTCACGGATTTTGCGGATTGCGAGTTCGCAAATTCGCAAAATTCGCGAACGCCAGATTCGCAAAATTCACCCATGCTTAATTGTAACAGGTCACACTATGGGGTTTATGACTGTCATTGATGCTATGTGCAATGTGGGAAAAGGTCCTAAAACTTAGAGGTATGACCTTGGGAGGTCGACATGAGAAATTATTTAATGGGGAAAAGGGGAAGTGATTTCAGTAAATTGGGAGGACTCACTTTCCTATGTACATAAAAGAGGAGAGGAATAAAAAAAGAAACTACATCACCAAAGACCTACCCTGTCTGTATCTCTGTCCCACTGCCCCATGCCTGATGCTACCGTTAGTGACGAAGGTGGTTTGAAAGCCAACCACACTGAACGTACACTCAACATCGGTCGCATCCAAGAATAAAAACAACTGCGTAGCTATAACCACCCATCCCAGTTGACGAGAGATTCTGCCTATCAGCCACTGTGTCTGCGTCCGAAGTGGAAATGACCCAAGTTCACAGGATCTTGCAGCACAGCCAGACATACAGTCTAAAAAGGAGTGGTGTGCCCCAGATGCCCTTGTGTATGGCCTGTGAGCGAGGCATCCACACAGCTCCCAACGCAAACAAGCAAGCAGAGAAAGAAGAGCATCCCAACAGCGTGTGCACGTGGCCCGTGAGGAACCCACACACCTCCCAACGCAAACGAGCAAGCAGAGAAAGAAGGGCATCCCAACAGCGTGTGCACGTGGCCCGTGAGGAACCCACAAACCTCCCAACGCAAAAGAGCATGAAGAGAAAGAAGGAGTGAATCCTCTGCAGCCTGTGCACGTGACCTGTGAGGCACTCTCACACCTGCCTGGGTTCCATACTAGTGCAAGACAGAGATGATAAAGAGTCACTTCAACAGGTGGTATCATACACCAAGACAAGCCACATGGACACTGAAAGAGTTTATTTCCAAGATGAAAAGGCAGAGAATGGCTGTAGCCTGAGATTGCAAACATTTCTATATGCTCTCATAAGGCAAACATTTTACCATTGCAATGGACCACCAAGCCCTCCTTGGTAAACAAAAAGTAAAAAATGCCTCCAAAGGTAGAGATATGGGGCATCCATCTGCAAGAGTACTACTAGATAATCATCCACAAGCCAGGGAAAGAATAAACCCCACTGATTACTTCTTGAGACACCTTCTACAGGCAACAAAGTCAAACCGGTCTGGGGCAGAAGAGTACCTTCAATTCATAGTCAGCACAAACACATGAGGCGATGGACGAGGGCATAGATCAATTGCTAGTCAAGCACTCGATCAAGACTCAAACATTGAGACACAACAAAGAATAGGGAGTAGAGATCAGAGCCTTCTATATTATCCAGGAAGAGCTAGCTCTAACAGAAGAAGGACTCATACTGAAGGGATCCCGCATTATCATCCCCAGAAGGCCTGAAATAAGCCATTGAATTCACACACGAGTCACCGTGGAATAATAGCCACCAAAAGTGCCCTACAGTAGAGACTATGGTTCCTGAAACTAGACAAAATGGTGGAGACCGAGCTGCATATGTGCACGTGTCTCTCCATAATAGGAAAGCTACTATTACTGATGATGTCAGAACTGCCAAAGAACACATGCAAACTAGTAGCCATCAGCTTCTTCTGCCCCGTGCCCTCAGGCAAATACCTTCTGGTACTGGTGGAAAAATACTCCCTCTGGCCAAGATAGTTTTGTGGTTTGGGGCAGCAAAAGTGATCCAAATACTGGATGGCATCTTCTCAACATGGAGGAGCCTTCAGACCCACAAATTAGGCAACGGCCCACCATTCACCAGTGGAGAGTTCAAAGCTTCCTTATCCAGCTAGCCTATCAACACAGGATGAATACACCACTCTGGCCACAAGCAAATGGGATAGTAGAAAGAACCGTACAGCGAACCACCCAAGAAGGTGTGACAATTAAGATAGCTCTGCTACGGGCATAGTGAACCACGACTCCCTCAACAACCAGGAAAAACCAAGCCACCCTTATGTTATACTGGACTGATCAAACCAAACTCTCACAATGGACAGTAGCTTGCACCACAGACATCGCCAAACTCAGAAAAACGGACTTGGAGAAGAAGAGGAAGGTGAAGTGCTATGCTGATGCCATATGGCTGGTGCAGGAAACAGCCTTCACTGAAGGGGATTGACTAGTGAGCAAGGAAACGGAAACGGAAAAGGAAATGTGAGACACTCCTTATGGCACAGAACCTTTTAAAGTGACATAATGTAAGGGAAGCATGGTCATGGCAACCCAACTTGGGAAATCCATCACAAGTAAAGCATCACACTTCTGGTCAGTGGCGTAACCACCTGGAGACACACGCACCTTGAGAGAGAGAGATGAACAAGCATCAAACACCAATGCAAGGAAAAAGAAAGCTACCCGACTGTGTCACAATGTGAGATGAAAAAACATTCAGGATGCCATGTAACCCATCCACAAATACTGATTGCATTGTTGTACCTCTACTACATGTTGTTGAGGGGTGTAGATAGAATGTGAGATCCACATTAGTATGCGATGGGCACTGTCATATGTGCAGCTAAATGTCTTTTGTTCACACAGGTAATCATTTTGCACAGACATGCTTGACCATCTCTTTTCTGATTCCTTACGTAGGACCTATTGGTACCATTTCGGTGCATAGACCTGTGTTTAAATATGTTAGTTTCATGTGTGTTGCCTATGTACAGAGATATTATGTACATAATAATTTCACATGTACCTAACATGATCTGGACATTCAATGAGTGTTGTCCTTCCTAGTGATATATAAATGCATTCTGACAGATTCTGGCCCTCTCAGCATAGATGCTGTCTATGACACCATACACACTGGGGAAGTGTACCACATTGTAGAACCCCTTCCTGCGCACCTGGTTACCCATTGGTTCTGTCGGGGAAGTTAATTTGTTTATTCGTGAAAATACCCCGTAGAAATAAGTATGACACTGTAGTCTGTGAAATTGACACACAGATGGACAAATTCCTGAGCCGATACCTGCAGTGTTGTCAGTGCCTTCACATGTGACGGGAAAAGGTGCCCTTTTGCATATAATGTAGACGGTGAAATTAACATCTCCCTTATGAACCTTGTCTCCTTTGGATTTTCTCTTCACCTTTCTACTCTAAGACAACCCTTTGCGTTCACATGATTTGTCTTAATTTCGCTTGATCATTCTAAGGAGGTTTTAGCCACTTCGATCCTGCAATAGAGAGTGCAGTGATTCTGGTTAGCTGTTTTGCATTGTGAGCTTTCTTTTACAATTTGGACTTTGCGTTTTCCTGGGTTGGACTAGTGTCGCGTTTGCACGATTTGTTCTTGTTATGTGAATCTTGTACATTTTGAAGTTTGTTGGCCTTTGAATTGTGAATTATACGGTGCCATTCACTAGTATGTGATGTGACTTGCCTTCAGGTCAAATGTAATGCTTGGTTTTTCAAGATATATGGAAATATTTTGCCTTGTAGTGCCTTCTTCAAGGAGGCTTTCTTTTTTTATTTAAAGCCTTGTTTGGACACCTTGTAAATGGGGCTTTGGGTGTAAACCTATGGGTTTTTGCACGTATCCAGCCAAGTAACACTCCTGGAACGCCCCCTTGACCACAAAGCAAAATATTTTTTGTGTTGAAGAATAAGCACCTTTTGCGGTGGAAAATACATCTTTGCAGTGCAAAATGCTTGAAAGTAAATACCATGCATGTCTTCGTGTCTCTACTTACTAAAGCAGAGCCTCAGTAAATGCTAGCTAGAGTGAGAAGGCTGGCAGAGTAAGCACCTCTCCTGCACTGCAGAATAATGCAGAAAAATACCAGAATAATGAAGGAGATATCCAGAAAATTGGCACGGGGAAAGGAAAAATAAAAGCACTTTTCTCTCTTTATAATAGGACATGTTTTTTTATATTCTTTTGCCAATTAAAGTATTACTTGCTTGGTGATCCATAATTTTTTCAAAGTGAATTATTTGACCAGGGTGTTTTTAAAACATGTTTTCAATTGATTAACCAACGTGTGCTTAATACAGCCCTTTGGCAGATCTATTCAATAATTTCTGCAGCTGACGGCAGGAGTTTGGATGCATAGTGATTCCAATGCTTGGGCATGTATAAGTAAACACCAGGAGTTGTTTGGGTGTGTCCAATGTACTGGTTCTACATTATGGTAATGTCACCAAGGACTTCTATAGGGGAATAGTACCAGGTGAAATCTTAGTATCAATAGTATCCTTTTCCTATGTACCTGTTTTTCCTTCTTCTCCTCCTCTTCATCCCCTGTCTGAGTTGAATGTATTCTCCATTCCTTCCTACAATCTAGCTACTGCATCATGTTATGACATTGTGGGATCAAACATTACATTCCGGCGGCTTTTAAGCCTGACCCTATTAGTGGTTAATGATTTACTGTACCATTGGTGGAGTTTGCCAGCCCTATCTGTTCCTCCCCTCTCTTCCTACCAGTTTGGTCTCTTCACCTGACCAGGTGTCAGTGCCCTGTTATACTGCCCCTTCACCTGTGCCTGATGAAGTTGGGGTAATCATTTTCACTGTGAAAACAATGTAGAGCAGCTCCTCCCATACAGCAAAAAGATAGCCAATAAAAAACAGAATGAATTTTGATAAAGTCAAGAACGAGTCAGTCAAGTAGGTGCCTCTCTTAAGGTATTTCTTACAGAGAGTGGTGCCTTGAGTAGTATTGCTGTTGATTCTTGCACATATAAGTGTAATTTGGTGTTTTAGATGTGCAGTAGGAGCGTCATTACATGTTTTTTAAAGCGTTTGTGACCTTCTGCCCCAGTTGAATTCGCTTGACAGATTCTCAACTTGTCATTTCTGTTTTATTTGATTTAGTATAGTGTTTGAGGGTCATTCTGATGCTTACTGGTCGAAGCTCCACCAACAACATGGTTCTGTCTTTCGACCTTGTGTATCCCAATTCTTGTGCTGGGAGCTTCTATGTTCTTCTGAGCCTTGTCCTCAGCCTTTTGGTGCACTCCTTAGGTTGGCCTTTCCTTCAATTTCAGAGTTCTTTGGTTCCCCTGTGGATTGTCCAGCTAGAAAAAGAAAACAATGAACTAGTTTGCTTAGGTCGAAGTTACTTTAGGGCAGGGTTCCCCAAACCGGTCCTGGAGGGCCGGATCCATGCCAGATTTTTAAAATAACTGCATGTATCTAAATGGGGATATACAAAAAATCTTGCATGGATCCGGCCCTCCAGGACCTGTTTGGAGAATTCTGCTTTAGGGGGCAAGTAATTTACCTATCTCAGTGGTGTGCCCTCACCATCATTGAGTGAAAACTGCAATGAGGAAGAAGTATTCACAGACACTGTTTTGATGACAGGAATTGTGGTCTTTTAAAATTTTCCTGAAAGGCACCAGACATGAAGTTGACGATTTGATTGGAGATTTTATGTTACGCTGAGATCAAGTTAAAAACAAGCATTGCTAATGCATCTGTTTCACCTATGTATTGAATAATTAGAGCTGTTTTCATCCTTCATAGTCCGGGTAAAGGAAATAGCTCCCTGACAGAGATCACAGGAGAAGATGGGATGCGGCGCAGGGGCCAGAGCTGCTGACTCGAGAGCTGGGGATCCCGTGACGGCGCCGCACAACATCCTGTGATTCTATGCAAATCACTCAATCTCTCTGGCTGATAAATTGTTATATAAATATGCTGCAAGAGTAAAAGACAAAACTTTATGAAAATATAGTTCCACCAAAAGTGGATGTTAACAGTATTTCAGCGGTGAGAAACCGATAAGAGAAGCAGACGGGGAACAAGCATTTGTAAATGTAGGAACTTATGCTACAGCCAATAAAAATAGAGAAAAGGTAATTGGCACTCAGATGAACCATTGAGAAGCCAGGAAAGAGAGGAGGCAAGATGTAAGTCCCTTTTAAGTTTATATTGAAAACAATAGATTGCTGTGCAGGCGAAACCTAAAGAAGTGGCTATTTATTTTCCATTTTTGTTTTTTCCAGTTGCCTTTGCAGTTACTTACTCCTGCAATTTGTCAAACACCTATGCAACGGAATGCAGGGCCATGCAAAAGTGCTTGCGCCAACTGTTTAAGATTGCTTTACTACGATTGCATTGACTGTGATGTACTTTCCATAGAATTCGCGTTTGGAGACAGATGAGGTTCCGCGCCTTGTGCATTTCAAACGTACCACGGTTCTGCCAGAGTACTAAATGAGGTGCTATGTTTCCCGGTAAAGCAATGCGGTCTTTCTTGATTTTTTGCCCTTTTCATGTAATGCATATGCAGAGCGGCCTGGTGCAGAATGTCACCAAGACCTGTAAATTCTCCGGAGATTATCCTTCTCAGAATTCTGAACTGCTCTCAACTGTCAACATCCCTTACCCACATAGTTTATCAAATATATTCAGTTGGAACAATTGAATTTGAATGATTTTGTTTTCTTTTTTGATAAACCAGGGTGGAATTCCATACATGTATGTGATATTTTGACTTTCATTTCTTGGAACACAGTAGGGGAAGGATATACTTAGAGTTCTGGAGGTTTATTAGAGCTTTAAGCTGTCAAGTTATTGCTGTCAGTTTCAGAAAAAGAAAGTCTCGGATGTAAAATTAATTTATTGAATGGAAGTGTTTTGCCTCAGGGGACAACGCCACCGTTTAAATTTCATTTCCCCATCACACTGCCTCATTTACAGAGGAAAAAAAATAACACTTCTTTCTTTTAACTGAGAACTCTTCATTATGCCAAACGGTGCACATATCTTTACAGGATTTCAGAGCTCTACATTTACTAGTGTCATAATAACGTGTTATAACTCTTCTGTCTATGTTGGTGACTTTTCTGCGCTTTGGGATAAAGTGGCTGTTATAATATGATCCACTTATGAAGGAGTGGAGAAAGAAGTAACGTTGATGAGAAAAATGCCCAAGAAAAAAATGTAAGATGCGCTTGTGTCTAATTCCTCAAGGACATGTAATGACATTGTCAACTTGCAAGGATACTTGTCTACTACTTTATTAGAGAAAGTAGCGTTTTAAAGAACCAAATGGGTGCTTCTTAATTGCATACTTTTTATTTCACTAAGATTGCATTTTGCTTTTATAAATGAAGGCAAACTCGCTAGTAGAGGGTGAAATACGTTTAAATGAACGAGTTATATAATTATATATCATTCCACATTGTAGGTGTTACATTAAGAGCCGAACTACAGAATAGAAAGGAGATTTCAAAATAAGGGTGCAGCATTAGAAGGAAATGTTAGTGAGAGTATGTTATCGGGAAAGGCGAAATGCAGGTGTATGCAGGTTTACACTTTGTCGCCTTGCTGCCAAATATGGGGGTGAAATCAAAGAGTGGCACTCTCTTCACTACTTCACTTTTGGTGTGCTAGCGGACATCCAGGGGCAGAGTTACAAGCCCCTTGCGCCTCTTTTACGCCGCCGTTGCATCACTTTTGTGTCGAAGCAGCAGTGCAAAAGATGCGCCATGGTGCGGGATATTTACAACGTGACGCATCTGGGAGATGCGTCACGTTGTAAAGCCCTGCATCAGAAGGAGGCGTTCTGGCGCAGGGGGGGGCGTTCCGGCGCAGGAACGCCTCCTTAAAGATTTCACTCAGTCACTTTGGGGCCCGTGCTGCGTCAAAACCCCGCACCTGCTTGTAGCAGGCGTAAGGATTGACACAGCATTGTAAGAATAAGCCCCCCTAAAGCATTGCTGGAGCTGCATCGCGCTTGTGATGCAACTCCAGCAATGCGTCACTTTTACGGCACAGATGTGTGACGTATCTGTGCCGTTTTTGCCCCATGGTGTGCCGCATTGTAAATGCGGCGCATCCATGGTGGCGGAGGCAAGGCGCACAATAGGTAGCACATCCCTGCTGATATACAGGGATGCGCCACTTATTGTAAATCTGCCCCCCAGTGTTTTACATATGACCACTCCTTCAAATACTGAGTTGAAGGGTTCAGGAGGAGAGCAAACTGCTCATCCCACTAGCCACTTTGCCTCATGGGCAGTATGTGGATTTGCATGAGAGCTTAAGGGCCTAATTACGAGTTTGGCGGTCTTTGGCTAAGACCGCCACTGCCTCGGGTCCTAGAAAGATCACCAAGCCCATGGGGCACCCACCTGCTGGATTACACGTTTAATCAAGGCCGGGCGGTGCTGAGCGGGCTTATGGCAGTGGTATGTTGGCCTCATAGGAGAGCCTAACACGCATGCCACCACCGCGAGAGAGCCAGCAGCACGTTCCTGAATGGTGTGGAATGCAACATGTCGTTCACGCCACAGTGCACAGGAATAAAAGTGAAATTTCAGGCGGGCAAAACATATGCCTCCCACACACACCCCCATGGCCAGATTTGGCTGGGGACGGCCCCCCTTACCTGCATTTCTGCCACCCTTTTCATAACAAGGTCCCCATCATGAAATGGGCAGTAAAAATGCCGGTCGTAATATGCAGGCACCGGCAGAGTATTGAGGCCTTTTGAAGACCACCGCCACAGCAGGATCCTTGATCCCGACAGCAGCGGTGATATTTTGGCGGTCCCACCATCACACTCGCAATAGGGCAGACGGTGGTGGTGGTTGGACCAACACCACGAGTACAGTGCTCTCACAAGCGCCACACTTGTAATAAGGCCCTAAGCCTTTTACTGAACCGTCTTGTGGTGAAGTAGCCTGGGCAGGGCTTAACTGTGCCCCAATCTGGGTGGTTACCACTGTTTGCTGCTCATTTAATTCTATTGCGCATTTTTATTGAAAAATCATTTGCAAGAATTTATTTCTATGTTGTTTTTATGCAAAAATATATAGAGCCAGATGTATGATGCCTTGTACACGTTGCAAACGGCCAGTAAAATGCATTTACCTATGTACCAACCCTATTTGGGAGTAGGTAACCTTTGAGGAAGGACCTGTAAAGGACATCCCTTCCTAATAGTGAGTCGCACTGGTATGCATGTCTGTTGTGTGATGCGGAATGCAGTTGCAAAACATTCGCAGATTTCCTTCAATTTAAAATTGGTGGTAAGTCATTAGCAAACAGGAACGAGTCCCCAAGTGACCCCTTCCACTTTGTGAATAGGGGCTCCAACATTTTTCCTTAGCAGGCAGTGGTCCCACAGACCACTGCCCACTCTAAAAATATGAAAAGAAAACTTTTCATTTTTTTTTAAATGCATCCTCATTATCTTTAAGGAAAACGAGCTGCCTTTTTTAAAAGAGCTTTATTTAAAAAACAGTCACAGACATGGTGGTCTGCTGCCCCAGTAGGCTGCCATCCTTGTGAGTGCCTGCAATTCCCAATGTGTCGCAAATTGAGACCTGCCTCATGAATATTAATGAGGCAGATCCCTTGCAACCCATTTGGGAATCACAAACATTGCCTGGTACAGTGTTGTAAATTAGGTTTTGCGACTAGCAAATAGCGAGTTGCTAAAAATCGCAATTGACCCAATGCTCCTAGCACCAATCCCCACCCCCCCCTTAGACACAAATGCACGAGGGAAGGTGGAGTTGGAGATGAAGAATATCAATTTTACATAGAAAGTATAAACACATTAATGTCCTCCTTTTCCCTACAATTAAGCATTGTAGTATACAGAATCATTGCCAATCTCGTTGTGTGTTATGAAAAGCAAATGCACCATACAAAACCATTCAATAAATAAAACAATTGTTCAGGAAGGATGTTGGAATTCAACTTATTCCTCCATTCAGGAAAGGTGGTTGGCTTCTCATCCTTCCAATGCAGCTTACTCAGAGACCTCATCAGAGAGTCAATTAAAACAAACCATAATGCAATGTAATGTTGTAAAGCGCACTGTTGTGTAAAAAGGTTCCTGGCCCTAATCATGCTAATGAGAACATTGTCAGGCCAGAAGACAAGAGAAAAGCAACCTACATATTATTAAAGAGAATAAGGCTAGATGTTCAGCACTTTCCTAAACTATAGAAGCTGACTGACAGTGTGCCGACTCCATGGCAAGTAGTTGCAGCATTCTGCCCTAGTCACCGCTGCAAGAGCGTAGGAATTTGGGTACCACCAGAAGATCAGCTTCTGAAGACATCAGCAAGCAAATAATAATGGTGGAACTTCTGCGGAGGATACTGAAGGCCAAAGTGATGAAAATCACAAAAGATTAACCATAGTACCTAGAAAGTAATATGCTTGGCAGCTGAAGATAACTGAAGAAGAAGAGGACCATGGCAGCTGAAGAGCCAGCCTGGCGCACATTTTTAATACATTTCAGGCATTTCATCAGCCCATTCACAATCAATCCCAACAATAAAGTACAGTAGTCCAAATGAACAACAATGTTTGCGTGCCCCATTAATAGGCATGTTTGTGAAGGAAATGGGAGGATTTGGCATAAGAGTCATAAATAGAAAACTGATAGTCGAGTTGATTAACTTCATTATTTAGAGATAACTAAATCAAAATGTACGTCAAGGTTGCAGAATGAAGAGACCAGAGTCGGGGCAGAGCCCAATTGTGGAGGCCAAAATTCAAGAGGGAGAATCTGTGGTGAGTTCATGCAAGAAACTACTATATCTTCTGTTGTATCCAAGTTGAAGTTTGATGAATCTTTAAACCAGCACTTAGCTAAACAAAGAAAGCACTTTCGAGAACTGTCCAAAGGATAACTTGTGTTATCTTCCAAAGACATTAAAAACTGAGTGTTATCTGCATAACTCATAAATCTAAAATCAAAAGAGCATTAGGTTGACCCAGCACTTGCACGAACAAATTGAAAGAGTAGTGCTCATAGAAGAGCCCTGAGCAACTCAATGAGCAAGTTTTTGAAACTCTGGGCATAAAGGGGACAGGAAGAGGGACCACAATTTAACAGACAGATAGAAATTAATCCCGTTCAACATTTGACCATGGTCCCCTGTTTCTTTGAATCATGTCGGCCTTTCCGACATGGAACTGCTGTTGGAAAGTGTCTTTGGGGGGCCCTGGCAGGGCCCACTTTCCCCCGGGCCCTCCAGTTGTGGCACTGAGCAGCAACTTTGGTGCCCCCCTTCACATACACAACAACAAATAATATCTGGGGGTCAACGAATGGGTCAGTAAGTCAAGCAAGAAGGACCACTATACCAAATGCATGCAAAACAGTAACAGTGAGAAACAATAGTTAGTGAACGGTCAAGTCAAGACTCAAGAGTATATGGAGAAAAATGTATTGTTCCCATCAGAAGCCACACTGTACCGCCCTTGTTGTCATCATTTGGGATCTCCTTACCCAGGAGACACGACGGCCGGTAAGTAGTTACCGTGACCGAGATGTGATGTGAGGGCAGAACAGGAGGGTGTGGTAGTGGCTAATGAAAAAAGCAGTGTATGGTGATTGGAGTGAAAAAGTGAAGGGTAATAATAAAATTAGGTGAGTTACAAGTAACGTTCATACGGAGCGGTTTCCTTGTTTAAAAGCTCCCCCTAATTGTGTACTACACGGCGGCACTTTGTACTACTAAATACTCACTGTGATTCTAAATGAGCTCAGACTAGAGGATACTATGTTTCATGCCCGGCTGTTACCACACAATTGTGTACCCTACAGCGGGACTTTGTACTTTAAAATCCTCACTGTCTTTCTAAATGAGCTCAGCCTTTGGGCATACCATTAGAACAATTCATCATTTTTATGCCCGTTTCTGCGCTCAGCCGGGCCATTCTCTTGCCCTTAAGCATAACGCAAGAGACCCTGAATATACCAACATTTGGTGTTCGTCCTCACTGACCGTGATAGATTATGGCGGGCACGCCCAGAAGTCTGTCACCACTTGATTTCATAAGAGGTCCAGACCACCTCTTGTCTCGTAGTACACTCTATTTTTACTTTGTTTTGTCTTGTGTCACATGATAAACCGCTCTGTAAATACAATATGATTATACCCAGAGCGGTGCTCCTTTTACCTGCGCTGCAGCCAGGTGGGGTGAAGCCTCTCAACCTACACACAAGGGTGAGTGTATACTTGAGACTATGTCCTAGTATGAGTGAACATATTGCATTGCCATTATGATTACAAACAGAAACAATGTGAATAACATTAAGTGTCCTATTTGTTTCTTTGTTTGTTTGTCTGTTTGTTTTACATGTTGGACTCCTTACCACTATGCACTAACAGTATACGGTTGAGTACGCCTGGATGTCCAGGTGATATCTTTTTATTATTTATCTTATTTCTATTTACAAAGCAGTAGTGTACCTTTTAGGTCCTGAAGAATGCATTAGAAAATCCTTTCTTGTGAATGCAGAAACATGTCGACCATCAACAAGTGCGGTTATTATTTAAAACCTGCACCCACACCTGCCTTTTAATCTTAGGGATTGGGGGATATTAATAAATTTCTCTTTTCCACCCAACTCACCTAATTTTATTATTACCCCACCCAACTCACCTAATTTTATTATTACCCTTCACTTTTTCACTCCAATCACCATACACTGCTTTTTTCATTAGCCACTACCACACCCTCCTGTTCTGCCCTCACATCACATCTCGGTCACGGTAACTACTTACCGGCCGTCGTGTCTCCTGGGTAAGGAGATCCCAAATGATGACAACAAGGGCGGTACAGTGTGGCTTCTGATGGGAACAATACATTTTTCTCCATATACTCTTGAGTCTTGACTTGACCGTTCACTAACTATTGTTTCTCACTGTTACTGTTTTGCATGCATTTGGTATAGTGGTCCTTCTTGCTTGACTTACTGACCCATTCGTTGACCCCCAGATATTATTTGTTGTTGTGTATTGAGTCCGGGGCTTATATCTGGTCGGTCGGTAAACCTGCCCTTAGACCCTCCCTAACTTTTGTTGAACGTGCCCCCCTTCACATCCCTGCACAGTGCGGCAGGCACCTCATGATGCAGGGATGTGCAAAAACCTCAATTTTTCAATGGGAGCTTGTGCTGTGGGCGGTTTTCCCCTTGAAAAATAGCATACTCATTGTTTTTGTAAATATAATATATGTTAATTTAAACAATAATACTATTTGGATCCATAAATCAGTAATTATCACAAACATATCAACATGCTGTTAATAAAAGTTACAGATTATTAGAAAAACATGTTTAGTGAAACATACTTTAAAAACATAAGTTTGGACTCATCAAAACACAAACAACAAAAAAGATGTTATTCAACACAAAATGTAGATTAAAAAATAAAGTTAAAAAAATGTATTTGTCACATTTGTAAATATTAAAATCATAAACACTTTGAATTCTACAGAAAATTATTTAAATAAGCAAACAAAATATGATGATGCATTTGGAATGTACAAAATATAAACTACACTGGATGAGTGAAATATTTCATTTTGAAATATTTAACACATGCAAAATAAAATGTTCCACACTAGTACAAATGTAAGGTCAATGTTTTATTTAATATTGACATTCATGGTAGTTAAACTTAAACTAAACCACTAAAGATAGACATTTCCATGTAGCCAACTACAACTTCGATTAAATCAAATTTAACTAAAATGTAACGACCCCTTCCTAATAAGACCTAACTGAAGACGATTCTGCTGAAATGACAGAACTAACAGTAGTTCTCCAAGGACCCTTTGCCACAATGGCGTGTAATTCCTCAGTGACTTTGAGGTCCCTGTCACTATTGGCCATTTTAGAATCCAGGCAAATAAATTGAGTGATAATATTTGAGGATGTATGGTCATATTGAAGTCTAGGATGCATGGGTGTGTGTACATATAACCAGTTAATGATGGACCATCATTTCTGGATACTCTGATCTAAATCGTCCTGACGAACACTTCAAGCATACCCCATATAAATTGTTTATTTAATAGTCACAATAGCCCTACCTGACATTATGACGGATACAAGTGACACACTATACCCTGCAACTGCACAAAGTGTAGTTTAAGCATACGCCATTCCTATCTATAATTTAAAAAAAACTGAAATTGTTTTTGATTTTATAACAACTTTAGGACACATATGTTGACACAAAAGAATATGAGATCCAATCAATGTGAAATGTTTCTGAGTATTTGAATAAATAGTATTCCTTCATAGATACCTCTTTATGTGACTGGTGCTTCAATCTGGAGGCACACGTCTTTTTAATTGATAAATTCATTCAGAAATTGAGAATGTATACACAACATAATTTAAAGTGTGTGGATTGACTCACAATTGATGTCTTAAAGTAAACAAATGATTTTCTATTTTATGTTTTTTTAAAGTTTAGATATGTCCTTAGAGCAGTGGATGGGAGACGTAGACAAAGGAGAGAACACATATACAAACCTCTTTCTGGTATGGGGCATATGCAAGAATTCCAAATAACAAAGACGCTTTGCTTAAATAGAGCAACTATGAAAGCATTAAGCCAACAATTAGAAGGTGATTTGCTTGCAGGCCTCAGGAATCCATCAGCTATCAATCCTGATATCAAGATAATGTCAGTCTTACATTTTTTTGCAACTGGCCGTTTCAGTATACAATTAGGGGCCCATTACAATGTCAGTGGGACCAACACTGGTGTGCCGTCGGTGTTATTTCCACTGACATCTCTAACCACAGTCAGACTGCCACATTAGGATGCTGTCAGTCAGACCGCATTGGCCCAAGAACCGACCAACATCTTCCGATAGGCTCAAGGAGCTCATTGGGTGGTCGGTCCAACCGCATTCCCTAAAATGGAGGCGGTGCCTTCTCAGTCACCCCGCTTGGGGATTCCTATCCACCCTTCTGCCAGCAATTTCACATTGGTTCTTCCAACATGAAAAGGTTTTGGGGTCCCAGCAGGGACCCTCTCCCCCGTGACCCTCCACTATGGACTCTGCGGGGCACCTAAAATCCCTGCATCATGTGCCAGGTACCACATGGTGCTTGCCACAGGGTGCAGGGTAGTTTTAAGACATGCCTCATTGCTTTGGGGCTTGTGTTGCAGCCCTTTTCCAGGTCGTAGCACAAGCTTCAATACAAAATGGCATGTTTCCCACTGCCTCCATGGTGGTTGGATCCTAATTTGTCAGGCAGGACCGCCGGCTACCTGTCGGTCATCCCTTTCCTGCAACAGGTGGGGTCGGACGCTCGTCCAACCGCCATCGTCATCAGCCCCTTCGTGACTGCAATGGGATGTCCATTTCAACTTTTTCTGTTGCTCTCAGCCAAGTTTTAGATGTCAAGCTCTAAAATATGGATAACTACATCGAATATCCAACTGCCAGTGCTGTATTGTACAAACTCAACACTGATTTCTATACTTTGTTAGGCATTCCACATGCAGTTAATGTTAATGTTAATGTTACAACAAATTTATAAAGTGCACGTACACCAAGGTTTCATGGCGCTATTCTGAACTGATCGCGGCTGAGGCAAGTATTAATCGTGTGCTTGAATGAATAACCATGTTTTAAGAAGTTTCCTGAACTGTAGTAGTTCTATGCAGGACCGTATCTCCAAGGGGAATGAGTTCCACAACCGTAGGGCCAGATATGCAAAACAACAGCCTCCATGTCGTTTCCGGTTGAATTTAGGTGTGACTAACAGGTGGAGATGTTTAGAGCGAAGATCCCGGGTAGGGATATACCTGAATATCGGATTATTAATGAATATGGGACTGTGGCCGTTTAGGGATTTAAAGATTAAGCAACCTGTCTTAAAAACAGAGCGTTGAGGCAGTGGAAGCCAGTGTAGTTTTTTTAAGAGAGGTTTAGCAGATTGCCACCTAGGTTGCTGGTGGATCAATCTTGCTGCTTGGTTCTGCACCAGCTGAAGTCGCTTAGTCAGACAAGATGGTAACCCTAAATAGATCGAGTTGGCATAGTCCATATGAGATAATACCAAACTTGTCACCACCTGTATTAGTGCTGCATGAGTAAGCAGGTGACGGATCTTTTGGATCTTTCGCAATTGAAAGAGGCAGGTTGAAACCACTGTCCCTATTTGGGTCTTCAGAGATAAGTCTTTGTCTATGGTCAGGTTTAGGGGGGAGCCCAAGCTCTGCTGACCAATAATGAGGGCCCCAGAAGACATGACTTCCCCTATCAGTAGCACCCCAGTGTTACCAGGATTAAGCTTCAAATGATTGTGATCCATCCAATGGCAGATGTATAACATAGTTTCCTGAAAATTAGTGATTGAATTAGGGGAATTGTTTATAGTGAATGTAAGCTGTAAATCATCGGCATAATTGAATGTTGTCACATTCCTGTCTTTTAAACACTTAATTAAAGGAAGAAGGTACAAATTAAACAGGTGAGGGGATAGAGAGGAACCCTGAGGGACCCCGCATGTAGTAGTCAACTTAGGTTCTGTAAAAGTAGCCAGGCGGACTGCTTGTGTGCGGCCCTCTAAAAAGGATTCGATCCAATCTAGGGCATGACCCTGGATACCCGCCTGTCTGACACAGTCCACCAATATCCTGTGGTAAACCGTGTCAAATGCGGCAGATAAATCCAGGAGCACCAAGTCCTGAGAAGTGCCTAAATCGGCCTTCCTTCGTAAGTCGTCCAATAATGCCAGTATCACAGACTTCGTGGAATGGGCAGGACGAAATCCCGCCTGATGGGGGTCCAAATAGCCGGATAGGCATTGAGCCACATGTGCCTCCAATATTTTAGCTAAGTAAGGGAGTAAAGATATTGGACCTTAATTGGAGAGATTGGATGATTCTGCTCCAGGTTTTTTTTTTACCAGAGGGACCACTATTGCATCTTTAAATGGTTTAGTGACATAGCCCGGTGACAATGATGCATTCAAGAGAGACAGAGCAGGCTGTGGAAAGGTGGAGAAAATTTCTCTCAAAATGTAAGGCGAGCAACAGTCCCACGGAGAGCCAGATTTTACTTTTGACAGTAGATGTGAAAACGCCTGGGAACTGATCGTAGGGAACTGTTCCAGCAGTGAGGTGTTCATGGGTGTGGGCAAAAGGGGTTCATTAAGAGAAAAGCATGGGATGCTGGCTTTAAATATGGCTATTTTCTCAAAGAAAAAGTTGTTCAAGTTGTCACAGAGCTCCTGGGTAGGAGTAGTTTTGAGAGAAACTCTATTGGCATTTGATAGCTCATTCACAATTGAGAAAATCTCCTTCGATTTATTACTGGAATTCAAAATCCTAGTAGAGAAGTGAGCTACCTTTGCCGCATTGATGGGTTTATTATAAGTTTTCTGCGCCTCTGTGTAGAGGAGCTTATCTTCAGGAGCATAGTTTAGCCTCCATTTTCTCTCTCTTTGTTGAAGTGATAGCTTCTGTTCTCTTAGTTCGCTAGAGAACCATTTATGCGCATCAGCCCTGCGATTAAATCTAAGTTTCTTGGGTGGAACAAACTTGTCGCTGGCAGTGTGAAGCCATGATGCAATATGGGCTTAGTGGAGATTTAAATCCTGAGTAGGCGTTGGGATTGAGCCAGCTAAAAAGTTCATAAATTCCATTCTGTTGAAGGTACCCCAGCTTCTTATCATGCCCCCCTCAACCAGAGGGGACTTAATACTGGGGGGCACTGTTATTGAGAATGTTACCAGATGATGGTCGGACCATAAACATGGGAGTACCCTAGGGGCAGAAATGAAAGGATTTGTGGCCCAGATTTGATCGAGTATATGACCCTTATTGTGTGTCGCCGAGGACACGTGCTGAGTAAAGTTAAGATTAGTTAATAAATCAGTGAGTTCATGTAAGTGAGGACCCCCAAGTGTGTCACTAAACCAATCATTAAAATCACCAATTAGGATAATATTATTGTAATTGTTCGCTATATTTGCTATATGCTCGCTCAGTGAGAGGGGAAATAAAGACATATGCCGAGGGGGCCTGTAAATTACAACACAGATCAGGGGAGTAGAATCTGAATCTAGTTTTATGACTAAATTCTCGCCTGCCAGAGACGAAACTGTCGTGAATATGTGGTTACGATGGACAATTGCATTCACTCCCCCACACGCTTTACCAGGTGGACGATCCGTGTGGAGAATATAATAATCACTGGGTAATGCTGCCAGGATATCTGGTGTAGAATCAGGAGTCAGCCAGGTTTCAGTTAAGAATAAAATATTAGGCTGATCAGTTGCCAATAACGTAAATACCTCTAACTGGTGTTTAACAAGAGAGCGTGTGTTTAAATAATAAACGCATAGCGCTACTTGCTTAGAAGGAGTGAGATCAACTTTCTGCTCCAAGCTGAGTGCTATTTCTGGAAAGCTATTGCGTGGCTGAAAGATCCTGTTCCTGTTCAGGCAGTTTTTAACGACAGGATCTAATGGGAGAGACGCCTGGTGCAGACCTCGAAGCTCCTCTGAGGTATAGTTGGGGAATCGGGCAGAGTGACTAGCCCCTAGCCTCGTACTGGCGCGGATGGGCGCGGACGGGTTTGCCTTGGGCGCGCCGCCAGCACTTCCGCTGCGCTCCCGTGCCATTGGAAATTAAGATACAATTTCCCTGCCTAATTCTCCGCCTCCGCCCTTAGTGATTGGCTGGCAGGAACACCGTGGCTCGTTAGGGAGTCAACGCCAGCTATGTCCGTGACAGTTTCCCGTTTCGAGGTACAATTAAATCACAGTTCTCAATTTAAAATAGACTAAAGTGCAACACAGCAGTTTTTTAAAACAAGGATAAAAGCATTGTGCACCATGAGCAGTTTCTTCTGCAAGGTAGCGGTACAGTTTTCAGAATGCAGCACCTGCGTTAGAATGCCTTCAAATACAAATTCCCCGCCTAATTCTCCGCCTCCGACCTTAGTGATTGGCTGGCAGAAACACTGTGGCTCATTAGGGAGTCAACGCCGGCTATGTCCCTGACAGTTTCCCGTTTCGAGGTTCAATTAAATCACAGTTCTCAATTTAAAATAGACTAAAGTGCAACACAGCAGTTTTTTAAAACAAGGATAAAAGCATTGTGCAACACGAGCAGTTTCTTCCGCAAGGTAGCGGTGCAGTTTTCAGAATGCCCGCACCTGCGTTAGAATGCCTTCAAATACAAGTTCCCCGCCCAATTCTCCGCCTCCACCCTTAGTGATTGGCTGGCAGGAACACCGTGGCTCGTTAGGGAGTCAACGCCGGCTATGTCCGTGACAGTTTCCCGTTTCGAGGAACAAATAAATCACAGTTCTCAATTTAAAATAGACCAAAGTGCAACACAGCAGTTTTTTAAAACAAGGATAAAAGCATTTTGCAACACGAGCAGTTTCTTCCGCAAGGTAGCGGTACAGTTTTCAGAATTTAAGTTAACAGTTAATACTATTGATGGAACCCATATAGCATTGGAGCCGTCTCATGGCAGATAACAAGTTTACAGGAAGCATTTTCACACTATTTATGTTCAAGTTGTTTGCCTATCTGATCTCTACATTTCAAGTGGGTGTGCCAGATTTCCAGGATCTACCCATGACTCGCGATTCATGACTTGTGCTACACAGTGCTACACAGTAGCAACATGCCACAGTGGATAGAAGACCTGGCAGCACTGATTACATGACTTGTTGGTGAGTTTAAATGTACATTGGCCTGTACAAACTATTCTCAATGGTGAATATCGAATAGCTTTTATACTAACAACAAATCACAAAAATATGGCAAAATATATTGCTGAACTCTTTCACAGGTGATTCTGCCTATTGCAATCATACATGGCTTCTATCACCTCTTTGAAACCCAACAATGCCATGGGAGGTCTACTTCAGCCAGGCACTAGGGGAATGGTGGAGTGAACTTGTGGAATGCTGCTGGCATGGTTCTGTTCTCTGGATAAGTCTGGTGGAGACCTCCACTAGCCACCGGAGGAGGTCTGCAAAAATATGGTACTGTGTTGTATGCTACACAACATTGCCCTGTGGAGACAAATTCCATTAATACCTGATGCTCACTGTTAGATCTGGGGGTCTCTAGTTTGCAGAGGTAGGTTCCACTGTCCAAATAGGGACCCTTGCTTCTAGTCAGGATAAGGAGGATACACTCTTTAGATAACCCCTGTTCACCCCCTTGGTAGCTTGGCACGAGCAGTCAGGCTTATCAAAGGCAATGTGTAAAGTATTTGTACCAACACTCACAGTAACACAGTGAAAACACCACTAACTGACTCCACATCAGTTTAGAAAAATAGAAGTATTTGATCTAAACTAAACAAGACCAAAACAACAAAAAGCCAACATGCACAGTTCAAGAATATGGTTTCAAAAGAGTTCTTAAGGTTGTGTTAAAATAATCCGCAGTTGCGTGACGTTTTAGCCAACAGTACCTTTAAATGCGACAAAAGTTCCAAGTGAAAGCTGCAGCGTTGAAAAACAAGCGGTGCGTCACTCCTGAGACCCTGGCGAGGCGATGCGACAACCCCGCTGGATGCAGCGGTCGTGTAGCAATGACTTCGGTCTGTATGGGGAGGGATGGAATACCTTGTGTGGATTCCGGTGCGCAGGTACGATGCGACGATCTTTGGGACGGCGACAATCTCAGGTGCGGCGGTGATGCACAGTGCAGCGTCGATCTTCTCCTCTCGATGAGATGGCTCTGCAAACAGGCCAAGGCACACAGAAAGGTCAGACAAGAGAACAGCCAGTTTCTAAAAGTGCTGTTCTCAAACACAGGATTTAAAAACCACCTTTCCTAAAAGATTTGCCATTAAATTCTGAGTTCAGGGATACCAGACTTTTATGTCCTATCTTGCTCCTATAGGGAAGATATGCAGGTAACCATGTAGCCAGCATTCTCCATGATAGCCTATGGGCAAGATAGCCTTACAATAGTGAAAAAGGAAAATGGCTGTAATTCACTACCAGAGCATGTCACCTGCCCTAGTACATGCTCTACCTTTCACATACACTGCACCCTGCCCAAGGGAGTACCATGGGCCTTCCAAAGGGGTGACCGATGTGTACAGAAAGGGAAGGGTTAGGCCTGGTCAGTGGGGACACCGGCCAGGTTGACATAGCAGTTCACAGACTGCCAACAGGCACTGCGGTGGCAGGCCTGAGACACCATTTTAGGGCTACTCATGTAGGTGGCACAATCAGTGCTGCAGGCCCACTAGTAGCATTTGTATCACCAGTCCTGGCACATTCAGTGCACTTTACTAGGGACTTCTTGGTGATCCAAATATGCCAATCATGGATAACTAATTACAATAACAATTTACACAGAGAGCATATGCACTTTAGCACTGATCAGCAGTGGTAAAGTGCCCAGAGTCCTATTGCCAACAACCACGGGTCAGGAAAAATAAGGGAGGAAGAAGCAAAACGTTTGGGGATAACCCTGCAAAAAAGGGACATTACCAACAATCCCCATCATAGAGAACCACAGCATGACATTGTGGATATGTGCCAGCAGAATGACAGTGATGAAGAAATAAATGCACTCCACCTAATTGATATTATTTTGGAATAATTAATATGTATTAAAGAGAAAAAGGATTTCTTGGTTGAGACAAACAAATTCTAGTTTGAAAATTGTATTAAAATGTTTAATTTGATATGTGTAATTATAAGCTCCGAGCAAGATGGCCACTAGGACGGAGCCTCAGCATGAAGCTCCCGGGTATGGGATCAGAAATCCTTATCCCATCTATACCCCACCATCTGATCCTCTACAACAGACCCTTACACATGTTACCTTCAGTGTAACTGGAATCACACAATTTTGTCCATGGTAACTTGTTCCTTATTGATGTTATTGATGTTTCTGCATCCTGATCGCCAGCCTTTGTCCGTCTGGGGTCGTGGGTCACCTAGTTCTCCATTGGACACCATGGATTATTGCTGCCCTCATTGCCAGGCAGAAGCTGCTGTTTTATACTGCTTCCGCTGCCAGATCGCTAGCCGTGGATCATCTGGTGTCGCTGGTTGCTGAGCTCTTCGAGGATGAGGCCAAAATGAGTGGCGCTGCTCTACTAGTCCGACCTATGATCTGTGGCCTGAGGTTTGCTCTGGCAGCGTTCCATTTTCCTGCTGTTGCAGGTTTCTCGGTGGCTCTGTGCTCTCCTGGCCTAGGTGCACCTATTGTCTTGCTTGGCCCCGCCCACTCATTTTGCTGCTCCTGCTCCACTGGCCTAGCATTACTGGTGCTTTTGCATGGCCGCTCCTGTTTCAATGTCTCTGGCCTAGTCCCTGCTTTGCGGTGAGGCTGCAGGCACAAACTGGCTATTTGCAGTGCATTTGCATCCAGTCCACTGTACTTGACTGCGGACTGGTGTTTGCCCTGTTTCGTGGTGCCGTGTTAGGATGGAGTATCTTCAGTACGCCTCCAGGTTTCTGAGTTTGCCCCTTTACTGGATCTGCCCCTAGCCTTTTTTTTAAGACATGGTGGGCACCATTTGAGGATCCCTCCCAGTCAGAAAGCCTGTCATTAAGATGGTGGTCCTATCAAAGTAGAAATCATAAAAGACTATTCTCTAGCAGTCCATGTGTAATAGAATCTGAACAATTACTTTTTTGTTGAATCCTGTCCCTGAGCCCACCTTTTGTATCATCCTCACTTTTTCTTCCCCATTCCCACTACTTCTCTTTCCCTATCCCCCCAGTCACTTCCCCCCTCATCTCCTTGCTTAATGAGGCACCTAGCTAGTCTAATGCTTCCTCATCCTATACTCTTAGCTCTCCTAGGGTTTCCCCTCCCCTATTCTCCTGTTACCTCTCCGGCACCACCTGGACCTTCTACTTGCGCTCTTCCTTTAGCTAACTCCTCTACTAGGACACTTCACTCATGAGTATCCAGCTGTGCCCCTTATTTCCTCCTTACTCTAGCCTCCTCATGTTCAGTATGGACACTAATCTTTCTAGAGCCATACTTTCTCACTTGGAGCCTTCAGCCCTCAATGCCTTTAAAATCATATATCCTCTCAACTTGCCTAAGAATGCATCTAAAAACTTTGAACATAGACTCCTTAAATCCCACCCAGAAAACCCTGTCTCTGATCCTTTCATCTGCCAAAAAACAGGTGCCTTATTCTGTGAGCTTATCTTGTATACTAAAAGACGTGACCAGTGGAGGAACGCTCTATACTCCTTACTCACAATAAATACATCCAGAAAATCTCCTCAAGGCTTAGGAGTCACGGTCACCCACTCACCTATTTTTAAGTTTGAAGCCACTATCTCACTTTAAAATAATGAAACTATCCTTATCCATTCCTCTTCTCACAACCTTGAATTGTTTGAATATTTATTCCCACCACTCTGTGAACAATACTAAATCTACCCCCTCCCTAAATCATCCTACACCCTTGGCTAATCCCATGGCTCCTTACACCACCTTGATTCCTAACCTAGATGCTTTGTTGACCCTTCCCTCTCCAGACCTCCTACCTCTTAGAACTTAATGCTAACCCATCATCACCACCTACTGGGCCCGAGCAACTCCCCTTCTTGTGCCAAACCAGGCTTCACGCCCACTGCTCCCACAGAGGAGCCAGCCCTGAGGTACTCACTTCCAATAGTCTCACAATCACCGTTCTCACAACCTGTTACAAAACCTCTTAGCATGGCCAACAGTCAGGCCCCACACACTTCTAAATCCTCATGTAGCCACTTACTGTGCCCTCCTCTTTTGCCCATCAAAACTCGCTTCACTCATAACCCTTCCTTGCACCAGCCAGATCTCACTTCTAACTCCTAACTCCTCACTTGGATCCAATCTGGATTAGATCTCCCTGGCCATAAAACAACTCTAGTCCGATGTTCAAAGCATTCTACAGTTTATCTCTGATTTGGCAAAATAGGGGCGTCAAAGCAATTCTTTCAATATGAAAATCCACAACCATGCCTTTCCTACATACCACTGCTCTAGGCCTCCTTCTCACCATCCTTACCCAATGCTCTCTCTAAATCTGAACCCCCCACACCCCAAATGGAAAACCTTACCCGCCCCAATGACCCTACTCATCCCATTAGATTAATTAATCCCTTGACTGCCAAGGATATCCTCTTGCTTCTATGCTCCTATGACCCAACTGTTGCTGACAATACACTCCATCACTGCCAAATCAAGACAATTCCAGCCTACCTGCGCAGAGAACTCAGGTCTAACCCTAGAGCCTTAAATAAAAACAACCTCACACTTGTCCCCACCTCTCACAAGTCTCCTGCCAATGCCAACTCAAATCTCATCCTTCTCAATTGTAGATCTGCGGTGAAACACACAGCAGATATCGCTGTCTTTATCCTCAACCATGAGCCTGATCTCTTAGTGTTGTTTTAAACCTGGTTAAATGTCTCTTCTGCTTCAATCCTTGACCTTCTTGTCCCACCTAGCTATGACATTATTAGTTTAGACAGATCCTGTGGGCAATGAAGAGGTATTTCCTGCATCTACCATACCAATCTTGTGGTTAAACAACTTCTTTCTACTGCTCTTCCTGCGTGTGAATACCCATGCATCGACATTGCCTACAATACCAGACAAGTCTGCAAATTCCACCTCTTCTATCATCCACTCAGAAAGAACCTTTCCTTCATCAAATTGATTATGGAAATTATCTCAACCATTGCATATCATCACGGCACTTAGATCTTCATTGGAGATTTTAACCTCCACTGGAATGACTTGAATGACCTTTCTGTAGATAGTCTCAAATCTTTCCTTAGTGACTTCGACCTAACACAAATATGCGACAGACCCACGCACGTCAAAGGAGCTACCCCAGACCTAACCATTCGCAATCCAAACTCTGTTCAGTTGGATTCTATCGTCCCATGTGATTTGTCAGACCACCACTGCATCACATTTCTCGATCTGAATCTGTTGGTACAAGCAAAAGTCAACCAAAAAAAACCAAACATTGGCAGAGAGCATTGCAAAACATTAACCTGGATGCCTTGACAACCCTCAGTAATAACATATTACCCCACCAGAGGCTATGACTGACATCCATAATCTCAATGAACACTGCAATCGATCTATGACAAACCATCTGGACATGATCACCCCCTTACAGTTAAAAAGAATACCCTCCAAAGTCTCCAAATCCTGGTGCAACGGCAGTCTTAGCACTGAGAGAAGAAACCTAAGACTAGCGGAAACATTGTGAAGATCCTCGTCATCCCTTGAACATTTCGCACATCTGAGATCACTAAGGAAAATCTATAATAAACGCATAAGAATCTACAAAGCGAATAATTTCACAAGTCAACTGAACCTAGGTAAAAATCGACCCAAAAAACTGTTTGAGATTGTTAAACCTTAATAGAATAGCATACTCAACCTCCCCGCGATCAGATCACTCCTGTTTTTGAATTGTGAAGATTTCTACTATTTCTTTATCAGAAAGACAAAAAAGATAGAACTAGATTTGCAAACTGCTTTGGAGCTCATACCAATCTCACCTCCTATCATTTCCCCCCCCCCCAATCTTTAACATTATTGATCATTCCAGGTTCTACCCGTAAGAACAACGCATCCTGAAGCACTTTCAATACCTTGGATGCTACTACCATTTTCAAAACGCTCTCAGCATTGAAACCTTCCAACCACTTCAATTACCCCCAACCATCACATTTCTTCAAGGAGATCAAACTATCCCTACTCACACTTTGGGATAAGATAGTCAATGCCTCACTGACTCAAGGCTATATCCCAGACTGTCTTAAAGCAGGTCAGGTTACCCCCATTCTTAAAAAAACATTGGCGGATCAAGCTGACCTAAACAAACTTCCACCCAATCTCCAACATTCTGACCTTGTCCAAGCTCATTGAGAAATTTGTCCATGTTCAGCTTTGCAATCACATTGAATGCTTCCAACTTCTGGACCTATTCCAATCTGGCTTCCGTCATGGTCATAGTATCGAATCTGCTATCACTCACATTGTCGATGATGCACTCAAAATGCTGGATCAGAATGATTCCTGCTTTCTGATCCTCCTCGACCTGGCGTCAGCCTTCAATACAGTCAAACGTGATTGCTTACCCAACCTACTGGAGCATAGTATGGGGCTTTCAGGGCCTGTCCTAAATTGGTTTGCATCTTTTCTCCACAATAGAACTCAAAGATTCAAGGTCAATCATACCCCCTCTAACCCTTCCTCAGTCAACCTTTGGGTTCCTCAAGTGTCCACACTCTCTCCAACTCTCTTCAACTGGGTAATGGAATCCTTAATTGAAATCTTGAGACTATCCAATGTCCATTATCACATGTATGCTGAAGACACCTAAATGTACCTAAAAAGTCTCCTCCCCTAACAATATCAGTTCGCTCAACACCACCCTACTGAAAGCTCACAACTGGTTGACTCTAAATCATCTCAATTTCAATGCTCTGAAAATGGAATGCCTTTTATTCGCCCCACCGAATAATTCATCTGTCATCAGTGAATGGATGAATCAGCTAACAGCTCTTAACTGCTTAACACACATCATTGACTCCACAAGTTCTTTGGGCATAATGCTCAACAAGAGCCTGAACATGCAAAAACATATTACTGTCGTCACCAAGGAAGCTAACTTCCAAATGAGCATCCTCAGGAAAATAAAACCTTTTCTTCTTCCCCCCAATGAATCCGCAGTGCAATCTCTGGTGATCCCCAAGTTGGTCTATAGAAGTACGACCCTCTCTGGACTCCCAAGATCCAAGATGGCTCCACTCAGGGCCTCTCTTAACTTAACTGCTAGAATCATCACTGGCTCAAAAAGATACCACTATATTACACCGGGTCTGAAATTGCTAAATTGTCTCCCTTACAAAGCAAGGGTACAAAAAAATTGCTTGCATGACTCACAAAGCCTTACATTTCAACACCCCACCATACCTTGCGCAAAACCTTACACTATCTGGTGGCTCCAGATCCTCCAGAAGCGCCAGCACCCTCTGCTGAAACCTCAAAAATTGCAGAAAACGAAAACGTATGAACGAGCTTTCTCAGGTATTGCCACGAGAATCTGGAACTCCGTTACACCGGGAATTAAGCCGATATCCTCAACTGTTAATTTAAAAAAGAAAGTTAAAGCGCTTCTGATGAACAAATCTTGCTCTAGAATCCCCTTGCCTCATACGCACTCAAAGACTCGTTTTGACTTTGTAACATTCTTTGTGTACTCTTCTCCCTCTCTCTTCATGCCTGCTCTGTCCTATTTTTGTGCAGACTCTTTATGATTATGTAAGCCACTGGCTTTCTCTCCCCCGACATTTCTGACCAAGATGTTGTATGCTATATCGGTCATTTCTCTTTTTCGTCCACATGTAAAGCACTCTAATACCCTAATGGGTCTTGTTCGCGCTCTTTAAACTTCTTAAATAAATAATATGTACAGAAACAACCATAAAATGCATTTTTAATCGAATTGAGCCAGGTGATTAGGAAAATTGTAAAATAAAAACGTTTATTGAGTTTTGAAAATTATGCATAAAATATAAGACCAACAATAATCATTGTGATCTGGAATATAGATATATTGCAGAATTTTCAACTTTTTGACAGTTGATCTGAGACATTTGAGTACTAGTTGAAGACTTTAAGCAGACACCTCAAGTAATAATCACAATCCTTCTCATGGTGAACTGCTGCAGACAATACTGAAACAGTAGTTCAAACTGTAAAATGCTATGGCACAAATTTGACAGGCTATATTTAAAGACAATTTTGATAGATCTGCAGGGCAGGTGCAGCAAAGGCCTCTAGAAGCTTGTTGTATTCCTGTAGGTTAGAAGTGGAAGTCATCTTGGTGATCCTTTGAGTCATTTTATTCATCCTGGATACGTTGAGAACTGGCCTAGTACTTTCATGGCTCTTAACAGGTCACTGGTTCAGGACTCTCAGGTTTCAACCACTGGTACAGGATTGTTTTGAAGTACGTCGCTGGAGATGCCACATTATTGCCTGGCTTGAGCTAGTATTTGGAAGTGACCCTGGGCAAACCCTAAGCATTGGTACAAAAGTTTCTGTGCCAAACCATAATGACTTTTTTCATCCACACTAAACTGTATTCCTGAAAGCTGGGTATGGTGGATTGTATTATGCAAATTAAAAAGATTTTGAAGCAAGTCGAATTGCGCACAACAAGCTCAGAAACAGGAGTTTGCTAGAAAAACAATTAGATTTTTAAAGCAAGCAGACAGTGGATGCACACGACTGGATTTGCTATTATGCTGTCACTCTTTGAAGTGCACCACAAGTGTAATATGTAAAACACCAGCAGATTTGAAAAGCGAGTTTTCACGATCTTATAGGATTTTTCTCTGTGATGTCACCAATATGCCTACTATGATTGGAGCTGGTCAGGCCAGAGTACCAATGAAGGCTTTTGTGTATTTTATAAAGGTTCCAATTGTTCAAGTGACACGAGGCATACATTTTCGGTAGACATAAATTCAATAGAATAACAAATCCACATATTTTCGTGACCACCCCAGAGTAAACACAAGAAACATTTTACCATAACCCTGGTATTAACTTATAACATATGGGGCCAGATGTAGGTAAATCCGATTTACCGACTTTTAAATGCCGAGTCATACCGATTCGGTATTTAAAAGTCGGTAAATTGGAAGGAGACAGGTGTAGGTAAAAAAATACCGAATCTGTAAGAGTCGTTATTTACCGATTCTGTAAATACCGAATCTGTACTTCCCATTGATTCCTATGGGCCTTGAAGCCCATAGGAATCAATGTGAAATACAGATTCGGTATTTACAGAATCGCTAAATACTGAATCCTGCAAGGGTGCAGGGGGTGTCACTTTGACACCCTCTAGCACCCCAATTCTGGACTTGTGTGCAATGTGGCATACAGACATGCCCTAAGGGCATGTCTGTGTGTCACATTGCACAGGTGTGCATGCACAGATGTGCATGCACACCTGAATTCGGTATTTTACCACCCAATAGGATTGGGTGGTAAAATACCGATTTTTAAGGGCCTGTGGCACTCTTAGGAGTGCCACCTACATGTGGTTTTTCCGATTCGGTAAATATACCGATTTGGTATTTTACCGATTCAGTAAATTTACCGATTCGGTAACTTTACAGAATCGGTAAAATATAGGCCCCCTACATCTGGAAACCCTAATACCGGTCGGTAACGGCCGAATTTGGCCGTTACCGACCGGTATTAGGGCTCCTACATCTGGCCCATAGTGCCTCAGCTTATATCACATTTACAATTGTAATCTGCATCAAAGTTATCGTGTCCTGTTAGATGAACAGTTATTGCTGACTTCACACTCTTCTTGTTGCCTCGCCTCGCCTTCAGACTGGCCATCGGTGACCTCGTATATTTCCATTCTGAAGGCAGCCAACCTGGTCCAAATCTTGGTATGGTTTTTGAGGCAGCCTCGTGCTATAAAAACTGGGAATTCTAGGTCCATTGCATAGTCCATGCCTGTTTTCCAAACCAATACTCATGAACAACTTTCTGCTTTCCAATGTTGAGCAGAGTCGTGTTGAGCCAGAGTGAGACCTAAGAAAAAAAGATGTCTTTTGTACCTGTTTCCACCAATACCATATGACAGTGTAACATTATGAATTTTGGGGCTCTCAGAAGTTCCCATGCTAATACCTCCTCAAGACATGCCAGTACCCATTGCCAGAAATAGCCCAGAACGGGGCATGTCCAGGCCGTAGGTTTAAAGGTGCCCTCCTCCGTATGACACCGAAGGCAATGAGGTGATGCAATCAATCCTGCTTTCAAAAGTCTCTGTTTAGTAAAATATAACCTATGCAAATACTTGAACTGAATGTATCGTAATCTAGTTGACGTTGCCGCCTCATGTGGGGATTGTAGAGCCTCCAACCAGTCATCTTCATCTATTGGGCCCATGTCAGCACCCCAAGTGGTCCTCAGGGAGTTGATGTCCGTGGGGCACGAGCGTTTGGTATATTTTGATTACTTTGTGTTCCCCAAGATCTCCCATAAGAAGTTTACCTTCTAATGGGCTGAATTCTGGAACATATGTCATCTCTTTAATGTAGGGGTGAAGAGCATGACGCAGCTGTAGGTATTTGTAAAATTGAGAATGGGGCATGGAAAAGTCTCTGCGTAAGTCTTCGAATGATTTCAGAACTGTCCCTTTTATAATGTCCCCAAAGTTGAAATGCCTTGGCGTAGCTTGCCATATACATTTAGCCTCATCTAATTGGATGCTTTAGCATTTTCATGGTAATGCTCCTAATTGTCTATGTGCACTGTCACCTGTTCAGTCTAGCTCCAGTGATTCGGCTTGTATGATATGGGCTTCAAGCTGTATTAATGTTTGCTGTTTTTCCCATTTGATACTGGTATTATGACTGATATCGAAGCCTTAAATGGTAGGCTTCGTGGCCTCCCATAAAGTGGTGGCAGATTCTGTTGTTGCCTCATTTAATAGGAACTATTCTGTCAGGGCTTTATGTAGGTTATTTTTACAGCTTTGTTTATAAATGCCCAGGTGATAGGCACCAATCATCGGGGATCATTAGGGGCCAATCGCAAGTTGTAGTTGAACAGGGGAATGGTCTGATAAACCTCTGGGTAGAATGTCTGCTCCTGTCAGCTGACGTGTGTGTTCCCTAGTCATAAAAAATATAATCTATTCTGGAAAACGACTCATGCACAGTCAAGAAAAATATGTAGCCAACAATGTCTGGGTGAAGCACACGCCACATGTCAATCCACCCCAACACACTCACCATAGTTCTGATGCGGGATTCCTTGAATGTATGCTGTGTGGTTGCAGGCCGGCATCTGTCTAGGTTTGGGTTCATGACATCATTCCAATCACCCCCTATCATTGCAAGGACATCAGGTATTAAATTCCAAATATGAATAATTCTTTCGGTGATCGTGTGGCTGAGTGGTGGGGGGCATATACACTACCCAGAATAATCAGCTTTTCATTGAGGACAACTTGTATGAATAGAAATCTGCCAATGGTGTCAGCACACTAGTGTATATATGTAAAGGAAAGTCTGCAGCATATCTAGATAATCACCCCCTCTATCCTCTTGTGAAACCGGAATGGAAGACATGTATATAGCCATAGCGGGCCAGGCATGGCACTTTAGATCCTAGCAAATGTGTTTCTTATAACTAATAATAGGACATACCCACCATCTCCTACCCTAACCTACTCCATTATCTCAAGAAACAATGAAGCATCTGTCACAGAAAGTAAACAGCTCCCATCCCAACTGAGGATGAAGGCTGGAACAGTCCAAAGGAATCCCAAAGATCCCATCCCTGATAAATGTCTAGGGGATCTGCAGCAGCCAATTCCCAAGTATGTAACAGTTCTTTATGCTGGTGGAAGTTGATGGATAGTCTGACGTCTGACTCGATTGTTTATTTCCTTATGTAGCATAAGCTGTCTGTAAGAGGATGAGTGTGTGTCATTTGTCCTGTGTCTGCGTGCTGTCACCGCAGGAGAGGCATTGCCAGGTGGACCGCCGCGACCGGTATCGTTGTTTATTTTTTTAATTTTGGTCCTGGTTCAGACGCAGATCCCCGGAGGAGGAATCCGAGTAATGGGGCAGTGGTGTGTGGGGTTTGACTGATCAACATTCATCTGCCCTTAGAAAGACCTCCTCTGGAGTGTTGAAAAATCTGATGCTATTTTTATAACTGATTCTGAGTCTAGCCGGAAAGAGCAGCATGTAAGAGATATGTAGTTCCCGAAGGCATGATTTTGCAGCTGTAATGGACTGCCTCTGCTGCTGAACAAGTTTGGCATAATCCGGAAAGATCATAATTGGATAAGAACCAAAAGTAAGGGTCTTCTGCACCTGGTCCTGCCGTAAGATGGTGTCTCGGTCGTGATAATTTAGTATCCATGCAATTACGGGCCGAGGACGGGAGCCAGGCGGAGGCCTGGATGCAAAGGCCTGGTGGGCGTATTCCAGGATGAAGCAAGGGGATAGCTTCCCATCAGAGTTCCAGGATTTAAGCCAGCATTCCAGAAATTCGCACAGGTTTCTGTACTCACACCCCTCTAGAAAATCCCACAAAATGCAAGTTATTACAGCGGGCCCTCACCTCCACATCCTCCACATGTGTAGCAAGGCCTCGGGTAAGCGTTTCAAGACACGTGACACGGTTTTGTAATGTATTGATAGTGTCTCCAGTTCCAGAGATCTGTGCTTCCACCTTTGTCATGCGTTCCATGTTGACATCTCCCCTAAAGCATCAATTTCTGTAGCAAGCATATCTTGTGACTGTGTTATCGCAGCAAGGATTGCGGAAGTGTCCGTGCCTGCATTGGGGTTATCACTCGAGGTTATGGTGCTTGCGCTGCTGAAGGTAAATTTGTCCATTGTGCACTGTTTTGTTGCAGGGCCAGTAGGTGGGTCTTTGGACATGTTGGTTCTAAGGGAGCTATAGTTCACAATATCTTAGGATGCGCATAGTAGGGGGTATCTGGCACTCGGGGAGGTCTCTTCCACTCACAAGCTGCACCGGGGCCTAGCACTGCAACCTCCCGAGGTGAGGTACTACAACCTCCCACCTCTAACAGGCATTACCTTTGGTCCAGTTATGCTTCATTGTAGGACTGGGAAAGAATCCCTTGGCCAATTCTATCTGCCCTAAAATTTGATGCCCAGCTACAGTGTCTTTAATGATGCCTCCACCTTAACAAGTTGTTAAGCAAGCCTGACAATGTTATATTGCTGGCCTCGTCCGGCTGTAAGCATAGTCTGCAGGCACTGAAGGGACGATGGTCTCTCATCTGTTGCATGCTGCTCCAGTGTTTGGGGTTCCCTATCACCATGCCAATTCGTTGTACAGCAGGCCGGCAATGTCCACAATCTCCAGCCGCTGCAGTCCTCGGCCCAGCCACCTCACCCAACCTCAAAATGGCACCTCGGCGAGGGGCCAAGTCTGGACCGATGCAGCACCCCTCTTCTGGGCCGTCTTACTTTTGTCCTGGTTCCACACCCTGCTCCCAGTAGTCGAAAGCCGCACCCTCAGGCCATTACTAAAAGGGGGGTTGAGCCCATGCAGTCACGGGGACCTGGGAGCTATGTGGTACATATATAAGAGGGGTCCCCGCAAGGGAGGTGTATTGTAAATTACATACACTGGAATTATTTTAAGACAAACAATAAAGCAAAGAAATGTAATAAAGCAATTTTACGATTGGTATTCTGATTTATTACCCAACACTACGTGATTGCCGGTGGCAGTATATAATCACATAAAATTATAGTTGCAAGCCCCAAGGAGGGAAGAGAGGGAAGGGAGGGAGAGTAGTGCTCAAAGGAGTGTTAGAACAAGGAAAAGTAACACAGTATCAAAAAGTAACAAATGTATTACAAAATTAGAGACATTATAAAAACAATTATAGTACAAATGCCCAAGTACAAGGCAAAATTTGAGGTATGCTCACTAGATAACATTCAACGGTCACATCTGAATATTAGATGAATCGGGGGTGTGCCGGAAATTCAACGAAAAAGAAAACAGTCGACGTTTCGACCCCTATCTGCAGGCTAATTAAAGTCCTTTCACGGGGTCTTCATCAGGACGTCACAAAGGGAGAGAGGGATGGGGCAATTCTGTATGAGAAAATGTAAAGTAATTAAACTTTAGTACATGGTAGGGACGAAGATTATCATCCTATCTAACATATAGAAAAAAGGATTTAATTAAAGACAAAATTACCATGGAGTACGGCCCAGCCGGGCTCTGTTCATGGGAAGGGACGCCACGCTGGAAGTCGTGGTCAATCTAATAAGGTGGAAACCTCAACTGGAGAGGAGACAAACAATCGGTAAGATTCAGGAGAATCAAAAAGATGTAAGTACTAATGTGACTACATTTACACCCTACAGTGGTAGAGACAATTAGTTTAAGGATCAGCAAGAATGCTGGCCAAACATGGTTACCAACATTAGCAAGCCGCGCTGGGAAATGTATTAAAGAAGTTAGTCAAAACAGTGTAAAATGAAACTCTAGCCATATGGGGATAACAGACTATACCTCTGGGTCGTTGAAAATCGAACCTTCAAGGAATCCACGGGTCTGGCACAATGCAGAAAAACAAAATGTCTGCTTTTGTAAATAGTCTCCTGTGGTGAACCAAAAGGAGGAGAATTTTTTACCAATTATTCGGGACGAGTGAATCTCCTAGTATGAGATACTCACTGCGGGCTGCCAGATACTTACAGGTAAATGAGCGGACAACGCCGTCTACGTAGGTCATTCAGTCAAACTCCGTAGCATAGAGAACGCGGAGTGAGAGGTTCACAGATCTGGCTCGAAGCGGGAAATGAATTCGTGCGCCTGTGTATTTGTTAGTCCTACGATATATAGAGGTGATTGTTTACCTAAAGTCCAGGACTAGAATTTGAAGAAAGTCACAGCGGACTCAACAAATACTTACAGAAAAACGAGCGGGCAGCGCCGTCTACACTGGTCATACCGCGAACTCCGCAGCGTCTGCAGTGCGGAGTTTGGGGCGGAGCTAGCTGATGTACCAGAGTAGTTAAATGGAAGAGTTACTCGCGGATGCCAAAAAGGGCATCTGAGTAGCACATAGTATAGCTAAAGTAAAATTCTTGTATGGATTGCTAGGGCGGGCAATTCCTTGAGTGCACACCGTAGAAAATAGAACAACTGTATTTCGAAAAATTCATTATGAGAAACACAAGAAATGAGATCACTGGTGCAACTCTCACGCAGGAGGACGAAAACCAGTACGCAAGGCATTAAAAGACAATGATTACTAAAAAATATGTGACTGAGCATCATAGATAAGAATAGTGTAACAAATCCGCGCGACTCTCATCACAAAAGGTCGTAAGCGGAAAACAAATTACATTACACTTGACACCAAATCATTACAGCAGACTCGTGCACTTCTCCAACATGAGAGTGTAACGAGTATTGTTGGTAATCGATGAACATTTAAGGATGAGATTTTAGCCAAGTGCTGCCAATTGTGCTATACTACTGTCCTGCTCATTCAGGCCATTCTTAATGGATTCCAAAAGGGACATCCATTTGGACTCACGTGTGTTCAGTATTGTAGCAAGATTACCACCTCTTCTACCCAGGGATACTTTTTCAATGACAAACCATCGTAGGTATGTTACAGCGTGTCCTGCTGTCAGCCAGTGGTCTACCAATGGCGCACCTGCCACTTTGCATCTTAATCTGCTGCAGTGAGATGAAATCCTAGATTTGATTTTCTGTTGTGTTTGGCCTACGTATAACTGGCTACATGGGCACCGAATGATGTAAATGACTCCAGTGGAATTGCAATTTGTGTAGTGTTTTAAATTGTAGGTTCTTCCCCCGTGAGCAAAGGTTTTAGTCTGGATAGTCGTGTCGCAGGCAGTGCATGTCCCACACCTGTGGTGGCCAACTACAGGAGGCAGGTTCCAGAGAAAATGTTAGAGTCGGTTGACTTGCTGACTCCAGATAGGAATGGACCACCATGTCCCTTATACAACGCAATTTCCTATGCACACACAAATCAATTAAGGTACAAATTGTATTATAAACAGACATCAATAAATTTCATTCTAGACAATAAATGTTTCCGCTTCTTTTGTTTGAGCAATATTCTGCTGTTTTATTGCCCAAAAAAATCTTTTCGCCAGCCGACACGTGTTTCGTCAGAGTCAAGATTACTCTGACTCTTCAGGGCTGGAAATAAAACAAAAATATATACAATTTTGTAACTCAAGTCACTTAACAGAGTGACTCAACAAATACAAAGCAACATTTAGAGAAGAAATTTTCCTTATATATCTCCACACGCAATTGCGGCTGTCTTCGCATAGAATTACTGACACGAGTAGAGGTTTGTCAAAGGATAACGTATCTAAGTAATCTCATACAGACAAAAAACTCATTTTATCATATTCTCCCGTCTTGTAGGATTAACCTGGATGTACTTAATGTTTAAAAGTGACATGCACATGCTTTGAAAAGTGAAAGAAACGTGACTGCGAAAAACACTACGTCGTTCCATCAAAATTTCAATAAAAATAGGAGTTACAATGAGTTTGTAAATAGAAAGGATACATTGAAACGAACACTCTAAGCAGTTTTCTTGATAGATTAAGCTTGAATTGTTCATAGGTAAAATTCATTAGCAGTGCGCTCAGTGAGGGTGCAAATCTCCAGATGAAAGTGTACATACGTCGCAATATTCCTACGCAACTGTTTCTTATATAGCAACGCCTACACGGCAGGAGGGGATTCCCTCGCCCTCATTTGGAGCACGTAATTTTTGAGTAAGCATTACATCCATTATTTATGGTTATCACGTTTTATGATAAGATGTCTCGAGAAGGGCTTAAATATCTGCAGCTACCCACGTATGTGTATTGATAATGACGAGCGGATTGTTCTTAGCACAGTTGTGTTGACCCACGCGCTTCAAGTTACTTAGGGATTCGTAAGGCGACTGAGCATTCAAGAACTGGCGCTGTGCTACTTACACAGATAAGGTTTGCCATTCAATAGGCGAGTCTCTTTGGACAACTAGTTCACCTTGTGTACTCTGCACTATAGGTTTAATGCCAGATGGACTTTTGGGTACAGTCCTTAAAAGGCATAATAATTGTTGTGAATGGCTACATTGATTAGATTACACGTGTCTGACACCATTCTGTATTTTACAATGGACTCAGTTGCATCAAATACAATTGGCATTACATACAAGCATAATTTTTGAACCTATTTAGGTCTGATGGCTAAGTGGTTTTCCGTATGCAGGAATGATCAGCGCATTGATTCTGTGTATTTCGACTCTTCTTTCCTCGTATACTCCATGGGCTTTTAGATATCGTGACTGCGTCCTTACTAAAGATTTCATAGATTCGTGAGAGGATCCATTCCATCCATTGAACATACATGATACCCTTACCGGGTTGGAATTATCACCGGTTAAGTGGTGAGTGTTACAGCTAACTTATAGAGACTATTGTCACTATTTTTATCCATTACTTTTGTCCACATTCCAATAACCGATCCCACATATCTCCTATCAATAGGGACTACAATATTCGCCATCATTGAAAGAAAGGTATGTGTTGGCATGTATTCAGGAAGGACTTTGCGCACCAGTCACTCTATAGGTGGTGGGACTTTCTCTCAACAGTTGCGTAGGAATATTGCGACGTATGTACACTTTCATCTGGAGATTTGCACCCTCACTGAGCGCACTGCTAATGAATTTTACCTATGAACAATTCAAGCTTAATCTATCAAGAAAACTGCTTAGAGTGTTCGTTTCAATGTATCCTTTCTATTTACAAACTCATTGTAACTCCTATTTTTATTGAAATTTTGATGGAACGACGTAGTGTTTTTCGCAGTCACGTTTCTTTCACTTTTCAAAGCATGTGCATGTCACTTTTAAACATTAAGTACATCCAGGTTAATCCTACAAGACGGGAGAATATGATAAAATGAGTTTTTTGTCTGTATGAGATTACTTAGATACGTTATCCTTTGACAAACCTCTACTCGTGTCAGTAATTCTATGCGAAGACAGCCGCAATTGCGTGTGGAGATATATAAGGAAAATTTCTTCTCTAAATGTTGCTTTGTATTTGTTGAGTCACTCTGTTAAGTGACTTGAGTTACAAAATTGTATATATTTTTGTTTTATTTCCAGCCCTGAAGAGTCAGAGTAATCTTGACTCTGACGAAACACGTGTCGGCTGGCGAAAAGATTTTTTTGGGCAATAAAACAGCAGAATATTGCTCAAACAAAAGAAGCGGAAACATTTATTGTCTAGAATGAAATTTATTGATGTCTGTTTATAATACAATTTGTACCTTAATTGATTTGTGTGTGCATAGGAAATTGCGTTGTATTTAGTCCAGGTGTTGTAAGAACACCGTACTAAGGGTTCAGAGGGTTTCCCTTTTCCTGTGGCACCACTGCTTTACACTACCTTTAACTTGACAAGTAGTCAGTAACCTAGTAGAGCGCAAGCAGTTCCTGTCGATACAAAACCCACTGCCGTTGAGACCACCATGTCCCTTATGTTTTTAGCTCTCTTAAATGAATGAAGAGGCAGTTCCGTTTGTTTAATGACATCCGCGACCAAAGGCCAGTTTTGATTAATGATTTTTTTGATGTCATTGCTGCGTGTCGAAAAAGTCGTGACACAAATAAAACGGTCAGCTGAAGTACGTGGCAAATTCTCTGGGTTAAGTAGGGAGTCGCGTGGGTTGTACCACGCCCGTTTTCTGGCTCGTTTCACCATCCTTGATGGATATCCTCGTGAGATAAGGCGCTCACTCAGGACCTCGGACTCCTTGAGGTGGTTGGCTCTTGTGGAGCAATTCCTCCTGTTTCGGAGGAATTGTCCGACCGGCAGGTTATCCTTAAGACATCTCGGGTGATGACTCTGATATTGCAATAGTGAATTGCGTTCTGTGGGCTTCCTGAACAACGTTGTTTGTAAGTGATCTGCGTCCACGTAGATGGAGATGTCTAGAAAGGGTATAGTTTCATTGCTGGATTCCATCGTGAACTGGATATGAGGGTTCTGGGAGTTGAGCCAATCGTGGAAAACTTTAAGTTGATCTGCATTTCATTCCCAGATGCAAAGGACGTCGTCGATATATCTGACCCATAGGGGCAGATTGGCCTTAAAGGGATTGGTCGCTGGGAAAATGTGCTGATGTTCAAAATGGTCCATATAAATTATTGCCAGGTTTGGAGCGAAGGTAGCCCCCATCGCTACCCCCTTAGTCTGCAAATAAAATCCTTCCTGAAAAATAAAGAAGTTGGGCATCATGACAATCTCCAGTAACTCAATTATAAAATCTGTGGGAACCTGAACCGGCGCAGTTCTTTTGTCTAGGGCCTCCCTCATTACTTCCAAGGCATCTTGTTGGGGGATGCTGGTGTAGAGCGATACGATATCGCAAGTAACTAGGAGTGCCTGTTCTGGATTGAATGGTCTCTCGTCCATCAGATTAATGACCTGGGTTGTGTCTCGTAGGTAAGCCCTCGTGTTAAGGGCAATGGGCTTAAAAAAGAAGTCCACATATTGACAAAGGGGCTCTAACAACGATCCACAGCCGGACACGATGGGTCGTCCTGGGGGGTTGTTGAGCTTCTTATGCACCTTCGGTAAGGTGTAAATGGTAGCCAGTCTTGGAAATTTTTGGTTGAGGAATTCAAATTCTTGTTTGCTCAGGAAACCCACATCCAATCCTTTCTGTGTGATTCTCAAAATGGTACTTGCCAATTTCTAGTGAGGGATCACTGGGTAGGAGACGGTAACTAATACCATCCGACAGTTGTCTGTGAATTTCTGCCTTGTAATCCGAAAGGTCCTGCACAACAATGGCACCGCCTTTGTCAGCGGGTTTGATGACTACTTCGTTGTTATTGCGTAAGTCTGTCAGGGCCTTTTTCTCCGTCTTGCATAAGTTAAGTCTCGTGAATTTTGGTTGTTGTAGTAATCGATCTACAGAAGAGATCACAACTTCTTCAAAGGCAAGAATCCGACTGTTCATGGCATACGTGGGTGGAAAAAAGGTGGAAGGTACTCTGAGTCCTGTGGCCGAGCTTTGTTGTCTGGATGTTTGGTTGCGAAAGAAATATCGCAATCTTATCTTCCTGAAAAAACTGTATAGTTCTGTTTTCAACAAGAATTTGTTAACCGGAGCAGTAGGGACATAATTACTTTACATTTTCTCATACAGAATTGCCCCATCCCTCTCTCCCTTTGTGACGTCCTGATGAAGACCCCGTGAAAGGACTTTAATTAGCCTGCAGATAGGGGTCGAAACGTCTTTTTCGTTCAATTTCCGGCACACCCCCGATTCATCTAATATTCAGATGTGACCGTTGAATGTTATCTAGTGAGCATGCCTCAAATTTTGCCTTGTACTTGGGCATTTGTACTATAATTGTTTTTATAATGTGTAATACATTTGTTACTTTTTGATACTGTGTTACTTTTCCTTGTTCTAACACTCCTTTGAGCACTACTCTCCCTCCCTTCCCTCTCTTCCCTCCTTGGGGCTTGCAACTACAATTTTATGTGATTATATACTGCCACCGGCACCCTCAGGCCAAGCACAGGTCAGGGCGACTCCCAGTTCGTGCTCGCGTTCGGTGGGCTGAATGTGTGGTGTTCACTCCCTCCTTGCCCAGTGCCGGTCTCGCTGCTTCCCACCGGCAGTGCAGCCGGGCTTATTTTGTGGCTTCTGGGCAGCAATTTCTAGACAGGATCTTGGTCCTGGGCACTTGAGGCGTCCTCGGAGCCCGGACCCTCGGCCCGGCGGCACCACACCCGACCCCAATGTGGCGACTAGGGGAGGGGTCGAGTCAGCCCGAGTGCAGTGCCAGTCCTCCAGGCTGCCCAACTCTGGTCCTGGCTTACCACTCTAGACCAGGCAGCCTAGAACCACACCTTCAGCCTCAGGCACAGGTCGCGGTGGTACCCAGTCTGTGGTTGTATTTGTGGGTAAGCATGTGCGGCAATCGCCCCCTCCGAGTCCAGGACATGCCAGACGCTGCTTGCCCCTGGTGCAACTAAGCGAGTTTTGCTGCATCCTTGCTGCTATTTTTTTACAGTATCTTGTTCCTGGGCACTAGCATCATCTAAGGAGTCCACAACAGGATGTTTTAATCGCCCATGGCCGGCAGGATCATGAAGAATATTTGGCGGCTACGGGAACTGGGCTAAGTTGCATCCGCCATGATGGACGGCTTGGCCAGGCCCAAATAATAGTATTCTAATTTTGCTTTTGGTTTTATTTGTTTTAATTGAAGAACTATTGCCATGAGATCTCACAATTTTTTGTAAGCTGTTTCAAAAACAAGATTCCCATTCTTCTATGTAGTATTGTAAACCAGTGATTTCCTATGGAAATGACAGGCTTGATACATTTGTAAAAGATTTGGGGTTTTGTTCACATTAATGATATATGTAACATTCATGATTTTCATGTCCATGTACCCTGCTTTTTGGGAAAGAAAGAGTTATTACAGATTTTAAAAAACTGCACGATAATTATGGCTTGCCAAAGAAGATTTTGATATACATATCAAAATGAGATTTAGGAAATGCACAGTCAAGCCGCAATGGTAGACAGGGAGATATGTTTGCGAGGTGACTGTAGTGGGTGGCACAATAGTTGGAGCAGGCCACAAGTGAGATTGAAAGTATTGGCCCTGTTCTACTCCTTACTATATGCTAGGAAATTATATGTAACCTAAAGATGACAATCAGTTGTTTAACAGTTGCAGCAGATTAAAATGGGGGGACAAGCAGTGTACTACTGGTAAGCATGAGTTAAATGCCCATTGTTTTATAACCAACAACAGCAGGGTTCCACCAAAGCTACAATTAAAGTGTGACTTTACAGTAAGCGCATTTTCCACACAGCAAATTTGTAATTTATTAGAAAATATGAAAAAAGTTTACTTTAAATTTTTTTTTGTTGATTTCATCCTGTCATCTGCTGAAGCCCCAGAAAGTAATATACTTGACTATCTTCAGCATTGATGTATAGTGAAAAAGAATATCAACTTTGACATTGATTGAAGTCATGTATTGTAATTAATTCTATGAATTTCCAGAAAGATGTTCTAGCACATCGGGATACGTTCCTAAGCTAAGGATCTCTGCTTAGATTGTGTTCTTCATTTGTAATGAAGGTATGTATTTGTTCATAATGTTAGGCATGCATCTCTTAACCAAACCTTACAACACTGTGAAAGTATGTGTGAAGGCTCCCAGGTACAACACTGGTGTGTTGGAAATAAGCTGTAGCAAAGAATGTTTGAAAAACACATCTTTAGAAAATTGTGAAGCTGCTAGTGAAATGTACTTCAAGGTTGCGTTATTATTTAATTTGGTCTGTTTATGTGTTTTTTTCAATGCATGGTAGCCAGATTGGTAAGTCTGCACATTGTTTTGGTTTTTGCTATCTTGATTTGTGTTACTATAAGAAATTACAAGCTATTACCTTTTTACAAGAGCAACTTTTACTTTTACTTACAATACAATATAATAAATATGGATTTACGACTACTAACTTTACGTCCCAACTCAGGCCAGAGATTCTTCCCCAGAGGTGGGGATTCCGGCCGGTGGCAGAGATTTAGCCATGGCCGAAATCTCCACCTCCAGGCCGGAAGTCCCACCTCTGGTCCGGAAGCTCCGCCTCCAAGTCAGAAGCTCCGCCTCTGGGCCAGAAGCTCCGCCTCGTTGCCAGAATCTCCGGCCCGAGTGCCAGCGTAAAGTTAGTAGTCGTAAACCCATTCTCTGAATATCAAAAGTAGTAAGTGCATTCTGTGAATACCAAAAGTAGTAAGTGCACTCTGTGAATACCAAAAGTAGTAAAATTAGGATTTTGTCTTAAGTTAGTTTTGTAAATCGGGCCCGTAGTGTTGGGGTTTTAGTGTATGGAACGATTGTATCACTGTCAAAGCATGTTTTTTATTTGAGGTGGCTGTTTTATCGGTTAATAAAGATGTTTGTTTGATTGCTTTATTCACAGCAATTTTAAAGCCGGAAAACGTTGTTATTTTTAGCCATGCCTCTACTAGTTGTAGTTCCAAGAGTGATTGTTTTAGCACTGTGGTAATCGAGTTTTTTAGCCTGGTTTGGGCTTCGATCTCCATCCAAGATCGAAGCCCAAGCCCAAGCCCAAGCTGCTCTCATCCTCCAGTAGTATTTGACTAGTGCGCCTTGTCTGGCTAGTTTCTGATTTTTTAGCCCATATTCCAGTCGGATTTGGGCTTACAAAATTTGACAAGGAATTAAAAACAGGCGCTTGAAGAGAGTGGATTATGCTCTATTAAGTGCTGTAGTGCATATGAGATGGAAGGTAGAAATTAAACTGCAATAACTTTAAGCAGGTGCCCTGTTGAGCAATCTGAAAGTTTTTGCTGTAAGCTTTTAAATGCAAAGAGCAGTTGTTTTGATTTTGTACGGTCTTGGTCCAGGTATTCTTTGAAGGTAAGTGGGCAATCTAGTTGAAAGCCTAAGTATTAATACAAAACCACCCTGGTTAACGGTTTCTCATCTAATTTCCAAGTGAATTTGCTTTGTTTACTTGTTGAGTGATGTTTGCAGAAGCACATCACCTTTGTTTTTTTGTGGTTAATTGTGGGTTGGATGGAGGTGAAATGTGTTCAGCACAAACATTGTAGGCACACTCCACCTATGTAAAACATTGAGGGGTTGATTACCATACAACCTGTAAATGCTCTGACCTTCAGTCGGAGCCTTTAGGGCTGCATTATAATAGGCTCCTTTCCGACCGCTTCATTTTGATGGAGGTGGTTGGCAAGTAGTCTGACCGGTCTTTCCAGATGACTTCTGACGGGCTCAGAGAGCCCGTTCGCCAGTTGGAATGCAGCCTGTAATGACAAGGGCGGTTCTTTCTGCCCTTGAGATTATAATGCATGGTTTCGGACATGTTTTCCATGCCGGTCTGTCCAGCATGGAAACCATGTTGGCAAGCATGCTAGGGGCCCCCAGCAGGGCCCCCTTTGGTGCACGGCCTCTGGTTGGAGGCCGAGGGGGCTCCTATGGTGCCCCCCTGTTGATCCCTGCACCTTGTGGCAAGCACCTTGAGGTGCCTGCCACGGGTGCAGTGATGAACTGCACCTCCCATTTCACTATGGGAGCATGCGTTACGGCCTGTTTACATCCGTAATACATGCTCCCATAGTGAAATATAGGAATGCGACAAACTGTGTTCGGTCACATCCTAATTGGGTGGTCGGGACTGGCTATCAAGTGTTGTTCGGTCCCATGACCGAGTCTGTGTGCGGAAGAGATTCCACTCGACATCGTAATGACCCCCTGAATGTTAAAAAGATGTACCATACTTGTTACCAGTTTTTGCCCTTAAACTAAATCTTCACATATTCACTCTTTTTGAACCTGACAATATATTTTAGTTGTTTAGAAAATACAGTCCATTCATAAATTCAACAAGACAAATCTTCAAGAAATTACCAACTTGTAGTTATAGTGATTTCTCTATTTATCTTCTTACAGATAAATATCAAACAGCCAACTAATTACACTCTTAGACACTGAGAGCGTCCGCAGGGCTAGAAAAATAAAATACTAATATATATTTTACTTTACATTGTTTCTAAAAGCTCATAAATACAATTTATGTACAAATAAAAATCATTGTACAAAAATATAAATAAACAGATAATCAATAGAAATCGAAATGCCAAATTACCATTACTGCTGCTTATATTAAGCAATCCACTCACCAAGCAGGAGGGACACTCAATTTCAATTCATAATTATTCCTACATCACAGCTCTTACATGATGAAGAATAATATTTCTTACATAATAATTCGATGTAACAAAAAATGACACCAAACCAAAAATGTCAGAACAAATCAATCCAAAAACATTAAGATATGTAAGTCTTTCAATGCATAAATTAATTCAAGGCGAAATCAATATAGCATGTGCAGTTAGTGATTGAAAAGCCTATTCTATCCAAACCTACTATCGCTGTAATGGGACGTGGCCATAATGACATAACATTGCAGATCAACTGCATTCAGGCTTTGTATATAATATTTCCAAAAATCAACAATAGAACACTAATTGTATCTCATTTTATAATCACACAAGGATTCATATAAAATGTAATATACCACAAAATTCCAATTAAATGAATTGATTTCACTTTGATTGAGTATAGAGTCCTCATCCGCTCTGTATATTTCTTTCTTTTGTATTAGACTTCAGCAGTTATCAAAACAATACTAAAAACAGAAACAAAGGACTGTTGGGGTATTGGCGGGTAGTAATTATATGCTATTTAGTATCACGTTGGGAGAGTACTAATTTGGGAGATTAGAATTGTAGTCCTCATTGAGTGCCCATACGGTTTGAATAAATAACTCTTGTGGTTTCCATTAGGTGAGAAAGACACCTTATGGATGTTAAATATAAGAGTGGATTATGTTGTTTTGAGTAAAATTGTGTTATTAGTTATGGCAATGAGAATGTGAGGTAAATGTGATCAGTATGCCTATTTAGATACACCTAAGCTGCTATTATGCTAAATAGGATGTTTTTCGTATTTTTGTTAATGATAACAGCTGAAGTGTACCATGATGTACTAATACACCTTTAATGAGGAGCTGCTGAACAGGATTTGCTGCTGCAGGGAAGAACCTAGAAGGCGCTGCCATGAAGTCAGGCCACCCAGCGATTTATTATTATTTTTTAACATTTATTAAGCCCATAGCTACCTGAGGGCATCCCAGCACTGGCAATGGTACAGACAGAGAGACCACCAAACTAAGTTAGCGAAAGAGCCAAGTTTTGAGATTTTTGCGGAAAGTCAAGTGATTGGGTTCCGTACACAGATAGAGGGGAAAGGAGTTCCATAACTTACCAGCATTGTATGAAAACAGGCAACCACTGCTTTTTGCCTTTTTTATTCTGGGCACTAAGGCAAGGCGGAGGTTGTCTGAGCGATGGCATCTGTTTGCTCGAAAAGGTAAAACAATTGACCAATTAATGGATGGTTCCTCCCCTGCGAATGTCTTATGAGCAACACAGAGTGCCTTAAGTTTAATTTTTCCTGAATAGGAATCCAATGAAGGGATCTCAGAGCAGGTTTCGCCGATTGGCGGTTTGGTATCCGAAGGAGAATATGTGCTGCACAATTTTGAATCATCTGTAGCTTGGAGATGGTAGCAGTGGGGGCTCCTAGATACAGAACATTCCCATAGTTGAGGTGAGAGAGAATAAGAGCCTGGACCATGAGCCTTCTTGCAAGGAAGGGTAGTTGCTGAACTTTCTGGAGCATCCTAAGAATTTCATAACACGTAGCCGACAGTTTGTGGGCCTGATACTTAAAATTAAGATCAGAATCGAGCCAGATATGCAAACTCTTGATCTGGTTCTTTGGACAAGGGGCGGGGCCATGACAGGCTGGCCACAGCACTCTTGCTTCAAAAGTGGGGAAATTCTCTAGGAGCATCAGCTCAGTTTTATCTCCATTTAATTTCAAGTATGATTGCTCTTTCCAGGCCGCCACCTTCTCAAGGCATAAGTCAGTAGATGACTTATCCTAATGGTTTAGGGCCACAACCAGTTGGGTGTCGTAAGCATAGGTGACGATCTGGACCCCAAAAGGAGGAGCTGGCTTTGCAAGGGGGAATCATGTATACATTAAACAGGGTGGGACTCAGAAAAGATCTCTGTGGGACACCGCACCGGAGTGACATTAGTTTGGACACTGCCTTGCCTTCAAAAACCTGAAATGACCTGTCTTCCAAAAAGGATTTCAGTCATCGTAAGGCCCCCCTGTCCCCCACAGATTTCTTAGTCTTTAAATTAGGATTTTATGGTTATCAGTGTTGAATGTTCCACTGAGGTCCAAAAGCATGATAGCTGTGGTACCTCCCGAATCCAAGGTCTTCTTGGACTCCTCAACTACTCCTAAGAGTGCCATGTCAGTGCCCTGCTGAGGTCGAAAGCCAATCTGTGAGGGATTAAGCAGATTGTTGGACCCCAGGAATGTGCAGAGTACCAAATTAACATGTATTTTTACAATCTTAATGATTCCTGGAAGGAGCAAGATGAGGCGATAGTTTCCCAGGAGGTCAGTATTAAGATTCATCTTTTTAGAAGCGCCTTCACCATGGCACTTTTCAATGGGGACAGGACTAATCCAGAGGAAATAGATGCGTTGATCACCTCCAGTCTCACAGGGGAGACAGTTCCAGCAGCTCTAAGCAAAATATTAGGAGCAGCTGGGTCTCTGGGTGAACCACATTTTACCACAGCCGCAATCTTTCCTAACAAATTAATGTTCATCAAAGGAATTTCATCCAAGTGGAGCTCACTGATCTTAGCCCTATCGTCCCGCGAAGATTTATTACATTAGCCACCTACAGCAGCAAAAGAGGAGTAGATGGCTTGAATGTTATCATGAAAGAATTCTGCGAGTGTATTACAGTGGGAGCTAGGGTTGTCCGAAGTAACTGGAGCTGAGGGAAGACTAAGAAGATTTTTTCGCAATGCGGAAGATTTCATGTGGAGAGTTAGCTGCCACAGTGATTTTATCTTCATAGTGCTCTGCTTGTGGCGATTAAATTTCTGTTTTATAGATTTTTTTGGCTTCCCTGTATTTCAGTTTATTTTCTAAGGAGAAGTCTTTTCTCCATATTCTCTCACATTTCTTACAAATCTGCTTAAGCTTACTAAGCTTATGCGATAACCATGCCGTTCTGTTGGCCCCAGTTGAGTTTTGAGTCCACGTATTGGGGAGTACCTGGTCTAAGGAGGACTCGATCCACATATTGAAATTATCATTGACTGTGATAGGATTAAGATCATGGGTCGGCTTGGAATTTTCCAAGACCATGGTCCACTGTTCTATTGGGTGTTTGGCCATAGACGTGTCTGGCTTTTATCCGACGTAACAAGTGTTGTGGAAGAATTAGGAGCCCAGATAAAAATGAATCAAAAAATGATTGGACCAAGGTATTGGTATCAGATTCCTTCCTGATGGTGTTTCTATATTAGAAAAGATGGAGAACCATTAAGTGGCCTTTCATATGGGTAGGACCATTAACTATTTGGCTAAATTGGCAAGCTGCCAAGTCATTAACCAGCTCGACTGCTGCTAGATGAGCAGGATCCTCGAAGTAGAAATTAAGATCCCCTAGCAGCATAAAGTTAGAGGGGTTGCTAGCTAGATTAGCTGCCATGTCAGGGAGAAGTTGACAGAATTGACCAAGTGCGCCAGGGGGACAGTAGATTAAAATGCCTGAAAAAGTGAGAGTGGGTGAGAATCCTAGTGCAAATGAGAGGTTCTCACAGTCCGGTATGTGACCTACAAAGATGCAGCAACTAAGCTGGCTTTTATGTATGATGGCAGTGGCACCTCCTTAAGCAGAAGCATTTTAAAGGTTTGCTGGTAAACCAGAGCACCTTGTGGTTTAAAGAGCATGGAGGGTTTGAAGGAACAATGATCGCAGTGGCGGGTCTTGCAACCAGGCAACATAGAGTGTAAGCAATTATCATTGGTTACCCCCTTCAACTTCCTAAGCTGGTCCTGCGTATACACATGTGTGACTAAGGAGAGACGTGTAGGGGTTATGGCCCCTTGCCCCTGCCGGCCGCGTACGGGCACAGATGGGCTTGACTCTGGCGTGCCTTTGACGATGAGGGCGTCCACTGCGTGGTCGCGTCATCAGCCCCTTAAGTAGCTCGTCATTCAATAAGCCACTAGAGCACTGACCAATATGGCGCTGATTCAAGTGCAAATAATCGAAGTGCAAGCGAACTTTTAAATCGCCCCCCCGGAGCTATAACACAGCTCCACACAGTTTGTGCAGGTAATAAGAAAAATGGCACAAGAAAATGAATGCAATATTAAAACAATCGTTTGAAATAACTCCCTCCGAGCCTCAACCCAGCTCATAGTACCGCTGCGTGGTCGAGTCACCAGCCCCTTTAGTAGCGCTGGCATTCACTCAGCCACTAGAGCGCTGACAAATATGGCGCAGATTTAAGTGCAAATAAGCAAAGTACAAGTTAACTTAAATATTTGTTGTAAAAGATGGATCATGTCTGACGTGATCAGTTTTGGGATCCATTGGTATTTGGAACATGTCAGTTCCCTAAACTGTGAGGACAAATAGATTCCATTTTAAATGCATTTTTCTTTCCCTATTAGTGCCCTAGTGAAGTTTTCGGCCCTCAACTAATTTTACTATCTATTCTGTAATTCTCTCATGTTGCAAGTTCAGAATTTTGCCAGCAAAGTAGTGATCAGTGGCTTTCTTGCACATAGTGCTAATCAAATCTTGGAGTACAAGACACATATCTGCTTAATGGTGAGATCTATACATGTATATATTGGGAATGTAGGGATGTCAGCACCAAACATAGAACCAATCCAGTATATGAGACCAACATTGTACCTTTGTGCAGTGACAGAGGATGTGCACTAGCATCCCTGAATCGCTAAACGCTCATCAGCATAAATCTAACCTGCAAACATCCCTCCTATGGAGTTTTGACAGGTTTTATTGCTGGTGTCACATTATTTTCACCATTCCTTTCCTCATTGTAGTATTTTTAGCAGTAGATAGATTTTAACAAATATGTGTGACCAAACCTCACTTAAGATCACTCCACAGCTTTTCTTGCATGCATTTTTGACGGGGGCATTGCACAGACTTTGGTGGTTTCACTTAGATTTACCAGAGCTCAGAAAATGAGTCACTTGTCTCTATTCTTATTTTGTAGTCATTTCCCGAATTGAATGAGGTATTTAAACACCAAAGACCTAATGAATGGTTGCATCAACCATAATTGGATTTGGTAATACCAAAATCTCTCTAGTTCATTAAAACAATAAATTGCTTCCAATGTCTCAAAAGATCAAATGCCATCATCATCAAATAATTGCTCCTCCCTGCAGCAGCCCTTAGTATTCCATAGCCCACATTTCTAGCAATCCGCACCAGGGTTTCCTAGTATTATTGAAAAGGTGATGGTAATGTGGAAAATCCCATCTTGTCAGAGACTGATACAATAGTTCTAGTAGCAGGAGACCTACATATGATCTTTCCTCTGTGGCCATAGTGTTTTCCAGATAAGCTGAATCACTATTGCTTTTCAATTAAGCACCACTGTTTTTCTGACTCTTCTCACATCTATTTTATGATATAGCACAATTATACCACTTATTAGTAGTGAGCAACTCTTATGGAGCCCAAGCCTCCATCACTAATTGTTCTTCAAGATTGCCTTTGCAATATTCATGCACACTATCCTGTCAATACAAAATTCTCAAAGGCCATTTAAACCTGTTTTACTGGAGAGCTAGGCTGTAACAGTGGCAATGGCTGGAGCTACAATACAAGCTTGGGCAGGAGAGTAACTTTGACCTTGGGCAGCTGCTCTAGCCATGGATATCCCTTGATGTTCCCTGTGTCTTTTTGTATTTTCGTAAGCAATGGGGTGTAATTTGCTTCCACTTTCTGCTCTGTCATATGGGGTGCCTACCATCTCCAGATATATTATCACATTCTTGCCCACTTAAAAGCAATGATCAGAGACAGCAGTATATTTGATGCTTTTGATTTATCCTGATTGACCTTGTATCCAGACATGTCACAAAATCTACTGATTTTATCCTGGGGTACCAGGAGAGCTTTGTCAACTGGTTGAGAGGATTAAGACATCATCTGTGTGGAGGGTAAGTTTAAGAGTCCCCTTGCCCCAAGTTAATTCCTCTATATTGCTGTGCTGTGAACCCACTCTGCAAATGGTTCAATCACAAGAATAAATAACAGAAGAGAGAGCGGGCAATATTGCCTTGTCTCCCTCAGTACTTGGAAGGGGTTCAATATGTCCAGATTCACACTAACCCGTACTGTTGACCATTGTTGGCCCATCATTTGTAGTTATGATCCAGGCCGAAGTTTATAAACAAGTGCCGCAAGAACTCCAAGCTAACCCAATCAAATGCCTTTTTGACATTTAATGATAACGCCTTTGTCTGGGCGTGAGATATATAAGTGTGCTGTCGAGTGCAGGCAGAATCTTTTTTGTATTATCCCCACATTGTTTTTCTAGTATAAACTCTGACTGCTCCAGATCATCCTGGCCAGGAATTAACAGACTCAGTCTGGTCAGTAGATTAGCTTTTCATATTTCCAGTTCTACATTGAGGAACAAGATCAGTCTGCATGTCCCACTGAGCAGTGAGTTTTTCCTTGGTTTCAGGATTATTGAAATGATCCCTTCAGACATAGATGGGGAAACCAAGTAATTCCCTACAATCAAATTAGAGTCATGTAAGAATCAGGGTAGAGTAGAAGGTTTTATAAAACAGAGACCTATAGCCATCAGCGCTGTACCAGTTTTTGGGCAGGCAATGCTCAAAATGACCTTTTCCATCTTGGTAGGGTTTCCAGTGGGGTTTCTTGTTAAAATGTCAGTCTCTGCATTCATGAGTCCCATATGTACAATTGTGTGAGGACCTTAGAGGCTTTATCCACGTTGTCCAGTGCTTTGTAAAATTAACTGAAGACTTTACTGAGTCACAACACATTTCCCATAGCATCACTTATTTTTGTTATCTTCTTGCTTATAGTTTTTGATCTTAACGTACATGCATGTTTTTATCCTGCTTTGTCGTCACTGTAGAAGCGCTGTTTAGTCCAGCCCATGGCAGATTCTGCTTTATTCTAGTACTCTGGCCTGCCTTGTTATTTCTATCAACTTGCCCCAGACTCTCTGAGGAGAATTGCAGCCGTCGCCGAAAGTCCTGAGATTTAATTGGATAACCTGACACTCTCCAGGCAAGAAGGATTAAACTCCTGTTGTGAATTAGGGGGTGAACTCCTCTGTTTACGTCTGCAAGAAGATTCTCTAGGGTAGGAATTAAGAAGGGGGGTTGCAAGCTAGTTCTAGAGTAGTGGAGAACCATGCTTGGGATGGCCAAAAGGGAGTTATTAGGACAAGGAAGCACTGATCCTGTCTCACTATCTGAAGAACTCTCTGAATCATGGCAAAGGGAGGGAATGCGTACACATTGGCTCTTTTCCAAGATTGTAGTAAGGCGTGAGTGCTTGAGCACCCGGGTCGGGCATCCAGCTGAAGTTGTTCTCCAGTTGAAAGGTTAGTCTGCTAGCAAATAAGTCTATCTCTAGAGGGCCCCAGATCTTGTTTAGGGTACTGAACACGGAAATAATCAGTTTCCAATTGCTGTGATCTAACAGGAATCTTGAGTTCCAGTCTGCAGAGTATTCTGCTTTGAGAGCGATCTTATGTTCCAAGGAAAATTATCCTTGACCCCTTAGGGGAAGAAATGTTTTCCCCATTAAATCTGAAACACCCAAGAAGTTCTGAGTGGTTCCCTCAGGACCATGTTGCAAAATTCATTAAAAAATGGATAAGAAACCTCTCAGAAAGGGACACTCGTAACATCCTTAGAGCTGAATGCTCTAGACCTTCTACTGAAGATAAAAGCTGCATAGCCCCAAGTTGGACCCTGAACTCATTAAATTCCTATTCAAACTTGGACGTGATCCGAGATTGAAAATGCGCTCTGAGCAGATAAGTAACTCCTCAGCTCTGTCTTACTTGATTTTAATGTAATGTTTTGTGGTCATTTATATGCCTTTTTAACAGATTTTGATATATCTTATATGCCATTTGCGGGCTAACCCCCCCTTTTTCCCTTCCTTACTTCCCTACCAATCTCCAATTCATGGAGATCCCCTTTGTACTTGCCTTTTGTACTTGTACTTATATTTGCTAATGATAGTTTTTTCCACAGCTTCATGATGAACAAGTAAGTAATATATAGCTTTTACTTGCTTTTGAGATGGACGTGCTTCTCACGGGGATAGGCTCCTTCACGGAGAGCTTATGTGCTGCTCTCTACGCGCTGTTCTTTCTTCCCTCATTGTTTTTCGGTTGGCGCTTTGCACGAAGGACTGGCTGCTGTTCAGAGCTTTTGGCCCACAAACAAAGCCTCCTCCATTCTTCGTTGCGGACCTCACACGACGCGATTGCAGTTGGAGATAAGTACCTTGGCAGCAGGCGCGTCACGCACTAGAACTGCCAAGGGTCCTTCCTCTACCGCCACTTCTGCTTACGAGCCTCAGGAATTGCTTTCACGCATCCCCATGGTAACAAGCTTGCCAGTCGGATGTACTCAGCAAGCCGGTTTTCTACTTGTTTCCACCGCAATTCATATTTGTATGCCTTTTTAAACCCACAATATAAAAAAAGGGAGATTAAAACCCTCAGGAGACATATAATTTGGAGAGCAATATAGAGAGAATTACATAGGGCACTTAACAGACCCTTGTCTCTCTCTAATATATTACTATATTTTTGGTTAGGAGCATCTCTATAAAAAAATAAAAAAAATAAAAAATTCAAAGGTAAAGCATGTCTGACTCTGATTCTGAGCACGCTAGCGACTCCTTCCCTAGCTTTGAGAATGAAAGCTTCAGAATAATGCTACAAAAGGAAATGAGGTCATGTATGTTGGAGACCCTCTGACAGGTCATCCCAAACAAAAGACCTCTTCCTTCTCAGATCTATCCAATGGAGCACCTGATTTAACGGGTAAACGTATAAACAATGTAAGAATATTGAAATTCCTGCCGCTATGAGCACTGAAGGTCCTAGCACCTCTTCAAATGTGGGAGAATTTAACACCTTAAATCTAATTGGAGGTCTGTGCACCTCAATTTCAAAGGGTGTCCCTAGTGGCACAACAGTGGAGGGAGCCCGTCGTGGCACAAATAACTTTAATGCCTGTAGCGGCACAGTATCTCATAGTGCTCAGAACAATATCAGAGATGACCCCTATTTTCTTAACGATTACTTTTCAGATGTACCAGACGAGTACATATTATATCTAGCTGAAGAAGATGACTATCTCTTCAACATAGAGGATGAACCCCTTCCGTCCTCAAAAGACAACATTTTAGACCCCTTAGGGGAAGAAATGTTTTCTCCCTTAAGCTCAAAGCCTCCTAGGTCTTCACAATGGTTGCCACAGGACCACGTTGTAATCTATTAAAAAATAGCTACGCAATGTCCTGGCAAGAGACCCTAGGAATATTCTTAGAGCAGGATGCTCAAGACCTTCCATTGAAGATAAGGCCTGTCAAACTCCTAATCTGGACCCTGAGCTTATAAAATTTCTTTTTAAAGTTGCTCGTGATCCAAGAAAGGGTTCAGAAAAATAATTTAAAGGTTGCCAGGGCCATCTTTTAAACGTCCTTGGCCCCCTTACTAGAATCCTTGACTCAGCTGAAGAGAGCCATATCCACGGCACTCCTCTTACTACTGATCTTATAAGGGGGCTGGAGTCAAAGAGCAATAATACTCTTAGGCAACGCTAATCCCAGCATTAACACTGAGAGGCGTAGACTAATTCTCTAGAAGATTGACCCCAAGCTCTCCGATATGGCCGACAAAGAGCCATCCTCCAATCCAAAAGGTCTACTATTCAGAGTGGAGTTAATAAAGTCACATGGGAAATATGTCTCAACTTTACAGCCCCAGATAAGGCTCAACAAAATATGAAAAGTGTCTTTAACAATACCCTTTTTGGAAGGGCCGGAAGAAGGGGCCTTTCTTCCTGCCGATTTAACCAGAGGCCCTATCAGAGATACCGTGGCTTTGGACAGGGATACCAGCAGTTCAACAGTTCTACCTTTTACCCCCAACGTGGGAGAGGAACTTGTTCAAGAGGATCGAGATCCCGTGGTACATTCAACTCCAATCCACCAAGTAGGTCTTTCTCTCCTCCCCCGCCCCTTCTTTCCCCCTAAAGGTGGGAGGCAGGCTCAAGCTTTTTTTCCAAAATTGGATGTTAATAACTCAAGATCCATGGGTCCTGAACACCGTCAAGAGATTTATGATAGACTTTATTCAAGTTCCCTTCCAAACTTCCTTCCCAAGAGATATACAATTGTCCTTGGAAAAACAAAAAACTAGTAGAAAAGGAGATATCATACATGCTCTAAAAAAGGCGCAATAATAGAGGTTCCCTTGGATACTTTATCATTCATAAGTACATTGTTCCTCATAGAGATAAAAGGGAAAGGCTGGAGACTTGTAATAAATTTGAAAAATCTCAACAAATTCCTAGTCTACAGACATTTCAAGATGGAGGGTATCCATCTCCTAAGAGACCTCGTCTTGAAAGAAGACTGGCTGGTCAAACTAGATTTAAAGGGCGCATATTTCATCAGTCCTATGGCCGTAATACATCAACCTTTCTTCCAGTTTATGTGGAAAAATCATCTTTATCAGTTGCAGGCACTCCCGTTCGGACTTTCTTCCGCCCCTTGGTGTTTTACCAAGGTCATGAGGATGTTCGCCTCATTACTGAGAGAAAGAGGTATTCACCTTATCATTTCTCTCAACAACATTTTGATAATGTCTCAAGACCTTCAACAAATTCTCCTAGATCTGGAGACCGTCATGAATCTACTGGAAAGTCTAGGATGTATTATAAACAATTAAAAGTCTATTCTTACTCCTTCGAAATCACTGGAGTTCCTCGGTTTCTCCCTGGATACCTTCTTCTACCTTCCACCAAAATATCAAAGATCAAGAAAGAGATAAGACATATTTTGACACAAATAGACCTTTCACTGAGGGATCTAGCAAGACTTTTAGGTCTTCTCTCTTCTTTTATTCAAGCAATTTTTCCAGGCCCTCTGTACTATCGGGCCTTACAAAGAATAAAAGGGAGAGCCTTGAGATCCGGTCTCTGGTACAAAGATCAGATTACCCTGGATCAGGACGCCAAATCAGAACTTGTCCGGTGGTTGGGCAACCTAGAGGCCTGGAATGGCAAGGCAATCCTTGGTTCAGAACCAGTTTTTGTTTTGGAATCGGACGCTTCCCTTCACGGTTGGGGTGCATGCCTTTTGGCCCAGAACACAGGAGGGATGTGGTCTCAAGAGGAATCATCTCACCACATAAATTTTATAGAACTTACAGCTGGCCTTTATGCTCATTTTAAAGATGGACAATATGTCTGTGGTAGCTTACATCAGACCAATCTATCCAGCAGACTCTGGGTGTTCTGTCTAGAACACAAAATTTCCCTCAGAGCGGAATACTTTCCGAGGAAGTTGAACATTTCTGCCGATTAGAATTCCAGATTCCTATTGGATCACAGTGATTGGAAGCTCAATCCCCTTGTTTTCAGTCCACTAAGCAAGATTTGGGGCCCTTTCGAGATAGACCTCTTTTCAAGCCGTCTCACTTCTCAACTAGAGAAATACTTCAGCTGGATGCTGGATCTTGGTGCCCTAGCAGTGAATGCCTTCCTGCAACCTTGGTCAGGGATCAACGCATATGCCTTTCCTCCCTTTGCGATGATCCAGAGAGTCTTACAGAAAGTGAGATAAGAAGAGTGCCCACTAGTACTGATAACTACGTTTTAGCCATCCCAGGCATGGTTCCCCACCACTCTAGAACTGGCATGCGATATTCCCTTCCTAATTCCTTCACTAGAAAACCTCCTTACAGACGTAAACTGAGACCCCCATCTCCTAACCCAAACAGGGAGTTTGAATCTTCTTGCTTGGAAAGTGTCAGGAGATCTAACGAAATCTCAGGACTTTTGTCTTCATTTGCAACTATCCTTAGAGAGTCTTGGGCACCGGGCACCTATTACATATACAATAACATCTGGTAATTCTGGGTACGTTGGTGCCTGGAAAGGAATTTGGATTCCCTTCAGGCACCTATCGTTGATTTAGTGAACTTTCTGGTCGAATTATTTGATAAAGGTTTAAGGTATAGATCTATTAATCGCTATAGATCTGCCATCTCTGCTGGTCATGTACTTGTCAATGGGAAAATTGTGGGTAAAAATGTAATTGTTTGCAGAGTAATGAAGCGCATTCGTCTAAAGAGACCCCCAAGACCCAAATATTATACCCTTTGGGACGTGAACTTGATTCTAGATCTTTTCAACTCCTGGCCTGATGCCCTGGAGATCACTAATAGATCTTATAACATTTTTGGAGTCAAATTCGAGGTTTACAGAAGAACCAAAACCATGTCTGATTCTATCTTCTATCCACGTTTCGATCCTTGCCCGAAACTTTGTGTGGTTGAGTGCATGAAAGTATATGAACAAAGTATGTCCAGTTTATGTCCTATCGATGAGAAACAACTCCTTATTTCCTCATAGAGCTATATACCCTACTTCCATTGCTAGCTGGGTTAAAACCGCCATGAACTTAGCAGGCATTGATCTGACAAAATTTCAAGCTCATTCTATTAGAGGTGCTATGGCCAGTAAATCTCTATTGTCTGGAGGTAAGTTAGATGATATTCTTAAAGCGGCCGACTGGTCAAAGGCTAGTACCTTTGCTAGACATTATTGTAAACCAATCTAACATATGTCTAATGTTGTATTAAAAAGCTACCAACATGCATAATCTAGCCTCCATTCTTGTAATGAAATTGCGATTCGCCTATTACCATGTCTAGAGAATCTGGATTTCATTAGAGACACGGAGGCTGACATTATCCCACCCATCCCATTCCCTAGTGTTTGGTGATTTATGATTTGAGTTTATATTTATGCCTATGCAATACTTCATTATTAGTTTACACTCTTGATTGTTTGTTTACATTTATTCATACATGAAATGCTTTATTGTGTTTTAGACTTTCATTACTCTCTTTCTTTTCAGGTAACCCTCCTTCATAACCTTGGATCCCTTTCGATGAGTCCTTGTTGGGTTACTTTCTTCTTCTTCACGTCTCCTTTTAGATCCTTTGGAAGCCTTGAGGTTTTTATTCCGATACCTTTGAACTTTCTAATTTCTATTCGCCAGTTTTAAAAGAAGCAGATTGTAGTCATGTCAGACCATTTATCTTGTTTGAATGTTCTTTATAGAACCTTTGTATTACGACTCATGCTGCTGCTTGGAGACTGCAATAAAAGACATTGCATAATGTCAGCCTCCGTGTCTTTAATGAAATCTAGATTCTCTGGACATGGTAATAGGAGAATCGCAATTCTCCTGATTGATTTGCTGCGCCAGTAAGTTTTTTCCCAGATTTACAACCCACACCACTGTCTCCTTCCTCTCGGCAGCTGATAATAGAACCTATTAGTATTTCCGGTTCTGCAGGATCACCATGCATCTCAATAGATTTGGATACTGTGCTTAGGGGGCTTGTTAGCCCTTGCTCCAGAAAGCAGTCAGCATCACTCAGTACATCGAAGTTGGGGGTTCACTTTTGTCTCCTTTCACATGGGGAGATTGTGTCAATTGCAGAAAGAAGGAGGCACTCAAATAGGATTATATGTTTAATCTAAAATAATGACACTTTTCTGAGGGAAAGATTTATGATACCAAAATAGGTTTTAGGAAACATAATATATTATTAATGCTTTAATAAATATTGAAAAACTAGTCTTCTCTTTAGCAACATTCATTAAATGAAATATGAGTGATGTTTGGACATGTTTTAGTATTTCAAAAATGTTGGTACATAATGTCTTCATTGATTTTGATTTAAGTCTTTTCTATGTATCTTGTTGCAACAATTTTTACCTCTAAATCTATGTTTTTGTCTTTTAGTTTTGTATTCGGTATGCAGCATGAAGCATGTTTGTTTTTCAAATAAGGGCTTTTCTTTTTTGTTATCTAACTAATAGTAATAGGTTGTTAGGCCCGCATTGAGTCTAATGAGGCATAGTAATTTTAGTTACAGTATTTAATTAGGATTAGTAAATTGTTATGTTATGTTTTGCAAGTATGCTAGAGTCCAGTGTATCATCTGGTGAGTTTTTAAATAATTTTATTGCAGTTACATTATCCTAATTATTTAACTTGTGTATTTACATTGTATTTCTAACTTGGCTCATTCTTTGGTTTGTGAGTAGTACTTCCTGGTTTTTGGTTACAGTTTAAGTTGTGCTGCTAGAATTTTTTTGTAGTTGAGGAACAATTTTTATATTTGAAAGAAAATGGTTTGGAATAATTCATATCCAAAGTTTTAACATAATTTTAGTTTTAGTTTTATAGGGGCATTTATTTGTTAAAATATGTTGAGAGGTTGTGTGGGATTCCTAGGATTTGAAAAGTTTTTTTTGTAAGCTTGAGTGTATGTTTTCCATTTTTGGGGGATTTTGTATTTTTGGTAGTTTATATGGAATTGGATTTCCACTACAAAGGATGTTCAACTACTAAACAATAAGCATTTTTATTATTTTATTAAAGTCTGTATGTTGGGTTGGGTGAAGTTTTACTATATAATTTCAATATTTGTGTTGATGTCAGTTTCATTATATGTTGTGATATTATTGAAAACACAATCCCATGTGTATTATGTATGTATGTTGCATCTGTGGCATTAAGTTATTAGTGATATTTTTAATAATTTCATTTCAATAATTAAAACATTTGTTTTGTTGTTTCATGTTTCATTAGTATCATGTGCGTGATCATGGATCGTAAAGGAATATAATGTTTTTCAAAAAGTTGTTAAAATATTGTTTATTTATATCATTCTGAATCAATATGTGGTCGTGCAATGTTTTCAGAATGGCTAAAATAAATTCTATAATTTTAATTTAATTATTTTCAAAAATATTTAATTATTATGGAGGTATTTATACAGAGTGGTTTGTTTTTTAATATTGTGTTCCAGTGGGTTCACAGTGCAGCAAGTCACAGTAGAATTTGAGGTATGATTCTTAGGTAGCATAGTCTGTGGTTCCCTTGCAAAGAGTAAGACTTTGACAGCTACCATTTCATGCATTGACAAGTGTCTTTGGAACATTTATTGTGTAATTGTAGCCATGGGATTGCTTTTGGTGTAAGTCATATTAACTATGCCCATTTTTAGAATGTCAATAAATTGATAGTGTAGGGTTGTTGCTTCTAAGAGTACCTTGCAACAAGCTATGCCAGCTTTGCACTGTATTAGTAGTTTTTGCTTCTTGTGTTAGAGTAATCTTGTATACATTCCACAAAACTGTTTGTAACTTAGATTGGCACCTATGTCCTGAATGGTCCATGCATCTAACCCAAATTTGTTCAAAGTAGTCTAAGGAAGAAGCTAATTTCTCTTTATTTGCTTGATAGAATTGTGATACTATAATTTAGTTATAATCCTGAGTAGCCTCAGTTGGTGGAACATATGAAAGGGCTATATTACTTTTTATTTCAAATTGATATTGAGGACTGATAGAGTAGTTGATACTTAAAGTAATCTTTTGGAGATCTACAATAAAGCATTATGATTAAAATAGAAATAACATAGTTGAATTGTATTGTATTGCAGTGTGAGGATAAAGGACTGTTTTAATAATTTCCCGTTCAGAGTTAAAAACATTATTTTGGGGGTAGTATCTGTCCATTTTTCTCTTTATTATTGTAATTCATTTGTGATTTTTTGGGGGGAGGAGTCCATTATTTAGGAGCATATTCAAACCACTGAGATATGCATTCTCTTGAATAACAAGATCAGTTTTCAAAAATATCAATGAGTATTCAAACATGCATCAAGCCAACTTCACTAGGGCAAAGTTCATGGCAGTCCACTGTTCCAGTTAAAACATTTTTCTTTATTCTTAGCAAAACATCTGTGAATGTATTGTAGTCTGTGATATATTCAACTGTAACCAATGAGTTTTGTTCACACAGAAATGCTTCAGGGCTACAAAGAAATAGGTATATATACATATATTTTGTTGGTTCACATCACAATAAATATATACAATAAAATGTAATCAATTGCAACATTGGTTACAGGAACTTCGTCATACTGAGTCAAAACAATCTGCCTGTAGCAATTGCTGATTACAAATAGTCTTGTTCATATTTATTTTGCCATATAGCATGAGGGAATAATCTCCTTAATACCATAACTAATACCCCACTTTCTATAAGACTTTTCTCTGCCCAAGTCAACCTTAATATGGATTTTAAGTATACAAATGAATGAGGAATGCCAGTTAAATATGGGCACATATCCATTATACATATCACAATCCCATGACATTCCCAAGGTTAATGATCTATGTATACTACATCATATTGCAGTTATCTCATTATTATAATCTTTCAAAAAACAATTATCTTGTGATATGAAACACTCACAAGTTATTTCTGGATCCAATAGAATTCCAAAAAGCAGTAGTGGATTATCCAATGGAATATTATGATGCTTTCTTAAAAAAATGTATGAAGTAAATAGTCTGAGTACAAATGAAAACTCAATACTGTCGTTATAATAAAAGGAAAACACATGACATACCGATCATGGGAATATACCTCAAGTTTTCTCGAGTCCACCCATAAAAACCTTTCTTAGAAGGCAAGGTATTTCCTCAATTGAAGGGCAAGGGCCAACATACTAATAAGTAACAAAATTTCCCCAACAGCAATTCACTGGGCAGACTAAAAGGAAATCATAATTTGAGGTGGGTTGAATGTTTAATTCTGTCTGTGAAATTGGCAAAAGTTACAGCCAGATTCCGCCAATCGCCGCCTAGGGGAATTTTTTCCTGTGAGTATTCAGAAATACGAGCTAGATTTGGCATCCCCTTGCACCATTTTCTATTGCAGGTGGGCACGAGCAGTGGTGGTCAGAGGACTGCTTCTTGAGTTGATTTGCTGCCCCTCAAGTATAATTTTAATTAAAGTGGCAGCCAAATCAACTTGAATGGACAAGAACACTTGTGCACCGCACGGTGTCATTCACCCTATTTTTTCAGTGCTGCTCACACCATTGGTGCTAAATTGCGGCACAACATGAATATTTCTGCCTATTGCGGGAACTCATGAAGTTTTTATATAAGTAACTCTGCAGAATTTTATGAGTTAATCTCTGCGAGTTCCACCCATACCTAATCATAATATTATCAAGTAAATCAAAATATATTCTAAGTGTCATCTGTCAATTCAAGCTGCCAAGAGACCCCCACCCCCATATATAGCACACTGTCTCCAGAGAAATGGCTAATTTGAGGGATAATATACTTAGATTAACTTTATTCAAATGAATCTACCTCTCCATGCATGTAACGTTAATCAAATCCCCAGGTTCCAATTCATAAGCATGTTAAGATGGAACACAAGCTGAAAAGTGCCAGAAGGGCATAGTAAAGAACCTGGCCAAAGCCATGTCTGTCTAACAATATGAGGTTGCATGTATCATTATGAAGCAAGTAGCGGCCCCAAACAGGTACTAATGTAAAATGTAGTACAAAACAATTGAATATCATAGAAGTCTTGTAACCAGTGTTCCAATTAACTATATTTTACAGTTTATTTTTATTGCTTTTACTGTGATGCACACAAACAAAATTATATCTATGCATATTTCTTTGTATCCATGAAGAATTTCCAAGTGAACGAGATGCATTGGCTGCAATTGAGTATATCAAATGCCACAAAAACTTTTACCATGCTTTAAACCATTTTTAGTAAAGATTTACCTACTACTAAAATGGGTTTATAAATGGATATCAAATCACAACCCATTGCTAAGATACTGACTACAAAGTAGGGATGGTAACTGATTCCCAAAGAGGAAGGCTTCTTTTTGACAATCCTTCCCTTTTACCAATTTTACTGGCCATTTTAACGGGGAGTACACAGAGATAGGGAGGACCACTGCCAACTCCCACTTTAGTTTTAAAAAAGTAAAAACTTTTTTAAAAAAAACAGCCCTGTATCATTTGAGGAAAACGTTCTGCTTGAAGAAAAACATTTTCACTTTTTAAAAGCAAACAAAGGGAGAGTGGGCTGCTATCCTTGCTGGCAAAAATCCCAGTTTTTCAGCCAAGACGAGTAAGTGGCAATTTGCACCCTACCTAATTAATAATAATTAGAGAGGTAGTTATGTGACCCCACTCTAAACCCTTATTTCCGGAGCTGATCTGTACGTAGATAAGAACACAAAATTGGATACTGGTTGCAGAAAGTCCAGTAGCAAACTGCAACCATTTTTTGTGACCAGTATCTTTGTACATCTGGCCCCTAGGCTTGGAAAACGTTGTGTGTTTGTACTTAGCTACTTCATGGGGAAGACTGTGTTCTTTCAAGTTCTCAGCTTTATCATTCATGGTAGTTGCACTAACATAACAGCTGTTTAAAGAATATTTACTGCACTTCTTGTGGGATCATTGATTAGTAGTGCTTTTTTTAGTGGAAGTATAACTCATCCAATATGGCACAGGATTCTCTTTTTGTGTATATTGTAGGTGGCTATGTTGGGCATTTTGGAATCTGTGAATGATATAAATTATTCGAGTAGCTGAAATATATTTTGTAGGGTTATATAATATTTAGTACAAACGATATTAGACATTTTGGATTTATTTCTTCCATGTTTAAGTCTCGTTTTCAGGATTGATCTTGATATGTGTAAGACTTCTGAGATCTTATAACCATTTTATTTTTTATTTTCAGTCGTTTTGAGTTTTATTCTGTATTGTAATATAGTTAAAAGTAGAAGAGCATTTAATTACCTTTTATTGCTGCATATTTGTATTTGTAGTTTAAGTTGGCATAGATAATATGTTTTTATTTTGAAAAAATACGGATACTTCTTTCTTTCAGGAAGAAATTCCTTTACTCACATTGAGTGAGGTTTCAAGGTTCTGCGGAATGTTCATTTTGCAGAATGACAGTCTGCTTTGCGGTGGTGTACATGTACAGCAGTGTGTCTGTTTGGCTTGTTGAGTAATTATGCTTCTTTTAAATTGCTTCTGCTTTTCTATTTGTCAAAATGTTTTGGTATTGAATTTCATTGGTTAAAGTTTTAGGTATGTATTATTTTTTCATGTATTACCTTATATACACCGCCTGCAGCATCTCCTTATGTACTGGTATTATCGGGGGCCCCAGCCCTGAAAAGAGACCAAAAAGAATCCTGGCATAACCTTAGGAACAAAGTTGTAAACTGGCTCTGTAAATATAAGAAGTTTCACTCAAATAGAAGTGGGGAAATACTGATGGTGAGAAGGGTAGGGTGGGTAGGGTGCAACACCAAAAGATATTCAAGGGGATTGCATAATTGGCAACTTTAGATACCCTCACACGGCCCGAAAGATACTAAAAATTCATGAGGAGCTCTCTCTACAAACCCCCGTGTTGCAAGCCTCACCACTGGGCTATTTTTATAGACCAACAGGGCGTAAGCCAATGCAAAATCTGAGAACACTAGGCTTTTTGGAGAGTCCATTGTGCTCCTTAGAAACTCCAAACAGGTTTAATGAATTATCATCCCTAGAGGCGGTTAATCAATGCATATGGCTAAGGCAGAGGATATGGTAGACATAGGTCCATCAATGGAGGGATGTTGTATGTGTATTATAGATGGCGGGGATATACATCAACCTCAAATTCCCACGTTAAATCCACTATGTGGAATGTTGACACAGAAGGAAGGTAGTGGCATAGACCCTAGGGTAGCAGAAAATGTACTTAGTGTTGCTAGCGCTATTGGCCATTCTCCACCAAGTAGTGCTGTTATTTCAAACGGTCCCTCTGAGATCAATCTTATATCATGGAACATAGCGGGAGTGGGATAAAATACAACTGACCCAGAATAGAACCACTATATAAATACTAGTGACATCTGTGTACTTCAGGAAACTTGGGGCACGAAATCCATACATAGGGTAGGATACAAAACTTATCAGATAGATGCAGTCCCATCGGTAAGGGGTCGACCCTCTGGAAGCCTTATCATTTGGGTCAGAGTGACTATTGAGATAACCATTAGTAAATTAAGTATTGACTCCTTTGACATACTTGGAGTGAAAATAGTCACTAATGAAAAAACAGGTATTATACTTATATAATGTCTATAATAGACCATGTTCATCTTATAGGGAGTCACCCACAATCAACATTTTTGACTCACTGTTAGACACATTGGAACCAGGAACAAGTAAGATAATATGCAGAGACTTGAATTGCAATTTTAAACCTATTGTAGGGTTTGATGAATTGCTAGAGGACGAAGACAGTGCCAATGGTATACCATCATTATACAGTAGTGGGACAGTTGCTGGCACTGCCCTAGCCCTCCAAATTACAAGGATAATGGCAGGCCACGGGATGAGGGCGGGTAATGGGTGCCTACCATTTGACAGCCCCAAAGCCCCATCTTTTTTTAGACACAACTGCCAGAGCAAAATCGATTATATTATCCTATCTTCAGATTTATGGTTGTTTGCTGTAGATATGGAAATAAGAGCAAGAACAGATTGCGACCATCGCCCACTTGAAATTAGTTTTTCTAGAAGTCTACTATTGGGACAGAATGTCAAGGAGAGAACACAGTATATTACCCCAGACAATATTGTAGTTAATAACAACCGTCGCGCAGTCAAATATGCATATATACTAGAACAAGAAGAGTTAGTGGCAAACATTTACAGTTCCCTCGCCAACACATTCGGAACATACAATATTGCTCAAAATGAACCCAGGATATACTTAGACCTACATAAAACATTCTTTAATGAACTCCTGATTTAATGACTAAAAGACCAAAAAAGAGGGCAGGAGCAAATGATTCCCAGTCTGTAGGTAAACCTTTGTTTAATAAAGAGTGCCTTACCGTGAAAGTCAACTCTAGTCCAGGCGATAAAGAACAACAATGTATTGGCAGTTAAAGAGACTAGGAGAGAATATAAGAGAGTGTTGGCTGATGCCAAATCGTGTTGGGATCAAGAAATCTGGTCCAGTAGGCTGTCAGCGGCCAAAATGAAGGACCAAAAATTATTTTGGGAAATAGTGGCAAAAGGCAATAAAAAGGAGAAGGGTTCACAAGAGGTCTTCCTTGATGAGGCCACTTGGATTGATCATTTCACATATTTATACGATATCCCAGAGGGGGCTAAACTTTCGCAGGTTAAATATACACTGCCACCTGTAGCTATCGAGAGTATGCCCATAGTCTTTGATCATCAAGAGGCCTAACTAGCTATTGCTTTGGTTAAAAATAGGAACGAGTTAGTGCTCACAAAATATCAAGCAGGGTTTAGAGCTAAAACAGGTACCATCGATTAGGTCCTAAGGTTCTGTTGTTTAAGCTGGAAGTATGTCACCCTAAGAAAAGGCCCCCTGTATGTAGCATTTGTCGACCTTCGGGCGGCGTTTGATTTAATCCCACGTGAATTGTTATGGGAGACACTCAAATGCCACGGGGAACTATCACAATCTATACCAATCAAGAGGGGAATCCGTCAAGGATGTGTGTTGGCCCTGACACAATTTTCCCTTTTTGTCAACGACATCCCGTCTTATATGGAGGCATGCGCTAATAACTCCCCAAAATTGGGAGCAAACGGGTTTCGTCCATCCTTTTTGCGGACAATACAATTCTTATTTCTCAAACACCCCGGGGCCTACAGAATCTACTGAACAGATTTCAGACATACTGCAGCTTAAAGGGCTTGGAGATTAATGTTAAGAAAACAAAATACATGGCTTTAAACGCCCATAAAAACTTTAGGAAAAATCTTAAATTAAATGGACAAAAATTGGAATATGTCCAGAATTTTACTTATCTGGGGGTTTCTTTAGACTCAATATTATCGTGGAGAAGCCATATAGATAAAAGCAAAATAGTTTTAAAACAAAATTCCCTTCTTATATTAAAAAGACATGGTAAAAGCCTGAACAAAGTAGTCACCCCGGCTCTAGAGATTTTTTAATTCAAAGTACAATCAGCGGTACTATACGGGGCAGAATTATGGGGACCAACGTGTAGAAACTCCTTTGAAATCGGAGAGAATAAGTTTTTGAGGGGGTTGCTAAAACTACCAGTAAATACACAATTAACCCCCCTTCTTTTGGACCTGAACATGAAACGCATAGACCATCATGCAATTTTGAGACCGCTGATGCTCTGGGTCAGATTGTGGACGGCAGTAGAACTGTCTGACTATAAGGAAGGGCTAAAAGAAACTATGGATCTTGATTGCAGTAAAAAAGTTCATTGGCTTAAACATGTAAGATCCTGGTTGATAAAAATTGGTCTAGCACACTTTTGGAATGAACCAGTATCCATGAACTTGTCCTCAAAGAAAAATTTAAAGCTATCATTCTGGTCATACGTGAGCAATGAGTTAGTGAATGTAAAAATACATGGATCTCTGACAAACAATTTTTTCCTGTTCAAAGATCTAGCGTCCTTTTAACCTTTTTTGGACGAGGTTCACCCACCACTAGCAAAGTCAATCTATACGAAGTTCAGATATGGTACGCTTAGGACAAATGTTTGTGAAATGAGGAGGTCCAAGAGTAGTAGTAATTTATGTACCTTATGTGCAAACCAGATAAAGGAAGATGATCTACACATATTGCTTTTTTGCCCAAGTTATGCAATACCAAGGAAAAGGTGGATATTGCCCCTTTGTCATAACATAGGTTCTAGATCCTACAAAGCGGCTGGAAGTATCCTAAAGACTAATACCAGTCAGGTGGTAGTCTTTGGCGTTAGTAGATTCCTCCTGACCGTTAGTTTCATGAGAATGAAATTGGGTCTGAACCTTTGATACTATAGAATTTATTTATCAACTGCATATCTCTATGTAATATGGTTGGAGATTTATGAATTAGAATACTATTAACATTTATATATGTCATAACAACTGTCTTACATGATTGATCCTCAGATTTTAAGTTTTTAAAAAAATATATATTTTTAAATGTACACCCTTTTGCTTATATTTTATTTAGCTTGTATTTTTTAACTATTTAAATGTTTTAACACTATTTTCCGCCCCCGGAAACGGTGACTGGGACGTAAATGATATGAAAAGTCTATGAACTAATGTGACACTATGATCTATCTATTGTACAGTTTATTTTTTAATTGTATTATGATATAATGTATTTTATGCATCTTTTATGATACTTAACGTTTCGAAATAAAGATTTATTGATTGATTGACCTTATATACAGTTTGCTAATTACACTGTTACTTATTTTGTTGATTTCTTTATATGGATTTTGTGGCTATGTACTTTTTATTTGTGTTGAAGGAGGCAATTTTGTCTGTTTTCTTTAATTTGTTATTTGCTATGATATTTTAGCAGTCAATATTTTGTTTATAGATATTTTTATTGCTTTTTATTTGGTTTGTGTTTTCTCAATAATATGACACTCTGGAACTTATTAAGATGGCGGGTGGACGCAGTCTCATTTTTGTAACAGACCGACTGTAGGTCGGCGGTTCCGACCACCTAATTACAATGCGCCCTCACATTGTGCAGTCTCAAACTCCCATTTCTCTATGGGAGCTTGTGCTGCAGGTGTTTCCTGCCCACAGCATAAGCTCCCATAGAGAAATGGGAGTTTGTGTATACCTCAGGTGCCTGCCCCAAAGTTGAATTACTTCTTATGTTGGGGAGCTCGACATGAAAAGCCTGTTGGAGAACAACATCATAATCCCAACAGCAGAAATGCCATCCTCAAGGGATTACATCCCAGTTACGACTGGCAGACGGGCTCTTTGAGCCCATCGGAAGCCAGCTGTAATGACCGGCTGGTTTGACTTCCGACCGCCTAAATTGTTATTAAGCGGTCGGAAGTCAAAGCTTGGCTATCGGTAGGAGGCTTTCCAACCGACATCCAAATGAGGCCCTCTGTATTTATGTTTTTGAAATTGGTGGTTTTCCAATGTTGTGGATGATAATATTTTTGCAGTCTATATTTTTATTTTAATTGGTGTTTTGAAAGTCAATATTATGGTCTTTTGCATTTTTCAGCCATATTTTTGTATCACAGTGTTTTTGGGGTCAATATTGTGCCATACAACTGATGGCAGCCTTTGCTTGTTTCGCCCCTCTCTTGCTCCAAAATTGTTTGTTCCTAATGGATAACTTCAAAGGCACAGTTTGGTAGAAATTGCTTGAGTCCTGGTCAAATAAATTATGGCGAACTTATCAGGCTTAAATTGGTAGTAAATTGTAGCTCCAATGCTGGGCTGGTTTTGTAAAACAAAAGCATAGGTCCATATAATTTTATACTTTGATTCCTGAAATACCTGTACAAAAACGTGTCTCTTACTTTCTCATTAGAGTCTAGTTGGGAAATCACTCATCATCCGTTATAAGAACATTAAGTAGCTGCTCAACTGTAACAACCTACTACAGTTGATTTGTAACTTCATAATGCCCATTGTCAGAGCAAGCATAATGTGTGAAAGGCTGGTCAGGGAGCAGAAATACAACTGCTGTATTGACTTTGAAATTAATATGTTCCTCACTGCTTCTGAGCTGTATTCCTGAAATAAACAATCATTAACAGTACTCATCCTTTAATGGCAGCCTAATATTTTGTTGCACTTCAATAGTTATTTATGCTAAATCAGTTGTCTGTCTGCATGGCATTTCAAAATGTCAGCTAAATATATTTTTTGAAGCACATTTATATTTATGTTTTTGCAAAAAGAACAATTGATGGGCAGAATGCAGAACAATGTCATATATTCACCCCAGAACAGCGATCTGGGCCTAAATCCATAGTTTCTTTGACCACCATGCCATTCCAGTTTGGACCAAGCCATATGCAAATCAGTCTTGACCCTGCACCCAGTGGGAACAGACCAGCCCGAACAGCCAGGCTAGGCCCTCCCTAGACAGGAAACAAGCATCCTAGGAATGGTTTCGGGCTTTCAGCCCTCATCAGCCAGGATAGCTTGACTCCAGTGGCATGGAGAGCACGGGACCCACGTCTGGGCATACCCGTCTCACTTGGGGTGACAAATTCAAAAAGAACAATTGATGGACAGAATGCAGAACAATGTCATACATTCACCCCAGTACAAAGATCTGGGCCTAAATCCATCGTTTTATGCTCACTTTGCCATTCCAGTATGGACCCAGCCATTTGCAAATTAGTCTGACCCTGCACCCAATGGGAATAGTCCAGCCCGAACAGCCAGGCCAGGTCCTCCCTGGATTGGAAGCAAGCATCCTAGTACCAGTTTCAGGCTTTCAGCCCTCATCAGTCATAATAGCTTGACTCCAGTACCATAGAGAGCACGGGACCCACATCTGGGCATATCGGTCCCACTCGGGGCGACGGGTATGCATCGTCCAGCATTCCGTCCATCATTTTGTTTCTTTTGTAATATGTTTTTGCAATGGATTGCAAGTTGTATATATGTGTATTACATTTCACACTGCGGATTCCATGTATGGTCTGTTTATTTGGGTTTCCGACCCTCCTCCTTTCTTTATATTTGCCCCAGAGAGGTGGGGTTCCTGGGACTGTGGGGGGTACTGTGCAGTTCCCCTTTTTTTTAAATTAAAGCCCCAGGGAGGTCGTGGACCCCAGGGTTTAGGGGGATCTGAGAGGCACCTTTTTATATAGATAAAGGCCCCAGGAGGGGGTGATTCACGGGGCAGTGGGGCGGCCTGCATTCATTGTTAAAAAAGTACTGGGGAGGTGGTGGTACCCAGGGCATAATGTGTCGAAGAAGGGGGAGCATGTGCACCACCCTCCATTATCTAAACAATGCCCCGGGACTTTGCCCTCTCGGGGGTCGATAATGAACTTAATCAGCCTGTGCTTCATTTTGTTTTACCGGATCTGCTGATCCAGCCAACATTATTTAAAAAAAATGCTTTTTGGGCCCTAGAGGGTCCCAGTGTGACCCCCAAGAGACCCAGGGGATCAGGGTGTTCCTCACTGCCCCTTTCCTTTTTTTCAAAAATGTTTGTGGGGCTCGATTCAACCGAGTTCCAAGATGGCTGCCAACACTTCCTGGTTAAAGTGTTGGCAGCCAATAAAATGTCAGTAGAGTTTCAGTAGGTTGTTCGGCTCCCAGATATATATATTTGTTAAACATAAATATCTTTGAAAACACTGAACAGATTTACACCAAATAATGAAAAGCACTATTTCCGGACCACCATCTAGCTTTCTGCCAAATTTGGTGTAATTCGGTTCAGTGGTTCGGGCTGTAGTCATGTTCAAAAAAAGAAAAATCCCTGTATACATGAAATGTGGGAAAACGCATTTTGCGACTACCCTTTTATCTCAGCCCTCGATTTGCAGTTCACCCTGTAACTTTCAAAACAGTAGCTGAACCAAAAAGGAAACGTTTTGCGAAACGTTTGTGAAGATTCATCAAGCGGCGCCAAAGTTTTTGGCAAAACAATAAATGCATTTCCAATGGAAAAATATACATATTCACTTAAGAAAACAAAGGTTACAGTTACAAGGACATTATAGTTAGAACCACTCATATACCTATAACATTAAAAACTGCAGAAATTCACTGTAGAAATCAAAGGTTACAGGTACGTTACTGTTAGGAAATAGAATTAGAAAAACTTTAGTAATTTCCTGAAAAAATCAAAGGTTATAGAGATGTTATAGTTAGGCTCAGATTTCCCTGATACAAAACCAGTGGAATTCAGAAGTTACAGTTGTCTGAGCTAACCATAACACCTCGCATTGAACTGCTTATGACCTCACATATTACATTGCTCATTACATGGTCACTGGCATCACTGATGACATCACTGACAACTCAAGTCACATTACTGATGACATCATCCATACTCAAACACCTACTGATTCATTCATAGAGCTACTCACACATTAACTCACCCACACAGCCAATAAGGCAACTACTACCTCTTATATACAGCCACTCATGCACCTACTCATTAAGTGATACAGCCACTGACACATCCAGTAATACAGATATATAGACATTTACAGGCCCACTCATATACCCATACAGCCATCGGCAAGTCCGTAAGACACTGTGCACAAAGAACATCCGGAGCTAGCCGCAGAGAAGCTCCACTGTCGAAACAGATACAAATTCTTATAGGTAGGGATGGTGCACAAAAAGTAGGAGTCCAAGAGAGTTGTGATATTTAAAAAAATTATTTTATTATTCCAATTCTTTAAACGGCCTCAGGCAACGCGTTTCGTTCTCGTAGGAACTTCGTCAGGGGTAGAAAGTCTTATAGGGGAGTCCCGTATGAAAGCCAAGTATATTCAACAAACACGGAATCTCCAAGTTGAGGGTTGATTAAGTTTCTAGAAAGTCTTATTGGGTAGTCCCATATGAAAGCCAAGTGTATTAAACAAACACAGAGTCTCCAAGTGGCTGGTTGATTACATTTCTTACAGTCTGCAGGGGAGACGTAATATGTAGGATTACGTTAACTCTATGGTATCAATAGAAGGCAGAGGTAGTCACACTCCAGACAGGCACAGATAACATAGAGGATGGATCTGTTTATGCAGAGTAAAGTGCTCAGTCAGAACTGTAGTTATAGAATGCAGAACTGGGGGTAGAAGCTGCAGATAAGCAGATGGACAGAAGAGCAGGGGCATCTATAACCCCACAACAAGTATAATATCCTCCCCGCCTGCAAGGACACTTTCCACCTCCTACAGCTGTCTTGGCGTCAGTGTACTCGCACTTCGAAGAAAAAAAAAGCAACAAAAAAAAAGCTGCGTCTTGAGTTGGTTTGCTGCCCCTCAAGTATAATTTCAATTAGAGTGGCAGCCAAATCGACTTGTATGGACAAGAACACTTGTGCACCGCACAGTGCCATTCACACTAATTTTTTTGTGCTGCTCACACTACTGGTGCTAAATTGCAGCACAACATGAATATGTCTGCCTATTGTGGGAACTCATGGAGTTTTTATATAAGTAACTCTGCAAAATTCTATGAGTTAAACTCTGCGAGTTTCACCCACACCTAATCATAATATTATCTAGTAAATCAAGATATCTTCTAAGTGTCATCTGCCAATTCAAGCTGCCAAGAGACCCCCTCCCCCATATCTAGCACACTGTCTCCAGAGAAGTGGCTAATTTGAGAGATAATATACTTAGATTAACTTTATTCAAATGAATCTACCTCTCTATGCATGTAACGTTAATCAAATCCCCAGGTTCCAATTCATAAACATGTTAAGATGGAACACAAGCTGAAAAGTGCCAGAAGGGCATAGTAAAGAACCTGGCCAAAGCCATGTCTGTCTGACAATATGAGGTTGCATGCATCATTATGAAGCAAGTAGCGCCCCCAAAGAGGTACTAATGTAAAATATAGTACAAAACAAATGAATATCATGGAAGTCTTGTAACCAGTGTTCCAATTGACTATATTTTATAGTTTATTTTTATTGCTTTTACTGTGATGCACACAAACAAAATTATATCTATGCATATTTCTTTGTATCCATGAAGAATTTCCAAGTGAACAAGATGCATTGACTGCAATTGAGTATATCAAATGCCACAAACACTTTTACCATGGTTTAAACCAATTTCAGTAAAGGTGGCAACCCAACATTGGAACAACCCAACACTACACACAATCAAATTGTGTGTGTTGTACCTCTCCAATGCGGTACAAAAGGGGTGGTGATGGACGGAGAATCTGAACCAATCAAAAACTCACACACAGTCAACAGACCTGGGTTTAATCCATCACCGTTCTTTAGCCCACTCTGCCTCCCCAGTTTGGACATGCCCATATGCAGATCAGTCTGACCCTGTGCCTCATGGGAACAGTCCATCCCAAATTGCCAATCCATGCCTTCCCTGGACCGGAATCAAGCTTCCTAGGACCGGTTTCTGGCATTTCAGCAGTCTTCAGCCAGGCTTGCTTGAATCCAGTGGCAACGTGAGCAAGGGACTCACGTCTGAGCATACCCTGCCAACTTATGTCGACAAAGCAGTACAAAAGGAGGTTACATGATACCGTGCCTATAGTGTACAATAAACCACAAGATTCACCGTAATGTTAGTTGTTTGCTTCCATTTTACCCCTCTTCCTAATAATTCCTGCATTATGCACTCATTGTTTTATAATCTTTTATAGCATCAATACGGTGGGCCACACTACTCATATTGCAACAACCTCTATTTCAAAGCCTGGTTTTTCTATAATTACATATGCAGCGTATGATTAGGCTCGCACAGTTTGCCCCAGAGATATACATCCTACACCCCAGTGACAAGGGATGTCGATAGAGCGATAGAGAAAAAAATAAGTTCTTGTGACCAATGTAATGCTATCATACATGTAAATCCCCCCTTCCGTATTACTTGTGCCCTTAATTCACTCACCAAATTACTACAGTGCAGGGGCCTCTAGGTGGTCAGACACGGTATTGCAAACCATGTAAGAATCATGTGACCAATTGCTTCAAAGGTTCTCAGCACTCCACTTTTCCCATTTGTACTTACACGCGCTCACGCCATTTCAAAATATGAGTCTTTGGTGGATTTAAACAAAGGACCCAACTATTTAACCCTGTGCGTGGTCGTTTTCATCAGGCCTAACCCGAATGCCATGCGTCCATAGGTTGTACACAATGCATTCATAACTATAATACGTGATCCTTCCCTGGTTTCCACATTCTATCCCGATAGGCCTCAGATATCATATAAGATTACCCCATCCAAATTCCTAGTTATAACATCATTTACACTTGAATCCTACATTTTGTCCCCTTTTTACATTTGTTTTTCTCTAACCGTTCGTCTCGCATCGCATTATATAATAATTTGCGGTGCGTTGTTCCTTGTAATTTGAACCCCCTAGCTAGCTCCAAACTTCTGTCCCTGCATCCCAGATATTACATCAGGCAAAGGCGTACCCGCCCTTCAACGTGACTCACAACTCACCTGGATCACGGCGTTTGCCTGTGGCAACAATGTATCCTCTCGAGCGTTCAAAGGAAAACGCCCGGAGGATCCTCCATTTTTATATTCACGCTGCATCAACGTCATCGTATCACGTCTCTAGTGTCTCCAGGGACAAACAATAATTACACACCCTGTCATTGGCATGTCAATGTATCCGGTTCTGCGTTATCTACTTGGGCATTGTCTCTTCGTTGCATTTACACTCCATGTGCTAGGCCGAATTATAAAAGTCGTTTAAAGTGTGATCTGTTCTGCAAATTAAATCAAATTTTTAAAAAAATCCACAAGCCTTAACCAAATCTCATCAGTTGGTATTGTCATTTTTTATAAGGAATAGCAAACATTTGAGCCCAATTCTCCATTCCCCACACACACTCCCCCTATCTTTTTAGGAAACTCCCCATATTACAAAGATTTAACTCAAACCATCGTCCTTAAATTCTTTGACCACATTTATACTAATACTCAAGACGATAACTTCTTGTAACCTAATATCCTTTTCAGTAGTGCAAGTGATACAATTAATGAATATATTATGCAATTCTATGTGCCACATTAGCCAGAAGTACAATACAACATTAGATGAATTCCATTTTCACCCACCGACCTGGTCACAGTGTAAGTGGATAGATAAAATACCAGAAAAAAGAGAGAGTTTTCCCTACTTAACCCAGAAAGGACCAGGTAAATCATTGTGTAAAGGACAATGAGGCTTCCATACATAATGTTTAATTCATAAAGAGTTGGAATGTGTACCTCTTTAGAAATTGGCATACTGGCCAAAATCAGTGTAAAGGACGCTCCGGTTGATGTGGGTATCTGTATTGATTAACCACAATAAATTTGCGGTTTAATAAAACATGGACCATTTTTAACAGCCCCCACTTCTGATTCCTACTTATCGTTTCAGATACACTTTTTAGTATTAACAAATTGGGTAGGACTGGTTATCAACTACATATCCCCATGCACGATGGGAGCGTCCTCTTTCTACAATCATTACTGTAATTTTGATGCTCTGCACTGATGTTTTGCTCTGTATATATGAATATCAGGGACAATAATGAAGTGATAGCTTCACCAAGCAGAGTTCTCTCAGTTGAAACTACCAAAATGGCGGGCTTTTTATGATAAATACGATGGATGTACTAAGTACAGGTTTGCACCATTTTACTCTAAATAGGGTATGAAAAAATATATATTTCAATCCAAATAAACATCTATGAATACAGTTCAGTGGCTTAAAAAACATGCATCAACAAATAAATATGCCTAGAACCCATTACGGGTTAGTCTGTTTTTGAAATAATTACCATCAACCGATAGTGCTCTCAACAAATACAAAGCTGATATTTTATTTTTCGAGTTATCCCGTTTTCGAGTATGGCCATAGAAACAAGAAATATGTATGTATATAAGCTATTACCATAGCCCCCCAGATATTCACGATGACTATTGAAGTGATTTTGGGCTTGTCCGTCCTCTATTGTGGACGTGAATAACATTAATCGACCAAAAAACTACAAACATGGCGCACATTTTCACCGGCAAATATGCCTTAATTTAACAAAGGTGAAAACAATTGTTCAATCAATTACAATTGTCTTGTGTATAAATAAAGACAGCCCGGTGTAGTATTCATTCAGATACCGGATACCAGGGAGACCGGGCAGGTGGTGCGTTCGTCGTCCTTTGAGGTAAGAATAGCGTGTGTTTAAACTATGATAGCGGGCTGGTTAAATGAAACGTAGCTTTGCTCGAACGAAGTGTTTTCTAACACGCTCACAAATTTAAATGGGGAACTAGTGAACTAATAGTAATACTGAGATCCAGCTTACTTCTATTCCTGTTGTAAACGCAGTATTATATCTCAATGGGGTTCATGTATAAAACAGTATGTGAGGTACTTGAGGCAAGAACAGCTTGTGTCTAATCCACGAAAGCGGGCTCGTTAAATGAAACATAGTTTGCCCGAAAGAGGTGTTGCCTAACACGCTCATAAATTTAAATGGGGAACTAGCGAGCTAATAGTAATACTAAGATCCTGCTTACTTTTATCCCTGTTGCAACTACAGTACTATACTTCAATTGGGTTCGTGTATAAAATAGTATGGCTCCTCAACACGGGGGTAATGAACCAGCGTGTGCTTTATTTAAAAACGCACAATTTAGTACAGATAAAGAATGTATCTGAATATAATAATTTGTAAAAATAAAATGGGAGGAAATAGAGGTGTCCCCACTTTAATTAAGAAATAAAAGTACCCGTGCCACATGTAACTTTAAGGCAAAAAATTGAATGGTCAGTTGTATATATGTATGCAACATATACACAGTACCTTCATTGAAACTTTTCTTTCTGTTGATTCAGATGTTATAAAGTACCTCAAATTAAAAAGAAGGGGGAAGATCATCATACCAATCCCTTAGGAATAAAGGATTGGGATAGTCCAAACGGAACAAAGAAACACAATTCACTATGGAGTCCATCTATTGACTCGCATGGCCGTGTAAAAAATACAAAGTAAGCAACAAAAGTTTTTTGTTCTGTTGTCTAGACTCTTGCTCCAGCTATGGTCTGTGAAGATTCTAAATACAATGTCATTCCATATACAGATCCATTGACGATAAAGCAAAATTGCAGGCGATTATCTATTGTCACCTGAACTCCGGAATCAATACTGGTACCGCAAAATAAAAATTGCTATAAATGTAAGATAATTTTGTTCTTGACACCGTATGAGTTTTTTGACTTATATCCCCACACAATGTATACTAATAAATGTTATGCACTTTTTTTAGAAAGAAGATGTTTTTAATATAGTCCTGAGGAAGGTGTCCTAAACATCGAAGCACAGAAACGCGTCGACAAAATTGTTTTTTTAACAGATGATTGTATATTTATGTGCTAAGAATCATTTTTTGTGACTTATGAAAATATATGTATGATTTTGTATAAGAAAATGTTTACATTAAGTCTACTGATGAAACTTTTTTAAATAAAATTGTTTGAATACATTTTATGTTATGATTGATTTATGTGCAATATATGATTAGTTGGGGATACAATTGATTCAAGAAGGTGTCATTGTTTACAAATTATACTGATGTTTTAAGTTGTAATACACAGAAAGGAAGTTCCTTTTCTTGTTAGATAAAATACCAACCCCCAATGGTGGTTTTTATCACCATTTCTACCCACATCATTGAATATTTTTCATAGTATACACTTATCTGTGTGCCCATTGTCTGGTTCAATTTGTCTATCCAATAGACCATATGGACCATTCCAGCCAATCTCAAAAATGAAAAGAAAGGAGGGGGACACACCCTATGCTCCAAACATAATACCTCTATTTTGCTAGGAGTTTTACCAATCAGTTTTCTGACATTTATTTGAAACAATACTTTCAGCACTGATTCTTGTTACATGTTTCCTTGGAAATACATCTCATCCCAATCTGAAGCTCTTATAATCACATCCAACTCAACTTAGAGAAAATAGTGCAGTTCATCATCCGAATTGTGACCCTTGCTCGTACTGCGCAGCCTACAAATCCAACCAGCTTCATTGCGCCTAAGGGCTAACTCTCTATCCCCCCCCTTGGGTTCGCCTGAATGTGATCAATTCCATGAAACCATATATCTGGTCTTCCTTCGTGTTGTTCTCTCATATGCTACATCATGGGATATCTGGTGTCTTGATTCCGAATGGCCCTAACGTGTTCCTGGATGCGAGTTTAGAGTGGACGTATTGTGCTACCCACATAGATGATGTTACAAGTGCACCCTAACATGTAGGCCACATACTTTGTTCTACATGTGATGGTATATCTGATAGTGTAGGTTCTTTGTGTATTGTAACTGAAGTCCTTTAAGTTATTCCTGCCGTACTGACAGATATTGCAGTAAGTACACCTAAAGAGCCCATGGACCGGTCCCGGTAGCCATGTATTCGTGATTATACTCTTTTTTGTGGTTACATAACCAGGGCAGAGTAACTCCCTGAGCGTCCTGCCTCTTTTGTATGTAACCTTCGATTTTTCTGCCATTTCTCCCTTGATTCCTGGTATGTCTTGGAGTAAAGGCCAATGTTTGGATAAGATTTTATAAACACTTTGACTGTGTTTGTTGAATTTTGTAACAAAGTTAATGGGTGTTGCTCTTTTTTGTTTATGAACAGTAGTTACTCTTGGTAACAAGGTGGGATTTCATCAGGATTTTATTCTCAGCAGCCTCTAGAGTACTCTGTTCATACCACGTTGTCTAAATCGTTTTTTTGTCTCATGTAGATTATCTAGAAATAGTGTTTTGTCACTAGAATTGTGGCGAACTCTCACCATCTCACCATAGGGAATGTTCCTGATGGTGGATTTTGGGTGAGCGCTTGTCGCATGCAGTGTGCTGTTACTCTCAGTAGGTTTAAGAAACAATGTACTATGTATTGCATTATTTTTTACAAACAAGGTCACATCCAAAAAATCTGTTTGTTTAGTTGAATGTACCATAGTTAGTGCCACATTCAATGGATTTTGATTGAGGAAGGTAAAATAATCCTCCAAATGGGTCAGCGATCCATTCCACAACAAAAGTATATCGTCGATATACCTCCCCAGAAAATGATGTTCTCAATCCAGAGGGAGGCATATCGACCCCACGCATGCTCCTTCTCCCAATAGCCCATGAATAACCCAGCATACGAAGGAGCACATTTTGCTCCCATCACAGTGCCTTGCAACTAATGGTACCACTGGTTTTCATGCAAGAAGTCATTTTTTGATAGTATTAATTATGTCATCTCTAGAATCATTTTATTGTGTGCATACCATTCTGCTGGTCTCATCTTCAGAAAATGACTCATTGCACGCAAACCCCATTCTTTTTTTACACAAGTGTAAAGGCTTGTTACATCAAAGGATACAAAATGTAACCCCTCTGCCCACACAACGTCCTCAAATTTGTTGAGCACATCTTTACTATCTTGTATATAGGTGGGTAAGTTTTTTACCAATGGCTGTAAGAATGTGTCTACATATTCGGATAACCGTTCTGTGGGGGAATCTATCCCAGCAATAATGGGGCACCCAGGAGGAAACTAAGCATGGGCGGAAAATCCGTTCCCCTCGCGGATTTTGCGGATTTTCGGTAAATCCGCAATCCGCGAGATTCGCAAATTTCCCGCAAAATCTGCGAGCGGAACGGATTGGGTCAAAAGTTCAAGCTGACTTTTTGTAACTATTTTAGAATGGCGCCGGCAAGCTGCCAGAGCCTCTAAAATAGTTACAAAAAGTCAGCTTCAACAGGAAGCACTAATAGATAAAGTAAAGCAGGTGCTAGAGTTGAATCTCAAATTCAGTTACACAATCATTAATCACCCCAAACTTGAGGGCAGAAGGGCATAAAAAACGAGAGGGAGGCAGTGATGAACCAGGCAAAAAAAAAATGCGAACACGCAAAGCGCCCCGCGAATAAGCAAAGTTCCCCGTGAACACCCGCGAACACCCGCGAACACCCGCGAACATGCAAAAATAAAAAACCTGCGAATTCGCGAATTTTGCGGATTGCCAATTCGCAAATTTGCAAATTCGCGGATCGAGAATTCGCAAAATTCACCCATGCTTAGAGGAAACTCCCCTCCCTTATGTACTTTAGGGAGGTTGTAAATACAAGGATAACTTGTTTTTAAAACTTTTAGATATCTGACTTCCTCAGTCAGTAGTCCTCTTTCCTTCAAATCTCCGAATTCAGTATTGATATAAAAATTTAAATCTGCGATGGGGTTGTAAGTAACATGTTCATAGCAATCTCGATCTCCCAATTGTCCTGCTATTTCCCCCATATAGTCCCCCTTCCTCATGATAACCACGTTACCACCCTTGTTGGCTTCACGTATTTCCAAGCTTTCATCTTCACATAAACCTTGCAGGGCTAGCTGTCCCACCCTTGTTAAGTTGTATGGGCCCGTGTCTATATGTACATTCTCATTTAACAACTTATGTAAGTCATTTGTAACGCTTGTTCTAAACGAGTCAATATTGGGATGTGAACATTGTGGCACAAATTTCGAACATGGTCTCAACTCACTGTTTATGTCATCCCTTGGGGATATTCTCAATTCTTTATTCAGATCCTCCAATGTTATGTTGTTATCCTCATTTAAAGACATAATCAGGTGTATGTTAACCACATCTCCCACTGAATACCCCGAGGGTGCCCCCTCCCGTGAAATAGAAGACTGAGTACCCTTTGGGTTGCACTGAAAGAAATGTTTTAATTTTAGTACACACACAAATTTGAACAAATCAACAATGACATCAATAATTTTACAAGTCTAAATAGGGCAGAAATCTAATCCTCTTTTTCGGACTGCACTTTCATCTGGTGTTAAACAATGATCTGAGAGATTAATGATAGACGAATCCCCCATATTCGGCATTACTATATTGGACATCTCTGTCTCAGAGCCTGCCCCCAAATCCTTATTCATTTCTTCTTCGATGACCTCAAGTCCACTGATAGTTTTGGGACCTCTTTTTGTTTCTTGGCCCAGCTCCTCCCCCCGCCTTGTCCTGTGTTTTGTTTGAAATGTCTGCAGCTTAGGTGCAATCGCTCCATTTCCAATAAAAAAGATCTTTTTTCTTTAGGTGTAATTACACTAACATTATCATTGCCTGATTGTAAACTTTCAGTGGAAGGAAATGAGCCTGCACTAACCGACCCTGATTCTGATGTTTCCTCTCTGGTTCTCCTATTGACATCTGTTGTCTTTGTATAATCAAAGCTTTTGGAGAACGCAAAGGTTCTGCCATCAACGATAATCTGCCTCATCTCTCTGGATCTTTTTGGCCTTTGTGTCCTTCTGATATATTTGGTATTCTTCCATAACTTTTTCCAAAATGAGATAGTTCTTCTTCACTACCTCTGTTAATGGACTGGCCTCAATCTCTTTCTCAAGTTCATCAATGTCTTCTAATAATGTAGCAGCCTTTTTCTCGGCATGCACAATCAAAATTGTCATCATCTTGATTGATGAATGAGATGAATTTTCCTCCCATTCTTTTAGGAGGATTACATCCAAGACCTCGAAAGTAGGAAAGATTAAAATTCTCAATCCCCGAGGAACCCTGTTGTTATCTAAATATTGCTGCAAGGTGATGCCGTCCCACCACCTTGACAGTTCCTGTTTCTTCACCCTCTTTAACTTTTGGAATTGAGCCTTTAGACCGCCCACTAGGCTTGTTGCATTCAATTTTTTACCAGTTCACTTCTGTGTTGAAAATAAATTAGAGGCAAATTCCTCCCTCCTGTCTTTAAATTTAGCCATCCTCAAATATTTTTATGTTGCTGTTGGAGGAAAAAGAGTGCAACTTGTTGTAAGATAAATTAGGCAACCCAACACTACACACAATCAAATTGTGTGTGTCGCACCTCTCCAATGGCAGCACGCCCCTCCTCTCAAAGTAGAAACTAAACTGTGAGCTCCTAGCTCTCGTGGTGTGCACCTCCACTGCCCCTGTTGTCCCCAATGGGCGATCTCACTGATCCAAATCAAAACTTCTTCCCAATGTGTATTGCACCACCTCACATGAGTAACAAAAATACAAATCAATTAAGGAATGTCCATCCAATAATGTTATGGTTTAACGTTTTCTTTTAATCTTCTTTTATTCAAATAGATTTTCATCGGGCAGCCAACGCACTAGGTTCTTACAAAGAACTTCGTCAGGGCTGTAAAAACATTTAAAAATATATATGTATAATAACATTAAAAAGCCAATTTGACAAACATTTATAAACACTAATTACATCAAGACAAGAAGATACTTTGAACATCCGTGAGTACACTTTCTTATAGTACACCATTGGAGAGGTGCACATATCCCAATCTCAACAGTTGATACTATCCCTTTACCCAATTAGCAAAATCGAATTCCTTTTTTGCTCAAGGACACACAACAAGTTAGATTTATATAGAATGTAAACATAACTCTCTTAGGCCAGTCCTTATATGTTAATTAATCACATTCTAAGTTTCTCATGTGGACATTTAAACTTAATCCCCTTATTCAAAAAGTTATCCAAAACGTTATTACTCATATCTTATGCAGAACATATTCCGCTTTTTGTGTCTCTAAATTGGACATCATATCTCACAGTCGAAAGAAAAGATGGACAAGGTTTGTATCAAACCCCCTGCATAGCTCCATCCTATTTCTGAACTCCAGAATTTTGTTATTTCATTCCCAATGAAGGTTGTTCTTAACTTGGTATTAGTTTGACACCCTCATATCTTGATTCCTACATATTTAGGACATGCACTGAACTCAATTTTACCGAACCTTATAGTTATCTGCACCAATCCTACTACCAACATTACTAATACGGCATGGCCCAATTAGATCTCAGTATTCCAGTTCCTTACCGATGTTAATATCCAAAATTCACTGGTCCCGGAAATTACAGCACTTGCACGATAGTTGCATAATACATGGCTTCTGTGCCTGTAATGAATACTATATGACGAAATACTAGTGCTTGCTTAATTGCTACATGATATATGGCTACCGTGCCTATAGTGTACAATAAACCACAAGATTCACCATAATGTTAGTTGTTTGCTTCCATTTTATCCCTCATGCATGTACTCACACAGCCACTCACATACTCATACACCCACTGACACACCCAGTTTCTCACATACCCACTCACTCTTGTATACGTCAATTACACATCCACTCACTCACCCCTATAGAAACTTCTACAGCCACTTACCTTAGAATATATGTTTAACACTCAGTCATTTTTAGAAAACCCTCACAATCACTGGATTATGTCATCAGTGATGTAATCAGTGATATCATCAGGGATATTATTTGAGATGTACAGAGTGATGTCATGAGTGATGTCACTGACCATGTCATGAGTGATGTAATATGTGGGATTGCGGGAGCAGAAATTATAACTAGCTCAGATAAGTATAACTGCTTCATTTCTCTGGTTTTATACAAGTCAAATGCCAGCCTAACCTTAATGTCCCTGTAAACTTTTGGTTTTACAGTGAATATATATATATATACACATTCACTGGCTGGTGTCATCAGTGATGTCATGAGTGATGTCACTGACGATGTCATGAGTGATGTAATATGTGACATCATCAGCAGTGCATTGCAGGCGCGCTTGTTATAGTGAGTCCAACTAACTATAACGTTGGAATTTCAATGGTTTTATGTCAGTAAAATTTCCAGCTAACTATAACTGGTGTGAAACCTATGGTTTTTTCAGTGAATTTAATAGGTTTTTTAAATACTAATTCCTAATTATAACTGGTGTGAAACCTATGTTTTTTTAGTGAATTTCATAGGTTTTTTAAATGCTAATTCCTTACTATATATAGGGCCTCAAACCTATGAAATGTAATATTTTTTAAAATGAATCCTATATTGTATATTTCTATAATACTATTTTTTTTTTTGCCCTGGAATGCTCCCGGTGCGCTCCCTGGTGAGCACACCGGAAAGCACAGTTTTCCGGCACGCCCCGGGGCGCGTACCGGTGAGCGTCCTGTTAGTGCTATTGCCGCGAACAAAAACATCATTGTGACGTATCGCGTAGCCGTGTCCGCGTGATACGCACGGCTTAAGCGCACCCGAAAGCACTTGAGCGAATACGATCGCCCAACGTAAGCATTTGACGGGCCCGGGGGCGCGTAGCGTAAGCGCGTCGGGTCATGTGACCTGAAAATAACACTTTTTATTGGTGCAGAACAGTTTTGGTTTCCAAATGATGAAAGCCCGGGTCATATGACCTGAAAATAACACTTTTCATTAGTTCAGGACAGTTTTTTTTTCCAAATGATGAAAGCCCCCACCTTTTTTCCTTATTCTGACTTTGTCCTTTGACTGAGGAAGACCTGTTTGGAGATCTGTGACTAATATTTTGTACTTTAAAATGGCTACAGTAGCAGCAGCAGCTGGAGCATCTGCACCACCACCACCACCACCAAGAGGACCACCACAACACCACAGTGGTGGAGATGAAGAAGAGGAGGAGGAGGAGGAGGAGGAGGGGAGTAGGATATTCCTACCAGAAGACAATACCCCATATAGGCCAAAGCAGCACATTGTATGGGAGTTTTTTTCCATCCCAGAGGGCAAGAAGAAAGTGAATACACCAAAGTTGACTTGCCAAATCTGTGGCATTGAACTTTCAAGGGGGAACCCTAATAAGAAATACTCATTTGGCAATAACACCATGATTCGGCACATGCAGCGCAGGCATCCCAACAACTATGCTGCGGCAGAGGTGAGAGAACTGGCCAGCAACCCTCTCCAATCTTCATCCAGCACCTCCAAACGAAAGCAACCCACTCCATCGGGACCAGAGACAAGGGAGATGGTCCCAAACATACAACCACAGCTTGGGGAATACAAGATCTCTTGTGTATTTTGTGGTAAGACCATCACCTATGGTGAGCAAAGCATAAAGCTCATGAACCGTGCTGGTGACAACCACAATTGCCCCAAATTTTTTCCAGATTTTTTTTTGCTCCAGTTGAGCCGTTTACAATTCCCTGTTTTTTGTTTCTCCCCATAAAAATAACAAAAAATATATAAAATAGTTTATAAAAGCCCAAAAAAGTAAAAAATGTTCGAAAAAACATTAAAAAAAATATAAAACAACAAAAGGAAGAAAAAAACAGTTCTTTTTAGAACTACCTCCAATTTATAAAAAAAGGCTACATTTTTTAAAAACTCTGTCATTCTTTTTTTCCCCATGGTACGCTCCCCGGTCCGCTCCCCGGTGCGCGTACAGGGTGCTCCCCCCACGCAAATTGAGAAAAAAAAAAAACACACCTAGGGGGTCGGGGGGGTCTACTCTGCCCCCTTATGGTCATTTTCCCCTTTGTTTTTGCTACCTCTTGTGTCTCGATCCTACCGAGACACAAGATGGCGGCCGCTCCGGACTGTTTGGAATGTTGAACGACACCCGAGAGCCAATCAGCTTTCCAAGCGCGAACTCGCGTAGCGCGCTGGTTAGCGCCCCGGTGCGCGTACCGGGGCGCGCTTATAGATATATATATTTATTTGAACCTAAATTACTCAAAATCCACTGGAGCACATATCTTGAGACATAGCAAAGGCACATCGGGCTACCAGTCCCTACAATTTTGCCAAGTTTCGTGGAAATCCATTCAGCCGTTCAGGCTAAATGTGAAGTTGACCGCCCTATGGAAATTAACATGGGGAAAACACGTTTTGGGACCCCCCTTTTTTCTCGGCCCCGCTTGACAAATCCCCCCCAAACATTTAGGGAAGGACCGGAGCGCCACGAGGCAAATTTGAGGGAATTTTCCGGCTGATTCCTCAACCGGCGCCAAAGTTATTCACAATAGAATGTTGAGATTTCCCTATTGAAAATAATCCTAACTATAACTACCTACTGCGGACCGCCAGTAGGTAATATACATATATATATGTATTACGCCATGATTTCTCATGTAGCACCACCGCTGCTCCTGAACAAAGGGTGCGCTGTCGCACCGGACCACACAAGAAAGGTCCGTTATTTATCACCATTCACCTTTCCAAAAGGATGACGACGCTGTGTATAAATATGTTTATTCATCGCCCAACATTGCACACATTGCGACTGCACAGCAGCCTTCTTCACCAATGCAGAGGCAAGGTTTTCAGCCAACTTTAAAAGAAATTTTTAACATGTGTCACGTGGAAATTACTGTGTAATTACTACTAAAGACAGACTCATTGTTTTCAATGCATTACCCTTATTTTGTTTTACAAATCAAAGTGATTATCAATTTCATTTGTGTACTGAAAATTATAAAAAAATTGACACAATGCTTACTCTAATTGAATACAATTGCTGCCAATTTCCAGTTTCTAAATCATCAAAGTATAATTATAACAGTAGATATAATGTCGTACATCCATTATATATTTAAGCACTGTACTGTTTTTTTAAAACACTGTTTTTTTGCATCAAAGGCATGTCAATCATAGTCAGCATTAAACCAATTGTTTTACTGACATTGGATTTACTGCATAGTATTTTCTCGCAATTTAGCCCAAATTTAATAATCAGTACATATGGTAATATAAATCAAAGTCTGTCTTGAAAGTGCAAAGTGCAGATGTGAATATTAAGACGAAAAAACAAAAGAAAACATATAAAAATTAACTTATATAAAATATAAAATAGCTAGTGCGGTTCGAGGAAGTTGATTTCACAGCAATTATTTATTTTCAGAAATGAGTATGGAAATCTTCTTCCATATTCAATCCCCCTGGGATTTTACTATCCAGTTCAATAATATAACAGGACTCTAGTTTCCTCAATTTCTTTTCTCGATTGCCACTATATATATATATATATATATATATATATATATATATATATATATATATATATATATATATATATATATATATATATATATATATATATATATATATATATATATATATACATATTTTATGGAGGTCGCCACTGTGTAGTTGCAGTTGGGTCAGCATGTCTATAGGTAATGCCTTTTTTGTTTTGCTGATTACTTTGGCCCCGTTTGGCAAATCTCCACAAAACTTTCTAAGAAGATGCTACTTTTTCACTGGTTTATGCATGGAATATTTTGGGGGCTGAGAAAAAAGCAGGGTCACAAAAAGCAACATTCCCTGCCATTTTCCATAGACTTCTTTAGACAAGGCCACTGCAAAAATTGCTGAACGGAATAACAAAACATTTAGCAGAAAGCTAGATCTGCAGATTGTGCTTGATTTGATTTGCTGTAAATCAGTCTTTTAGGTTTTGAAAAAGTAGGGTATAAAAATATTTGTGTATATGGATGTTTGGAACCATGGGAGTTTTTTTAGAGTAATTTTGAACTGTAATTCCTGATCAGAGAGTAGTTTTCATGTTTCATATGTTTGGAATGGTATTGATAAATCCTACTTACTGGTGAAGTTGGATATAAACTTACTGTTTTAGAGATGCCATTTTGGAAAGTGGACAATTCTCTGCACTTCCTGCTCTGTGTGCCTGACAGCCTGTCTCTTATACCCTTCTGAGGTGGGTGGCAGCTACACTTTGTGCATTCCTCTTGAAAGCTATGACACAGGAAGGATAGGTGTGTCTGAGTACCCATCTACATACACCTGCATTCTGATGGCCTTTCCTGTGCAGGATGGAAGGGAGGGGCTAACACTTCACTTGGATAGGTAGTGTCCTGTCCCCACACAAAAGGCTGATTTAACACCCAAATAAAGCCTGGCAGACAGGACTGGGCTGAAAGAGGAACTCATACATTTCAGAGGGCTGCTTTGAAGTCACCCCCATGTCAAAGGTTCTTTTGAGTATAAGTAATGGGATTCTCAACCACTAAAATCAGACACTTGTGGATCGTGAACTGAACCTCTTTCAGAAAGACTGCTGTGCTGCTTAAATGGCTCATCCTTGGACTGCAGACTTGGCAGGCTTGTTTTTCTCTTGTGTTGCCCTGCTGTCTGATGGTCCCTGACTCTGCTAAAGTAGAGCTGGACTCTGCCCTCACTCAAAGTATCTCTAAGGGATTGTTGGATTGCCTCCTGTTGTTTGAGACTCAGGGATATCAAAGAATCTATCCCTCCTCCTGTGCCTGGCTCATTGGAAGTGGCCCAGATACTTGCAATCCAGATTTCGCCACATCTCCTGTCTAGGTGTAACAGAACTGGCACATCGACCCGGTTGCTGGAATAAAATTGGCACTTCACATTACAACCAGTCCTTTGCCTCCAGAGCTCGACACATCTGACCATATATTGCTGCTGCAGCTTGATGAGAGTGAAGCATCCCATTGACTGCGTGGCAGAAAGCAGCTCATTGCTCAACACTTCTTGACTCCGGTACCTGCCTTTGGAATTGACGCATCGCCTTCACTGTGTGAAGATGATTGACGCATCCTGTTGCTTGAACCCTGGAACGATGCTTTGTTCACAAGGCCCTGTGTGGATCTTGTAGCCAGCTGGCACTCCATCGCAGTCGGCCCAAACCTTGACTTTGCCCTAAAGTGACCTTTTTAACACTACTTGCTTTTAAACGCGTTATTGCATGTATTCTTTTAAAATTCGATGTCTCAACTTCTTTACAATTAATTTTTGTCATTTTGTTCTTGTGTTGTGTATAATATAAGAATCTATTTTTCTAATCGTGTCGAGGCTTCTGCTTGGACAGGGTGCATACCTTTGCCAACCAGAAACCCAATTTCTAACACATATGTATACAACTATTTAGAGAAAGCCAAGTTCCTCAAAATTCTAAGCAGCTTATTTACAAGCCCCTGGCCCCACAGTGCATCACTTTTAATATGGGAAAAAGAGACATACAGTTGGCACAAGAGGTTTGTAAATAAGCCCCTGAATGTCTATTTCAAAATCAATGCCCTACTATGGACAGCTTTAATCTGTATCAAATCCCAACCCCTCACAGTCACCAAACCCACACTAAGATATAAAGTTGAAAAGTGAATACTGAAAACACTGTTCATTCTGTGGCAAGAGTTTTTCTGTGTACCACACTGTTTACAGACAGTGAAACTATCATGAGAAATACATCACAGGGATTAAAAAACAAATAAGAACAGAGTACATTCGATGTAAAACTTGTCCAAAGAGAGACCATTTACTTGAAATAACCCATGTCTGAATGTGCTAACAATCATACTATCTGTAGCCTTCATACTGTGGTGAAAGCATTACAGATAACCCATCGTCTGAAGCAAATGAAGCACATGTACATGGGTTACCACTTGGTGCACACAATCTTTTATTTTATGTAGAAATTGTCATGCTGAGATGATTATGTCTATTAATTAAAGTCTGCCTACAATACTTAGTATCTACTACATAGAAACTTTGCTTTGTTGAAAGCTTTTTCTGCAGCACCAAAAATATTGTGGAACATACTGGACACAAGTGGTCAATTGTCACCTTCAAACAGAGTTACTCTTTGATACAAAGATTTATAATGTTTTCAGAACCTCTGCACACCTATAATGCGTTAGAAGCACATGTGTTTTATAAAAAACTTACACCCATTAGCTGGACACTGGCTATGCAAAGGTAGACAAGTCAAATGGGAGCTACCCACCACTTTGTAAACTTTAAAACAAACTAACAAACATACTCATTGGATGATGTCATCGTGGTGTCATCACTAAAGCTGTTTGAAATGTCATCAGTGATGTCTTAAATAATGTCATGGAACGTGTCATGAGTAATGTAATATGTGAGATCATAAGCTGTGAATGGCGGGACATAAGTTATAGTTACCTCTGCTAATTTACAATATACAATATCAGGGGCTTGAGACCTCTAAGTCTACACTTTTAATTAGCTTTACACTCGGAAATGGTGAACCTGCTAAATTTAGTAAAGTTACTCAGAATTTTAAGAGTAAATTTACTTGTAGTGAATCTACATGTATGAATTTACATTTGTGAAGAGGTCCCATACAGTTAATACATGTTATGGAAGAAGGGTTTGCCAGAACACACCAAACAACGCCATCAGGTATAATGAACACAAGAAGGGAGCTCACTTAACGTTCATTCATAAATTGTATTGAATTCTGTATCAGGTGGAAACTTTGATTTATGATCATTAGTCCTGATTCACAAAGGTAAACTTACACAAAAGTTTGTTATTTGTGTGGTCTGCAGAAAGTATGAGTTTGGGGCAGAAACTCTGCAATTAAAAATATAGTACAGGTGCATTATTTTTGACTCATGCAGATTTTGACTGAGCTTTTATTAACTAAATACTATAAATGTTTTAATTTCTAGTCATACAGTGGTATGTTTGATTGAAATGTCTTCCCCTTTAGCTTAAAGAAGAGGTTTACAAGTTCCTTGAAATGCATTGAGGATACATGACTAGCATAACTGTAGTACTGAACCAAGAAAAAAACTGTATACTTTAGATTAACATTGATTGGATTGAACTGGATAGAGATTGATTACAGGGATTTATATTGAGATTTTGAGTAAAGGAATTGCAATTGAACACACAAATGTGAGTGCATCATTCATTGGTCTTAGAGGTGACAAGCCCTCAAATCAGATCACCATGGCTACTACTGGACTTTTATCAGAGAATACCAAGCATTAGCACGCTTTAGTGTGGAAAGTGAACAGCAAGGTGATTCTCTGACCTAGGGACTCTTTACCTTCAAGGTAGGCTCATGTTATTGTCTTCAGTCACTGAGTGTTAGTGGGGAGTATTCAAAGCTGGGCTACTCTCCTTCACCAGTGAGTATTTGTGAAAGGGGTGTTTGCACTGAGGACCTTTTATTCTTTCTTCAATGTTTGTTAGGGTATGGTGCCTTCGCTAGGCAAATCTCATTGTCTATTTTCACTGTGTTGTCTGTATTCATAGCTGGGCTCCTCACATTCACTAGTCATTGTTGGAAAGGAGTACTTTGAGAAGGGGACCTTTTCATTCTTGACTCCCAGTTTTGATGAATGAGGCCCTAATGAAGCCCTCTCATTGTCTATACTCACTGAGTGTTAGCTGGGAGTGCTTGACTCTCTTTTCCAAATCAGAGCTTTTAAGGTGGTGCACTTAGTTGAGGAACTTTAGTTCACTGCCTCAGATGGTGCAATAAATGGGCCCTCATTGGAAACTATTCAAGTTAGTGCCTTGGTGCCATCATTATTGCTTTATTTGGGATGATGACGGTACCAAGCAGTAACTTGAATAGTGTGCTGTTAGACAAAATGGCCTAGTGGAAACTTGTATATTTCACAGTTAGACCTACAAAGGGTTTTCTTATACCGCCAAATATGAAAATGAAATTTGAAGACTATTATGAGAGGATCCCATGTTGTGCTGTAAGAAGAAGTAAGAGTAGTACAACTGATTCTGTATTTCACATGAGTTCAGCACTGAGGAAGGAGGGACTCATCTGATAATAGCCTGGGTATATTACCAATGTAGGTTTTCTAGTCATGCTGTTGTGCCCTGCAAAAACGTTTCACCACTGCAAAACACTTGTTGGACGAATGGGTTCTCTTTGACACTCTCTGGTGATACTTTTTTTACATACAGGATAACTGTTGTAAAATCAGAGGATATGGAAAGATCTCATATGCCACTGTTAACATAATGTATATGAAGGAAGATATTGATTTGAATAAATTTCTATTTGATTAAATGACTATTTCTACATGAATTGTTTTATTCTGAATGTATGATATTTAATTATGGAAGGAAGATTAAATGTTATGTTGAATAATAGTATCACGTGATTCTTCATACTACGATTACAATATAAAATACAGATTTAAGTGAATTGGCTTCCCACGGACATTGTTAGTTATGTGTTAATTTATAATCAGTAGAGTTACTGATTAATTGGGTGGTAGCCTGTGAAGGGCCACTTCTCATTAGTATAACGAGAATTGTTCCATTAAATCCCTACAAGGTATTACTGGACTCTGTGTGAATTTGTTTGGTCTGATCTAGTTTCCCCTATTGTTTGGTATGCCTGGCAACATCGGACCTTGGTCTCCTTCCAACCTGATGCAAAGCAGCAACAGTGTCCATGTAAAGCCGCTGGGTGGGCAGCGGTGTGGTGGATGTGTGTGCAGTAGGCAAGCCTATCTGTACCAGTCAGTGACTCAAAAGTGAGCAGCACAAGACATGCTGATTGTTTTATACCCTGAACCATTCCCAAAATAGATGTTAAAAGATGCATCAATACCAGAAATGCGCTCTTAGCCCTTTGACCATGCATCTTATCATCTTCAATCTGGTGCACCCACTCAACTGTCTTCTGTACCTTTGCACAACTAGACTAAATTCAATTATAATTTTAATATGATAAAACATACCTAAAAATGTACTAACTCAGCTCTCCTGCATGCTGATCAACGCACATTCACAGACTGAACACGCTTTTAGGATTTAGGACCTCTTCACCAATTCCAGACTCAATATCCTGTTCATTACTGAAAACAGGATATCAAAGACATCTGGTCTAGATTTTCGTACTGTCTGCCCAGATCACTCTAAAGCCTGCCCCAACTCTGTTTCTTACCCCAACCACCCTGGGAACCAGATGGCCGTTATTTTTTAAAACCCCTTCAACTTGTCTTTACTCCCTTTAAACATTTGTATGGAGCAGAGCTTTTAGGATTTTCTCTACAAACCTCCAACTCCTCATCTATCACAGGTATCCTATGCCATTGGCGTTTTTCAAACTACTGCAATATTGGACAACATGTTGATAAGTTCCCGACATTTCTTAGAATCAGCCAGTTCCATCTCTTTGTACTGTGAAATGTCAATATGTGGGCTGAACCCATGGATGTCAAATCCGCCAAAATATTCATATGTGCCCTTATGGATAAGGACGTTCCACAGCTAGAAAACAGGCCTTTCCCACACAGCAGGCTACACTCTGGACCTCATCTTTGCTCTGTTCTCCCTTATTACATATCTTTTCATGACATATCTTTCATTGACAGACCACCACCTGCCCTGAGTTTCACTCAAACACACTGATCTCCTCTAAAGAAATTCAAACCTTCCCCAACACCTGGCCGGGCAGTGGAACCACCTTAATCCACTTACCATGGGGGGCAGCTTATGTGCACCCTTGATACCCTCAGTGAGTCCCACCACCTCCATTGAGCTCCTGGCCAACACTTTCCTCAACTGGATAAGAGCATCCATTGACACAGCCCATTTGACTCGACCATCTTTTCCTCAGAGACAAGTTTCCTCCTTTCCTATTGTACAGTCCTGGCCTGAGAGAGCCCAAGCTGTACTGCAAGAATAATTAGTGCAGTTAGAGATTAAGTATGCCTTATAAGCTAAGCACCCTTTAAAAGAAGCACACCAATCCTACAAAAGCCACTCTTAATGTTCCAAGACAGCCTACTTTGCAACTAGAATGACAAAAGCATGTAACGAGAACTATTTAGGCATTCTGCTTTATTTAAATTCCTAATTGCCTTACTATAAAGCTGAAACCTTCTCAAACCATCTGTGACAATCCCCCATCCTTTCTTTATAAGAAATGAAAAATATTTGCAAGTGTTTCAGCCATCCAGTCTACCTATAAAAAACCTTGCCTCATACATCACCTCTGCAGCTGCTAGATTCACTAGGTTTTCTTCCATATGTTTGGAAATGTTTCCTTCCCTCCTGGCATCAATGGAATCCGCTTCTCCCTTTGAACTATTCCTCCCTTAAATTTTTCTTTTCCTTACTAATACTCTTCTAGATTTCGGCAATGCTTCATTAATTCAAGCAAAGGTACCCTTGGCTTGTAAATCTGCATTGACCATTTCGTGCTAAAATAACACTATGACTGATCTCACCTGAATGAATCATTTTAGCCTATTCTTTGATTCTCCTGCCAGTTAAGATCCTGGAAAAAAACAAGTAAACAAATCTCCATCTTTTAGGTATCTTACCATCTTTTAGATAAATCCCAATTGGGATTTCAGTCATTCCCATAACACTAAACCCACTCCGATCTTGGGACAGGGCAACAACGTTGCTTAGCTGACCAGGCCTTTCTTCAGTCCTGGTTGTACCTGCCCTCTCAGGTTCATTTGATATAGTCTCCCATCTTCAGCTGCTTGTCAGTTTTGTGAGCACAGGGATCCAAGATTATGCCCTAGTATAGCTTTAATCCTACTTTCGAGACCACTCTCAAGCTGTCACACTGCACCCTTTCCTGTCCGATTTTAAAGCAGTGGATCATGGAGGCCCGCAAGGCTGTTCTTTAAGCTCCACACTTTTTAATATCATTGTCAATCTTCTGGCTCAGCTCATTCATATTTCTTGACTCTACTCACTAAGCTATGCTGACAACACCCAAATCCTTTTCTCATTTGATAATACAATTTTCCAAGGATCTGTCAATGTTAAAGACTGTGGGGGATATTCAGAAGGAAGTATCCCTGATTTAACTCTACCTTAAAGCATCAAAAGTGGAGATGGATTTAACACCCCATTCACAAGCTGGTGCAAACTGCAGACATCGCCAGTATTCCCACGATAACTGCCACAACATTTATCTCCAAGGTGGACACCACCAACTAACCCTAACGACATGCAGAGTAGGCGTTCCCGTGCAAAAACACACAAAAAAACCACAACACCACTTTCACAACAAACTGCCAGATTTGCAATGCGAACCAAAGACAGGCGATAAGCCGCAGTAGCAGCAGGGAATTAACATCTGCCTTTTGCTGGTGTTAAGCAGGACAACTACCTGCAGCATAAAAGGGAGCCCAGCCACAAGGAACGAGCCACACCTGAACACCCACAGATGCCATGGAGACAATGGTCATGCAACACGGATACTCATGAGGGCCACAACACCCACCGCAACCACCCCAGGCCTGCCACCACCCATAGGACCCGTCCTGCCCCCCGCCCCTCCCGGGAACACCACAGAGGCAGCGTACAGAAACACAGCAGACCCACCTGAAACGTACCTGCCGCCCAGACCAAACACCATAGGAGGACATTGCCCAATACAGGCCCAAAAGGATAACCATCCCCCACATCCTGACCCACATCCCCCATCTGCTGACGGTCCCAACCCAGCCAACAACCAACATCCCTCCGCAGACAAAGCTGCCGGCTGGCTAGCACATGCTAGCCTCTGGTACCATCCAACCCACAAGTGCCAGAGTTGGAGGAGTCACACAGCCAGCCCCATCCAAGGTCATCACACCTGTCTTGGATGCCAACATCAGTCTGGTACCCCAGCACCCCCATATCACCCACACCGAGCAGGAGCAGCTGGAGACCAAGCAAGGCTCCTACGCCATAGCTGGATTCCCTTACATGTTAGGGACAATCAACTGCACACATGTACCCTTCGCGCCTCCTGCCCACACTGCACACAACTACCACAACAGAAAGCACACTCATACCATGAATGTGCAGGCAATAGTGGACTGTCTGGGACTCCTCAACAATGTTGTGGCCAACTCCGCAGGCAGAGTGCATGATACTCACATCCCCCGACAGTCCATGATCACCCAGCGCTCTCCCAGGATGGCCCACATGGAAATGCAGTAACCGTTTGTATGTCCAGAATAAACACACCACACACCTCCAGCCCACAGTCATTCAACTCACGACTCTGCCAATGGGGCATGCAGCACAACTACTTTCAACATGACACAGAACATGCCAACCGACCAGACACGACAACACAACTCCATTGGGAAGCCATCCTTGCCATGCCCACAACCCAGCCACGGCATGGCACTACAGAAACACAATAGCAGGATGTGAGGAGAGGCATGGAACAGGCATGTGCAAAAGCGGCAGGCGACTAAGGAATGTGAACCTACCCAATGCCAGGTGTGGATGGAGGTGCTGGACAGAGCGCAGAGTGTAAACCACGGAAATGTCCATGTGCAGATCAACTGCTGGTGCATGGAGTGTAGTGGCCAGTGGATGCTACCATGTCCCCACAGGATGTGGGGCAGAACACAGAAAATCCACACATTACATCCCCCCTGCATGCACTGCTTAGTGGGCTAGACCTGAGTATGTCAAGTCAGTGCAAGGTTGTGCTGATTCGGCAGGGGGAGCAGGGCGTTGGTTGGACCTGGCCTTGGGCTGGAAGTGCAGTAAGTGTGTCTCTGTGCTGGGGTGTAGTCACCACCAGGGCCACAGTAGTCGATGTTGCAATGTAGCATGCACCAGGAGGGCGGGCCCACACGTAGGGGGATATGTAGGAGTGCATGACCGCTCAGGGTCTTGCCACATGCATGCCAAGTGTTATGTGTATCAGTCCTACGGATGCATGAGTCAGGTGCCTGGCATCATTTGCAACGCGATCACAGCAAACCATGAGCTGTACACCTGTGTCCACCCTGTCTGGACCATTGGCCTACACTCACATGGCCGCAAACCTTCAAAGGCCAGGGTCACAGTGTTGTTGGCATGCTGCTGGACCTGTGCGGACAGGCATTACAATGGTGTGCTGTAGGAGTGCATGTGATGCAACCGTGCAGCGCATACAAGTGTGGGTGCTCATGGGAGGGAGGAGCAGCTGTGTGGCAATGTAACACACAATGAGTAACTGCAGCTCCAAGCAGAAACTTGCATGTGGCTATCACCCCCTGACAGATATGATAGCATTTGCTTGTGACTCCCACACTATGCACTGCCCGAAGTGAGACCAACATGTACCCATCCCACACGCACAAGTCCTTGATCATAGTTAGTGTGTGTGAAATGGCCTTCACACGTACTCCCACCCCACCCCAGGCCTGCACCCAATGCACACAGACACTGATCATTGCACCGAGCTGTGCCATTTCATCCACAGAACTGGTGCAGGGCAAGCCAGTGCTGCTTCAAGCCGAGCCACCGACGCAATGGCAGACCATCCCGGACACCGCTAGACTCCAGTTTTGTGGACAAGTACCGTGCATGTCTGGTGAATGTACTGGGGGCACTGCTGTTGGCAGTCTTGCAGATCAGTTACGGGCTGAGCTTCTGACCTGCGGAAATCACCTGCATTCAGCCTGTGTTGCATTGTCGCTCGTTCATATTCAAGTGGTCCATGGATGTCTGCCACTCCAACGTAACGGTAGCTGACCTGGATTACGATGTGTGTGTTCGGCCCCTGTTGGCCCACTGACAGGAGGGTCACTGTGATGCCCGTTTATGGCATGAATGGGTGTTTGGCATGCAGGCTGGACACTGGACCAGGGAGATTGCACAAGTCCTCGTGTGCAGTGAGCACATTTGTTGTAAATTAATCTAGGACCCTAGTGTAATTTTCCCGATTCATGCCCTTATATAGGTATAAATTACCCGATCCTTATATAGGCATAGAAATCATTACCATATTTGAACTGAGCCTATGCAGCCCAAATATGGCATGGCTACTTCCACTAAGTTCCGAGAATCAACAACGATTTCTTAGCGAAACACGCATTCAGCAGCTAGGGACTTCCCCTCGCCTGAATACTAATTTATCTAGGAAATCATGGAGTTTTCATAGAACTGAGCCTTTGAGTGACGTTATTAAGTCCAATCATACGTCAAACTCGGCACCTTCAAAGTATAAATATGCCTACATTTGACCAGACAAACACACAGTGGTTGGGAGCAGATCGACTAACTACTTGCCGGACGGCCTGCAGCAGCAAGTGCCGAAGGAAGCCGACCCTCCAGTTGATGCACTGAGAGATGCTGTCTTTTACCCTGCCGAGAAATCCAGCTCCAGTGTTTCCAGGCTACCCTTGCGGGTTGCTGGGAAATCGAGTCCTGTGAGAGAGATACAAGACCTCCTTCATTCTAAACCAAGGTACGGAGCTGATTAGACCCTTCTTGGAATAGATTCTTGGCAGAGAAATACTGAACTTAAAGCTACTCCTCACTTACTTCTTCCCTCGTACTAGACTTAGGTTAGGTACACCAGGGTAGGCGTATTTTAGAAGCACCAGTTGAGTACTTTTAGTCATTATTTTATTACTGTATGTATTTTATACGTATTAGGCAACTTATGGCTTAGAAACCATATCATGCTTTTGCAGTACTACTTTATAATACTTTTTGTATTATATACCTTGTACTTTATAACCAGTATTACGATTGTAGCAGTACATTTCTTATGCTTGAGAAAGAAGACTGTTCAATAAATACCTTTTATTGAAAATGCCCGTCTCTCTATTTTCTTAGCACTTCTGGTGAAACGAAGCATGCACGATTGACTAAAATAGCTATCTATTGTTTCTGCGACTCTAGAGATTGATTTCTTATTCTTGGGAAACAAAGTTGTCATGTTTATGCGGTTGTCAAAAACTAATCCCTTCTTGTTTATTCGAGAAAGTTTCTAGTGACTCCTGAGCTAGCTGACACTCACAATTAAGTTTAATATATACGATAGAGGAATCACTGACAAAATTTCGACCTCCAAAATATCGACCTACAGAAATATCGAGTCTAAAATATCGAGGGCAAGAATATCGACATCCTATCTACAACATGGTAAGTACAAAAATATCGAAAAAATAATATAGATGTTAAAAATATCGATGTTAAAAATATCGTTTTTTTTTTCTTTTAAAATATAATTGTAAAATAAATTAAATAACACTAATAAATATAATATACATAGTTATAAGTATCTAATAATGTTTAAAATTAATAAATAATACATATATAATAATAATATATTGATTAAATATATACTGTAAATATATAATATATATGTTCTGAACAATATGTTGTAATATTTATTTTACTAACTTATAAATTATTAAAATATATTCTAATTTACTAATACATTTACAAACATAAAACAATAACAGAAATAAAATGTACAAAACATAAAAATGTAAATATACTTTTAATATTTTTACAATTAATTATATAAAATGTTGGATAGCGTAGGGGTAAAAATTACTATTCCCACTCCAGAGAGTGCAACAGTAGGGAAAGCATTGGATAGCGTAGAGGTAAAAATTACTATTCCCACTCCAGATAATGCAACAGTAGGGAAAGCGTTGGATAGCGTAGGAATATAAATTACTATTCCCACTCCGGAGAGTGCAACAGTAGGGAAAGCGTTGGATAGCGTAGGAGTAAAAATTACTATTCCCACTCCAGAGAGTGCAAAAGTAGGGAAAGCATTGGATAGCGTAGGGGTAAAAATTACTATTCCCACTCCAGAGAGTGCAACAGTAGGGAAAGCGTTGGATAGTGTAGGAGTAAGAATTACTATTCCCACTCCAGAGAGTGCAACAGTAGGGAAAGCATTGGATAGTGTAGGGGTAAAAATTACTATTCCAACACCAGAGAGTGCAACAGTAGGGAAAGCATTGGATAGCGTAGGAGTAAAAATTACTATTCCCACTCCAGAGAGTGCAACAGTAGGGAAAGCGTTGGATAGCATAGGGGTAAAAATTACTATTCCAACTCCAGAGAGTGCAACAGTAGGGAAAGTGTTGGATAGCGTAGGGGTAAAAATTACTATTCCCACTCCAGAGAGTGCAACAGTAGGGAAAGCGTTTGATAGCGTAGGAGTAAAAATTACTATTCCCACTCCAGAGACTGCATCAGTAGGGAAGGCGTTGGATAGCGTAGGAATAAAAATTACTATTCTCACTTCAGAGAGTGCAAGAGTAGGGAAGCGTTGGATAGCGCAGAGGTAAAAATTACTATTCCCACTCCAGAGAGTGCAACAGTAGAGAAAGCGTTGGATAGCGTATTAGTAAAAATTACTATTCCCACTCCAGAGAGTGCATCAGTAGGGAAAGCGTTGGATAGCGTAGGAGTAAAAATTACTATTCCCACTCCAGGGAGTGCAACAGTAGGGAAAGCGTTGGATAGCGTAGGGGAAAAAATGACGATTCCCACTCCAGAGAGTACAACAGTAGGGAAAGTGTTGGATAGCGTAGGGGTAACAATTACTATTCCAACTCCAGAGAGTGCAACAGTAGGGAAAGCATTGGATAGCGTAGGAGTAAAAATTACTATTCCCACTCCAGAGATTGCAACAGTAGGGAAAGCGTTGGATAGCATAGGGGTAAAAATTACTATTCCCACTCCAGAAAGTTTAACAGTAGGGAAAGCGTTGGATAGCGTAGGGGTAAAAATTACTATTCCCACTCCAGAGAGTGCAACAGTAGGGAAAGCGTTGGATAGCGTAGGAGTAAAAATTACTATTCCCACTCCAGAGACTGCATCAGTAGGGAAAGCATTGGATAGCGTAGGAGTAAAAATTACTATTCTCACTCCAGAGAGTGCAAGAGTAGGGAAAGCGTTGGATAGCGTAGAGGTAAAAATTACTATTCCCACTCCAGAGAGTGCAACAGTAGAGAAAGCGTTGGATAGCATATTAGTAAAAATTACTATTCTCACTCCAGAGAGTGCATCAGTAGGGAGAGCGTTGGATAGCATAGGAGTAAAAATTACTATTCCCACTCCAGAGAGTGCAACAGTAGGGAAAGCGTTGGATAGCGTAGGGGTAAAAATTACTACTCCCACTCCAGAGAGTACAACAGTAGGGAAAGCGTTGGATAGCGTAGGGGTAACAATTACTATTCCAACTCCAGAGAGTGCAACAGTAGGGAAAGCATTGGATAGCGTAGGAGTAAAAATTACTATTCCCACTCCAGAGAGTGCAACAGTAGGGAAAGCGTTGGATACCGTAGGGGTAAAAATTACTATTCCCACTCCAGAGAGTGCAACAGTAGGGAAAGCGTTGGATAGCGTAGGGGTAAAAATTACTATTCCCACTCCAGAGAGTGCAACAGTAGGGAAAGCGTTGGATAGGGTAGAGGTGAAAATTACTATTCCCACTCCAGAGAGTGCAACAGTAAGGAAAGCGTTGGATAGCGTAGGAGTAAAAATTACTATTCCCACTCCAGAGAGTGCATCAGTAGGGAAAGCGTTGGATAGCGTAGGAGTAAAAATTACAATTCCCACTCCAGAGAGTGCAACGGTAGGGAAAGCGTTGGATAGCGTAGGGGTAAAAATTACTATTCCCACTCCAGAGAGTACAACAGTAGGGAAAGTGTTGGATAGCGTAGGGGTAACAATTACTATTCCATCTCCAGAGAATGCAACAGTAGGGAAAATGTTGGATAGCGTAGGGGTTAAAATAACATACTTATAAATAAAAGCTTTTTATTTAAATAATGATATAAAGTATTATGTTTTTTAACCATATACAATACCTATACATAATTATAAAAAAACATGATTACCTAAATATATTTAAGCAAAAATAAATATTAAAAAATACAATTTTATAATATTTAATTACCAATTAATAATTATTTAACAATTATATTATTTACAAAACAATCATTTAAAAAAAATTATTACTTAATTACATTTACATTATGTGCACCATATTCCCCTATAAACTCACTACCCACAACAGAACACATTTATCTATTTATGAATTAATTAAAATTATTTACCAATCAATTAAAATTAATTACCAATTAATTAAAAATAATTACCAATTATTTAAATTCAATTTATAATTCCTACTAATGAATAATTAATTATACATAATTAAATAACTTCCCACCCTATTCCCCTATAAACCCACAACCCGCTACAGAACATATATATCGATTAATCAATTATTTATAATGAGATAACCATTAATTAAATTTATTTACCAATTATTTAAAATTATTTAATAATAACTACTAATTATTTTTTTATTTAACATAATTAAATTACTACCCACCCTATTCCCCTATAAACCCCCAACCCGCTATAAAACATATTTATCAATTAATCAATTAATTAAAATGATTAACCAACTAATTAAATTTAATTACCAATTATTTATAATTAATTAATATTAACTACTAATTATTAATCAATTTAACATAATTAAATTACTTCCCACCCTATTCCCCTATAAACCCACAACCCGCTCCGGTACTAAAACATATAATTAACTTATAAATAAATGTATTAATATATATATGTAATACACATATAATAGTACTTATTTCAATTACTTAAGTAAAACATATAACACATACGTAATAAAAAACAACAGAAATAATACAAATATCGATATTAGTGTAATTGAAAATAGTAACATCGATATATATGCTATCGATATTACTAACTTCGATATTACTTACATCGATATTAAGTATTTCGATATTACTTACCTTAGGGTCGATATTCTGTCCAACGATATTCTTGTCTTCGATATTCTGCACCTTCGAAATTATTGACACGATATTTTGGTACATCGATATTTCTAACTCTTTTGACTGTGTACCATGATATAGACCTAGTCGGCCTCAGTCCTATGTCTAAACTATAGTATATGTTATTCCAAAGCGCAGAGCCTATTGGGAATATAGGAACTACGCTACACATTTAGCCACTACCCGGTTGAGCTCTGGTGCACATTGGGGCCAGTGGTTGGAGTCAGCACATCTATCCGGGTCAGCTGATGGGTTACGTTGACGACATGTCAAATGTGGTGGACAACGATCGCTCATTAGAGATGTTGGCCTACGCAGCTGCACAAGGTACCTGCAGCCACACCTGGATTTGACCCATTTCATGTGTCCCGAAGCCTGGTTGCATGCGGGGATCTGGTCACATGTCCCAAGTCGACAGTGGACATGGCTGCATTGGCGGGCATGACTCGTGATCCATGCGCGGTCAACCGACACGGGTTGGCACCGACTTGTGTTGGTGATGGCCTTCTCCGAGGTGGCAATGGGGGTTTCCTACGTTCCTCGTTCATACTTGCTACGGCATTGGTCTGCATATCGTGGCACTTCTCTTTGCCGTACTGACACACACTTGTTGATAAAGATTCCGCTCTTTCACTTGTCTCCAACTGTGTTTTTTCTTGATTTGTATGCCAATGTGTGTGTCGCGGACTCTCTGGCTCCCTGGGTACAATGGTCTGTTGCCAATAGTGCTTGAGGGGTGGATCCAAGCCCTACCTGGATTGTACGATAACTGTCTTTCCTAGCACACAAGTGCTCCTCCGTCCTGATGAAGACCCCGTTGTGAGGCAACCACTCACCCTCCTCTCCGCAGGGGTCGAAACGTACACCATCTCACTAATGACTCGCACATAATCATAGAACCAAATGCATTGATTTAAAGTACACCTATGAGCAATGTACATATAGGAACATATAGGAACTAATTTGACCTTATATAGGCTGGAAAGGTCTATTTGTACATACTGTGTATTGTATTTCATGTCACAAACACCTTTACCTTGTCCCTCACCTGTCAACTCACTATCACCACCCTGAATCTTCCTTCTCCTACACCTATGAGAACTACCAATAAGTAATGTTAAATGACCCGCTATTGCATATTGAAATTAAATTTCCGTTTTTTTAATTCATTCCTATTTTGTGGTGAGCTGTTATTTGTTCTGTTTAAACCACACCCTAATTTGTATTCAATGTTTTGGCCATTCCGTCCAATTGTGTAAACGTACAACAGTCCATCAGAATGGCCAATCCTTCAAGAGGTAGTTTGTTTAAAAGCAATTCGATTTTGAGATTTAGTACAGGTTTATTTTTTTAACTCGTTCTAGAGGTGCAACCTAGGGATGCCAGGATGATGTGGAACTAAACACACTCTCAAGGAAATATAAGAGGTAGCCAAAGTGCATCTAGGAACGTGTACATTTACATCAACACAACACCTGCTTCCAAACACAAAGCTGATGAGATGCGGAGGCCTAAATTCTATGTTTATCTGTATATTCAGATTAGGACACTTCTCGCTGCATTAATTTTAATTACCCTTGCATGTTGACATAATGCTGCGAGTTTCACGTAATTCCCAAAACTTTACTAAGAAATGAATGCGGGCAAACAAAAGGATGGTGAATTTTGTCTTGGCATAGCTACGCCTAATATATGCAGGGGCTGATGTGTGCAATGCCTGCATTTCAGCAGCTCCCATTAGCATGCCTTTCCCCTCCAGTGAAAGTACAGTGAACCACAACCCCTTCTGGTTTGCATAAAGCAAACAAAATTAGATTTGCTTTGCTGACTTAAAACCCGCCTGGGACTGTGCATCTCTCTCAGGGACAAATTACATCAAACAATCCCTTTGTACCATATCAAAACCAAGAAATGGAGGCTGATCAACACTGCTCAAACCCCTTAACGCAAAAATTAATAATCTGCCCTGCTCCTTCATTGCCTGTGTGACGCATATCCTTGTTTCACAGTTTAATGAGACTTATGCTTGCCTACATAGTAAATAAACAGAGTGTCTACTAGCAGAAAGAAATAACTAATTCTGGACTCATGTACACTAATTAGCGCCGAAAGGAAATGGCGAAATTGTGTAAAATGTATGTGGATGCAAAGTAAGTGAATTTAAAGTAAGGTGTTCTTTCAATTATTCTCCAGATCGAAGGCGTGTGTAGCGATAATTAAGCATCCTTTCTGTTAACAGACTTAGTACATTTAGACTATTGTTTTTCGACCGGGCGGAATGCTTCTTCCAACGCTTGACCATATGAGGAGTGAGTTATTAATGAATGAGAAAAAAATCAGTCTAAGCTTAGTCAGGTTTTTCTGTATTTTAGTGAATGTGTAACTTTTAAAGGAAATTAGTTTAGAAAAAATAGGATTGCGTGTAGTGGAAATGTACAATTGCATGTTGTGGTCAAATTTGCACAGCTATTTGAGCCTCTACGGCAGTGCCTGCTGATGACATTTGAAAGTGATGGGCATAAAAGTGTGGGATGAGTGCCCGCTGGCGAGTGAGCTTAGCGAGTGAGCCCGACAGTCATACGGAACTTCGGGGGTTCTCCCCCGAGAATTTTGTTTTAAAAAGATTCTGCAAATGGCACAATTTCAAGCATATTTGATAAAGCAAGAAGGTTAATAAAGCAATTGTGAAATCTACTGGCACTGTCCCAGCTGAACTGTCCTTACAGACTCCCAGTCCACCCTTTCACACCCCCAAGCCTGCCAATTAATCTACTGGTTCTGCTTCAGATTACCTGGTGCAGTGCAAAACAAATCGTTGATAAACTTGGGCCACTCGTGCCAGTCCAGAAGCACTAAATTGTGAAGCACGTGGGAATAAGAAAGCAGTTTGACCCTGTAAATTTCTCAGCCTGAAAGTAACAGTCATTCTTGGGCTGGCCTGCCTGGGAATAGGGCAATGCCAGAAGGGCTTTCTCAAATAGCCAATGTAGGCTGATCTGTGTGACCAATACATGCTGGTTTCCTAATGTTAAGTGCATTAACTCACACACATACTCCCTCTCTTTAGCTGTGCGGGGTCTTTTAAAGGCTTTAACAAGCACTGCCATGAGTCTGGATTGGTACTATCAGGGATGCAATACCTTGTGGGGGTAGGTTGTGGTAGGATTGCTGCTGCTTATCAGCAGCAGAATCCAGGGTTGTGTCATAGCCTGTCCAGTGCTGGCAAGGCCGGCTTTAGTACTTGTGTCGCCCGGTGCTATAAAATTTGTTTGCATACCCCAATGATCACCATCGCCGCAGATTCCATCACTACCACCCTTTAATAATGCCCCTCAAATCTACATATTCACGCTCTCTTAGATGCATTTGATTCATTTAAAGTACCGCTCCTACCAGTGTAGAGTGTCCGGAGCACTTTACATCACAAACACATATACAGAGGCAATGATTCATACATGTGTAAATCAGTGTATAGGAAATGTTACATAAGATAGAGGACTAAAAGATGCAGGAGTTACATGTCATCCACACTGGTAGGCAGTATAGTTTAAGAGTGCTAGGTCTGGAGAAGCACAAACTCGGAATTTAAAACATACCAACATGGCTGGGTGTTCTCTTTAATAATAACAATTGATTTCTACTCAAATTAATCCTTTTTGCAATATTAGGACCATGAAAGACAGGAAAACAACCGTAAAGTTCTAATCTATACCTTGCAGTTTGCATGCAGCTCTTCCATGTCCATGATTGTTAATAGCTTTCAGTTCCAAATTAGGATTTTTACTTAGAAACTGCAAGAACACAAAAGGAAATCTCAGACAAAAGCTGACGTATTTACATTATTCAATTCAATTCAAAATCTTTATTTGAATTTTTGCAAATTCATAAAAGCAGTACAAAAAATCCCAAATCAAATGACATAATTACAGTAATTAAAAACAACAATGTTAAAAATCAATTATCAATATAGTTCTCAGATTTACTAAGGGTTCTCCATTGTTTTTCGGACATGGGTAATAACTCTTAGAAAAGTGCTAGTGCGGAATATCAGCTCTTCATTGTTCAAAGTTAACAACATAAAATTTGATTCCTCCAAGGAAAGTGGTCTGTGCTTTTTAAAATATGGCGCTAAAAACCATTTAAAATATTTTTGATAACATTTACAAAAGAAGAAGAAATGCAAGTCAGTTTGCGGGCTTATGTCGTCACATGGGGCACAAATTATTTCCAGATTTTAAAAAGGAGTAACCTAATGGAAAACATAATAAAAATCTGACAGTCCTTGCCCTAAGGCGGAAAAGTAAAGTTCTTTCCCAATTTGTCATTGGCAGCGTGAGGTACAATGGGATTGGTTGTATGTACAGATCTTTGTTCACATAAGCCTGGATTGTTGGTTTGATTAATTCCCTTGCCAATCTTTCTTCTCTATAAAGTGCGTACAGTGCAGATTTTAAATCATTTTTATCTTTAGGGTTAGTTTTACTAGGGTCAAGGAAAAGGTGTCCTTTGCGTACGCTACTCAATTTTTTAAACACTCCAGAGAGCCAAGGGATTAACATCCCTTTTTCGCAATAAAGGCAGTCTCTTATGATGTCCTGGGTTAGGCCAGCCATGTTATTCTTCCAAATAGCGAGCCAGAACATTGCCGGTCTGGAGTCAATAAAATCAGTTCGCAGTGCAAATGTATTCCAAGGAGGAAATTGGTGCTCGGAGGATTTTTCTGCAGGAGCGGTTTTCCTCTGTCTGGATGCTCAGTGTTTTTCCCAGACCCCAGATCTCTGCCCCATAAGTAGGTACTGGTACACATTGTGATTTAAAAAATTCTAAAATGGCTTTTGTGGCATCTACTTTCTTAGGCCGTGAAAGGCTAAGAATAGACTTAACGGATTTTGAGAACTTGCTCGTGGCATGGACCAAGTGTCCACTCCACGAGCCGCTCACAGCAAAAACCATTCCTAGGTAGGGAAAGGTGTTGGTAGAATAAAGTTTGTCAGCACCCACTGAGAAAACACTTAATTGTCTCTTACCCGGGCCACAGGACATAATAAAGATTTTTAAAAATGTACTTTAAGATCAAGCTTTTCCATATATTGCACAAAGTCTTTACCAGGCTGCGCAGGGCGTTCGGTGTCAATTTTAAGGATTTATTTAGTCCATTTATATAAATAATAAATAACAGGGGTGCCAAAACGCACCCCTGCCTGACTCCTATTTCGTCTTTTATGGGTTCTGACACTTCCCCCCCATCCCGATCCTTACTTGTGCCCTTGTGTCAGTGTGCAAATATGCAAGAAAATAAACAAGTGGTTCATCTAGACCGTATTCCAGGAGAATCATCCACAATGTGGACCTATTTATTAGGTCAAATGCGGACGATAAGTCCATAAATGCTAGATGGATTGGTGCAGACAGAGCAATGGTATATTTACCAATTACTAGATTTAAATTTAAACACTGCTCGGTTGTTCCAACCCCACTCCTTAACCCCATTTGGCAGGAGTCTAAGATCCCTGTTTCATCTACCCACTTGTTAATTCTATTATATAATACTCATCCCAAAATTTTGAGAGTATTATCTAGGAGCGAGATGGGTCTATAGTTTGTTGAATCTGTTCTCTCTCCTTTTTTATATACAGGCACTATTATGCTTGTGGACCATGTGTCAGGTATTGGCACTAAAGGTAGGCTATTAAATACATTTGTCAGAATGGGTGCCCAAAGTTCAGGTTTCCATTTAATAATGTCTATTTGGAGGCCATCCGGCCCAGGGGCTTTATTGCCGAGGCTTTGTTTAATACCGGCGATAATCTCTCCCAGGCTAATCTCTAAAGGGCGTAGGTCACCTAATACAAAATTGTTATTGACGTTTAGTGGTGTTGCATACACTTTAGAGAAGTGGTTTTCCCATTGATGACTAGAAATGGTACAGCTTATTACTGACATTTGTGTACCCATATTACGCATATTTTTTTACTGCGGCCCAAAAAGTTGTGCCTTTTTTTCCTGATGCTGAGTCTGATAACTCCTCCCAGCGTTCTGACAGAATAATTGCCTTGCGTTTCCCTATTTCAGTTTTATACCTCTTTCTTGCCTCCCTGACCTTAATTTGACATCTAGGCTTAGCATTCAGTGCATTACGTAGGGCCCTATTTGCAACTGAGCTGTTGTTGTCAAACCATTTAGGGTCCGTATTGGTTTTACGATTAGGAACAGTTAAAAGTGTTTTTATGACTGAGCACAGATTAGTAAAATCTGAGATCACCCTTTGGTGATTCCCATTGGCTGTTATACATGAGTCTATTAAATTTTGATGTTTAGTTGTGAGTTGATTAGTTATACTACCACTATCCACCTTCCTCCATTTCAATCTTAAATTGTTTGTGGCGGAGTTATATCTCTGGCCCCCACAGTACTTTTAAATACTGGCGAGGGCCCTAGTCTAATATTCGCAACCAATGCGTTATGATCCCCGAATGCAGTCTCAATAACCTTGGCCATCGTAAGACTGTCAATAAGTTCGGGTGACATAAAGATGTAATCTATGGTTGAGGAATAATCTCTACCTCTAAATGTGGGAACAGAATTATCATTAGGGGTTGGGCTTGCATCCATAATGTTAGTTAACATATGATCGCGGATAAGCAAGTCCAATTCTTGTCCCCTTTTATCTGCTCGGTCGTTTCGGATATTTACCCCCGGTCGGTCTAAATTAGAAATTTTTGCGTTAAAATCCCCAGCTAGAATAATCCTTTTACTTATGGTATTTTCTAGGGGTTCAGTTATACTACTCAAAATTTTGGAAAGTTCGATGAAATTTGTGTTTGGGATTGAATAGAAATCATTATTATAAAAGTTAATATTATAAAAGGGGACCTTTCTTTTATATTCGATGATCTGAATATTTGGGCTTTTAGTGGGTATTACCTTGATACTATCACCTGCAGTAACCCTGATACCAATTAATAGTCCACCAATCGGTCTGCCGAAATCGGGTTTGCCTGCAGTTATGCTGTTGCAGTGAAAGCCCTCAATGTGCAGGTTGATGGTGGCCCATGTTTCCTGAAACATAAATATGTCTATGTTGGAAAAAATCTTTAACCAGTTTGGATCAGACAATCTTGGCTCCAGTCCAGCCACATTCCAACTTAGGATTGCGAGATCAGAATTAGACTTAGTTGGTGGATTAGGTATATTAGGGCTGGCGTCTATGGTACTTTCAATAATTACAGTCCTCTCAAAGGGGGTTTTCCTTGCAGGTAGCAAGTTATCTATACCCTCGCAGCTACTTATTGTTGGTACTATTGTTTTCTGTTTGTCGTTATTTATCCTTGTAGGTGAGGGGAATCCCTCTGTTGGCGATACTATTCCATTTATTTCCTTTACAGTCGGGTTGGGAGTCTGATAACCATTAAGCTGCTGATTATTTCGGCTATTGTACTTGCTATAACCACCCTGTTCTTTGTGTGGGTTGATGGTTGGTATCAGTCAGTCAAACATCTCTAGACAGCTGTATCTGTTGTAGGTCGGAAGCCCCATAAAATTGTCCATGAGGCCTACATCTCTTCCCATATTTCCTCCCCAGCTTCCCATGTTCCCTCCCCAGCTTCCCCATTCTTCACCCCAATCTTGGTAGCCCGGTCTACTCCAATTCCTGTCATGGCCTGGCCAGACACAACTCCTGGGGGGGATAGAAAAAAGAAAGTCGTTTTGTTTCTATGTGTTTAAAGGAGCCTTGTGTGTTCCAGGAGCATATGTAGTCTACAGTACGAGGGTCCACAAAGTTGATTATAACACAGTCCCCCTGGGTAGTTTTGCGCTCTTTTCCTATCCAGGGTACTCTACGTACTGTTAGAATCCTACTTGTGTAGTGTAAGGGTAGTGGTCGATTGACATTAAGCCAATGTTGTACTTTATTTTTTAGGGACCAACTAGTTTCAGCAATGTGATCAGCCACCTCTGGGACCCCAGTCATGACTACTACCAATGAGCTTGCCTCTGGGGGGAGATGAACCGTGCGTCTATGCTCTTTTTCTCCCTTCTTCTGGTCCTTATCAGGGGGCATAGGAGTTGACTTGGCTTTATGTTTGTTTAGTGGGTTGGGGAGGTACAGAATCATTTATCGGTTTGACTGAATTTTTATTTACTTGGGCTGCTAGTGTCCTTGTTGTTACAGTAGTACTCAACACTTGTGCTGTCGTCTTCTTAGGCCCTGGGTCTACAGTGTTGTTATTTCCAGTTTTAGTTTTAGTCCCACCCGTTAGAGAGGGCCCAGGGCTAGATGTATTTGTGGTGGTCTTAGAAATAATTTTGGATGAGGTATGCAGCCCAACTAGTTGTTTCTCTATATTTGAGAGTCTAGCCTCTATTGGGGAAAAGTAAGATCTAAAGAGTTCTCCAATTTTTACTAGCAGACTGCTGGTTGCTTCACAGCAATTATGCGTATCCCCCCCTACTACCAGGGTCTCTATACTTCCTAATTCCAAATCCTCGTTAGTCTTGTCAGGAGTTAATCTACTGTTCCCATTTTTTAGTTGGTGATCTTTTACTTTGCTAGGCTTTTTCTTTGGTGCATTCTTCTCTTTGGCCAATATCGCCTTAGCTTGTTTCTTTGCTTTGGTATAGCACCCTCCCTCTTACCCCGTGACTGTCTATTCCTTACTTCATCTGGCGTGTGATTAATAAGTAAATCAGGTGATTTTTCTAATGCCAGACGTAGTTGGGAATCTGATAAGAGTTGGGATGCAGACAGGTCAACTATATTTGGCAAACTGCGCGTTTCTATCCTAACATCATTTAAGGCACCTGAATCCTGGGTTTGTACTGGGGTTCTAGCTAGGGCAAGGAGTCCCAAGGATGAGCGCCTAGCTATTTGTAAGTCTAGGGATACTCTGCGTTCAAGGAGAATGATGCCCTGATCTATAGCTTCATTCGCCCTTGTTATAAAATTATCCAATGGCCCAATTATCTGTCCTCCTCCCGCCGCGGTTTTACTTCTGCTTCCCCTTGTAGACATATTATCAACTGGTACCTTATAGGTAGAATGAAACGTGCAAACGTCAAGTCTCCAAAGCAGGTACGAAACCACAAACCAAGAAACCAAGAGAGGGGGCCCGGTCTGGTCACAAACGCCCGGCGTCCCGCTCGCGTCCCGCGACGCGGGGTGTTTTCCCAGTTAAGTGCGCCTCCTGGCGCGATGTTCTGGCGTCAGTCCGTTGTGCCCCGCCACTAGGACTGCTGGGAAATGTAGTCCCAGCGCGGCTGCGGCGATGCTGTGGGCTGTGGCGCTGTGGCGCTATCTGTAGGTGTCCCCACTCCTTCCTGGCTGGCAACGAGTGACTCTCGGTGGTGGCGGCAGAGTTAGGTAAGTCCCCCGCTCCTTGGCGGGCTGCCCCGGTTAAGTGCTCCTCCTGGCGCGATGTTCTGGCGTCAATCCTTTGCGCCCGCCGCTAGGACTGCTGGGAAATGTAGTCCCAGTGCGGCTGCGACGATGCTGTGGGCTGTGGCGCTGTGGCGCTATCTGTAGGTGTCCCCACTCCTTCCTGGCTGGCAACGAGTGACTCTCAGCGGTGGCGGCAGAGTTAGGTAAGTCCCTGTGATCTGCATTGTACACGTTCTTTGGAGTAAGCTTATTAACCCTTTGCTATACCTTACCTTGAGTCAAATCTCCCACTAGACAAAACTTCAATCTCTTTCCAAAGAGAACATTAATCACCGGAGTTACCTTGACATTTTTATTGTTGCCTGAAAATTGCTGGAGGCATGGAATAGGAAAGACAGTGCTTTTAAAACCAAACACGGCGCCCCCAACTGAAGTCAGTACCTGGTGAGCTGGCCGTGGGTGCTGGTTTGGTACGATATAAAGCTGTGCTACCTCATGGCAGGTGTCTGAGGCTAGAGAGGCACCTGTGCTCAGGGCATAACATCAGCTCTTGACTGTGGAATACTCCACAGATGCCTATGTGGATAGTCTCTTGCTAGCTGGTGGATTGGGGTTCATATGACTGTGCCAAGGGGACATAATTGATGAAGAATTCCTCAGTGGAAGTTTTTACAGAGTGAAGTTCAGGTAGGATCCCAGAGGTTCACACCAAAGACATCCCCCCTATTGTGCACCTGATTCGTGCCCTCTTTCTCTTCAGAGGGGCACCGCTGTCACCGACTGCCCCAGACCTGTGATCCTCATCCTTGCCTCACTTAGTTTACAAGACTGAGGGCTCCTCTTCAGTCTACCCATGTACCACCATGTGCCCCTGTGCCTCCTATGCCTAACTCTAGCCCCTGGACCTCACTCAATCCTGCACTCTGTTCCCCCCTCTGTCCCTGTCTTCTCCTTCTGGCTCTTGAGTGAGGAGTGACACCAGCTGTTACTTTTGAGACAACCCCTGTCCTGACCCGCACCTGCCTTTGACCCAGAGCCCATTTTTTTCTTCCATTTACCGGCGCCAAGTTTCTCTTTTGAGGAGTCAATCTCACAAATAAATCGCCCCTACGTCCTCCGCATTACGACATATAAAAAAATAAAATACATCTCTGCCAATGCATTTCGTGCAGAGGTCAAATGATGAGTTCATCGCCTTGTATGCCATCTGAGCAGGCTTCTTTCTGCCTTGATTACACCTTTACTTTGGAGTGACTTCGACTAGTGGGGTTCCTTGGTCGGGGGCACCTGCCTTTGATACCTGCTGCACAACCTTCTACTCCCTACAAGAGGCATGCAACTCTACTCCACCATGCGTCCCGTCCTGGTCTCTATCCCAGGGATGCGTGTCGCAAAATGGCACTGTTAGTGGGAGGGACTCCCCGATCTCTGAACCCCGGGACTGCTTTTGTTTTGGGTTCCATGTTTCACATTCCACTAGTCGTGACACCAATGAGTAATCTGACTTCCAGGATTATCAGCTATTCGCTTATTATACACTTGGCACAGAGTTTTTAAATATATGCACAGAGATGGAGTACAGAGAGAGATATAGCTGTGTTTACTCAGGGAGTCAGGGCCAGATGCATCAACCAAAATTGCGATCGCAACTGGTGTGAATTATCAATTGCGATCGCAAAAGAAAGAAAAGGCATTCATGAGGTGAAAACGTAGGAAAAAGCGAATTCGCAAATGCAAAAATGCGAATTCGCAAAAAAATCACAGAATCAAGGGCGAACCCCATTATCGAATCGCAAGTAGCGAGAATCCAATTATTCTGCAAAACATATTGCGAAATCGCTATATCAAAATAGCGATTTCGTAATAAAATCGCTAATCCTATGCATGAAAAATCGCAAATTGCGATTATATCCAAAATCACAATTTAGCAATAGCAGTTTAAAGGGAATCACAATCAGGTGGTAAAAAAAAATATGTCTCCCACTCACCTGCCTTACATCAGAGGTGTATTTAAACAGACCCATGAGGCCATAGTTGCCTCCCACAATGGCAGAACTCTACATTTTTGCGAGGAGGAGGAGGATAATTGCAGCAGGCCAGGCCAGAAGGAGAATCCAGGAGAGAATCTTCCGGCTGCGCATCACATCGTTAGGACAGACTTGTGAGCAAATTTATGACAAGTACAGGATGAATGCAGCAATGATACTAGACTTAATAGATGAATTGGACCAACTATTGCAGCGTCAAACACATAGGACCCAGGCAATCCCTACTCATGTCCAGGTGCTATGTAGCCTGCACCTGCTTGCGTCAGGTAGCTTCCAGGATATAGTGACAGAAGCAGGAGGGGTATCACAGAGCTCCCTATCGCGGTTCTTCAAATCTTTCCCGGCCGCCATGATGACTGTGATCAACAACCACATCACCTTCCCCACAACCCCACAGGAATTGAGCCAAACAAAACAGGAATTTTACCAAGTAGCACAGTTCCCACACGTGATTGGATGCATTGATTGCACCCACGTAGCCATATGTCCCCCTGCCGTAAATGAGTATATATTTCGCACCTGGAAAGCATGTCACTCAATCAATGTCGAAGAAGTGTGCAATGCTGAGAACATCATCACCGACCTCGTTGCACAATACCCTGGAAGCACTCATGATTCATACATCTTCCGCCATAGTGACTTGCACACATGTCTGCTCAGGGGAGATTTTGGCAATGGACACCTGCTAGGTAAGTTGAATACTATACTCATCACTGACTTAGGTTATGGCAATGCATACCTGACACAAACATATTGTCTGTAACTCTGTAGGTGACAGCGCATACGCGGTGAGGCATTACATCTTGACTCCATACCTGAACCCAGCCAGCCCACAACAACAGAGGTACAATGCAGCCCACATCAGGACACGTAATGTGATAGAACGGACATTTGGATTGCTCAAGAGTCGCTTCCGCATCCTGCATAAAACTGGAGGAGCAATGCTGTACCAACCGGAAACCTGCTGCAGGATTATTGCGGCATGTGCAATGTTGCACAACATAGCAACAAGGAGAGGTATCCCCATTGAGGAATCCGACACAGAGGGCAACCAGCCCCCAGCACAACCACGCCGGGCACATCTTGGTAGTTCAGCGGAGGGACAGAGAAAATGTACTGACATCACCCTGCATTATTTCTAAGGTATGTAACAATGACACACAACACTCATTTGCATTTGAAAGTGAACTATTTATTACCACGTCAGGCGGTAGGGGTGTGAAATTGAACTGAGATGGTGTCCATTAGCACATTAACTGCATGCACTGAAGGACACAAGAGACACACAAAGGACTTGTAATGCAGTCCCAAAGATAGTCTTGTACATGGTTACGTCACCATGAAGTCTTACACCCCTCTGATTAGGTTTAGCGTCTCCTCCCTCTCACAGCCAAATGTCTTTCTCCTGCATCTGCATCTGCATTGCCGGATGCAGTGGTAGGTGCTTGTCTACGGCTACTGCTCCTCCTGACAGGGGTGAGTGGCGCAGTGATGCTGCTGAGGCTGTAAGCCTCACTACCCTCTTCCGCTGTATCATCGCCCTGAACACCAGTGCTAGCCTGCATCAGTTCAACGGCAGTTGTAATTTGCCCGAGTGCCTTGGACACATCCCCACAACAATGGCCCATATCTATCTGCATTTCCACAGACCGATGTGACAGCTGTGCCATGCTTGCGCTGATCTTGTTGTTGGACCTGGTATAGGCGCCCGTGCAGGTGACAAACTGGTGATGCCTCCTCCTCTGTGTGGTGTGTCCCTCCTGCATCACACGAGCCACCTCCAGCAGGGTGTGTTGGATTCTCTCTGTGCTTCCTTTAGTGTAGTAGTGAGCTCCCTCACACTCTCAGCCATTGCAGAAATGTTTGTGTTCATTTTTGTCATCTGCAGGTTGATGGCTCCCATGTGCCTCGCTTGCACGCGCTGCACCCGCACCATCTGTGACTCCACGCCACTCCACTGATTGGGAGTTCCTGCTTCCTGTGCCCAAATATGGGTCCTTGGCCTGCGTTTGGTTCCTGGACGGACATGTGCCTGTGGTGTAGTTGTGTTGCTGGCACTTTGACGGCTTGTACTAGGTGCGGTAAATGTTTCCTGTTCTGTCTCCATTGGCTGCAGTGGTGTAGCTGTGGCCCTGCGTTTTGCTGGTACCTTGGATTTGGGTGGTGGTGTCACAGGTTTTGACACCGCAGCCTCTTGCTTGACCTGTGTGCTGTCTCCAATTTCACTGTCATCAGTGTTTGCTTCAGCTGCATCTGTGATGTGAAACAGTGCAATGTTATTTAAAGTTGTTGTATGAGTTGAGCAACCTTAATAAAAATATACATTAATGTTCTCACTGTCTCTCATCAATGACTGTACTGCATTTTGTTAGCATTTGGGCTTACTGTGTTGGACTCTGACAGGCAATTGGGTTCTACTGACTATAAGTCCCATGATGCAATGGTGTCCCTATGTAAAATGTGTGCTGAACTATTTCTGATGTTATTTTGCAGGTTGATTCACATTTGGGCACTATCAGTATGTACATTGTTCTGTTGATTGTCATGCATCTTACCTTGTGTGCTACTGGCCGCCCCGGATGTGTCCAGATCCGTTACTCCAACCACTGCTTCTGGCTCAATTGTGCCCTCAATCATGTCCTCCTGGGGTGTGTTGTCTGGGACTGTTGGGCCTCCTCCTCCAGTCCCCTTCGCCTCCTTCAGCCTTTCCTCTACCCGCTCCTTGGCACGACTGCGCAGGTCGTACCAGCGTTTCTTCAGGTCATCTATGCTGCGGTGTGTGACCCCCACAGCATTCACCTTGTCTCTGATCCTGTTCCAGATCCTTCTCTTATCTGCCTCTGGCACTTTAAGGGAGAGCTTCCCAAATAGCTTCTCATGGTTGTTTGCAACCTCCTCAATGAGGAGGTCAGGTTCACCCTCACTGAACTTGATTTTTCGCTTCCTGCCCACTGCACCCTCCTCTGTAGCTGTTTGGGACATGGCTGTCTCCACCTGTGAGCAGACTGCAGGTTGTGTTCTTCTGCTCTCTCTCCCTGCACTCAGCTTCTGCCTCTGTGTTCCTCTGTGCACAGGTGGCAGCATGGGCTGATTGACTTCCTGGTTGTGATGTCATCAGCCTGCTCCCAATGCGACTCTATAGTTTTCACGGTCCCGCTATTTGCGATATCGCTATTTGCGATATCGCAAATAGCGGGATTGCTAAATGCGAGTTTGGAGTTTTTTTACAATTGCGATTCCTTAACATGGAATCGCTATTGTATTTTGCGATTTTTAGTGATTCCTTATTTCTTCGCTATCCTCATCATGCATAGCCAACAGCCAGTCCTTATTTGCGATTCCTTAAAAATAGCAAATAAATAATCTCTATTTATTTGCATGATGCATCTGGCCCTCAGTCTCTTGCAGGGAGCTTCATTCTCAGAAGCATGCACCCCTCATTCACCTCCAACCCCAGGAAAGGTGCAGCCCTCAGAAGTCAGCTTTTAGTGGCCAGTCTAATTGTGTCCACTCAGTGGGATATTTGTTTTAGTAGGAAATTCGAAGGTCAGGTGCTATTTTCAAGGTGCAATAAGAGCTCCTCTGCCAATGGACCCTTCTTGTTCTCAGAGCTCTTCCCATGGTGCTGAGGAGCAATGCAAAGCATCTATCTGGACTTCAGTGGGGACCCGCATAACTCTGGACTCTAGATATTCCCAACGGGTGACTGAGGGGGATGCTACAAATCATGGGCATGAAGTGGTCCGTCTGCTCCAGCATGTTTGGTGTAAAACGTGTGGGTATAATGGATGGCAAATGAGGGATTCTCTCCTTATTGACGGATTGTTCCATGTCACGTTTGAAGTCTACAGGGAGTAGCATTTTGGTGTGGACCACAAACAAAGATGGTTGGTGTACAAAGTAGGTGCTGTCATCACAATTTGGGAGGACTGAGGTCACAAAACTGGGCTCGTCCAAATCATGAATGAGGGCCTCTCTGTCTCTCAAAATATGAACAAATGGAGTTTGAATTGCTGGGTGAGCATGCCCTAAATGCTAGGCATTGTAGATTACAGAGGGTCTGATAACCATTCGCATTTTTAATTAGAAGCATGTCAAATGCAGACACATTTCTTCGGGGCGAACGTTTAAAATCGGTGAGGTGCGGAAAATCTCTCAAGATGCTGCTAGCTGGTGTCTTTCCCAGATGAACTGGAAAATGAAGGAAGCTGGTTAATGTCTTGCATCGAATCCAACCAATCCTGGAGCTGTTTTCAGCATGAGAGCAGCCCCAGCAATGATTTGAGCATGCTAACCTAGAGCTCCATGCTCATTTTGAGGCTGGAGGTCTATGCCTGTAATCTCTTAGCTGTTTTACAGTGCTGGGATTACTGGCTCTGCAGTGTGCATGTCAGATTAGCCGGCTGTAGACATAAGCATCTATTGACAGACATGATTTATTATGTTACTTTAAAATATGGAACTCTTCTCACCATGGGAGTTAAGAGCACCAAATTGTGCATTTTAATGTCTTACTGCAAACTTTATACATAATAACATCATCTTTGATTGTCAAACTATAGCTGAAGTCCAAAAACTCTTATCTTGAAAATATGTGGGCCAAATAGGAAACTGAACTGGACAGAAGACTGGGCTGTAGCAATCTATCAGCTGGCTTCAATGAGGGGATATCATACATGAGTATCCAGCATTGCATACATGCTCTTATTTGGAAGGCTTACTTGGATCCCTGCAGTGACTAAATCAGGCTCTATTAAAGGTTTTGTTGATATAGGTATTTCATTTCACTAGATTAGATGACCTGATGTACCATAATTTTACACCAGGCAATCAGCAATCAGCTTGTCACTTCGATATATATTAATTATGTCCTTAATGTAACTTGTGGCAGTATAATTTCATGCAGGATTAGATTCGGTTTTTGCATATGTTCAATTTATATTTTAAATATCTAAAGAAGTAAAGACATCTGAAACAAAATTTAGCTATGGAGAATCATAACTTCTGGGGATTCGAGGAATTTTTGTAATCACATGGCAGTGTCTGTCTTTAACCCCTTCACTGCGGCGACTATTCCGCAGTGCTAAGGGGGAGGCGGGGCGGCGTGGCGGTCCTGTGCTCGTGACGGAACCGCTTCGTCACGGCACTCGGGTGAGCTGTGCTTATGACGGAACGGTTCCGTCAAGGCCCCGCCTGCTTTTTAGAACGCCCAGCGCAGGTGCGGAATTCGTGCCGCACAGGTGCGGAGAACGGGCGGTGACGGAACCGTTGCGTCACCAGCACAGCCCACCCTAGGCTTGTGACGGAACGGTTCCGTCACGAGCATGGGAGGGGTTAACGGTTGTGCTATTACCACCTGGATAGGGCAATGAGCCCCTTAGTGAAATTGGACTAGTGACATTTGTTGATACATGAGAAAAATAATATTATTATTACGTTGAACATTGCCAGTGCACCTGGAATATAAAACTTTCGGCCTCATTTATGAGTTTTTAAAGCAGGGCAACGCAGCAAGTCACTTTGCTGAGCTGACCTGCGTCAAAAGGAAAGGGCAGGAATGTCCCTTATTTATTATATACAGCCCATTTCTGTCCTTTCAGCCAGCGCCGGCACACAATATGGTGCCTAAGGCCAATGCAGGCTCCCTTGCTCCATAATATTGCATACATTACATCATTGAAATTAATAAAATTAGTATTTGCAATTAATGATGAACTGTCAATTAATTATTACTAACTTTACTTCCCATTCCATCCCCCTACAAACCCAACAACCCGTTATGACACTATAAAGAATATAATATTTTTTTATAGAACTTAAAATTTCAACTATATTTAAAAAAATCCTTTATATAAACAACAGTAACACATACAATTAATATATCAGCTGAAACACATTCAAGCAATTATAAAACAATATTTGTTTACCCAAAAATTATTGAAAACAATAATAAAAACTACTAAATAAGATATTACCTAAAAAATTATTTTCTTGTTAACAATATTTGTGCATCATGATATTTGTGTATCACAATATTTATTTTCCGATATTTTTGCCTCCTAATATTTTTAATCCGATATTTTTTCCAAATACCGTGCAGGCCCAATCCCCACATATGTCCAATCCATGTTGCTTTTACATTTGTCTATGCCCAGATGGCTGGGCACAGGGCATTGAGATCCAAAACCAGGCAGAATGGTTTCTCTTTTATGTGTGTGCCCAATAATAGACTCTCGTATTATAAAGATGAAGATATTTAAAATAGCAAGGTGATTTATTTTCATTAGGATTCAACATGAAACTACTGGCCCATTACTAATTTTTCATTTTCTGCTTTAGGTACTGTGCAAGGTGGCATGGGGCCTGATTTAGATCTTAGTATAGAGGGGACTCGATTGTAACAGCACAGAGTTCCCTCCCAATCAAGATTATGTCCTGACTGCCCGATTAAAATTTGGGCAGACCATAGCTTGATAACAGTAGCAAGTACTCGGTCTTCACCAAAGTCAAACTTCTTCAATGGCCCAACGGAGTAAAGACCATCGGGAAATTGGCTGTATGTCCGCCCACCTAATTTAGATCGGCAGACATGTAGCCATGTTTCAATGCCCATGACAACCAGGATAAACCAAGTGGTAAGGGGCACCAAAAAGTGCTCAGGTACAAATCCTTGACAGGAACCGCCTTTATGGAATTTCCTGTCAATGCGGAAATATCCTTTCGACTGACAGACATTCCAAAAATGTCTATATTGACATCATCGCCCTGGTGGAGGATAGCCTGACTTCTTAAATTCAAATTAGACCTGTAATTATTTTCTATTTCCATCAATTGCCTAATAGTAGCTGAGGGACATGACAACCCTGTTCCAGATAAACAGAGGTAAGGAACCCAGCTTTATTGCTTTACAAGGATCAATTATTCCAGGTGACTTTGCTTTTCTGAATCTGCTGGGTCTCTCTGTGGGTTTTGACACTCTTGACCAGAGAGACCATTTTTGACTCATGAAAGTATATAGCAGCAGCGGCTGGTCCATTGGGGCTGAGGGGCCAAACCACCTCACCTTTTGCCCCTCATGAACAGTGGCTGTTAGGCTGAACAAAGATCAGCCTGACAGATAGTGTTCATTTTCATGTCAGGAAGCCAGGAGCCAGACATGGCCTAGATGTGCAGGCTCCCAGCTGCCTGAGCTGAACTTTGCTGGGCTGAGGAAATTACAGCTCCTGTGGGCGTGACCTCTTTAGCTCAGAAATGGTCCCTGAGGCCCTCCCCTCAGTGACGAGGGGTAGTGTCACTGATTGCCTCGCACCTGGGCCCTTCAGTTTTAAGCCCTTAAGTGCCCAAGGTTGAGTGTCAATCAGTGACACTGCAGCACAAAGTGGGGTAGGGCCGGCAGTCTCACTGACCTCATTCCACTCTGTGATGAAGTTGGGACTGCTAAGGTAAGTCAATGAGGGAAGGCAGCAGTGCCAAATCTCAAGGGACCTCTGAGGCAGAGCTGCACTTAAGTGTGTGTTTTTTAAAATTAAAGTTTGGTATGTGCATGTATGTATGAATGTTTGGTAATGAGTTTTGTGAATGGATGTTTTTGTGTGCGTGTGCACGCTTGCATGAATGGATGGCTGTGAGTGCGTATGTGTATGTGTGTGTCCTGTCCACCCCATCCCTCCTACACTTACAGGCCACCACTGATATATAGAGAGTCAGGTTAATGGCATTTTCTCTACAAGTTTCCAACTCAAAATACTCTGAAGATCTTGCACACCACTGGAATGCCATGACAGGGCATCAATTGTCAGAATGGTGACGGGAACCAAAACTGACAGCTTCAATACCGTCTGTTAGATAAATTTAAAGAACATTTTAGAAAACTCCAAATGGTGTGCAGCTCAACTGCATATGTAGTATCATATATCCTGTGGAGAGGACATGTAGCACCAGCATTGAGGAACATGAACTAGTTATTGGTCATGAGCAGAGTAAAACTTGAGACCTTGACGGTGTCACATGAATCCATTTACAGAAAAGCACCAAATACCTAAAAGGGAACTTACAATATACTCCCAAGAAATAGAGAGAGTTTAGAACCTGTGGCGAAAATGTTCTCATCCTGCTTACAGCTAAGCAGCCCAGTGTAGGTGTTCTTACTTTGTGGAGCTAGCTGGCTAATAAGCCCGGACTCAATGAGAATTTACTTCTATTGAGGAAGGAAAACGTGTTTTCTAGTATTCCTGCTGTGTAGGTATATCACCGTCAACTCCACAAAATCATAAATGATTCCTGTATTTTGGCACTACATACAGACTTTAAGCAAACCTAAATCTCAGGGAATACATACATACTGAATTAAATGTATAATGCTTAGTGCACATTTATCCTTTGTATCATCTGTCAACTTTGAAACTATTTTTGAGTCTGTAACAAAAATGGAACAACAATCAATATCATGTGGTTCAGGTTTCTATTTTGCTTTAAATACAATATAGTAGTATTCTTCCGGTATATAGCTTCTAATCCTCTGTCTCTGTTGAACAGATTGAAATGACATTCTAAGGATGGGGAGAATGAAAGACATAGGGGCATATTACCAACAAGTAGCGATATTTATCGCTAAATAGTCTTAGCAATTACTTTTTTATCGCTGCCTATCGCTGGATATGTTAGCGGAAAAAATATGCTATTAGCAACGTTTTTCTCCATTGTGCTAAAATATCCAGCGATAGCGGCGAAATGCGTGAATATCGCTGAGAATACAGCGATATTCACGCATTACCGACGAAATGCTCTTAGCCATGTTATCCACTTCCCATTGGATAACATGGCTAAGAACTGGTCTGAAATATTTACAACAAGGGGTGGTGAGGGACAGAGTCTCTGAATTAAGCAGAAAGCTCTCACCCACTCAAGAGATCAGGGCTAGATCCAACACCGTTTTTTAGCTCACTGCACAATCCCAGTTTCAGAACCTGGCTGTATGCAAATTAGTCTGTTCCTGTCCCAGTGCATGATGGGAACAGGGCAAACCAAACTACAAAAGCCAATTCTTACACTGGGAAGGAAACAAGCTCCCGGGGACCGGTTTCTGGCATTACAGCCGTCTTCGGCCCGGTTTGCTTGAATCCTGATGGTGCAATGAGCAAGGGTCTCACATCTGAGAATACCCTTCCACGCTTAGGGTGGACAAAAATATTTACAACAAGGGGTGGTGAGGGACAGAGTCTCTGAATTAAGCAGAAAGCTCTCACCCAGTCAAGAGATCAGGGCTAGATCCAACACCGTTTTTTAGCTCACTGCACCATCCCAGTTTCAGAACCTGGCTGTATGCAAATTAGTCTGTTCCTGTCCCAGTGCATGATGGGAACAGGGCAAACCAAACTACAAAAGCCAATTCTTACACTGGGAAGGAAACAAGCTCCTGGGGACCGGTTTCTGGCATTACAGCCGTCTTCGGCCCGGTTTGCTTGAATCCTGATGGTGCAATGAGCAAGGGTCTCACATCTGAGAATACCCTTCCACGCTTAGGGTGGACAAAAATATTTACAACAAGGGGTGGTGAGGGACAGAGTCTCTGAATTAAGCAGAAAGCTCTCACCCAGTCAAGAGATCAGGGCTAGATCCAACACCGTTTTTTAGCTCACTGCACCATCCCAGTTTCAGAACCTGGCTGTATGCAAATTAGTCTGTTCCTGTCCCAGTGCATGATGGGAACAGGGCAAACCAAACTACAAAAGCCAATTCTTACACTGGGAAGGAAACAAGCTCCCGGGGACCAGGTTCTGAGCTGGGACGGGGCAGTGAGATAAATAACGGTGATGGATCAAGCCCTGATCTTTGGACTGGGTAAGAGTGGTCTGCTTAACTCAGACACTCTGTTCATCACCACCCCCTTTTCTAAATCGTTTTTGGCCACTATAGGTGTGGCAGGGTATACTCAGACATGAGTCCCTTTCTCACTGCTCCATCAGGATTCAAGCAAGCCGGGCCGAAGACGGCTGAAATGCCAGAAACCGGTCCCCGGTAGCTTGTCTCCTTTCTGGTAAAGAATTGGCTTGGTAGTTTAGTCTGCCCTGTTCCCATGATGCACTGGGCCAGGGACAGACTGATTTGCATATAGCCAGGTTCTGAGCCGGGATGGGGCAGTGAGATAAATAACGGTGATGGATCAAGCCCTGATCTTTGGACTGGGTAAGAGTGGTCTGCTCAATTCAGACACTCTGTTCATCACCACCCCCTTTTTGTGAATCGATTTTGGCCACTATAGGTGTGGCAGGGTATACTCAGACATGAGTCCCTTTCTCACTGCTCCATCAGGATTCAAGCAAGCCGGGCTGAAGACGGCTGAAATGCCAGAAACCGGTCCCCGGTAGCTTGTCTCCTTTCTGGTAAAGAATTGGCTTGGTAGTTTAGTCTGCCCTGTTCCCATGATGCACTGGGCCAGGGACAGACTGATTTGCATATAGCCAGGTTCTGAGCCGGGATGGGGCAGTGAGATAAATAACGGTGATGGATCAAGCCCTGATCTTTGGACTGGGTAAGAGTGGTCTGCTCAATTCAGACACTCTGTTCATCACCACCCCCTTTTGTGAATCGATTTTGGCCACTATAGGTGTGGCAGGGTATACTCAGACATGAGTCCCTTTCTCACTGCTCCATCAGGATTCAAGCAAGCCGGGCCGAAGACGGCTGAAATGCCAGAAACCGGTCCCCGGTAGCTTGTCTCCTTTCTGGTAAAGAATTGGCTTGGTAGTTTAGTCTGCCCTGTTCCCATGATGCACTGGGCCAGGGACAGACTGATTTGCATATAGCCAGGTTCTGAGCCGGGATGGGGCAGTGAGATAAATAACAGTGATGGATCAAGCCCTGATCTTTGGACTGGGTAAGAGTGGTCTGCTCAATTCAGACACTCTGTTCATCACCACCCCTTTTTGTGAATCGATTTTGGCCACTATAGGTGTGGCAGGGTATACTCAGACATGAGTCCCTTTCTCACTGCTCCATCAGGATTCAAGCAAGCCGGGCCGAAGACGGCTGAAATGCCAGAAACCGGTCCCCGGTAGCTTGTCTCCTTTCTGGTAAAGAATTGGCTTGGTAGTTTAGTCTGCCCTGTTCCCATGATGCACTGGGCCAGGGACAGACTGATTTGCATATAGCCAGGTTCTGAGCCGGGATGGGGCAGTGAGATAAATAACGGTGATGGATCAAGCCCTGATCTTTGGACTGGGTAAGAGTGGTCTGCTCAATTCAGACACTCTGTTCATCACCACCCCCTTTTGTGAATCGATTTTGGCCACTATAGGTGTGGCAGGGTATACTCAGACATGAGTCCCTTTCTCACTGCTCCATCAGGATTCAAGCAAGCCGGGCCGAAGACAGCTGAAATGCCAGAAACCTGTCCCCGGTAGCTTGTCTCCTTTCTGGTAATGAATTGGCTTGGTAGTTTAGTCTGCCCTGTTCCCATGATGCACTGGGCCAGGGACAGACTGATTTGCATATAGCCAGGTTCTGAGCCGGGATGGGGCAGTGAGATAAATAACGGTGATGGATCAAGCCCTGATCTTTGGACTGGGTAAGAGTGGTCCGCTCAATTCAGACACTCTGTTCATCACCACCCCCTTTTGTGAATCGATTTTGGCCACTATAGGTGTGGCAGGGTATACTCAGACATGAGTCCCTTTCTCACTGCTCCATCAGGATTCAAGCAAGCCGGGCCGAAGACGGCTGAAATGCCAGAAACCGGTCCCCGGTAGCTTGTCTCCTTTCTGGTAAAGAATTGGCTTGGTAGTTTAGTCTGCCCTGTTCCCATGATGCACTGGGCCAGGGACAGACTGATTTGCATATAGCCAGGTTCTGAGCCGGGATGGGGCAGTGAGATAAATAACGGTGATGGATCAAGCCCTGATATTTGGACTGGGTAAGAGTGGTCTGCTCAATTCAGACACTCTGTTCATCACCACCCCCTTTTGTGAATTAAGAACTGGTCTGGGCAGGTGTTAGTATTTGGAGATATTCGTGCTTAGCGCAAATATTTCCAATGCTACGCCTGCCTTGCTAATAGGCTATAGCGATGTTAGCGACTGCTTTCCGTCGCTAACTGGTTGGGTAAGCCCACTTTGCATGTCATTAGCGATAAACATCGCTGACATGCAAAGCGGGCCCCAAACCGCTCGCTATCGCCTAAAAGCTGTCGCTAACATCAGTTAGCGACAGCTTGCTAATAGGGCGATAGAATTATCGGCGATAATTGTCTATCGCCCCCCTTGGTAATATGCCCCATATTGTCTACCACTTCATGAAGATAACATTACAGCCAGTAGATTTGCATATTGGAAATCTTGTAATCAGTGTAGCTACCCCCTTTGGTTTTATTGGCCCTCTTAAGACTTGCAATATTTCCAAAGATAATCTAGGTAGATGGACAATATGAAATGCTAAAGAAATCTGAAGATAGCTCAGCATGAGCTTTCTTTACTCTAGATAGATGCGGTGAAAGTGCATATGAAATATCCTGTTGTTCTTTTGTTCTGCTCCCTTAAGTTAGGTGTTCATGGCTCTGAGAGATAGTTGACAACAAGTGTTTAGCTGTTTTTAGTTGTTTGAATGAGGAGCAGTGTGTTGCTTTTCTTGTCAGATTAACATGATTGGGTCCAGGAGGAGAGGCCGCCGTTATCCACTCTCTTCTAATTTAAGATCTTTGGGCCCGATTCACAGAACTAACTTAAGACAAAATCCTAAACTTACTACCATTTTGGTATTCACAGAAGGCACTTACTCATTTTGGTTTTCACAGAAGGCACTTACTCATTTCGGTATTCACAGAAGTTAGGAGTCCTAACTTTAGGACTACTAAATGCCTTCTGTGAATACCAAAAGTCTTAAAATTAAGATTTTTCTCAATTTAGTAGTAGTAAATTTAAGACTCCTAACTTTAGGACTCCTAAATGCCTTCTATGAATACCGAAAGTCTTAAAATTAAGATTTTTATCAATTTAGTAGTAGTAAATTTAGGGCTCCTAACTTTTGGACTCCAAAATGCCTTTTGTGAATACCGAAAGTATTAAAATTAGTGTTTTTCTCAGTTTAGTAGTAGTAAAGTTAGGACTCCTTACTTAGAACTCCTAAATACCTGCTGTGAATACCGAAAGTCTTAAAATTAGGATTTTTCTCAATTTAGTAGTAGTAAAGTTAGGACTCCTAACTTTCGGACTCATTTTAAGACTTTTGGTATTCACAGAAGGCATTTAGGAGTCCTAAAGTTAGGAGTCCTAACTTTATTACTACTAAATTGAGAAATTCCTTATTTTAAGACTTTCGGTATTCACAGAAGGCATTTAGGAGTCCTAAAGTTAGGAGTCCTAACTTTACTACTCCTAAACTGAAAAAAATCCTAACTTTAGGACTTTCGGTATTTCCAGAAGGCATTTAGTAGTCCTAAAGTTAGGACTCCTAACTTCTGTGAATACCAAAATGAGTAAGTGTCTTCTGTGAATACCAAAATGAGTAAGTGCCTTCTGTGAATACGAAACTGGTAGTAAGTTTAGGATTTTGTCTTAAGTTAGTTCTGTGAATCGGGCCCTCTGTGTCTCAGATTCCCTATTTGGCTGCAGAAAGGTACATGAAGCAAGGGAAGACAGAAATTGGAATGTAGAGTGATGCCCTGTTTCTGAATGACCGGATGGTGGCACCTGTGGTGTGGGGTGCACTTACTTTGTATGGATCATTGATTAATATTGTGCAATTCCTCTTCAAGATTCATCTGCTTCAGCAGGACAGATGAACACTTGACGAGCAACGTGAGGTGGAGGGAGGGCATTTATGTTGTTGAGTTCACACAAGCGTTTGATCTAGCACTTTTTTCCCCTCGTGCCCTCTATATCAGGCATCCGCTTTGCTATTTGTTTGCACTGTGGTGTATTGTTGTCTCATTTCTTTGTCCTAGAAGGCAGACCCCAAATTTGTTCATGTGTGTATGTGGGATCCTGGTGAACTTGAGGGTCGTTACAGCATACTTTATTGAAGAAGTTTGTAAGTGGTTAACATATAACTAATAAATACATATTTGTGTAATACTTGTCTATCAGCTTTATTATAGGCCTGGGTGAACTGTAAATTAGGCTGTAAACAAAGAATTTACAGGCGTTCCCTCAGAGAAAGCATATCACCCTATACTTTCCTGGCAATGCGTAAAGCAAACAACACATACAGTTAATTCTATTTTTGTAAATGTATCCTACTTACTTTCACTTAAGTGGTAACATAAAAACACAGGAAAAACTGTCTGGAATAAATTAGATGCTCCAGGAAATGATGCAGTGCACGTAAAATAGTGTCTAACATGATTAGAGGTGTTCTTTGTGATACAGAAACCAGTCAATAATATACTGTTAACTGCTTGGCAAAATCATACAAGTCAAACAGAACTTCATTATTGCAAGTTCAGTTTACATGTTCCATGTTGAAGAGCGGTCAACAAGACAAATCGAGGACATCTCCACCCCTACACCAATTTCATTGAGGGCTGTGCTTAATTTGTGCCAGTGCTTTCCGGTGCTTAGTACCAGCATTTACTTTTCAGGGCCGGGTCTACACGCGTCTGCACTACTGCATGTCACATATGACATGATGTTAGCTTACTAAATCTGCGCAGAGTATTATTCTAACTTCTTTGTCTCCCGAGTCCAGGTTGGTGCTTCGGTTAAGTCACTGAGTGTGAATGTAAGCAGGAGTCCCGGAGACTGCATTAATTGAGCAAAGATTACTAATGCATTAATTATATATGTGATGGCGTAATGGCGGCCCTTAATTCCGTGTTGACGTTGGTGGGCGCAAGTCAGACATTTATTGGGCTGGGTGAGATTTGGTGGTGCGCGCTGCTTGCAGATTTATTTCAGACTGCCACGCCACGGCACATCCGCTCCCCACGAGTCATCAGCCCGCGCACGTTGATGGTAGGCAGTGCAGCAGTAGCAGCACCAGGCAGCCTATCAGTTACTAAAGGCAGTGCACAGCCCCGGCCGACCACAAATGTAACCGTAAGTAGTACTAAGCACTAAGCAGTGAGTCATCATCCCATGCCCATTGCCAAACCAACGCAAGCTACTTTTTTTTTTTGCGCGGTGGCATGACCGCAGTAGCTCTGGCTCCCTCCACAAGATTCGGCCCCTGGTACACATTAATGCAGAGCCCACATTCTGGGCCTCGGCACAAAGAAACCGTTGATGGGTGATAGGCAGGGTGGACAGAGCTGGATGGAGGGGAAGTGGCTGAGGAGCAGTGTTAACCAATAGGGTGCCCAGATCCTACTCTCCCTCATACCTGGTAGCTTCAAACAGGACTGGCATGCAGATTGGAGAAGAACCAGTCTCAAGTCGGATGCCATTTTCGACCGTGACTGACTCTGCCCTACCCCTGCTTACCTCAAGTGTCCCTGGCTTTCCCGACCTTAGCGCCTGAGTGCCAGAGACCCTGCTGACGAGAGCTGTGTGAAAACATTAGGTTGTGGGCGGAGGACGTCTGAGTGTGTAATAGAAGGGATGCAAACCTGCAGGATGTCTTTCAAAGTTCGTTTGGAAAAATTCATATGAATGTTTATTAGAAAGAGAAGCATAATGAGATCAGTGCATCAAACTGCTCTCACCACAATTATTTTCAAAATTTCCTGGATGTTTAGAAAACATGATGAATGATATCTTAAACTAAATCGGGTCTCTGTGTCCTCTTCATGCACATCTGTCTGCAGCTAGGGTTTGTGAAGTCAAGGTCTGTGCCTTCCTCACACACTGCCCCTCCCACACATACATCTCTCAGCAGCGTCGCTGTGGATGTTCACTGTAGCACCTCTCTCCTCACCCTCTCCCATTACTAATTCAATATACTTTATAAAATGACTGATACCTGCTACCCAAACCATTCGTATAGATTTGGTGGCCTGAATAGTTTGCACTGTCACACTTGTAGGAGTTTGATGGTTAGTAGTTGTGTTGTTACAGTCATTGGCAGCACTGACAGGGACAATGTTTTGTGCCAGATGATGTGGCCTCCAGGCAAGAGCTCCGACACTTATCTTATTACAAATTAGGCACTGATTGAGGGTCTTCATCAGGACTGAAAAAGGTAGCAACCCTGACACAATACTTCCATGTAGAAAAGGATTCTCAAACTAAATGGATCACCTGAATCCAATGGCGATTAACTGTATATGGTGAGGGACAGCCGTAGTGGAACTCTTTATACTTTGAAACTTTGTGGATGCCTCCTAGTCTCAGAATACACGTTCAGAGAAATATAGTTCTCACAAACTTCAAAAGAGCTGTCTACAAGATCAGCACTGAATACTACTGTTTTCTGCAGAGCAAGTGGTGTCCAGTCTGCTAATATATTAAATTACACTGGTTTAATTTTCATAATTTTGGGAATTTCCTGTTACGTTTTGTTATGCACATTTTTTGAAATTACACCATTATACCACTTCACTTAATTACACACCGTTCTCTGTAAAAATGTACCATGAACGGTGCTATTCACAGTCAACATTTACCGCAAGCTCACATGAATTCCTGAACGTGAGCAGCTGCTGTTCACTGTGCTTTTGTTTAAATGCACCCTTGTGTCAAAAATTGATGGAAGGATATATTTTGAATTAAAATATATCACTAAATGACGGATTTATTTTTAATGTAATTTTGTGTAATTTGCGTAATGTTTCTGATATTTTGTGTAATTACACAGAAGCAAATTATGCAAGTTTCATACACTCCTACTTTTTAAGACCCTGTATTTATTTATATTTCTTGGAATATACTGACTCTGAGAATTGTACTGTCTGAAGCCAACAGCTCAAGCAGAACCTACTTGGCCCAATGGTGAGAGATTAGGTCTTTTACTTCTGATGTCTCATGGCCAAACGTTTGAAGCCATTATCCATTTGTTTCCTGGTCCAACATCTTGGCAACCTCTGCCATAATGTAACTGTAGACCAGGTCGGATATATTGTTCATTCTGCAATTTACTGGCCGACTGTCAGCCGTGTCTATGTCATTGACACAAACAGGTGAAACAATGGAACCAGCAAGAAGAAAAACAACCCAGCACCTCTCACAATCTGTATGCTGCTCATGCAATAAATCAGGGGGTACTGAACCCCTCCCACTGTACCATCCTTAATGTCACAAAGCAGAAGGTCAGGAAGGGGCTCACTGCTTTCCTCAAGCTCCTGTGCATTGCATGAGAATCTCTGTGTAACCCCGTCAGAGGTAAAGTGTTGATGGTTCACATATTTCGTTCTCCTATGGCACCTGTGTCCACCAAGTAATCCAAGTAATTAATGTCAGAAAGCTTCACAAGGGCATGGCTTGGTGCACCCCACCTAATCAAACCAGACCACATTACTGTGAGACAGGCTTAGGTCCTGTCAAACACACATGAGCCGTGTTTGCCTGTGACCAAAAATCATTACCAGTGATCCAGATATTCATGTAGCTAGGGCACTCAGGGCAAGAGTGCATGTTTGCCACCATGCAGGAGAACTACTTGTCCCTACAAATAATTACCCTGACAAGACTAGTTTGCATTCCAAGCTAAATAGTTGTCTCCGTGTTGCGACAAACAAAATCCCATATTATTTGTCTCTCTTTTTCCTATTTTTTCCTCACTACTAACCTGTTATTGAGGGTTGGTCACTTATATCCTTATTGCAATTGTTTTTGGGAGTACAGGAATTTTCAGCTACTCCTAGACTACTAGTAGTGAGTACTGACTATTTAAATCATTCTGAACTATTTGGAGGTTATGCATTAATATCGAGGTGTGCACTTGATCTTGGGTATTTTGATCAAGATTTAAATAATATAAAAAACACTGTACTTCTGATTTCTCCTGATTATGATTACTTTGAATATGAACTGCAGTCCGAATAACCTTGGCCTAGAGCTATAAGATCATCATCATCATCAAGTTTCTTTATTTGGTTATTTCTATAACCATATAAGAGTACACCAAACATACGGTTAAAATACGGTTAAAAACATAACTCATCACAGTGTACAATTAAAACAAGCAAAGAAACAATTCATGATAATTTTACAAAATAAAAATTAATGGGCAAAGTGCTTGCATGCCCTAGTGCATACAGATCAGTTTAGTAAAAGCTTAATACAATCCATGTAAGGTGTGAAGCTTACAGTATATATCAATCTCGTTCAATTTATCGAAAAGTCACCATAAATCAATAAACATCATTTAGGCTCATCACTGCACAGTTAAAAACACAAAATAGAGAAATGCATTATACATAAAAAGTATCATTCAATGCTAGCGCCTTTTGGAACTGGCCCTTTTTGGCAGGTTCACCCCGAAACTTTTTGCTTTTGCCTAGCCTGTTTCTGTAACCTGGTGTTGGTGATTTTAGGTCTCTGCGCACTTTTTCACTGTGGTCCAGTATAAAGTGCGTGTGTGTGGTGAGAGTGACCTGCCCTCCCATAGGAATGCATGGGGAATATGTGTGACCATGGTAGTTCCTGATGTGTGGGGAGTGCAGGGTTGAGGTTGGCATGTGCGAACTCGTGAGATTGAATGCTGCGCAATGATGTGTGCGGCATGAATGTGTCTAGTGTGGAAGTGCCACTTCTAGACATGGGTGTGCGTGTGCAGTGAGTGTGCTGGCACGTGATTGGCTGGAGCTGGCTGGTGAGCCTGGCTCCAGGAGTCTGGATGGGTCTGCCCCGCTGGTGAGTGGTGAGATTAGCATGAGTGATGTGAGGGAGGAGTACACCTGGGACCTGAATAGGGCTGGGCTTTCCCCACACAATGCTGGCTCCGCCCCCTGCATCTTGGCAGCTCTTGGGGGCATTCCTTCAGAGCCCCGAGGCTCCAACACTCCGGGGCCGTTCATTCTTCAAGCCCGAGAGGCTTCGGGGGCATTTGGTCGCTGGGAGTCCCCCGAGAGGGACTCCAACGAGACAGGCTTTTGTGTTGTTAGAGCCCCCGAAGCTCTAAGGGGGCCATATTTGCTTTAAGAGCCTGAGAGGCTCAAGGGCATGTTTGCCTTTAGGAGCTGAGGTGGCTCCGCGCCCCATTAGTTTTTGGAGCCAGATGGCTCCTGGGGACATTTGTGTATCTCGAGTCCACGAGGGACTCCTACGAGGGGGCAATCATTTCTTGCTGAGCCCAAAGGGGCCATATTCCCCGCTGGTGGTGTGGCACAGTGGTGCCATGTTTGTAGAGAGTCCCTGAGAGGGACAGAGGCGGCACAGTGGTGCCAGGCTCCAGTGGATTTACAGCTGCCCAGCAAGTAGTGGGCAGCTGCCCCGTTTAGGCGCAATGTGAAAGAGGGAGTTCCTGGGAGGGACAGAGATGGCACAGAGGTGACAGGCCTTATACAGCTGCGCAGCACTTAGTGCCAGCTGCATCGTTTAGGTTTGCGCCGGTGGCGCACCCCTGACTGGCGCTGCATTGGCAGCACGCCCTGACATTCTGGACACAGGGCATTCGAGCCCCTTCTTAAGATGGCCATTAGGCCAGGGGGCTGGTATGTGGGTAGGGCGCAAGGCCCTAATGTGATTTCTGCGCAACGTGATTTTACTATGTTTAGAATGGTAATTGCCTAATGTGATTTTTGCGCAATGTGATGTTACTATGATTATAAGGTTATTTTACCTATGCAGGTTTATGTTAGTGAGAGTTTACTTCACTGTGAGTCACGCCCCTAAATGTGATTTATTCTTAGGAGGCAGGGTCTAATGTGTTTAGACTAGTGAGGAGATTGCCTACTGTATTTTTACTGGTTAGGCCTAAGTGTGATTATGTGTAATGTGCTTTGCCTTTATGCTTGTGTTATACTTCTAAAGGTGCTCATGCTTAGAAGTTTGCTTTGCCTAGTATGTTATACTAGAGAGGTTATGTGCCCATGCGTGATCTATGCCTATGGTTATTAGTATTGCGTACCTGTTACCTGTTACCAGTGGTTACTGGTTGTGATCTATAATTGTGATTTGGGTGTGACAGTTATTCTAAGTGCTAGTTCTACTAAGTGCTGGTTCTGACAGCGGCCCACGTGGCCCTGTCCTGGTGTAAATAATCCCTTGTGAATATTGCCCTTGCCAGTTGGCACAATGTATATTGTGTGATTACTATCTGATGTGTTTTGACAATAGAAAAGTTATTTTTATATAACCTTGTGTGGAGTTCCTTTTGTGGTGTGCCTAGGATGTTGTTGTTGTGGTGTGCGTGCGCAAATGCTTTACACATTGCCTCCGAGATAAGCCTGTCTGCTCGTGCCAAGCTACCAAGGGGGTGAGCAGGGGTTATCTTGGCGTGTGACTACCTTGCCCTGAATAGAATGGTAGTCTCTGCCTGGCTCTGGCGTAAGCCTTAGCCAACCAGAAATCCCAATTCTAACAGCGCCGAAGCGGCATATTAATCATTTCCCCACTAAATCATGCAAACATGCCACAGAAGAAATGAAGTTATAAACCATATGGCAAATTTCCTCTGTTTTCAAGAGCTATAAATAATACAGAGCGGGTCTACATTTCCTTATATTCAGAGTCTTTAAAAGTGGGATAATACATTTCTCTGTGTGGCCTGAATACAGCTAACAGAAGAATAAGAAATGCACCATATTTTGTTTTGACCCTATATCACACGGACATAGTTGGAGCTCAGCGTCACAATACGCCTTACGGGGATAAGGAACCAAAAAATTAGCTATGCTTAACCTGACTCTGACCAAATAAAATCTTGCCAAGTGGCTTAGGGGGGGACAGTAAATAGGGTTCTATGTTATCAGCTCAGATCAGTGGCAAATACTTGTGAATTTTCTTCTTGCCCAGTTCTATGCACTAATGTTCTAGTTTTAACATGGATAACAAATCCTTTTTCAGCTGCTGTTTTGAAATATTTGCCATTGTTTCTGGAGTACTAAAACATTCCCCTCTTCCTACTCATTCTATCAATTTCTTTATATGGTGAAGCCAAGGAATCTCCTGAGGGCTGAGACAATCTGAAATTATGGTGCGATTAACCGCCAGCTCGTTTTTGTAAACAACACCGAGTGCCACAGCCTTATCAGAACAATTTTTAAACAATGAGTTAGCGGAATTAGACCTAGCTCCCTGTGGCATAAGATAGTTGGCAGGCTGCTAGGAACCACCAGGAGGCGCCCGAGAAAAAAGGAGTCGATTTCTACTACCTAAAGGCACGTTGAATTGCAAAAGCCCCATACTCCCTCCCCGTAGAAGATGACAGCACAGCAGTAGGCCTTTTAGATGGTAATTAGGTAGTCTATCTGTTTATGGCCCAACTTCCTTACTAACCGGAATATTGCCTCCACATTTCGATTCTGACATTCACAAGAATGGGTATGCTCAGAAGTGAGTCCCATGCTCTCCATGCCACTGGAATCATGCTATCCTGGCTGATAAGGGCTGAAAGCCCGAAACCGGTCCTAGGTTGCTTGTTTCCAGTCCAGGGAGAACCTGGCTTGGCAGTTCGGGCTGGACTGTTCCCATGGGGCACAGGGTCAAGACTAATTTGCATATGGCTGAGTTCAAACTGGAATGGCATGGTGAGCCAATAAACTATGGATTTATGCCCAGATCTCTGTACTGGGGTCAATGTATGACAATGTCCTGCATTCTGCCCATCAACTGTTGTTTTTGCATTCACAAGACGACTCTGTGTTCCTCTCTGACCGAAAGGTATACCCAAATATGGAAAGGTTGGCACAAAAAGTAATTTAGCACTCTTAATGAAACAATTTTTTAGTGGACAATGAATCCATCCAGCAACTATCACATAAGACCTGGCCATATAAGTCTTTAGTCCCAGATCTCACATGAAATCGTTAAAACTACTTAAAAGTAATTGCAAACCCACCCCAGTCCTGGACATCAAAACTCAATCATCAGCATAAAGTAATGCGGGCACATTTCTTGAGCCCACCCTCAGGACATCAGCCGGCCCTCGACCAAGGTGGTTCTCCAGATCAATGATATACAGGCAAAATAAAAATGGGGCTAACACACACCCTTGTAGAACTCCACAATTCATCTTCATGGGGGTGGAGAGTTCCCAATCTGCTCCATATCTTACTCTGTCAGTTGCCAAAAAATAAACCAATGGTGGGTCTGAACCGATAGCTAGCATTTTTAACCAGAGTTTCCCTCTGTCTACCCAGTCAAAAGCAGATGTTAGGTCCATAAATCCCAGGTAGAGCGATCCATTCTTGGGTAGCGTGTATTTACTTATGAGCAAGTGTAGATTGAGACACTGCTTGACCGTTCCCAGGCCTCTTCTGAAGCCATATTGGATGTCAGATAGCTTCCCCCTCTCAGTACCCAGGTTTCTAGTTGGTCCAATAAGACCCTGCCCATTATCTTGCAAGTACATTCGATTAGAGAGTTTGGGCGTTAGCACTTAGGATCCGCCCTATCCTCTTCCTTGAAGATGGGTACTATTGTCACATTGGCCCAGGATTTAGGCGGGCCTACACAAGCTATGCAGCTCAAAATGATGGTTAAGACTGGAGCCCAAATATCGAGATTAGCCAGGAAGAGATCGGTAGGGACAGCATCTGGTCAAGCTGCTTTATTGCATTAGTTTGACTTAGGGCTTTTCTAACTGCCTCATACGTTGGTGGTGCCAAACACCTCGCAAATGCATCTGGGCAATACTCCACAGACATTAACCTTGATCTTGGGTATTTTGATCAAGATTTAAATAACATTAAAGACACTCAACTTCTAATTTCTCCTAATTATGATTACTTGAATATGAGCTGCAGTCTGAATAACGTTGACCAAAAGCTATTACATTATAAACAGATCAAAGCAAAAAGAAGAGAAGTAAGCATTGGACATTGATTCCACCAAATGATGACAAGGATAAAATATTTGGCAAGAATAGAAATAGAATACCTCAATATCGAAATGTGCTCTAAATTAGATTGTAAAAATTTATCAAATTTGGTTTGAAGAACATACTGTTAACCAGTGAAAATATATCCCTCTCTCTAGCTAAAAATTCAACAAACGCATGTGCTATGCTGATGGATCACCTCAAATGAAACAATATATAGACAAAAGTAAATCTACCAACTCAAAACATAGTAGTTGGGATAGCATGTCTACGCTGGAGGCAGTCGTACCAGAATACAAATTGATTATTTGGTTTATGGAGTAATATGAAATGTGCTTTAAATGGTGTACATTTGTTTAGAGAGAATAGTTTATTGGCTCAGTTGTCACTTTTCCCTTCTATATGAGAGAGGAAAAAGCCTTAAAACGTCCTTCGCTAAATGTTAGTAAAATGTCTTCTCTATTCATTTTAGTATTTAGGCAATTAATATTCCAAAAAGTAAATTAAACAAGTCTATGAAAGTGGAACTTGTCTGACCCAGTATTGCAAAGCAATTTGTTATAAAACTTTAAAGGACAGTAACTTTTTTACTTTGTTCCTTAATACAAACGTCTTCTTGCCAAAAGTGTGAAAGCCCTCCCAAGAAGGGTCTGAAGCCAATCACACTTCTTAGAGTGGGGAAAATGTAAATATGAAATCATGCAAAGTATCGAAGATTAAATATAAGCATATATACAAGACGTCTAACGAGAGAGTGGAAAAGACATATCATGAAAGAAGAGAGATAATTGCCAATAAATAATTAAACTTCTAAAAATTCACGTCTTGCCTTATTGAAGACCTGTTGTCTCTAATACATTAAAATATACACATAGAGTGGGCGTTGGGTCAGCCCTTTGCTCTCGATTGGATGACTTTCTTGTCAATTTAATTTCCATGTCTCCTATTTAAAGGATTCCTTCCCGTTTCTTTGTTTGCCCGGCTTCGAGAACATCACGTCTTTACAATGTTTTGATTGGGTGACTTATTTCCTTCCAATGCTCATGTTCAGGGAACTATTTGTTTCTTGTGCATGCAGTTCCCACTTTACACCCTGCACTCTCACACACTTAGGGGCACATTAGGATCCGCCCGCCATCCCATTGCACAAAGGGACCGCCCGCCATAAGAGCTGGGGTCCCGTGGTTGCCATTAGGATGCGCCTCCCACTGTGGCGGGCGCATCCCGGATTCCTGTCATTGTGGCAGGTGGTGCACTCAGCACCATCTGCCACAATGCCAGGAAGGCATGTTGTGCACTTCCATGCACAACATGGAACGCACAGTACGTTGCCTGCCATGTTATGCATGGAACTGTAGGGTGGTACCATAGGTACCCCCCATATGCACCCCCACCCCCGGAGTCCCTGAGGGCCAACAACGATCCACCCGCCATCCTAATGGGGCCCATAGTGTCACAGTCTCTGCTAGCCAGTTGCTTCTCCATCTCCTACAGTGCAACAGCTTGCCACATATGGTTCCCGGCACTAATCAAGATGTAAGGAGACATAGCCACTGTTCTTTTTTGTGTCATGATGTATGAATATAATATTGTGACCCTGTCTAGTGATGTGACAGCCCAAAGCAGGATTTTGAGAGATGCAAACCTTCTCTTTCTAACTTAAAGGAATGTTGGTATTTGATTTCCTGTACTGGACAAGGAGACTTTAAAGTCATCAGAGAGTTGTTCGCATCTGATGGCAACTAGCTCTGAACTATGTATAAGGACTTCAGAGTTGTAGAGTAGGCCAACTATTAGCAGGGCAGAGAGAGAGCGTCTGATCTCAACATTCTGTTGAAAATTTGCAGGGAGGGGGACATCAGCAGCTCTCTAACAGAAAAGATCATGATAGAAGTTTAATATTCTTGAGAATGAGTAGTAGGGGAACCCAGATGGCTGTCCGAGAAACCAGTACTAAATAGATGAACCAGCAGCAGCACGTCAGAGGGCTAGCACTCTATCACAGACTTTGAGAGTAGTGCTACAGAGGGTCGCACTAGCATATATTTAACTTATTTGGAGATAATAGATTTTAAAGCTCAATGATAAGCTCATTTGGGACAGAATAAGAATGTGAGAATTTGGGTTCTCCTTTTGCTGGTCAGAAATGTCTTGGCTCTTCATATTTTCATCCATGGAGTGGCAGTTAGGGACTTTTTCTTTCTTTGTGTTGGTGAAGTGGTCTTGGGATGGGATTTGTTTGGGCCTCCTCCTTCTTTGGACAGGAACTTTTGTGGGGACGATTGGCCTCGGCATATATTTTTGTTATTGGGCCGCTCTGTTTCGATTAATCCTTCTTTCCTCCCATTAACAGATTGTTACTAATCTGGGGTTTCCAGCTGACAGAATGCCATGAGACGAATTTCAACCTTCTCCCAATATCTAGATCTGGAACATAACTTCCAGAAATAGACTACAAAGGATTAAGGGGAAGGGAGAGATGTAAGAAAACCCTTCAACAGAGCTTCAGGGTGGATGCTGATGATGGAATGCACTTCTCAGGTAGTTTAAGAATGGATAGATCGTCGACTATTATCCCCAAGGAATAACAGGAATTAGACCTTGGTACTGGGGTAGACCAGAAGAGCACAGGAGAATTGAAAGACATTACTAAATCACCAAAAGGTTCGATCATATTAAATAACTAAACGAGGGAACCACACGGCGGCCAAATAGAGGAACAGAGAACAGATTTTGGAGAGCCAAGACAAACAAATAAAGTTCCCAGAAAAAGCAGTTTTGAATGTGCATTTTATACTGCTGCTATCTCATGGGCTCCTTACACACCACAAGACAACAGTGTCAAATAAAGGATTTTTGGGTATGTGAAAAACCATAGTCTTTGGGGCCCCTGTTCAGAACAACTTGCAGTGTTATTGCCGATTTTCTGTTAATATAAAATCACTTGATGCCACACAAACTTTCAGAAGTGACCAATTAAAAGCAGTTGAAAAATGTCTTTCCCGGATCTCCAAAAATCCTTTAGGTGGCATTGGGTATAGACAAACATGGGCAGAAGTAGGTATAGAGGAGAGAGTTTGACATACAGAAATAGAGAGACGAGAGAAAATTCACTTTCCAAGAGGCCCTTTGAAAGCTGTAGGCCCTGTCTACTTTGTCTACGCCTTGAAACGTCTCCCCAACACAAATCTTTTTCGCTGTCAGGCCCCTTTGTTGGGACCCAAAACCATTCCTTACCTGTGCCTCTGATAAGGCCTAAAAACCTGCCTTCCTGAGTCACGTTAAGTGAGTTCCACATTTGGTCACTTTGAAAGGTTTGCAGAACAATTGTCTGCCAGCTAGAGAAAGTCCCACTCAAATTGGCACGTTAATGTTCCCATCGTCTAGTTGTGGTTTACTCTGACAGCCTTCAGCAAGGCTCCCTGTCGCCCAGGGTGACTGTATTGTCTTCTCAGGTCTTCTGCTTGACTTCCTGAGTTTAACTAGTGAAAGAAGTGACCCATGTCCACAAACACCGTAGTATTTGGTGTAGAGAGTTGGGTGCCCAATGAATGGTGTTATCAGGGAAGACAAACTGACTATAATCCATGCTACTTCTAAATGATGAAAAGGCATTTCCTTTGACCAAATATGCAGTATTTATTTCAATAGTTTTGAAGCCTGACTGTGGCTTCCCTAGCTTTGATGATATTTGCAGATAAGCACCATGAAGGCTATCTATGATCACAAGAATGACCAGGGCAGAAATGGACGACTAAGTGATGTTTGTTGTCTTCATATATCTAGGTGTAGTCAGTGTATCAGAGTCACTACCAATCACCTTCCACTGAGCTTGTTGGGGCTTTCACTTACTCCCCTGGTACATATTCAGCTGTGTGTTTTGAGGTGATATGTGCTTCTGACCAGTTGCATTGAGGTGGGTGGCAGAGTGATGGGATGCTGCTTAGCAAGGTGGATTGGAAAATGTGTTCACTAGTGTTCCTGCAGGACAGATCGTCAAGCTATGAAGCAAGGTCCTTCTTGCTAGTATTCCTTCTGATGTGAACTTCTCCTACCTAAAAGACGGGAGACTTGGGGCCACCAGGCACTTTGGTCACTTCAATGAACCCTGTCGGCTGGTAGAATTGGGGCTAAGAGTATCAATGATGTTGCACAGTTGCACCAGTTGAGGCTAAGATGCTAATGAATCTGATGGGGTGTTACTAAAGGTAGTAATTTGTTGAAGCCTCATTTGGCGAGCCTAGCACATGATGTGTACTTCTGTGGTGACGTGCAAGGCCTCTGATAGATGTGGATGGTGGGTAGGGTCCCCAAAGTCTGTAGGCCTTGAGTGCTCAAAGGGCCACTCTTGTGGCAAGGCTCTGGTGTGGAAAGCCACTGCTCTGTCTGAGAAGCGGAGTGGCTGTCTTTCATGCTCATGGGTCTGGGCGTGGAGGAGCAGGGGCTGCTTGCCATGCAGTGGGTGGAGGGGAACCATTAGATCAGTTGCTCACACTGCTAGTGGGGCACAACTGCATGACATTCACAAAGTCATGCAGCGTCCTGAATGTTGTGTAACCAGGCCACGAAGTATAGGTCTTAGCATGGGCTGTGGAGACAGATGACACAGACAGTAGTTCACATTCAAACACTCCCCAGATGGCCCTGAGCATAAGGCAACAGGGCTACTTATTAGTTTAACTAAATCATAGGACTGCATCTTCATGGTACAACTTCTCATGGGGGATCAGAGGGGCATATTATCAAGGGGGTTTATCTCCGCTTTTTTGGCTTTAAAAGCAAAGAAAGCGGAGATGATTTTATCTCCCTATTACCTAGCTGTTGCTAACACCAGTTAGCGACAGCTAGTAGGAGATAGCGACCATCTTGGGCCCCGCTTTGCATGTCAGTGATATTTATCACTAATGATATGCAAAGTGGGCGTGCCAAGATGTTAGCGACTGGAAACAGTCGCTAACATCGCTATCTCCTATTACCAACTTTTGGAGATATTCGCGTTAAGCACGAATATCTCCAAAAGCTAACACCCGACCCTGAGCAGTTCTTAGCCATGTTATCCAATGGTAGGTGGATAACATGGCTAAGAGCATTAGCTCGGTAATGCATGAATTTCGATGACTTTTCAGCGATATTCATGCATTACGGCCGATTTTTATCGCTTAGGAGATAAACCTTGATAATAGCAAGGTTCCTAAGCGATAAAAATCGCCGCAGCTCGGCGATAAAAATATCGCCGCTAAACCAACATAGCGAAAATTATCGCTAGTTGTTGGTAATATGCCCCAATGTTCATAAATAAACATCCATGTGGGGCATGTGTAAAACTCCAAGTATTTGGTGTCTCTACCTTAAAGACAGCTATCAATGTCTCTAATGTGCATTCTAAGAATAGCAAAATAATGTGTAGCATTACACTGCTTTACTGAAACACTAGGTGTAAATATATTTTGAAATGTTAGAATATTTACTGGAGTGAGAAGAAGTTAAAACCATATTGTTTTGTTTGAGTGTGAACTTCGATAACCTAATGAGTACCTACGTTTGCTATAGGGAGATTGTGTAAGTATTCTTTTGGGTGCTGCATGCAGGGCCTTACTGGGAATCAAAGGCAGTCCAGGCTAAAAAATTCAAACGAGACCCACTCCCCTCCATCAATCTCTTTTCAGTTTATCTATTCTGTCTCTCATTCTCTTTCTCTTAACAGAATCACCCACTGAGCTTGCTGAAATTACCTTGAAGAGGCACCAGCAGTGGTCCAGGGTCTTTTGAGACGGGCCTCCAATAGCTCCTGCCTCCAAGGAAAGGACATGATAGAAAAAATGGCCAATACGCCCTATTTGCATGCCTAATAATGATTACAGTGCTGAGTAAAGTAGTGCGTTGCCACCAAGGAAAACATCGCCTCAGTTCTTAATTTCTCTCTGTGTGGCTTGGTTATGTATTTACCCTAGACAGACAACCACAGTGGTGAACGTGGAAGTCCATGGTCTTATAAAAGCACCTGTTGTGGCTCTCCTACTGAACTGCTGTTGTTTGTATTTGTGTCTTGGGATTGTTGCACACAATATACTGCTTGTACCGAAAACGCTGTACATAACAAATAAAAAACTTGTCAAAGAATTAAGGGGACAGATAATGTAAACGGATGTAGACCTTGAATGAAGATTAGCTCTCTGGTGGACCTCATGCCAGCATAGTACAATACACAAAACACACAAGCCATACACATACAACATATAGAAAGACTCTTGGGCCAACTCGTTTCCGCTTTTGGTTCACGCCAATCCTTCACTTATTTTTTCAGAATCATATGACCTCAGGTTAGCACTGTCAGGGAAAGGATGTTTATTGGCTACTCATGGTCAGTAAGTACTTGGGAAGGGAGAAACATCACCTTCAATTGTCATTATAGGATTATAGATCTCATCTAGCTGTTGTCCCATCAGAGGGCTTTTGCTAGAGTGGGAAGGATGACAGGAGGAGTCCTTCCTAATGCCCATGATCAAGGAGTTGGGTCTGACTTCAGCTCCCGCATATCTAAATGAGCTAGCAAGCACCAATTCGCCCCTAGGTTGCTTGCTGCTGCTGTACTAGGAGGTGCCTGTGGTGGAGTGTGGGTCGGTGACAATACACCTTTCCATACTCCTTCTCTCTTTCCTTCCATTCCTTAACATTTTTTTCAATGTTACCATGTCTTACTTTCCTTTCCCTCCTCTCCCATAATGTATCCCCAGGTTCTCACAACCCTCCACTCATTACTTTTTAGGTCTCATCCCTTTATGACATTACCTCTTCCTTCTCCCCTCCAGGCCCCTTCTTTTCTTATTTTTTTATATCATGTTTGTTTCTCTTGCCTTCACCTTTAGGGCCTCCTTTTCTAACATCACCAACCTTCTCCCCAGGGGTGTACCTTGTGGGGTTTTTTGGGGAGTAGCACCCCTTAATAAATAAATTATGTGGTAAATAGTTGGGTAGAGGTGATTTAAGGGAGGTATAGTGAGGTGTTTGTTGGATTTCACTTGGGATTTTGACATACCCATGCAGGCAAGCACACACACACACACACACACACACTCGTCTCTGTTTTAAAGGATTTAAAAATTGTTATCTTAAAAAATGTTTTGAGTTTTAAGAGCCCTTCACAATCCACTTCCTCTCCTGTCCTACCGCTCTTTACGCCCCTCTCCTGCCCTGCTTCTCAAATAATGTATTTTAACCAGCGTGATTCTGTGAAATCTGAAGTCCATGCTCTTTCCCCAACCTTACTTATAAACTACGCCCGGGCTTCTCCTGCTCTCTCTTCTATCTTTCCCATCTCCTTTCCTATTCTGCGGCACACAACCTACATGTCTTCTTTCCCATGCTCCCTATTTCCCAATCTCTCTATCCCTCTCACTATGTAGTTTCTCCTCTCTGTCCCACTCTCACCACCCCCTCTTAGCTTGCTTGCCTGTCACATCACATAGTTGACCAGCATTCGCGTAGCCAATAAGTTTGAGTTATAGCAGAAATGTCAAGACAGACCTATTGGCTTTGCCAATGCTTGTTTAAAACTGAAAGGTTTAGGGCACTCCTGATAAAAACTGGAAATTTGTACCACCCTCTAAGCGCCAAGTGGATGTACATGCCAAAGTGAGAGGGAGCACTTCATGATCTAGGAACAAAGAAGCGAAAGAGTGTGGTGGGGCGAGGAGTGTGAGGGGCTTAAATAATACAAACCTAGGAACATAAAGAAAGTGGTCAGTAAATGAACACATTTAAACACCGCACAAAGGAAGTGGAACAACAATTAAAGAAGCAAAATTAGCCAGCGAAACTGAACAAGGATACGAGAGGTATTCGCTCGAAAGGTAGAGAAAATAAAATCGCAAGTATAAAAGTTACATATTTAGGCAGACCAACTGAAAGAGGCAGCAGTAAATAGGATGAGAAAGAACAACAGCTTGAAACGCAATTAAGTCCTGAATATCCAAGTCCACCTAAATATTAATTTTTTATAGTAGACAGCATATTTTTTTCCAATGAAGTTTGGATAAATCCACTTTAGTTGTGCTGTAAATCTTTATCGGCTGTCATATCACACTATAAGTGGCATAACTGACAGACAAGAAAAACCTTTTAATGTTTATGCTAATTATGTTTCATTATGCAAAAAAAGTTAAATGTACATATCAACAATAAAAGAGGAATAAACTCCCTAACACTTAACAACCTCCTACAGTAATTTTCAAAATAGGACCAATTATATTTACATATCAATGCAGTGTCAGGAATATAATTCCTCGCTGACATCAGATTGAGTCAATGATTATGTTTGTTAAGTTTATCATCTGTCAAGTTTATCATCGGTAGCTTGTTTGTTAAAAAATGGGCTCCTCTGAGACTAAAGAAAACAAACTCTCAAACAAAGTGGGCAGACTATGATATTCTGAAAATAGTGCAAAAAGTGTTGATTTTGTTCTCACACAAAACCCACAAAAACTATCGACTTGTTTGTTGAAGGAATACTTTACCACAATGATCGTCCTGCCACCTAATTCACTGGTTTTGTTTGTGGATGTGAAAGCTTCCCCTGTGCTACAGGATGGGGAAATAATCGCCATTTTCAGGAATAGGTAATAAGCAATAGGTATAATAATACACTCATTCTTTAAAAATGTATTTGTTATGTTATGTTAAATTGTTTGTAAAGAGCATGACTGCCCTAACAACGTGGCGTCCCAGCGTTAAACGTAGAGTGAGGGGTCACCTGAGAGTTAATAGTTGGAGAAAAGCCAAGTCTTCACCATCCGTCTGAAGGTCAGGTGGTCAGGGATGCTACCGATAGGAAGGGTTAGCGAATTCCACAGAGAGGGGGACTTTGCCTTAAAAGAACTGCCACCCGTTCTATCCTTCTGTATCCAGGGGCCTCTGACAAAGTGCAGATCTGCAGAGCGCATGTAGGAACATAGTTGGAGCACAGATCACTCAGGATTTCTGGGCCGATGCCTAAAAGGATCTTATTAATAGTGCAGAGGGCCTTAAAATGTATTCTCTGTTCCACAGGCAGCCAGTGTAGCCTTCGGAGGAGGTTTTGTGACATGGCAGTACAGGGAGAGCAAACAGAGTGCGGGCAGCAGGGTTCTGGATGCGTTGAAGCCAATTTGGTCATGTACTTGTTGGCTCCCAGGAGTAGCACATTATAGTAGTCCAGTCTGGCTATAATTGGAAGATTGGATGATTAGCTGCTGAGTTTTAGAATCAAAGATACTTTGAATTGGCTCTAGGCCACATAACTATCCGAAGCATTTGTCTGCCTCTGATTTGGTCTTGTCTTCATAGGTGAGGTCCTTGTCCACCAGGAACCCCAAGCTCTTGACCACAGCTTTGGGCCTGGGGGAGACTCCAAGAACGGGTGTCACCAGTGGTTCCCCACAGATGAGAGTCCCTCCCTACCAGAAGGATCTCGAATTTAGCCAAATTTAGCTGCAGGTGGTTGGTCGCCTTCCGTTTCGATATGGCCGTTAGGTCAGTTTTGAATTTTGAAGACTCCTGGCTAGGATTGTTGGAGAAGGTGATCACCAACTAGGTGTTATCTGCGTATGACACCAGAGAGATGCCCCAAGTTTTAGCCATCAGGGCTAATAGTCAGATGTAGATGTTAAATATCGTCGGGCTCAATACTGACCCTTGGGGGACGCCACAGCGTAATGGGTGAACACCTATAGAAAAAGGAGTGGCAATTACTTGAAAGGTACGATTGACAAAAAAGGACGAGAACCAGGAGAGGGACTTGTCACCGACACCAATCTTGGACAAGCAGTGTAGCGGGATCTCATAGGAGACCGTGTCGAAAGCCACACTCAGATCTAGAAGAATCAATGCTGTGGTTTTGCCCACATCCAGAGAGGTCTGTAGCTGTTCTTTGCCTGCCAAAAGAGTGGACTCAGTGCTATAGTGTGGCCTAAATCCATTCTGAGATGAGTCCAGCATTGAATTCACTTCCAGATATTGAGTTAAAAGCGTGTTTACATATGATTCCGTGATTTTGGAGAAGAACGGGAGCAGTCAAATGGGTCATATATTTTCGGGCTTGGACACGTCTAGTTTTGGCATTTTCAACAGGGGGACCACATTGGCAAGTTTCCAAGACTTGGGGACCAACACTGAAGATAGGGACAGATTAATCCGCCAGGCACTCAGGCAGAAGACACTGTTGGAATTTTCGGAAGAGGTCAGGTTTCAGGGGATCATCTGGAGACCCTGTTTTTACCTTAGCAAACAGCGCTTCTATATCTTTAGGGTGAGATGGGTGGGAACACAGAGAGAGTGTGGATCACAGGCCCCAAGGATACTTTTAAACCTGTACTGCACGGGGTATCACCAGGGCCCAAACTGCTATATATGTGCTCAAACGTCTTGATAAAACTTTTTGCAAATGCTTTGCATTGCAGCCTGGAGGATATTGTGCTATCGGGAGCGGAAGGAGACTTTACCATATCCTTCAGAATTGAAAATATGGTTGTGGTGGTGTTGCTCCTTGTAGAGATCAATTTAATGTAATATGCAACCCTAGTCTTATGGACTAATTTATAGTACTCTTTAATTGCACCTCTCTCCTGTGCTTTAGCCAGAGGGCCGTAAAAATGTCTCCAGGCACATTCTAGTACTTTGCAATTCTTCTTGGCGAGGGTCAGAGACTCATTGAGCCACACATTGGCCTGCATGGTTTTTGGGTGGGTAAGTCTGGTCAGGATGCAGATGTCCAGTACTTCAGTCACCCACTTCCGAAAGGAAGCATTACCCTCTTCAATGTTGTTGGACCTTTCTGGGAATTTTGTACTTAGGGCCTCTGGAAAGGAGGTTGGTCCAGTTTATGCCAGGGGGCATTTGAATATGGGTTTGCGATGCGGCTGCAGTTTGAGGCCTACTAGTGAGAGCTGCATAAAAATAAGAAAATGATCCATCCAAGGCATAGGGAGGGGATCTGTACTTCCAAGGACTTAAAATTTAAGAAAAAAGGGTCAAGAATATGTCCTGAATAGTGGGTGGGCCCTGGGACCAATTGGGTCATTTGGCAAGCAGCCATGTCGTCAAGAATGTTAAAAATATCAGGTACGTCCTGGGACTCAAGATGAAGGTTCAGGTCCCCTATAATATTAAAATTAGCAGTCTGAAGTGCTAGTGTGGGAGTGACATTGATCAGGGCTTCTTTAAAGGTTTTTGATGAGCCCGGAGGTCAGTAGATAAGTAGCCCAGAGAGAATAAAGTTGCATGTGAGCGCAACTTTGAAAAGTGTGCTTAAGCAGTTGGCTATGTCTATGGGAGTGAGGCTGCAGGTATACACTACTTTGTTACTTTGTGTATGATTGCACTGCCACCCCCTTTCTCTACCACTCTGTTGAGGTTGTTCATTGTGTACCCAACAGGGAGAGTCAGGACTGGTATGGCCACCGAATCCTCGGAGAGCTATGTCTCCGTTAAGAATAGAACCTCAGGGGACCATTCCTCAGCATGATGTTTAGTCAAGGAGCGGCAGAAGGTATGGGTCTAAGTATTAGGGACAGAGGCTGGCGGGCGCATGCAAGGGCTGATCCCAAAGGTGCATTAACTGCAGTATGGGGGCAGGCATCTGGGGCCCAGTTATGATCCCCACAATCAGCTGCACCCTGTAGAGCAACCAATGCTTCGAGTGAATAGACTAACCTGGGATGTGCTGCAGAGCAGAGTTTCTGGAGCCTTGCGACTTCCAGGCGCGGGTGGGTGCAGACGTGCTTGCCTTTGGTGTGCCTTTGACAAGTCAGCTGTAGATCTGCGCTGCGGCATGCATGAAATGCCTGAGGGCCACAACTGGCTCCTCCTGCTCTGATCTCTGATTGGCTAGGACTGGCCAATCTGAGTGAAGCACAGCTGGTAGCTATATCTACATAATATCAAGTGCAGATTCAGCGTGAGTCAAGTTGGAAATGTCAAGTTTCTGTACAAATTGGCATTAAAGTACAGATTAAAACATTAAAACACGCAACCATGAATTTTAGTATCTCCCCCCTCAAGTCAACAGCACGTCCCTGCTACAGCATGCATTAAATGCCTGGGGGCAACAACTGGCTCCTCCCGGGCTGATCTCCGATTGGCTAGCACTGGCCAATCAGAGCAAAGTATCACTGATAGCTATAAATACAATATATCAAGTGCGGATTCAGCGGAAGTCAAGCAAGAAAATGTCAGTAAATGTCAAGTTTCTGTACAAATTATCATTTATTTATTTATTTATTTAATTTATATGGCGCGTTATAACCACCGGGGTCTCTAAGCACTGTTTGTCCAGATTTACGTGGTGAGATGTTACATTCACTTGAAACCAGCTGTGCACCTAAGATCTGCTCCATGCTTGTTTAAACAGTACAGTTTTTAGTTTTTCTCTGAAGAAAAGTAAGTTACTTTCCTTCCTGAGTTCTGGATCCAGTTTGTTCCATAAAGCTGGGAGCATGTTGGAAAACGCACGGCCCCCCACCGTGGTCAATTTGAAGCGGGATTGGGACAGAAGAGTAGCGTCCGATGAACGCAAAGTCCTACCCGGTGTGTAGGGGGATAGTCGGGATTTCAGATATTTTGGTGCTTTGCCATACAGAGCCTTGTGAGCGATACACAATCCTTTAAAGACAATTCTCTGACGAATTGGGAGCCAATGCAGCTCCTGCATCAGGGGAGAGGAATGAGCAGTCCTGGGTTTTTTATAGATCAGCCTCGCTGCATCATTCATAACCCCCTGTAGTTTGTCCAGCAGCCGCTGGGGCAAACCTATGTATAGGGAGTTCCCGTAGTCCAGCCTAGCCAGAATTGTGGCTGAGACCACGTGTCTCAAAGTAGGGAATGAAAGTAAGGCAGAGATCTTCCTTAATTGTCTTAGAAGGCCTATGCAGGTACCCACTACCGTGGTAACTTGTTTTTCCATGGATAATTTGTTATCCACATATAGGCCTAAACTTTTGACTGCGGATGCTGGTTTCGGTGGTGTACCCAGCTCCCTAGGCCAAAATTTCTCACTCCAAGGGTTGCCCGAGATAGAAATGGGCAACACTTCCGTCTTATCCGGATTGACTTTCAAGGAGTTCTCGGACATCCAGTTGACCGTGGCTTTCAGTATGTCCTGCAGCCTAGTGGATGCTCCCGGGCCATCATCCAGCCGGATGATTATCTGGGTATCATCGGCATAGTTGTACACTAGGCAGTCCATCCTATTCAGGAGAGCAATTAGTGGCTGCAGGTAGATATTAAAAAGTAGGGGTGACAAGGCAGAGCCCTGTGGGACCCAGCAGGTGATCGGAGCAGAGGTGGAAAGTAGATCTCCCAGCTGTACTCATTGTGTCCTACCCTGCAAGAATGATGTAAGCCATGCATGTGCTGTACCCATGATGCCAAAGGATCTCAACCGCGACAGAAGCTGTTTGTGACACACGGTATCAAACGCCGCGGAGAGATCCAGTAGTATCAGGGCGCTCGGTGTTTTTACATCAGCCCGAGTTCTTAGCTCATCTAGGATGGATAACATGACTAGTTCCGTGCTATGATTAGCACGGAACCCTGCCTGATTGGTCTCCAGCAGGTTGTTACTCTCTAGATGGCCCGAGAGTAGAGCTAACACATGCTGCTCAATCACTTTAGCCAAAAAAGGCAACTGAGAGATGGGCCGGAAATTTTTCAGACATTTTGTGTCCGAACCAGGTTTCTTCAGTAAGGGGATCAGACGAGCCTCTTTAAAACCTAGAGGGATCTGTCCTGTGCGAAGAGAAGTGTTCAATAAATGCAGAACTTCTTCCTCAATTCCTAGTATTGCCAACTTGAATACGTCAGAAGGGCATGGGTCCACCAAGGAACCCGATTTAACTCGGCCTATGATTTTAAGTAGTTCCTGTTTGGAAATTGGGGAGAACTCAGCTAATGGTGGGATATTTAGCGGGGCGGTAAGGTCCGGTAGGCAAGGACATTCGAGGGGTATGGTTTCCGCAATTTCGTCCAAGATATCGGATATCTTCTTTACGAAGAAGTCCTGAAACCTCTGACAGTCCTCCTGAGTGAACTCGGGACTTTGCTCTTTATTTACCCTGAGCTCCGCCAGGACCCGAAAGATTTCCTTTTGCGGATTTCTTGCTGCAGCTATTCTTTCCTCGAAGAACGCAGCCTTCCTAGATTGTATGGCTAGTTTATAATGAGCTAAGGATGAGACGTATTCTTGCTTGGCAATGGCGTCATATTTTTTACCCCATGCCCGTTCTTTCTTCCTCACCCCACGTTTCATCTCCCTTAGGGAATCATTGTACCAAGGCGCCCCAGCTCCTCTCGCCACCTTCTTCATCCTGCGAAGAGGTGCCACCACATCAATGGCACTCCCCAGTTTGTGCTGGAGGTGCCCACACAGGACATCAACATTGACATCCTGCTCGTTTGCTGAAGGGGGGTGTTCTAAGAGGTGGACCAATTTCTCCCCATCAAGATTTCTCCATTTCCGGGCCATTTTCCAGCCCTCCCCAGGTTTGGACAGGGGGCCCCTCAATAAGAGTCTACCCTTTATTAGAGAATGGTCAGACCATGCACAAGGGAGAATTTCCGTAGCGCCCTGGGCTGGCATGGTAGTCCAGACTAAGTCGAGCACATGTCCTTTGTCATGTGTCGGTCCCTTGACCTGTTGGGTAAGACCTAAGGAGGAGATCGCCTCCTCGATCTGTAATGCTTGTCCCTCTTTGGGGGATTTTTCCCAATGATAGTTGAAGTCCCCAACCACAACCATTTTATCATATCTTGTGCGCAGGTCCTGGACCAGTCTCATGAAGAGAGTCGGGAAGTCTGGCGACGCCCAAGGTGGCCGATATACCACCAAGAACACCACACAAACCGCTCCCCGCCTGAGCTTAACCCCCATAACCTCTGCTCCCCCGAGGGTTTCGGAGAGAAACCTTTCGGCGCGGAGGCATGTCTGATATAAAAGGGCTACTCCCCCTCCTCTCTTGGCTCCCTCCCTGTTGAAATGAATTGCCAAATAGTTGTCTGGAAGGGCCGCCACTAAATCTGGCGCCGAACAATCCTCCAACCATGTTTCGGTGAGCGCAAGGACGTCTAACTCCCCGTCTTCCAAAAGTGTGAAGACCTCCATCTTATGGCTCTGCAAAGAGCGTGTATTCAGCAGGCCATAGCTCAGGGTATAGATGTTAGAAGCGTGCTGCCGCCCTCTAATGCTCCTAGGTGAGATTAACAAGCCCTCACAAGCCAGCCGATGTATAGTAGCCGGCTCAGGATGAGACTTGCCCAAGTTGAGCTGCAATAAGTCACCCCTGGAGTAAAACACGTTTAGGCCAGGGGTTCTGGCCCCAGGCCCCGGATGGGCAAAGATGGGCTCACCTCTGGCGAACCTCCGGCGCACCTATGGCGCGCCCGCTGCGCGTATCCGCTGCGCGTTTGCTCCATGTGAGCTTTAAATAGGAGGCTCCTGATGGTCCTAGTACAACCACTAGACCGTCAGCTCTCCAAGATGGCCCCCGGAAGTGAGGGTGAAAGGGCTCCCTCTGTACCGCGTTAGTCCACTCCCTCCACAACAAACAGCACAAGCTGCGGTGGAACGGGGAGATAAGCGGTAATGTGTACACAGGAAGGTGACTTTGCTAATGTGCCAACAGTAGTTAAAATAATACCGTGCAAATAATAATCATTCACAGCAGTAAAAGTGGCGATTTTAAAATAAAGAGTTACAGGTAAAAATCAATAGTGTGCTAGCGTGGTCAAACTGCTACAGCAGCGCGTCAGCAAACAGCGTTTCAGTGAAGGTAAATGCTTGGCTCTAGCGCGGCAGGAAATGCTCGCCCTAAATAGGAGGCTCCTGATGGTCCTAGTACAACCACTAGACCGTCAGCTCTCCAAGATGGCCCCCGGAAGTGAGGGTGAAAGGGCTCCCTCTGTACCGCGTTAGTCCACTCCCTCCACAACAAACAGCACAAGCTGCGGTGGAACGGGGAGATAAGCGGTAATGTGTACACAGGAAGGTGACTTTGCTAATGTGCCAACAGTAGTTAAAATAATACCGTGCAAATAATAATCATGCACATTAAAGTGCAGATTCAAACATTAAAACATGCAACAATGAGCTTTGATATCTCCCCCCACGCGTCTGCACTGCGGCGTGCATTAAATGCTTGGGGGCACAGCTGGCTCATCCCGGGCTGATCTCTGATTGGCTAGGACTGGCCAATCATATCAAAGCATCGCCAATAGCCATAAATTCAAAATATCAAGTGCGGATTCAGTGGGAGTCAAGCAGCAAATGTCAGTAAATGTCAATTTTCTGTGCAAATTAGCATTAAAGTTCAGATTTAAACATTAAAACACACAACCATGAACTTTGGTATCTCCCCCCTTGAGTCAACAGCATGTCCGCACTGCGGCATGCATTAAATGCCAGGGGGGACAACTGGCTCCTCCCTGGCTGATCTCTGATTAGCTAGGACTGGCCAATCAGAGCGAAGCACCGCAGATGGCTATAACTACAAAATATCAAGTGCGGATTCACCGCGAGTCAAGCAGCAAAAGTCAAGTTTCTGTGCAAATTGGCATTAAAGTGAAGATTAAAACATTAAAACACGCAACCACGAGTTTTGGTATCTCCCCCCTTGAGTCAACACACCTTCTTTAAAAATGCATTTACCTCTTACTTAAAGATATAGGGGCATATTCTCAAGGACTTATCGCTGAGTTATCGGCACCTTATCGCAGTCAAAGTGGCGATAAATTTATTATCGCCCTATTCACAAGCAGGTGCTAACAGCCCATATCACCAGTTTACCTGCGATAGTAGGCGCAAAAATATCGCCACAGATGACCCTGGCAACTAAAGCTAATGATATGCAGAGAAGGCATTCCCGTGTAAAAAGCAGCAAAAACACCACTACGCAACATTCACAGCGACCAGCCAGATCGGCGATAAGATCCCAAAACATGCAAGAAGACGCGTTAGCAGCAGGGATTTAACTCCTGCTCCTACCTGGTGTAAAGCCGGACAACAACCTGCACCATAAAAGGGAGCCCAGCCCAGAGCCACACCAGAAGAAAAACAGATGCCATGGAGCTACGGATCATGCAGCTTGGAGCCCCAAGAGGGCCACAACACCCACCGCCAATACCCCTAGGCCCGCCACCCCCCTGGACCAACACCCCACCATCCCCCGGACTACCACAGAGGTGGCGCAGTCAAATACAGCGGACCTTCAGAAAACGCACCAGCCTCACAGACCTAACACCAGAGGATGTCATTGCCCACTACAGGTTCAAAAGGACAACCATCCTCTGCATCCTGAACATCATAGCCACAGGATGACGGTACCATCACAGCGGAGAACCAACATCCCTCCGCAGACAAAGCTGCTGGCTGTGCTGCATCTGTTGGCCTCTGGCATCTTCCAACCAACAACTGCCAGAGTCGGAGGAGTCTTACAGCCAGCCCTATTAAGTACCACACAACTGTCTTGGATGTAATCATCAGCTTGGTACCCCAGTACCTACACTTACCCCACACTGCGCAGGAACATTTGGAGTCCAAGATGGGCTTCTGCGCCATAGCTGGCTTCCCGCACGTGCTGGGGTCAATATACTGCATACCTAACACATACCACAGATACATTTGGTCCTAATTAAGCCTTCATTGTATCAACATACACTGTTTTTAACATTGTCCAGTAGTCTTAGAATAAATAATCTTTGGATAAGTCATACCAGGTCAATTTTTAACTCACGGACTTTTTTTCTTTTTCTTCACATTCATCACTCACATACCCGCTCCACTGTATCTCAGGTGTCGCAGCACACCTTGATGGCACTCGGCTGTCAAGGTGGCCCCGATGATGAAGCATGTCACCGACCAGGTCGGTGAGTGAGGGGTTCCTTAAAAACAAAGAAGGACTTCTTCTTTTTCTACATTAGAGTCTCATCCCATCGATATTGGTTTCCTAGCCTTATCTTTGGTGGTACTCCTTATTTTGTTATATAGTCAATATACTGCACACATGTCCTACTTGTGCCCATCTGCCAACACTGCTCACTATTACCGCAACAGAAAGCACACACATTCTCTCAATGTGCAGGCAGTAGTGGACCACCGGGTACTCTTCACCAATATCGTCGCCAACTACCCAGGCAGTGTGCATGATTCCTACATCTTCCGAAAGTCCATCATCAACCAGTTCTTTCAGGATGGTACCTACGGAAATGCTCTGCTCATTGCTAAGTATCAAATGAACACACCACACACCCCAACTCCACAATCATTTTAACTCACAGCTCTGGGAATGCACACATTACAAACTCACATACAACATTCCAAACAACATGTTCACCTACCAGACATGACAGCACAACTTACTGTGGTAACCTGGGCTAGCCATGTAAATGAGCCATCAATGGCATGGCACCTCAGCCAGACAATAACAGATTGTGGGGAGAGGTGGGAACCAGGCATGTGCGAAGGAGGCAAGTGACCCATGAATGAGAATGTACACAATGTCAAGTGTGGCGTGGATGTGCTGGCCAGACTGCAGGATGCATACCACGTACATATACATGTTGACATACACTGCTGGTGTTTGGAGTGTAGTGGATGGTGGACGCAACCATGTCACCCCAAGCAGTGGAGAAGATTGCAGAAATGTAGCTTTTTACGCCCCCCCCCTTGTAAGCGTGAGCAGAGTGGGCTGCCCTGGCATAAGCCAGGCCAGCTTAGGGGTGTGAATTAAAAACACGTAGCTCTGGGCGTGGTTCTCTTTCGGAATGCCCAATGTGGCTGCCAGGGCGGCGCCTCTCGCCCCGCCATGAGGCCAACACCATTGCCTTGAGCGTTGTTGCCTGCGATACTGTGCGTCTTCTGCATCCCGGGCCACTGGTCCTCGAACCCATCTTGCCCGCTCCTGCACACCCAGGCCTCACTGCTCACCTGCCAACAACAAACTTGAAACTGAGTCTTGATTTCTCAATGGCAGAGTTCATATCATTGCACGCAAGGAGAGGTGTAAGAGGAAGACCGTTACTGTCCGGAGGACAAAAGGTTCATCATTACGGAGTTGATCGAACACAACCAACAAGTGCTCTGGTGACACTAACTCTGTGCATCGCAAGCCAAAGACACGTGGCTGTGTGCTCCTTCTGTCCGTTGCCTCCGGCCTACACTGTGGTTGAGTAGGTCACACATTTGGAACTGAGTCTTGATTTATTCATGGGAGAGTTTATTTCATTTTACAGGCCTCATCACAGACTGCATACCCTTTAAACTACGGTGCCACTAAGTCTGTTCCCCGACATTCATGGACATTCACTTGTTGAACTTTGATGGCATCTGAGTATATGGTCTACGGGTTTTCATCATCAGGTAGGTGATACCGTCCCTTGGCGGTGTGCCTGTGCCGGCCACAGTGCATCGTGGGCCACTTGCTCTGTGCAGCTCAAGTCATGGGCCCTTGCTGTTTGAACTTTGAACTTCCTATTGTCTGATCACTGCTGTAGTTGTTGCCAGCCCAAATCACTCCCTGACGGCTGTCTTACACTCACCTCACACCCATCCAGCACAGGCACCACTGGGCATGTGAGCCTGGCAATAAAAGGGGCCGGGCGCACGTCCCTGTAGCCAGTCTCACAAACTATCTAAGTGTGCCCGTGTGGTCAGTATGTATGTATGAGGGCACGGGCCCTAACTCATTACAGTGTGCTGTGTACAGTGGACGCAAACATGTCAGCTCAGGCAGTAGGGAAGACCTGGGCCATGTAGCTGTGTCGTACCCCCTTGTGAGCGTAAGCGGAGTGGACTTGCATACAACAGTGTAGCGTTGGGGTCTGGCTCATCAACCCAGCGTTCTGGGCGTGGTTAAGTGTTGGCCTTGCCAAAGAAGTAACTAATGTGTGTGTCTCTGTTGTTGTGTCTGCGCCACCTGTCCCGCAATGGACAATGTGGCAATGTAGCATGTATGCATGGCTGGCCTTACAGTTACTTGAAGAGTACCAGAGACACCCCACTCAAAGGGAACTTGAGCCACCTCACACTGGCTCTGTGAGTAGTCTACTGCAACTACAGGGAAGAATGCATGAGGGATAACCTGCTCCTTGGACACCAACCGGCAATTGACACCTGTCACACTAGCCCCTGTGTCCCTTAGAGCCTCCACTTTATGGCCTTTGATGGTCATCCACTGCCTGTACTTTGTAGTGTTATCAGGAAGCTGAGTTTAAGGGACCATCTCAAAGTCTCCTAATGAGACAACAGACATTTCTGTGGGACCCACACCCCTTGGGCACCCATCTCTTCCCCACCCAGGGCTACACTGTCCATCTGACGGGGTGGTGCACAGGGTGGCACATACTGATCCTTTTGGGGACACTGGGGATCATACCAATGGTGTCCCCCCTGCTGTGAACAGGTTTACCTGTTGGGGGCTCTGACTTCTTCTAAGGGGGAGGCTGGGAACCCATCCCTTGGTTCCCTTGGGAATTACTTTGGGGCCCTTTCTGGAACTCCCTCTGTTTACCCTAGTTCCCTCCACTCTTGTGCTGGGGACCCTGCCCATCTTTGGCGGAGTCTCCCACATGACCCTTGTGGACCCGGGTACTGACCCAGCGGTCCGCCTCCTCAGCAAGCTTCCTAGGGTTAGTCAACTAGCTATCAATAAGGTGCCAGAGTAGCTCTGGAATACAATGAGCAGACAAGGGCTCCCTTGTAATCAAATCATAGAGCTCTTCAAAAGTATCCACTTTGCTACACTTCACCCAACCATCCATAGCTCTGCAAAAGAAAGATGCATATTCTACCCAAGTGATTCCCTCCAGCTTCTTACAATTTCTGAACCTCTGTCTATTGAGTTCAGGGGTCAAACCATCTGTTGTACACTTTTCCCTTCCTCTGAGTTGGATTCTCTTTGTTTAATAAAGTAGTCTGTGGAGCAAGAATTCTTCTCTATTTTGCTCTACCTCCCCATCCTGTTGTTTGTACAAACCATACCTTGTCATTAGGGCTTCCTTCATGTGGGCATAAGACATCCTATTTTCACTGGGTAGGTCTAACAAAGTATCCCTCCCCTCACTCACAAAGCATCCCCAAAACCCAGCTCCCCAATCCTTCTCAGGGACCTGGTGGGCCAACATTGCTATCTCATAGGCTGCAAACCACTGCCCAATATCGTCATGCTTATGGAAATCTTTAACCGCATCGCTGCTGCGGTGATTTTTGCGCTGTGCAGCTGTTTTCCATTTTCCGCGTTACATGACGAGCTCAGCTTGTCATCCGCACACGTCACCCGTGGCTGATGACGAACTGAGCTCGTCATCAGCATCGAAGGGGTTAATGGCATTCTTGGGGATGTATACCCTGCCTTCTGAAGGCATAGATGGTGCGCGGCCACCATAGGGATTGATCTGTAAGCCCTTTGCCTTGATCTCTGACTTCCTCAACATCCTCTCATATTCCATTCTCATCCTCTCTCTCTCTAAGGATAACTTGTTATTCTCTATTTCCCTCTGACTCTCCATCTTAAGATTAGCCATCTCCAGCTTGTGTGCCCGATTTCTCTCCCTGTCTTCCAGCTCTCTGGGGGACAAGTCTTTGGAAGAGATACTACTGCCAGGTGGGGACGGTACTCCTCCCCCGGCTGGAAACACTGGCCTATCCAGTTGCCCATCTGCATCCCCAGCTGGCTCCACCATCAACTCAGGGGCATTCCTTGCTTCTACCCAGGCCCTCAGCGCTTTTTGGTATTCTTCCTTTTTAGAAATGCCTGGTGGAGCAACTTTCAATTTCTTGCAGAAATGCTTGAGCTGTTTCAAAGTGTAGGTTTCCAAACTCTAGATCCATAGAAGCAACAGATGCTTGTCTAATCATGATAGTAAGAATTGGGAGTTTTCAGGAAAATACCAGTCCAAGGAAAAAAAATTCTACCAAACCAAAGTATGTGGTCGTGTTTGGTCTGCACTCACTAGTAGTGTACACCAATTACTGTATATGAGTCACAAATGCAGGTCCAAATCCTCAAAGCTGACAACCAATGTTAGAACTGGGGGTCTCTAGTTGGCAATGGTATGCACCTTTGACCAAATAGGGACCCTTGCTTCTAAGTAGGGGAAAGGGGATTACAATACCGGAAAACCCCTGCTCAACCCCTTAGTAGCTTGACTCAAGCAGACAGGCTTATCCCAGAGGCAGTGTGTTAAGCATTTGCGAACACATACAGTAATACAGTGAAAACACTACAGATGGACACCACACAAGTTTTATAAAAATAAGTATTCTTTGTATAGACTTATCACAAGACCTTAAATGACAAAAATCCACAATACTGTACTCAATAATAATTCTTCAAGATGGTAGAAATAGCTAAAAAATAGGTTATTCACTTAAAAGCAGTCTTTAGCAACAGATAACCACAACTGGAGTTATCACAATGTCAAGGTCAAAGGAATCCCAAAGTCCGGCATCAGCCGCGTGGTGTGCAGAGTCGGGATCAGAGTCAAAACAGACCCACAAAGAACAGTACTTAGGAAAAGCAAAAACAAAGTCAGCTCACGGCGTCGGGGAGATGCAGCGACATTAGCGCGTTGTGGCGTTGGTTCCTTGCTTCAGGGGAGAGGATGCGTCGGGACCTGGATGCTTGCGCAGGCAGGGGAGGCGTCGGTTCCTGACTCGGGAGGAGGTGATGTCACAATGTCGCCGAAACCATGGTACTGTATGATGTCACAATGTCGATGGGTTCTTGCCCCTCGTTGACGATCGACTCCGCGATAATGTCGGCTTCAGAGTCGATGCGGCACAGCAGCAGGCGTCAGGCCAGTGTTGCAAGTCGGAGCACCGCTCAAGGCTCTGGCAGGCTTACGATGTTGTTCGCTGGCATCGACGTGGCACAGCGGCCGGTCTAGGTTGCAACTCGGAGCAGCGCTCACAGCTTCAATGCAGATTACAGTGTCGCTCACTGGCGTCGGGGTTGCAGAATTCCTTCTGTAGCAGCTAGAATTACAAGTTCCAGATGCAGGCAAACAGAAGGGGTAAAGTCTGGTATCCCTGAGACTTCAGTCAGGAGGCAAGCTCAAATCAAGCCCTTGGAGTAATATTCTGCAAGATGATGAAAGTTCTGTAAAAATTCCTTCTACTTTCCTTGGCAATGAAGATATCACTGCATGCCAACCCAGCAAACAGCAGACTGGCAGAGGGGCAGTCCAAACTTCTGCAGCTTCCTTGGTTTTTCTCCTTGGCAAAAGGTTTGTCTTGTTCCCAGAAGTGATCTAAAATCCTGGGGTCTGGGTCCTCATATTTATACTAGCAAATCCTTTGTGATCTGAAGGCAGAGATGCCTTTGCCTAGTCCATACCAGTTATGATCAGCCCTGGAGCTCTTTGTTGACAAGACTCCTTCTTTCCTTTCACAATGTAGGCCAGGGACATCAGACACACCACAGGAGGTGGAGCCAGCATTGTGGGGCGAAGGCACAGCCCTATTCAGGTCGCAGGTGCAACTCCTCCCACCCATCTACATGCAGATCTCTCTATTCAGCCCTTTTCTGACTCACCCTGTCTCCTTGAATCCCCAGCCACTATCACTCAAACTCCAGACAAGGAATACACAACCTAGCAGAGGCAGGCTTGGATAGTTAGGCAAGAAAATACCTACTTTCTAAAAGTGGTATTTTCAAACACAGAATGTCAAAATCAACTTCACTAAAAGATGCATTTTATCATTCTGAGTTCAGGCATACTAAATTCGAATTTCAACCATGTTTCCTGGGTCAGTTAGGATTATAAGATGTAATAATCAAACTGACCATTCTGGCCTATGGGGAACAGGTAGCCTTGCAATAGTGAAAAACACAAATAGCTGTTATTCACTTTTAGGACATGCCACACACACCAGGGCATGTCCTACCTTATACTTACAATGCTCCCTGCCCTTGGGCCTACCTTAGGGGTGTATGATATGAAGAAAAGGGGATGTTTCAGGACTGGCAAGTGGGTGCACCTACCAAGTCGACGTGGCAGTCACAGACTGCACACAGGCCCTGCAATGGCAGGCCTGAGACTCACTTTACAAGTAGCTTCTGTGGGTGGCACAACCAGTGCTGCAAGCCCACCAGCAGCATTTGATTTACAAGCCCTGCGCACACATGGTCCACTGTACCAGGGTCTGACAAGTAAATCAACTAACCCAATCATGGAGTCAATATTCAATACATCAATTTAACACACAGAGCACTTGCATTGTGGCACTGAATAGCAGTGGCACAGTGCCCAAAGCATCTAACCAGAAAAACAGATCAAAAACAGAGGAAGTAATCACAAAAAAATGGAAGGGAGACTCACCCCAATGATACCAAGTCTAACATATACAAAACACAGTCCATTGGTTTTTTGCACACCATTCATGCTCTAAGATTAGTCCATCATAATTGCAAACCACCTGTGTGTTTAGAGAATGCTAGTGCGTTCTGTTCATATAGAGGTATGTCCAACGGGAATTTTTCAATACATGTCATCTACAAAGCTGTTCGCATGTGAGAATTGGGCTGTACAATAGAGAGGCAACATAGTTTCCTGCAATTACATCTGCGTTTATGAGTATGCTATGTCGTTATGTATCCTGGATAATAGGGCAATGACCTCAATACCCTGAAGAGTCCACTGTGAGATCAACACATGCAATGGCAACTAACCTCTAGTAAGTAAATAACACAAGCAAGTTAGAGACAAAAATTATCGCTAGTTGTTGGTAATATGCTCCACATTTCCGAAATGGAACATCCTTAAATTTAGTTAATTCAAGCTAGTACATAAGAATGAGTTACACTTAACTTATTTTTCCTCTTTAATCTGACCGCTGCGGTGAGAAAGCTAGCTATATTAAAGGTCTCCCACACATTCGATAGTAGCTGCAGATAAAGGAAGGCTGGCTTGACTTGCAAGAAGCCTTTGTTTTTTTTTTTATTGGGAAAATAAAACATTTCCGGTTTTGAAGAAAGTGCCCACAAAAAAAAACACATGGCATTGTATCCTGGACCGAAAAATCGTCACAGGAACATACCCCCAAATCTTCCACCCTTTTACAACCCGGTGGATCAGCACAGAGTAAATGAAATTGATTCAACCGGAATCTGACCAGTAGAAAATGGTGATTAGGGTTTGTGATGATATTCAGGTATGGTTCAATTGCACAAGATGTTTTTAACAATTGGTGAGCTCTTACAGTCGGCTTAACCAACTCCCTTCCTTCTCTAGCCATAGCAGCCGTTGACAAATATGAATCCTTTACCCAATTTATATCCCCTTTCACCAGCTTTTCAGGCGAGTTATATATCTCAGGTCGGCCCAATTTCACTGTAAGTTTATGGACATAACTCAGCCAGGGCATACAATTCCCATAATCAAGAGCTAGGCAATCTCTTAGGATTTCCTAGTTCAACTCTAATTCAGAGTTTAACCAAGTATAAATCCATTTTAAAAGAGGGGCAATTGGTATCAAATCCTCCACAAAACCAACTCTACACTCCTGAACCAGATGTAGATTGTGGGACAGATAAGAGGTTTCTAAAAAACGTATTCTCAACCACTTGAATTGCCTTCACATTCCTAATACCCCAGATGTCCGTGCCATACATTGCGAGGGAGATGCATTTTGCTCCATATATTTTTTAAAGGGCTTGCATTGGTCTGGCCCCCAATTTACGTGCAAAGCCCAAGACAGCTGATGTTGATCTGGCCAGGACTTTTCTTTTCGCTTGTATTTGTGGTGTCCATGTACCTTGGTCATCAAATATAATACCTAGATACGGAAAGGTAGAGACCCTCGACAACACATGCCCCTCGCAATGGAAAATTTTAACCCCTTTCACTTTACAGCCAGTTAGCATAGTATGGGATTTGGAGAAGTTGACACTGAGGTCTAGAGATTTCATGAAGGCAGCACAGGAATTTAAAAGAAGTTGCAACCCTACCGATGTTCCTGCTAAAAGGGCGGCATCATCCGCGTAGAGAAGTGCCGGGATCAGGCGTTTCCCTACTCGTGGGATGTCTTTACATGCTTCAGATAAAACTGAGTCCAGATTATTAGTTTAAAGGGTAAAGAATAAAGGGGCCAAAATGCACCCCTGCCTAACACCATTGGCAATGCGTATTCCTCCAGTGCGATTGCCCATTTGGTCATATCTCATGGTGGCAGATAAATCCCTATGCAGATCAGCAAGGAAACGCACAATATTTTTGTCAACACCTAGGTCCCCATTAGGATAGCGGGCGGAAAATCACCCCGACCACCATGGAGGCGGAAAACAACTGTCTGCCGGGACCACGGATAAACCGGCAGTCAAATTAGGATCATCCGCCAAAAAAGACTGACTGCGGCGGTAGCGGGCTAACAAAAACCGCCTGACACGGGCGTTGATGGCCAAAAACCGACCGCTGGGGTCGGAAACGCAGCAGAAAAGCTACACCCCGCCGCAAGCAAAGCGGAGACACCGCACGGGAAATTTGGATTTCCCCGTTGGTCCCGCGGTATGATCCGCTGTTTCCGACCGCCGCGGTCGCACACTGCAGTGAATGGGAAAGCCAGCGGAAGAGCTGCAGCATAGCCACCGCAGCGGACGGTACATGAAAAACATGGCGGACGAAGCCAAAACACCACAACGATGCCTAACTGAGCACAAATCAAAGTAGCCATGCCCCACAAATACACAAAACACATACCAATTATAAAAGAAATGCAAAAAAATAAAATACAATTCCCAGGACAACACCCACAATACACCTCATGGCGCACAATACACACAAATGCGGTTGCTACTGCCTGTCCGCGGTGGTGTGACACAAGAACCACCCCCTACACAAGTGTGTTAGACATTGGCATGGTTTGCTGGCGGTGGGCATGCTGTGCCACACAAATGGCGGTTGCTACCGCCTGTCCATGGCAGTGTGACACAAGCACCACCCCCTACACAAGAGCGGTAGACTGGCTTGGAGGCATGGGTTGCCGGCGGTGGGCATGATGCACCACACAAATGGCGGTTGCTACCGCCCGTCCACGGCGGGGTGACAAAGCATCACCCCCTACACAAGTGCGGTAGACATTGGAGGCATGGGTTGCCGGCGGTGGCCATGTTGCGCCACAGAAATGGCAGTTGCAACCGCCTGGCCCCTGCGGTGTGACACCGCCATGGAGCATTGCCTACAGCCAATGGGAGCGATGTTTGCAGTGGCATGATGCAGGTTTGAAAATCACGGAAGGCGTGCTCCGCCACTGCGGAGCCGGTCAGTGGATGATTTTGAATGAGGCAGTCCTGCACAACCAATTACTGCAGCTTTGCACCTCACAAACGAGCCCAGGGTGCTATAAATCTGTGGGAGTGAGCCCCACATTTCCACTGCTCACAGAGCCTGCTGCGTGGGACTCTCTCCTGCTGCTGCCTGAAGTGCCTGCTGCCTTGGACCCTCTCCTGCTGCTGCCTGGGGCCCTCTCCTGATGCTGCCTGGGACCCTCACCTGCTGCTGCCTGAAGTGCCTGCTGCCTGGGACCCTCTCCTGCTGCTGACTGACACCCTCTCCTGCTGCTGCCTGGGATCCTCTCCTGCTGCTGCCTGAAGTGCCTGCTGCCTGGGACCCTCTCCTGCTACTGCCTGAAGTGCCTGCTGCCTGGGAACCTCTCATACTGCTGCCTGGGACCCTCTCCTGCTGCTGCCTGAAGTGCCTGCTGCCTGGGACTCCTCACTACTCACTTCAACCACAGGTGTTACATGTCCACAGGGATGGCAAGAACTGAGAAGATCCGTTCCAGTTCATTCACAAGTGAGGAGCTGGAGGTGCTAGTTGTCGAAGTGCTGGCACAGTTCCCGAGCCTGTATGGTGGCCCCAATGTAGTGGTAAGTTAACATTGAGGGTGCTGTTGGGCAGGGGGGGTGTCACACATGCATGTGACTGAGGGGGTTCAGTGCAGTCATCCTGCATGTGTGTGGGATTAGCATGTAGCCTCTACGCCCTCATGTATTCATGCTATGATATCAATTTGGGCCATGCAGAGGGCCATTGTGAGGTGTCCCCCAGTTTGGTAGTTAGGGGGATTACAATTGGTCCTGAGTCTGTCTATTGCTACTTTTGTGATAGATGTTAGTCAAGTCAAGTCAAGTCAAGTCAAAAGATTTGTATAGCGCGCTACATACCCAGAAGATCTCAAGGCGCTTGAAGAAGGGTGGGGAGTTACTTGTCGAATATCCACGTTTTGAGTTGCTTTCTGAATGCTAGGTGGTTCTGAGTAAGGCGCAGGTGAGTGGGAAGTGAGTTCCAAGTTTTAGCTGCTAGGTAGGAGAAGGATCTACCTCCCATGGTGGTTTTGTTGATGCGAGGTACAGTGGCAAGGGCTTGGTTGGAGGATCGTAGCTGGCGGGAGGGGGTGTAGAAGGATAGTCGTGTGTTGAGGCATTCGGGTCCGATTTCGTAGAGTGCTTTGTGTGCGTGGGTAAGGAGCCGGAAAGTGATCCTCTTATTGACGGGGAGCCAGTGAAGGTTTTTCAGGTGATCAGAGATGTGTTCTTTACGCGGGATGTCTAATATGAGCCTGGCTGAGGCGTTCTGGATGCGTTGTCGTTTTTTCTGGAGTTTTGCGGTGGTGCCGGCGTAGAGGGTGTTTCCGTAGTCCAGTCGGCTCGTGACCAGAGCGTGGGTGACTGTTTTTCTAGTTTCGGTAGGGATCCAGCGAAATGTTTTTTTGAGCATGCGAAGAATGTTGAAGCAAGATGAAGAAACGGCGTTGACTTGTCTGTTCATCGAGAGTGAGGAGTCAAGGATGACGCCCAGGTTCCGTGCGTGGTCCGTCGGGATGGGTGCTTTTCCAAGGGCCTCTGGCCACCAAGAGTCGTCCCAGGCGGAGGGGGAGGTACCTAAGATGAGGACTTCTGTTTTGTCTGAGTTCAGTTTCAGACGGCTGTGCTTCATCCATTCGGCTACTTCTTTCATTCCTTCGTGTAGGTTGGTTTTGGCCGTGTTAGGGTCTCTGGTGAGTGATAGGATCAGTTGAGTGTCGTCGGCGTAGGAGATGATGTTGAGGTTATGTTGGCGTGCGATGGCCGCGAGGAGGCTCATGTAAACATTGAAGAGGGTGGGACTGAGTGAGGACCCTTGAGGTACGCCGCAGATGACTTCAGTAGCCTCTGACTTGAATGGTGGAAGGCGGACTCTCTGGGTTCTTCCGGAGAGGAACGAGGTGATCCATTCCAGTGCTTTTCCTTGGATTCCGATGTTTTTGAGGCGCTGTAGAAGGGTGCTATGGCAGACTGTGTCGAAGGCTGCGGAGAGGTCGAGGAGGATGAGGGCGACTGTGTCTCCATTGTCCAGTAAAGTTCAAATGTCGTCTGTTGCTGCGATGAGGGTGGTTTCTGTGCTGTGTTTGGCTCGGAAGCTGGACTGTGAGGAGTCGAGGGATTTGTTGGTTTCGAGGAATGCGGCGAGCTGGTTTGTGACAGCTTTCTCGATGACTTTGGCCGGGAATGGAAGGAGTGAGGTAGGGCGATAGTTTTTGAGTTCGGTGGGGTCAGCTGTGGGTTTCTTCAGGAGGGCGCTGAGTTCAGCATGTTTCCAGCTTTCCGGGAAGGTTGCGGAGTTGAGGGAGCAGTTGATGACGTCTCGGAGGTGCGGTGCAATAATGGAGTCTGCTTTGTTAAAGATGTGGTGAGGGCAAGGGTCAGTGGGGGATCCTGAGTGGATAGAGTTCATCAGACGGATGGTGTCCTCAGTGGAGATTGGCTTCCAGTCATTGAGGATGTTCAGGGGGGGTGGGGGTCCTGCAGGGGATTGGGTGGTTTGGTCTCCGGGTTGGTTGTCGAAGCTGTTGTGGATGTCCGCAATTTTGTTGTGGAAGAATGAGGCTAGGGAGTCGCAGAGGGCTTGAGAGGGGGTGATGTCGTTGGAGTTGGCTGAGGGGTTGGTAAATTCCTTGACGATGTTGAATAATTCCTTGCTGTTGTGGGCGTTGTTATCTAGACGGTCCTTGAAGTCTGCTTTCTTGGCATTTCGGATTAGTTGGTGGTGTATGCGGGTGGCGTTTTTGAAGGCGTCCTTGGTGCTGGTGGTTGGGTCTTTTTTCCAGGCCTTCTCAAGGGAACGACAGAGTTTCTTGGATTTCTTAAGGTCATCGTTGAACCAGGAGGCCTTCTTGCTGCCCAGTTTGATTTGTCGTTTTTTCAGTGGTGCTGGGATGTCGGCGCTGTTGGATAACCATTGGGTGAGGTTGGTGGCTGCTTGGTCTGGGTTTGAGGAGTGGGCGGGGGGCTTTTGAAGAAGCGATGAGGCGATCTGGTCGATGGTGATTCTGTTCCAGAGATGACCTTGGGGCTGCAACTGCACACTGGGCGTCTGGCACGGCGCAACTTAACACCAATGATGGTCCACATATTGGCAGTGACTAATCCGGAGTTGAATGCATGTCTGAAGGAGCATGGCCAGCAAGGCAGGGTTGAGTGTTTGGGGAGGGTGATTTTGCCTGGGAGCGGATGCATGTGTACAGAGCCTGTGGCAGCGGTGAGCCATGTGATGTTCGTGGGGTGGTGCTGTGATGTGTCATGTGAGTGGCTGCAGGGATGTGTGCTAGTGTCAGGCATTGTGCCAAATAGCCCTTAAAAGGCTGAAAATCCCTGCTGTGCTTTATCATAGCCAGGTGTGATTGGATCCATATGGTCATTCTGCATTTGGATGGTGTGGGAAATCTATTAGGGGTGAACAGAAGGGTCCACTATCTGAGTGTGATTTCATGTATTCCTACTTTGTATGCACCATGATTGTTAAGGGTCACACGTCAGACAAGTTACCCCAGAGTACCACATGGTGCTTGATATGGCCTACTTGGCATTGCGGACTGTTATTTCCTAATAGGTGTGTGTGTTCTCCCCTCAGTGGAGGAGGAGCTACGCAGCAACCAAGATGGCCGCATAGGCTTCGGGCTCCGCCGACCTCCGTCTACTGCTTGAGGATCCTGCCAGATATCCTGATTTTACGCCCGACCCCCGTGTGGATGAACTGTTGCTGAATCTGATGGTGCGGTCCCGAGAATTTTATCACCCATATTGACGGAGTTGTGTCGTGTTTAAGATCTCGGCCTAACCCAGCTTCTGAGCCGGGACCTCGAGTACTTGCTCAGCCAGGTTGCAGTTAAATAACATCGGCCATGGGACTCAGACAGGGTCCGGTCTCTTGCAGTGGAGGTTATCCTGGCCTGTTTTTGGTGGCGAGCGTCTGGTCTGTTTTATACTGCAGGAGTGGTGACAGGCTTCGTCTGTGGCTGTGGGGGGGAGTCTCCGTCCCCGGCGACCCGGTCGCCCCTCCTGGGTCTGCTGGGCTGGGGCCCGCGCTCGCGGTGGCGTACTGCTGACCGATAATGCACCCTCTTTTGCCGTCTGCTCCGCTCTTGCCTCTTCTCTCTGAGGAACCCGTCCATGCTTGGAACCGAGCGAGTGGAGGCAGATCTGACGAACTGTGAGCCGTCCTTGAAGACCGTAATGGCCGCCATCGGGGCACTTCAATTGCATCTGGAGACCATTGTCCATAATATGATCGCTGGTGACATCGAAACTGGGCGACCGAGTCTGGGCTCTGTTCTATCGCATGACTTTCAATGAACTGATTCTCCCACAATGCCCGTAGTAAAGGTGGATGGAGACCCCGTGCGCAATAAAGTTTTGACGCCATTGACCTGTTTACAGAATACTTGCGGAATTGCTTCTCTAGGGGTATTGCTGCATTCACCATCGCAGCCGATTATTGTGGAGCTACCTGGTTCTTCGCTCCTTGAGACTACGACTAGCAAAAACCGAAAGTCGCTACCGTCCCTTCCCCCTCTTGTGGTTCTTTTACATCTATGGAGGAAAGGATATCTGGACTACATGTCGGTGAGGGAGATCTTACCGGTGGCGGATGCTTGCAGAGACTCAATGTGTTCGACTGGTCTCATATTAATCTTAATTGAACTTCCTACTAACTTTGACTCTCCTGGGGCGGTGATGGTGTTACCAGACAGAGTCCGCATGAAAGATCGGAGGGGTCAAGGATGAGACTGTTGGTCTGGGTCTCATTTCGGGGCTTTGGAGGACAAGGGATTCGCTAATGTAATGCTTGCGGGAGGTTGGGCGGTGTTTAACGTCTCCCCTGTCTGGCTCTGTCTATAAACATTTTTGAGTACTCTGTGGTCTTAGGACAGGGGTTGTTTGTTTCAGGCGGGGGGAAGGTGACCAGGAGTTTGTATGACATTCTCCTCCTCCATTCTTCTTTTACTTTTTGTAGTTTAGTTAGTTGGGGCAAAAAGGCACGCTGCTAGTTGGGGTTAGGTGAAAGCCACATGCAGGAGTGCAGGGTGGGATGATGGGTCTATAGTTTTCTTAGTTAGTTTAGTTTTTATGGTTTCTTTATCTCACGCTTTCCTTTCGCTCTCTTTTCATAATGTTGGGGTATTATCCTGATCTCGTATGTATTCCAGTATCTGGAAACCGTACTTCTTTTTCTATCCTGGCGTCAATGGGTGGGCGGGGCATGGGTGTGAGCGGCTGCATTGGGTTATAGATTGCTGTGTCATACATCCTGTTTTGTGCTTGCTAGCGCTGGCGTCTCGGTCGTTCCCTTTAAATTGATCTGTGATTATTCTATTATTGTACCTGCTCACTTTATCATAGTGTTTGAATGTATGGCACCAGATATGTCTGTTTCTTTTTCCTTGCTTTTTAGGTTTCGTGGGGGGTTAAACATAAAATGAAACCTTTGTCTTATCCTGTAACGTGTTGTGAGTTCAATATAATGTTCATCCTGATACTATCAATAACACCCCTTTACCGACTGGCAATTTCCCGTGCAATATGTGCTCCAATTGTACATCGATGATTAAAGGCAATGCTATTCAATACAATGGAGTGGACCATAAAATCAAAAATTTTGCCAACTGTAGAACCAAAGATTTGATATATATGGTACAATGCCCCTGTAAGAAAGCATATATTGGAGAAACTGCGAGAGAAATCAAAACCAGGATAACTGAACATAGATCCGCTATTAGAACCCAAAAGAAATCAGCCCCGCTAGTTGAACACTGGATTAATCACAAGCACAAACCAGAAGATCTCAGATGGTGTGTAATAGAGATCATAACACACAACATGAGAGGTGGTAACGTGAACAATAAAAGAAAAAAAAGAGAACAGTTTTACATGTCTCTTTTCAATACGTTCCGCACTGGATTAAATAATAGAGAAGAATGGGAAAGGCTAATCCTGTAAAATTCTATCCACCTCTTGCATACAGTCTGTGAACAAAAGTGTGAATTCCAAAACTTCTGCACTAGCTACGAGTAGATTGGCCCTTTTGGCTACTAATAATGAAACATTGTTTTCCTAAATATAGGAACCTGTGTATTTAACTTGATGTTTATCTCCTGTATGCATGAATGATGTACTGATACAAATCATTGTTTATATGTATTGGTTACCCCTAGCTTTCAGTAGTATCATGTCTACAGATCTGGTTTCTCAATTGCCAATGCGAATAGGATCAAGGTCGCAGCAGTGTAAAATTATTCATTGCATAAAATTGCATATTTTACTAAGTTTACAGATCAATTGTGAATTGCATTTATGCCATTTGTATATATATACATTTTTTTATACTTATATGTAGAGGTCGTTCTTTATGAATAGACACTATATAGAATGAAAAATAGAGTAAGTATATTGCTCATGGCCTATCAAAAACACAAAAGTACGGAGTAAATGATCACTCGACCGTTTGTATACTAGAAAACGATGCCCAATCCAATATGGCCGCCATATTTTTCGATATAACACTTTTTCTCTCTTTAAAAACTCGATATAAGTTTTTTGAGCACCGCATGATTGGTACTACGTCGTAGCGCTGTTCGCGTAAAATATAGTAACAAAAATACACGAGGGAAATATTAGCATTGTTTCCCCGTTTTCCATCACATCAGCAAATGGAACACTTCCGGGTTATCCGGCCCGCGTTTCTCGTATATGACAGTTTTTCTTTCGTCCTAACCTTATGGACAGCATCGCCATTAAGTAATATTTAGCTTATTTTAAAAGATTTAAATCTTAAACATACGCGGTCAAAGTAAATATTTCACCCGCGAGTACACTTCCGGGTCAAGAAGAGTGGTGTCAGCATAAAAACACCCCTGTGAATGGGTGCATTCCGAGTCTGCACCATCACGAAGGCATCGACAACCACGACAGCACGGAGGAGCAGGGAGGCCGAATCAGTAAATACTGGTAAGAATACTCTCTCCCATTCGAAAAATAGAATTGGTCGAATTATCGACCTATTGCTAATTTTAAATAGGTTCCTCTTTCAGATAAGTACTCTTTTTAAATAGACAATGTTCCCTTATGGAGTTCGATACATAGTGTATTTGTCAGCATAGTTTAAAATGCCTCATAGAGTTGTGCCTTGCAACACATAGATAAAATATAGGACTGCAAGTGCAAAAGGAAAACTGTACCTTCCTTTTTCAGTATACTAAGCAGAGTATTGAATATGGACAATATAAATACCATTCTTAAATTGTCCAATTACTTTGTGATAGTCAAAGCATATCCCCAACCTCTAAGGATATATACGTGTAAAAATGTCTATGACATGTAAATGTATTAGTAAACTTTTTTTCAAAAAATAGTGGGTTATGAAAATAAGGTCCTTTATCCCTAAAAAAATATTTTTTCTCTAGAGCCAAGAAATTGGGGTTTCTAAATGTATGAAGAACCCTCAGAAGCGACAATCCACAAGAGTCGTGAAATTCTCACTTATAGCCTGAGTAACTATCAGGTCAGTATTAATATGGAATGATACATAAAATAAACAAATGATCTTCATAAAAATCTGAAAACATGGATTGATCCGTATGTATCTGTGTATCTAGGTATTGAGACTATCCATCGGTGGCCCCTCCGTGCACTTAGAAAATAAGTGCATCCGTATAGAAGGTAATTTACTGGTGATTTAGCCTCTTATGAAATTCCACCACAGGAATATGGAGCAAAATGATTGAATATTTTTTGTGCCTCTTTACTACACAGCTTGAGCGAGAATAATTCCGCTGAAGATTAATTCTTGTTTTCTGGGTGAAAAAATTGATACATTCATCCCACATCACCAACAGGTACTCAAAAACCATACACGTATTAAACTGGTTAAGCCCTAGAAAATTCATTAAGGCTCAACAGACTCGGGGTATAAAAGGATGTACAACTTCCAGTTATATATATACAAAATACTGAGTGGCCTTGTGAGCATTTTTTAACTAGGCACAAGATGTTAGTATCATGCAGAATAGCAGCTCTGAATTCATATGTTTTGGTAACTATACATGTTAAAATGGAGAACATATTTAAATAGTAACAAGAGGAATGCAGGAGCTATAACTATCCTTAAGTGTAGACAAATGGCGTAATGTTTTGTTAATTTATCAAAGTTGTACTTGACTGAAAAAACTTTTCTTTGATTGCTTTAGATATGAAATTAGTGTGAACGTCCTGAGGAAGGTGTGAAGATTCTTTTAAGCACCGAAACGCTGCGTCGACTGTGTTCACTTGATTGTATATGATTGTTTTTATGAACTATCCACCTTTTGGGTGGCTTATAGTGGTTTTTAATTATTCTTTTAGATTGTAACCCGTTCGGGAGGTAATAAATTTTATTGTTTGTATTCTGACATATCTTCTCACTTGGTGTTATTATCTTGTTTTATTCATTTTGTCTACTTGTCTACCCAGCACTGCCCTGCTTTAGCTTTATTTTATTTGATTCCTGAGAGTCTATAGATTTATAAACTTCCTAAGTATTTAACTCTCTGTGTTCATATGGTAGGAGATCGTACCTAAAAACGTCTAAGACAGGGTGTTTCTCTTTTAGTGCTTAAGTCCCCCTCACCCTGCCATTGGTAACAGGGGTACCTCCAATTTTTTACAAACTACAGTTGTACAGCTCTTCAGCTGGGAGGATTCTTTTTCCTTATATTTGTTCAGGGCATAGTCCCATTGAGTGTTCCTAATCATCAATGGATACACTAAAAACTAAAGGATTCTCAGAAGAAGAATTTAATAGAATAGTAAATGGCACGTCCAAAAACTACACCTCTATCTCTAATGTCAACAATGATGAGGAGAAATGGCGTGAGCTTTGGAACAACAAAAAGAAACTAGTTCGTACTGAGCTACATGCAGACTTCCTAATAGATTATCTGAAAAAGGGCATCATTCCCAATGGTCTGCAAGTCAAGAATGAACCGGGGGTGTTCATCAGACACACTGGCTTTATAGAAAATTGGACCCTAATTGCGAATAGATGCAGCAGGGATTGGATGTTGCTTATAATAGAAACTGCCAACTCCATCCTACTTATTGAAAGAAAAGAAATTGCTGAACTAGAAGCAAAAGTTGACACCTCTGCACTAGAAGACGCAAAGAAAAAATTATAGGACATTCAAAGAGATGTCTCTGGCTATAGGGATTATTTATTTGGGAAGAAAACCAATAAATTTAACAAAGACGTCTCCAATTACAATACGGAAACTGTCTATCCTTATACACAGAAGGATTTCTTTGACCGTCCGAGAGAAAATTTTCCTAACCGCAACCAATGGCAACAACCCTGGCGCACTTATCCCAAAAAAAGAGTGACTTTTTCCGACTCCTCTTATACTAGCAACGACTCAGATCAGGATAAGACAGGGGATTCAAATAGAATAGTTGAATCAACATCTACTTCCTTGGCGCACATCCTTGGCTTGTCCGGCACCTGCTTCGGCATCCTCAGAATGCTCCGCAAGTTTCTTCCCTTACTGTCTGCGGAGCACAGACGGATTACGGTGCAGGCGCTCATCGGATCTAGGCTTGACTATGCCAATGCCCTTTTCTTAGGCCTTCCGGACTACTTGGTCCAGCGTCTGCAGGTGGCACAGAACTCGGCAGCCCGGGCAATCTTTGGTCTGCACAGACGAGCACGGGCTTCTGTGTTGCTGCAGACGCTCCACTGGCTTCCAATTCGGAAGCGGATTGTTTTCAAATCTATGACGCTGATGCACAAGGCTTTATTTGGCTCAGGCGCTGGATATCTGAAGAAAAGATTAGTTTTCTATCGCCCGGCTCGCTCACTGCGTTCAGAATCCCTTTTCACTGCGGTGGTTCCACGCGTGAGGAAGGAACGCACTGGGGGGCGCTCTTTCAGCCTCAAGGCCTCCCAGTTGTGGAATTCGCTTCCACTGGCACTGCGTAGCACCCCCAACCTGCTTCAATTTAGGAAGAATTTGAAGACGTGGCTCTTTAATCACTCTGCTTAGGTGGTTTTCTTTTTCCTTCTCTTTCTGGTTCTGCTTTTACTTGTTATGTTGATTTTACACTGTAAGTTGCCTGTGGAAAGCGCCGGGACACTCTTTTAGAGTAGCCGAGCGCTATAAAAATGCACTTTAACATAACATAACATAACATACTCCAAACAGAGAATCCCTACCTTTTTTAGGCCATCGGGGAAGAGGGAACAATTACAACAAACCCAGAGGCAACGGGAGAGGGAAGTTTTACCCTCAACTTCAACAACAAAAGAGGTATTATACCAGGAGTCAACAGAAATGGGATTAGAAGACAAAGCAGCCATCATTAACCTCTCAGAAATTACACTCACAACAATAGAAAAACAAGTCTTAGACAAAGGTTTAGGTTACGCGATTAGTTCCAGGGTCAATAGATACAATCTAGAAAGGGACCTTCAGGGATTCTTTAGAAAAATTAGGCTCCATGAATTCTTCAGGGACAAACCACCGAAGGTAGGACCTCCAAATAAATCTGGCTTTAAGCCTAAATCGACTTGGACACCCAACATAGGGATGGTCAATAAACAAATTGACCTATTTGAAAAAGTGGTGGAAAGTAACATCTCTTCCCTTCTTACTCACCCTTTGAGAGGCATGAATAACCTAAATGCAGAACAACGAAGTCCCCTTAAAAACCTAGAAAATAACGAGGCCTTAACCATAAAGCCCGGGGATAAAGGAGGCAGTATAGTGCTTATGAATACCAAAGACTATGAGAATAAAATGATGTCTTTATTGAACAATGAGGAGCATTACTGCCCCTCAAGTAGACAAGAATGGAATACTTTAACCCAGACAGTAAAGCACCTGTTAAATTTTGCACTAGAAGGTGAGATTATTTGTCTAGATGAGTATAATTTTTTAAACAACGAGGCACCAATCGTTCCTGCCCTCTATGGACTGCCTAAAGTCCATAAAAATTTACAGGATCCCCCCATGCGGCCCATCGTGTCGTCAATTGATTCCATCACAGAGCCGCTGAGCAAATACGTAGACAAGTTCCTCCAGCCAATTGTAGTAAAACAAAAAGCATACGTCAAAGATACATCTAGTATGATAGATAAAATTGAGGGTCTATCCTATGATGTCAATTCACAATGGCTAGTGACGTTAGATATAGAGGCCCTCTATACTAATATTCCGCAAGACGATACAATCAGGATGATAGAGGGTCTCCTTAAAAATGGAACAGATGACTTAGACCATCATGCTACATTTATCCTAGATTGCATAAAAATCATTTTGAAAAATAATATTTTTTTATTTAAAAATAATTTTTTCAAACAAATCAAAGGCACCAGCATGGGGGCGACCTGTGCCCCAAGTCTAGCGTGTCTATATGTAGCAGCATTTGAAGAAAGACACATTTTTAATCCAATGGCACCATTTAGTGAGAATATTTCGTGTTGGTCGAGATACATCGATGACATTTTTTTTATTTGGACAGGCTGTTTGGAAGTATTAAATGACTTTATTCTTTGGTTGAACTTGGGAGACGAAAACCTTAAGTTTACCTCCAATTACAATAAAATAACTATCGAATTTTTAGATATTAAAATTAGAGTGGAGAATGAAGTGTTGGGTGTGGACTTGTATACTAAACCTACCGACCGCAACACTCTTCTTCACTATGCAAGCAACCATCCAAATAGTCAGAAGGACAACATACCATTCGGTCAGTTTTTAAGAATCCGAAGAAACTGCACGAATATATCAGACTATAATAAACATGCAGACCTCTTATCTAAGAAACTTAAAGACCGAGGTTATCCCAATAACTTGATCAGAAGAGCATACAAACGTGCGAAATATTATAACAGGGAATCTCTTCTCAAAAAGAACACCGAAGGTGAGGACAACACAAAAACCAACGACAGACTGATTTTTGTTACAAATTATAGCACAGCAAGTAATAAAATAAAAAATATTATCAATCGCAATTGGTCATTATTAAACGATAGACAGGGTATAAACATCCCCAAACCAATGTTTAGTTTCCGCCGCAACAAAACAATTAGGAATTGCCTAGTACACACCTTCAAAAAAAAGAAACAAAAAACCCCAAATACTATCAATAACACCCCTTTACCGACTGGCAATTTCCCGTGCAATATGTGCTCCAATTGTACATCGATGATTAAAGGCAATGCTATTCAATACAATGGAGTGGACCATAAAATCAAAAATTTTGCCAACTGTAGAACCAAAGATTTGATATATATGGTACAATGCCCCTGTAAGAAAGCATATATTGGAGAAACTGCGAGAGAAATCCAAACCAGGATAACTGAACATAGATCCGCTATTAGAACCCAAAAGAAATCAGCCCCGCTAGTTGAACACTGGATTAATCACAAGCACACACCAGAAGATCTCAGATGGTGTGTAATAGAGATCATAACACACAACATGAGAGGTGGTAACGTGAACAATAAAAGAAAAAAAAGAGAACAGTTTTACATGTCTCTTTTCAATACGTTCCGAACTGGATTAAATAATAGAGAAGAATGGGAAAGGCTAATCCTGTAAAATTCTATCCACCTCTTGCATACAGTCTGTGAACAAAAGTGTGAATTCCAAAACTTCTGCACTAGCTACGAGTAGATTGGCCCTTTTGGCTACTAATAATGAAACATTGTTTTCCTAAATATAGGAACCTGTATGCATGAATGATGTACTGATACAAATCATTGTTTATATGTATTGGTTACCCCTAGCTTTCAGTAGTATCATGTCTACAGATCTGGTTTCTCAATTGCCAATGCGAATAGGATCAAGGTCGCAGCAGTGTAAAATTATTCATTGCATAAAATTGCATATTTTACTAAGTTTACAGATCAATTGTGAATTGCATTTATGCCATTTGTATATATATACATTTTTTTATACTTATATGTAGAGGTCGTTCTTTATGAATAGACACTATATAGAATGAAAAATAGAGTAAGTATATTGCTCATGGCCTATCAAAAACACAAAAGTATGGAGTAAATGATCACTCGACCGTTTGTATACTAGAAAACGATGCCCAATCCAATATGGCCGCCATATTTTTCGATATAACACTTTTTCTCTCTTTAAAAACTCGATATAAGTTTTTTGAGCACCGCATGATTGGTACTACGTCGTAGCGCTGTTCGCGTAAAATATAGTAACAAAAATACACGAGGGAAATATTAGCATTGTTTCCCCGTTTTCCATCACATCAGCAAATGGAACACTTCCGGGTTATCCGGCCCGCGTTTCTCGTATATGACAGTTTTTCTTTCGTCCTAACCTTATGGACAGCATCGCCATTAAGTAATATTTAGCTTATTTTAAAAGATTTAAATCTTAAACATACGCGGTCAAAGTAAATATTTCACCCGCGAGTACACTTCCGGGTCAAGAAGAGTGGTGTCAGCATAAAAACACCCCCGTGAATGGGTGCATTCCGAGTCTGCACCATCACGAAGGCATCGACAACCACGACAGCACGGAGGAGCAGGGAGGCCGAATCAGTAAATACTGGTAAGAATACTCTCTCCCATTCGAAAAATAGAATTGGTCGAATTATCGACCTATTGCTAATTTTAAATAGGTTCCTCTTTCAGATAAGTACTCTTTTTAAATAGACAATGTTCCCTTATGGAGTTCGATACATAGTGTATTTGTCAGCATAGTTTAAAATGCCTCATAGAGTTGTGCCTTGCAACACATAGATAAAATATAGGACTGCAAGGGCAAAAGGAAAACTGTACCTTCCTTTTTCAGTATACTAAGCAGAGTATTGAATATGGACAATATAAATACCATTCTTAAATTCTCCAATTACTTTGTGATAGTCAAAGCATATCCCCAACCTCTAAGGATATATACGTGTAAAAATGTCTATGACATGTAAATGTATTAGTAAACTTTTTTTCAAAAAATAGTGGGTTATGAAAATAAGGTCCTTTATCCCTAAAAAAATATTTTTTCTCTAGAGCCAAGAAATTGGGGTTTCTAAATGTATGAAGAACCCTCAGAAGCGACAATCCACAAGAGTCGTGAAATTCTCACTTATAGCCTGAGTAACTATCAGGTCAGTATTAATATGGAATGATACATAAAATAAACAGATGATCTTCATAAAAATCTGAAAACATGGATTGATCCGTATGTATCTGTGTATCTAGGTATTGAGACTATCCATCGGTGGCCCCTCCGTGCACTTAGAAAATAAGTGCATCCGTATAGAAGGTAATTTACTGGTGATTTAGCCTCTTATGAAATTCCACCACAGGAATATGGAGCAAAATGATTGAATATTTTTTGTGCCTCTTTACTACACAGCTTGAGCGAGAATAATTCCGCTGAAGATTAATTCTTGTTTTCTGGGTGAAAAAATTGATACATTCATCCCACATCACCAACAGGTACTCAAAAACCATACACGTATTAAACTGGTTAAGCCCTAGAAAATTCATTAAGGCTCAACAGACTCGGGGTATAAAAGGTTGTACAACTTCCAGTTATATATATACAAAATACTGAGTGGCCTTGTGAGCATTTTTTAACTAGGCACAAGATGTTAGTATCATGCAGAATAGCAGCTCTGAATTCATATGTTTTGGTAACTATACATGTTAAAATGGAGAACATATTTAAATAGTAACAAGAGGAATGCAGGAGCTATAACTATCCTTAAGTGTAGACAAATGGCGTAATGTTTTGTTAATTTATCAAAGTTGTACTTGACTGAAAAAACTTTTCTTTGATTGCTTTAGATATGAAATTAGTGTGAACGTCCTGAGGAAGGTGTGAAGATTCTTTTAAGCACCGAAACGCTGCGTCGACTGTGTTCACTTGATTGTATATGATTGTTTTGATGAACTATCCACCTTTTGGGTGGCTTATAGTGGTTTTTAATTATTCTTTTAGATTGTAACCCGTTCGGGAGGTAATACATTTTATTGTTTGTATTCTGACATATCTTCTCACTTGGTGTTATTATCTTGTTTTATTCATTTTGTCTACTTGTCTACCCAGCACTGCCCTGCTTTAGCTTTATTTCATTTGATTCCTGAGAGTCTATAGATTTATAAACTTCCTAAGTATTTAACTCTCTGTGTTCATATGGTAGGAGATCGTACCTAAAAACGTCTAAGACAGGGTGTTTCTCTTTTAGTGCATCCTGATTCGCTGCCCGACCTCAGGGTTGTCGGCTGAAGAGCTGTTTCATTGATAATATAGTGGGTCTTATTCTTGTGTTGCATCCGGCCTCTGCGGTTGTTGGCCAGTGCTTGTAATTCTATTGAGCTGTACAATACAGGTTTTTAAGAAAAAAACTGTCTGAAAAGAAAATAAAGACCTGAGAGTGAAAAAAAAAATGTGAGTGGCAGTCCCCCTCATACACCTGTCTCTCATACAGGTGTGCTAGTCCTGACCATTGTTTGCCACCTGGGTGTGTTGCTGACCATGGAAGGTTACAGTCAAACACACTCACTCAGCAGCTTCTTATGTCCTGACTCTGCACTTCTCCCTAGCCACTGGCCTTGTCGTTCACTGCTGCTCTCCCCTTGCCTGTGCAGCTTCTCATGTCCTGACTCTGCACTTTGCCATACCCACTGGCCCTGTTACTCTGCTGTGTTGTACTCTCAACTGTGCCATGGACACTGGCCCTGTTGCTCTGCTGTGTTGGAGTATCCCCTGTGCCATGGACACTGGCCCTGTTGCTCTGCTGTGTTGTACTCTCGCCTGTGCCATGGACACTGGCCCTGTTGCTCTGCTGTGTTGGAGTCTCCCCGTGCCATGGACACTGGCCCTGCTGCTCTGCTGTGTTGTACTCTCAACTGTGCCATGAACACTGGCCCTGTTGCTCTGCTGTGTTGTAACCTCAACTGTGCCATGGACACTGGCCCTGTTGCTCTGATGTGTTGGAGTCTCCCCTGTGCCATGGACACTGGCCCTGTTGCTCGACTGTGTTGGAGTCTCTCCTGTGCCATGGGCATTGGCCTTCCTGTTTGTAGTTTGCTTGTGCAGGATATCTTGCATTTGATCAGTATTTTGTACATTGCTCTTGTGTACGTTTGTTCTACTGTCACATTTGTGCAATATGTGAATAAAGACAGTTACTCCTGTTGTGTGTTTTGTGAGTGTCCTTACTGCTTAAAGTTCTTTTTGTGTGTGCATTTGGTTGCCTGTGCCCCATGCTCTATGTGTCACATCAACATTGCCAAGCTCTTTGGCTGCATCACATTTTTAAACAGGGGTGACAGGGTCTTCAGGCCATTCAGACACTGATACTTGTGTTTTCTGTGCTGGCTCTTTTACCTGTCATGCAGTTCTATATGCTGTGGTTTCTTATTGTTGGCTACGTTGTTGCCATGTCAGGTTGGGGAACACTGCCAGCACAGGGTGTGATTCTGTGCACAGGTTTGCATGCAGGCTGGGCACTGTCATTATGTATGTGTGTTATTCCTGTATATGTGCCCAGCTGTGTACGTGTATGGTAATCCTATGTTGGCCTTTAATCCTGGTCCCCTGGCCTACATGAGATGTGTGCTCTTGGGTGGTGTGGAGGTGTGCAGTGTGAAGGGTGTGACTTTGTAGTGGGTGTGGATGTGTGTGTGCCCCTGGATTGTGATAGTCACACATGTGTCCGTCAGGAGTTGTGTGCCTGTTGTTTGGGTTGTCCTACCCTGTGTAAATGATTGTATGCACTTGTGTGAGTTGTCTGTTGTGCACTGTGCAGTGTGTTGGTGTGTCCATGCAGTTCTGTGTGACTCCTCATTGTTGTTTTGGTCACTTATGAGTGTGCAATGTGTGTGACTTGCACATCAGTGTTGTGTTTGTTTGATCATCAATGTGTTTTGTGTGTGTTTGTGTGGACTGTATGGCCCTGCTGCTCCTCACTGGCATTGTGTGTGACTTTCTCTTGCACTACAGGCACATGGTGCCTTTTCTCGTCCTGTATGGCACGGTATGTGGTGTGATGCCAACCCCTATGTGTGCCACTTGTGCCTAGCCATTGTGGGTCTACATTCCCTCTATTTGTGTTTGGTACACACCTCGCATGTCTACTACTACTTTGATGTCAGCTGTCCCCTTTGTTTACATGTGTATGTGCCTCTCCATCCCTTCATTTGTGAGACTGTGACTTGTGGTGCAGTTTTTGGGCCGAGAGTGCTGTTCCACTCTGGGCATGGCCACATTGGTTTATGTGTGATGTGCTTGTGCTATTTATCAGTGTGGATTGCCCTTGTGCACTTGAGCTGTGTGTGCTGCCTAGTGCTCTGGTGTAGCTGGTTGTGCTCTTGTATCCCAGAGTGGTGCATCCTGTTGTTGTTGTGTTGCATGTCTGTGTGTTGGCTGTGGTGTAGCTTCACTTCCTGGGTGTGCTGTTGCTTTTGTGCTGTGCTGATTTGTGGTGTGTGTGTTGAGGTTGTGTCAGTCATGTCTATGTGTAGCTGTATTGCTTGTTATGCACACACTGCTTTGTGTACATACAGTGCTGTGGGTATGTGGGCTTGGCATTGGCTGATGTGCATCCCCTGATGTCCTGTGCTGTTTGTCGATGTGTGCTTTCATGTGCATGTGTGGTTTGTTTGATGTGGCAGTGTAGTTCTGTGCAGGTGAACTTTTTTGTGATTTGTGTTATGTTGTGTGTGTGTTTAGTTCGTGAGTGATGATGTTATGCACTCATGTTGTGTTTGTACTCACATTGCCTTTCCACAATTTGGCTGGCAGGGTATGTCTGCTTCTGTTGGGGGGCGGGGGTGTTCCTGTGGAGTTTGTGTGTAGTTTTGGTCAGGCATCTGTTCTGGCTACCTTGTGTGTGTTTTCTGTTTGTGGATACATCCAGGGTGTGTGTATGTGCTGGGAAATATTGTCACCCTTGGGTGTGTGTGGCACTGGTGCTGTGTGTTCCTTGTCAGCCACTCATGCACTGACTGTATCCCTGGTTATCTGTTGTGTGGTGCTGGGTGTGTATTGTGCTTGCTTGTTGCTGTGCTTGTTGGTGTGCATGGGGGTGCACAGTATGGGCACCTGGCCTGCGACTTGCTGGTGTGTGCTGATGTGTGATTGGGGATGGTGTGTCCCTGTGGTCTCTGTGCCCTGCCCATGTCTTGTAGTGGCCCTGCCTTCTGCATTGTGCGCATGTGTGACCGCTGCGGTGATGTGACCTGGAGCGGGATGTTGATTCTAGTTCGCGGTTGATGTGTGTCCCGGATGCAGAGGGGGGACTTGTTGGCAGGTGGGTGATGTAGGGGTGCCCATGTGGATGTGTTGTGACCCCCAGCAGGGTGTCTGTGGTGGACTTGGACCCTGTGTCAGCCCGTGTGTTGTGTGTTGTATTTGTGTATATGCCTACCTGCGGCGTCATTTGCGGCAGCCCAGTTGATGGTAGTGCAGTAGCAGGTACATGACCGGATGCATATGTAGGGCTGGGTCCATGGCGTTTATGACCGGGTGGTGACGACAAGCTCTGTGCTATGTCGCTCCGCTATCGAGTTTTCGCCGTCTCTGGTTGGCGGTGTCTCCGCTGCCGTGCGTCTGCCTGTTTGGGCCATCCTAATTTGTGGAGCGGGGTGGACGTCATTCCGCACGGCGATCAGTCTCTATTGGCTCCCACCGCCACGGTGGAAGGGCACACTTTGATGGCGGTCCGTGTCGCTCCGCGGGGGACGGGAAATGACCTATGTTTTGCTATACTAATATGGCAGGCGTGAGTTCCGCTGCTCGCTGGCAGAAAAAGGCGTTTTTCCGCCCCGCCCTCGTGCTAGCTAATCCCGATTTACAGGCCTTATTAAAAACATTATACAAAATATTGGACCTTGTCTTAACATCAGATTTTAAAAGAACGGCTGGAACGCTGTCCGGTCCCGGGGCCTTGTTGCACGTCATCTGTTTATGGCCTCTATTACTTCTAGCTCTGTAAAAGATAAAATATATGCCTCAATCTTGAATGTAGTATTAACGCTGCATTGAGTGTCTTCACCTTCATACACTGATTTAAAATGATTACACCAGACCTGCTCCTGGATACCACAGTCCAGGTGATTCTTAAAGGAGTCTTGGAAGAAGGGTTTATTGACCACTTCCCAAAATTTGGCGCTGTTTTTAATGACGTCAATAGATAATAACTTATTCCAAGCATTATTTCTGATCTACTTTCTCTGGTTTGTTAGATCCACTTTGTAAGTTTTCCTTAGTGCTGCTATAATGGACTTATCGGGTGGATTTAATTTCAAAGCAGCCAGCAGCTTCCGGTGGGCTAATGAACAATTGTGATCAAACCATCTCTTCCCTATTGTATCCTGCACCCTACATGGCCGTTTGAGATCTGAGGCAATCTGGGCACAAATTTTAGTGTAAGACACAAGTACATCTTCGTCCCCAGCACTTTCATTCATACAAATAGACATCTCACAAGCTGCCTTAATCAGTAGATTAATGAACCAATCTGGTGACCAAAATCACCAGACCCTTGCCGCACAGCTAAATGGCAGAGTTCCTTCTGCCCATATTAAATCATCCACTACTTGTGTTTTGCTGCTATCTTTTTTATTTGACATTCAATGTGGTTATGCAGCTCTATTCATTAGTTCATTTTTTGCATAAAATACAAATCAACTAGTGATTTCCATTCTACTATGCTCTAAGCTAAACACATAATTTCCTCACTAACAATAAACAAAAGGAAAAAAATAACAATGTCGTCCAATTCCAATGCATTTCTGGAATGATCCCTTCGTCAGGGGCAAATAACGTGTATCGGTCGAAATGGCTGAAGTATGATGATTCGAAAAGGACGGCTTCTCTAAATACACATCCATGAGAGTCGACAATCTTCGACCCAGCTTTATTTAATGACATCCGTGTACGGCGTTTGTCGAGCGCGAAAAACTCTTGGAGGTCGTGGTGAAACCCGCATACATTTGTAGCCAATGGTGATAAAAATCAATTGGTCGTGAAACATCGAGTTGCTGACAATTTGCAAAAGTGAAGGGACAGTAGAAGCGCGTGGATTCTTTTTAAATAGTTGCTGGTAAGATATAATAGCGATTCCTGAGAGAACATTCTAACGCCGTACACGGCAGGCATCAAATAAAGCTGGGTCGAAGATTGTCAACTCTCGTGGATGTGTATTTAGAGAAGCCTTCCATTTCGAATCATCATTCTTCTGCCATTTCGACCGATACACGTAATTTCCCCTGACGAAGGGATCATTCCTGAAATGCATTGGGATTGGACGACATTGTTAATTTTTTCCTTTTTTTTATTGTTAGTGAGGAAATTATGTGTTTAGCTTAGAGCATAGTAAAATGGAAATCACTAGTTGATTTGTATTTTATGCAAAAAATGAACTAATGAATAGAGCTGCATAACCACATTGAATGTCAAATAAAAAAGATAGCAGCAAAACACAAGTAGTGGATGATTTAATATGGGCAGAAGGAACTCTGCCATTTAGCTGTACGGCAAGGGTCTGGTGATTTTGGTCACCAGATTGGTTCATTGTTCTAATTTAGAGGGTAGCTCCCTCCATCCCTTCCAGCACGCCCAGAATAGCATTGAGTAAATACTGATCATTAGCAAAACTTTGGAATACAAAGGAGTGCGCTACACAACCCTCATTTGTTTAATCAGTATATTGGCATGGAAATCCTGTGGCACCACCAGGCACCATTTAATTCTGCGGGCCTTATCTGTAGGCTGTATATCTAATTTACCCACCTTTCTATTAGTTTTCGCAGGTTTCTTGAGATCATCCACCAAAGTCAAAATGACTGGATTATGGTCACTAAACGTGGACCAGATTGCAGTATAGCCACTAACCCTGGTCATCAACGCTGCACTGATGAAAATATAATCAATAATTGAACGCATAACCTTGCCCTTAAAAGTTGGAACAGCAGTACCCCATTAGATACGTTTGGGTAGATTCGACCATTTTCTGCCACCAATTCCTCCAAATAAACTCCCTGCGTTGCATGTTCAAAGTGAGTTTCTCCTTGATCTGCTGGGCCTAGGCTTTCCCAAACATAACAATTTTCATTACAACAATGTACATTCAAATCACCTAAAACAATAACCGAATAGGAATTAGTATTTTTCTCGTTATATAATTCAAGAAAATAATGCAGACTGACCAGGTGTTCATTTATAAAAACTCTATCAAAAGAGTTATAAACATTTACAATGAGGAGAGTTCGGGCATTGCTAAGTGCAATCTGTACTGCCAAACAGTAGGTTGAGCCTGTTTCCAATTTGGTGTGAGTGCCTGCAATTTGCAAGGAAATCAGGGTCAATAACCCACCCTTTGCCCTCCCCATGGTGGAGGCTATTGCTGGTGTCGAGTAAGAGGTATAGCCATCCAAACAAAACAGATTGTTGGTATCCCATATTTCCTGTAACCCAATAATATCAGACTCACTTAGGAAACCCCTCCACCTAGCATCATCTAACATATTCTTCAGCAATATTCCAACTAAGGGGGTCATTAGGATGACGGGCGGACTTAGTCCGCCTGCCATCCTATCGGAAATTGGGACCGCCCGCCATAAGGGCGGGGGTCCCGTGGGTGGTATTAGATGTGCCCGCCACAGTGGCGGCCACATCCTGCATTTTTATCATTGTGGCGGGCGGTGCTCTCAGCACCGCCCTCCGCAATGATAAAAATGCACATTTGCATTTACATTAACAAAGTGACAGGCACCGCGCGGTGACTGCCGCTTTGTTAATGTAAATGCCCGTGTGCACCCCAAACCTGTCCTTCACTCCAGGGGCCCGCAGGGGCCCGCAGGGAGCCCCCAAAGGGAAGCCCGCATGCACGGAAAGGCATCTGTTTTGGGCAATGCTAATATGGCTGGCGGTGTCTAATAGACACCGCCACTATGTTAAACCTTTTCCGACCCCGCGCCGCAAGGTGACTGGGGCAAACGGGGAGGAAAAGCGGTGAAAGGTCTTTCCATCCGCCGTGGTCACCCCCGCCATGCTAATATGGCGATCCGTCCGCCATCCTAATGGGCCCCTAAGTATCTTTGTACCCTCATAGATTTCAGTGAGTATTAACCTATCCCTAATAGAAATGCCTAGTGCTGGGGTTTCCTTAATTTGAACTGACCTACTGGGTATGATAGTCTTGGTTGAAGCTGGTGGGCCCAGTCAATCTATGTCCTCCAGATTTGTAAATGTCTCAAATCTGTTATGGGTAGGTATGGTATACTTGTAGATTCCCTGGGCTTGTATTTTGTATGTTGGTTCAACCCTTCCTCTTACCACTGATGGTGTATTTCAATAAAAAAAACCTTAGAGGTAGAATACTGATGTCATCCCCACTTAGGTGCCTAGTTCCAGCCCTCTCTAAAATCAATTTTACAATCTGCGGAGACCCAAAATTCAATACCACGCAATAACCAGGACTGGTTTTGACCGAATTCCCTATCCAGTCAAACCTACGGGTCATTTTAAATTCTTTAAATAAACGGCTACCGGACCATGTTGAAATATTTAAATGGTGAAGAGCCTTATTCCTAAGGGAAACCCAATGTTCCTCCACTCCAGTTTGCAAGGGTGTACGTTTGACAAAATAACAGTGTATAGCATGGCCTCAGGAGGTAAATTGAGCCTACTTTGACAATAATGGTCTCCCTGGTCCAACCCTTTATTTGGGCCCCCACTTGAATCATTCCGCCACCTCTCATTAACTTGTGAACCACGCTTACTACCTGTGATTACTGGGGGAGCTTGAGCAACAACAGTGCAGCCTGCGCCTGCAACAATTGGAGGCTGGTTTGACACAACAGCTAATTCCCCAGTCAAGGCAGTGGGGCCACTAATCCTTCCGCTAGATGGAGTAAATTGAGTGAAAAGAAGCTGATTCTCTATTTTACTCAATCTGGAGTCTATGTCAGAGAGTTTAGAAGAGATAGGTTTGAGCAATGCTAGTAATTTTCTTTGAAATTTGCTACAATTCGATCTTCCAGGTCGCATGGCACCTGCCTAGAGCAGGCCTAGGAGCTGATAATTGTTGGGTTGGGTGTACTTAGGACAACAACCTCAGGCACACAACCTTTCTTAACCCGGGTACTCCCTCTAGTTTTTGGCACTTTGCTGACTTGATGTGAAGTAGCTGGCATGCCAACCGCTTACCTTTTTTTTAGCTATAACAGTGACAGTACCCTCCCCTTCTTTTGCATGAGCTAACCCTTGCTGGCGGTCAGAATTTTAGAGGGGGAGGGGCGGGTAAGGGCGGGAGCCCCAACTATATAGGATGGATCATCTAGTGATGCATCTGGTGATAAAGTTGCCGTTTGCTGCATCAATTCCACATGGACATCCTATGTTTCTGCTATTTCTGCTGTTTCTGGTATCAACAGGGGGCCAGTTAAGGAAGCTCCAGCAAAGGCACGACGAAGATCTAGCGAAAGTTTCCTTTGGGTCAGCTCTATCTCATGATTAAGTACCGATATTGCCCTTATAAGGAAAGCATCAAGAGTTCCTCCCATCCATGATCCCCCTGCCCACTTGCACCTTCCCATAATCATGATTAACAATTACTAATGTACACTATTGTTAACAAAGAAATGCAACACAACTTAAAGTTCAGAGTCACTAACCCAAGCGGAGACACGGAAATATCGATGAAAAGGGGGTGGCCCAGCCCTGCTTCCTCCTGGCTACTATGGGCGCGGACAGGCCCGCACTTGGCCCGTGCTTCGCCCGGGCAGCGCCCGCACGCCCACGTGTGTACCGCACAGTGGTAGCCCGCGCCCCATCTTATGCAATCCACCTCCTGGCACCAACAGCGTGCTCCCGGAGTTACGGCCGCAAAGGCTGCTGGGGAGTGTAGTCCCCGATATCAGCGGGACAATGGCTCCCAGCAGCGTCCGGCTCCCAGCAATGTCCCAGCAGTGTCCGCTGGTCAGGCAGGTCCCCCAGAGGGCAATCGACAGAGTGGCAAGCAAATCGGTAAGTCAAGGGTGGCAGGTACAGCGGGCGTCCCACGCAGCGGTAGCCCGCGTCCCCTCTTATGCGCCTCTTGGCGCCAACAGCATGCTCTCGGCGTCACCGCCGCAAAGGCTGGTGGGGAGTGTAGTCACCAATATCGGCAGGACAATGGTGGCTCCAAGCAGCGTCCGGCTCCCAGCACTGTCCCAGCAGTGTCCCGTGGTCAGGCAGGTCCCCCAGAGGGCAACAGACAGCGTGGCAAGCAAATCGGTAAGTCAAGGGTGGCAGGTACAGCGGGCGTCCCATGCTGCGGTGGCCCGTGCCCCTCTTATGCGCCTCCTGGCGCCAACAGCATGCTCCGGCCCTTATAAGGAATGCATCAAGAGTACCTACCAGCACTGATCCCCCTGCCTACTTGCAACTTCCCATACTCATGATTAACAGTTACTAATGTACACTATTGTTAACAAAGAAATGCAACGTAACTTAAAGTTCAGAGTCAATAGCCCAAGTGGAGACACATAAATATAGATGAAAAGGGGGTGGCCCAGCCCTGCTTCCTCCTGGCTACGATGGGCCGGACGGGTCCGCACTTGGCCCGGGCAGGCCCATGTGTGTCCCACACAGCGGTAGCCCATGCCCCATCTTATGCAACTCCTGGCGCCAGCAGCGTGCTCCCGGCGTCACCGCCGCAAAGGCTGCTGGGGAGTGTAGTCCCCGATATCAGCGGGACAATGGCGGCTCTCAGCAGCGTCCGGCTCCCAGCAATGTCCCAGAAGTGTCCGCTGGTCAGGCAGGTCCCCCAGAGGGCAATAGACAGCGTGGCAAGCAAATCAGTAAGTCAAGGGTGGCTGGTACAGCGGGCGTCCCGCGCATCGGTAGCCCGCATCCCCTCTTATGCGCCTCTTGGTGCCAACAGCATGCTCTCGGCGTCACTGCCGCAAAGGCTGCTGGGGAGTGTAGTCCCCGCTATCAGAGGGACAATGGCAGCTCCAAACAGCGTCTGGCTCCCAGCAATGTCCCAGCAGTGTCCGGTGGTCAGGCAGGTCCCCCATATGGCAACAGACAGCGTGGCAAGCAAATCGGTAAGTCAAGGGTAGCAGGTACAGCGGGCGTCTCTATATTCATAGTCAAGCTGCCTGTAGATTTTATTCTTGACTGGTAGACTCTCACCTGTGTCCACTTCATGGGTAGACCAGGTTGTTTGACTGGGTGTCAAAGAAAATATATGCCTGTATTAATTGAGTACCTTTCTGCAATCAATCTGCTGTTGTTCAGTAAGGCTGCCTGCCAACTCTACACCATCATTCGACCCATCATCAGGGTTTTGTAAGAGGAGATGAGGGAGAGGGTCACTCTCTTCCTCCTGTCCCTCATCATTTGCCATGAGCAAGCCCATGTCATCCCTGTCTACAAAAGGTTTGAGCCTGTTTACAGGGAGCACCCTGTGGGGGCTCCTGTGAGTGCCAAGGCCCCCCAGATAGGTGACCTCACCTTTTTGCTCAATGATAGTGTGGGGTCCACTCCATTTATCCTGGAGAGATGCTGAGGCCACAGGCTCCGGCACCCACACTTTCTGGCCTGGCTGATAAACAGTCAGGACAGCCTTTTGGTCATGCCAAGCTTTTTGCAATTCTTGACGGGCCTCCAGGTTTTTTTTTGCCTTCTTCATGTACTCAGCCACCCTGGAATGGAGACCAAATACACTGCCCACTATGTCTTGTTTGGGAGGTTTGAAAGGTAACTCCCATCCCTCGTTCACCAAACACAAGGGACCCCTAACTGGATACCCAAACAGAAGTTTTTAAAAGGGCTGCAGCCAACCCACTTCTGAGGGACCACTCTGTAGGCAAAGAGAAGGCAGGGCATAAGAACATCACATTTTCGCCTAAGCTTTTCTGGGAGGCCCATGATCATGCACTTGAGGGTGTTCTTAAACCTTTCAACCAACCCATTGCATTGAGGATGCTAGGGTGTGTTGAACTTGTTATTCACACAACACATCTTCCACATTGCAGTAATAAAAAATTACATCAAGTTTGTACCTCCTTAGGGAAGCCCACCCTGGAAACAATTCCCAAGTGGGCCCTTTCCACCAATGGAGCTGTAGTGGTCCCAAAGATAATAGCCTCTGGGTACATAGTGGCATGGTCCACCACCACTCAAATCTAACTGTTCACAGAGGCTGTAGAAGGGTTTGTGAGACCAATTATGTCAATCTCAACCCTCTAAAAGGGAACTCCCTGGAAGTGGTATCAGAGGGGGCCTTTGTGGTGCCACCTGGCTTACCACTGGTTTGGCAAGTTGCACAGGAGCAACAAAAGTAATTGGTGTCTTCAGACATGTGAGGCCAGGGAAAGTGATGGACAAGCCTGTCCCAAGTCTTACTTTGGCCTAGGTGTCCTGCCAGGGGAATGTCATGTACAACGGTGAGTAGGGTACCCCTAAACTTCAGAGGTATAACCAACCTCCTGGAAGCACCAGGCTTGGGGTCTCTACCCTCTGAATAAAGGATTCCATCAACCCAGTAAATCCTGTGGGACCCACTGACATTCCCAGCAGCCTCAGTAGCAGCCTACTGTTTGAGGGGTTCATGAGAGGGGCAGGTTTCCACTGTGCCTTTAACTAGGCCGGGTCATCCCTCCTGCTGCCTCCTTCCTGCCTGCTGCCGCTGAGCCGAGCAACCCAGCCGCCGCTGAGCCGCCCGTCTGTGCCGATTTCCCGCCGCTGCCTCCCTGCGGCCCCGCCCACCACCAGCCCATTGGCCGCCCGCTCCCGCCTCCCAGCTGACCCGCCCTCCCGGCTCAAGATTTAAGGGGATTGCAGAGAGAACCCAGAAGTGACCACTGTGCCTTTAACTAGGACGGGTCACCCCTCCTGCTGCCATCTCCTTCCTGCCTGCTGCCGCTGAGCCGACCGACCCAGCCGCCGCTGAGCGGAGCGACCCAGCCGCCGCTGAGCCGCACGGCTGTGCCGATTTCCCGCCGCTGCCTCCCTGTGGCCCGCCCACCACCAGCCCATTGGCTGCCCGCTCCCGCCTCCCAGCTGACCCGCCCTCCCGGCTCCAGATTTAAGGGAATTGCAGCGAGAGCCCAGGAGTGACCACTGTGCCTTTAACTAGGCCGGGTCACCCCTCCTGCTGCCGACTCCTTCCTGCCTGCTGCAGCTGAGTCGAGCGACCCAGCCGCCGCTGAGCCGCCCGGCTGTGCCGATTTCCAGCCGCTGCCTCTCTGCGGGCCCGCCCACCATCAGCCCATTGGCCGCCCCGCTCCCGCCTCCCAACTGACCCGCCCTCCCGGCTCCAGATTTAAAGGGATTGCAGCGAGAGCCCAGGAGTGACCACTGAGCCTTTAACTAGGCCGGGTCACCCCTCCTGCCGCCGACTCCTTCCTGCCTGCTGCCGCTGAGCCAAGCAACCCAGCTGCTGCTGAGCCGCCCGGCTGTGCCGATTTCCCGCCGCTGCCAACCCTGCGGCCCCGCCCACCACCAGCCCATTGGCCGCCCCGCTCCCGCCTCCCAGCTGACTCGCCTTCCCGGCTCCAGATTTAAGGGGATTGCAGCAAGAGCCCAGGAGTGACCACTGTGCATTTAACTAGGCCGGGTCACCCCTCCTGCTGCCGACTCCTTCCTGCCTGCTGCCGCTGAGCCGAGCGACCCAGCCGCCGCTGAGCCGCCCAGCTGTGCCGATTTCCCGCCGCTGCCTCCCTGTGGCCCCGCCCACCACCAGCCCATTGGCCGCCCCGCTCCCGCCTCCCAGCTGACCCGCCCTCCCGGCTCCAGATTTAAGGGAATTGCAGTGAGAGCCCAGGAGTGACCACTGTCCCTTTAACTAGGCCGGGTCACCCCTCCTGCTGCCTACTCCTTCCTGCCTGCTGCCGCTGAGTCGAGCGACCCAGCCGCCGCAGAGCCGCCCGGCTGTGCCGATTTCCCGCCGCTGCCTCCCTGCGGCCCCGCCCACCATCAGCCCATTGGCCGCCCCGCTCCCGCCTCCCAGCTGACCCGCCCTCCCGGCTCCAGATTTAAGGGGATTGCAGCGAGAGCCCAGGAGTGACCACTGTGCCTTTAACTAGGCCGGGTCACCCCTCCTGCTGCCGACTCCTTCCTGCCTGCTGCCGCTGAGCCGAGCGACCCAGCCGCCGCTGAGCCGCCCGGCTGTGCCGATTTCCCGCCGCTGCCAATCCTGCGGCCCCGCCCACCACCAGCCCATTGGCCGCCCCGCTCCCGCCTCCCAGCTGACCCGCCCTCCCGGCTCCAGATTTAAGGGGATTGCAGCGAGAGCCCAGGAGTGACCACTGTGCCTTTAAATAGGCCGGTCACCCCTCCTGCTGCCGACTCCTTCCTGCCTGCTGCCGCTGAGCCGAGCGACCCAGCCGCTGCTGAGCCACCTGGCTGTGCCGATTTCCTGCCGCTGCCTCCCTGCGGCCCCGCCCACCACCAGCCCATTGGCCGCCCGCTCCCACCTCCCAGCTGACCCGCCCTCCCGGCTCCAGATTTAAGGGGATTGCAGCGAGAGCCCAGGAGTGACCACTGTGCCTTTAACTAGGCCGGGTCACCCCTCCTGCTGCCGACTCCTTCCTGCCTGCTGCCGCTGAGCCGAGCGACCCAGCCGCCGCTGAGCCTCCCGGCTGTGCCGATTTCCCGCCGCTGCCTCCCTGCGGCCTCTCCCACCACCAGCCCATTGGCCGCCTCGCTCCCGCCTCCCAGCTGACCCGCCCTCCCGGCTCCAGATTTAAGGGGATTGCAGCGAGAGCCCAGGAGTGACCACTGTGCCTTCAACTAGGCCGGGTCACCCCTACTGCTGCCGACACCTTCCTGCCTGCTGCCGCTGAGCCGAGCGACCCACCCGCCGCTGAGCCGCCCGGCTGTGCCGATTTCCCGCCGCTGCCTCCCTGCGGCCCCGCCCACCACCAGCCCATTGGCCGGCCCGCACCCGCCTCCCAGCTGACCCGCCCTCCCGGCTCCAGATTTAAGGGGATTGCAGCGAGAGCCCAGGAGTGACCACTGTGCCTTTAACTAGGCCGGGTCACCCCTCCTGCTGCCGACTCCTTCCTGCCTGCTGCCGCTGAGAGGAGCGACCCAGCCGCCGTTGAGCCGCCCGGCTGTGCCGATTTCCCGCCGCTGCCTCCCTGCGGCCCTGCCCACCACCAGCCCACTGGCCGCCCCGCTCCCGCCTCCCAGCTGACCCGCCCTCCCGGCTCCAGATTTAAGGGGATTGCAGCGAGAGCCCAGGAGTGACCACTGTGCCTTTAACTTGGCCGGGTCACCCCTCCTGCTGCCGACTCCTTCCTGCCTGCTGCCGCTGAGCCGAGCGACCCAGCCGCCGCTGAGCTGCCCGGGTGTGCCGATTTCCCACCGCTGCCTCCCTGCGGCACCGCCCACCACCAGCCCATTAGCTGCCCCGCTCCCGCCTCCCAGCTGACCCGCCCTCCCGGCTCCAGATTTAAGGGGATTGCAGCGAGAGCCCAGAAGTGACCACTGTGCCTTTAACTATGCCGGGTCACCCCTCCTGCTGCCGACTCCTTCCTGCCTGCTGCCGCTGAGCCGAGCGACCCAGCCGCCGCTGAGCCGCCCGGCTGTGCCGATTTCCCGCCGCTGCCTCCCTGCGGCCCCGCCCACCACCAGCCCATTGGCCGCCCCGCTCCCGCCTCCCAGCTGACCCACCCTCCCGGCTCCAGATTTAAGGGGATTGCAGCGAGAGCCCAGGAGTGACCACTGTGCCTTTAACTAGGCCGGGTCACCCCTCCTGCTGCTGACTCCTTCCTGCCTGCTGCCGCTGAGCCGAGCGACCCAGCCGCCGCTGAGCTGCCCGGCTGTGCCGATTTCCCTCCGCTGCCTCCCTGCGGCCCCGCCCACCACCAGCCCACTGGCCGCCCCTCTCCCGCCTCCCAGCTGACCCGCCCTCCCGGCTCCAGATTTAAGGGGATTGCAGCGAGAGCCCAGGAGTGACCACTGTGCCTTTAACTTGGCCGGGTCACCCCTCCTGCTGCCGACTCCTTCCTGCCTGCTGCCGCTGAGCCGAGCGACCCAGCCGCCGCTGAGCCGCCCGGGTGTGCCGATTTCCCACTGCTGCCTCCCTGCGGCCCCGCCCACCACCAGCCCATTAGCTGCCTTGCTCCCCCCTCCCAGCTGACCCGCCCTCCCGGCTCCAGATTTAAGGGGATTGCAGCGAGAGCCCAGGAGTGACCACTGTGCCTTTAACTAGGCCGGGTCACCCCTCCTGCTGCCGACTCCTTCCTGTCTGCTGCCGCTGAGCCGAGCGACCCAGCCGCCGCTGAGCCGCCCGGCTGTGCCGATTTCCCGCCGCTGCCTCCCTGCGGCCCCGCCCACCACCAGCCCATTGGCCGCCCCGCTCCCACCTCCCAGCTGACCCGCCCTCCCGGCTCCAGATTTATGACGCCCCCAGAGCGACCGTGCAGCGGACGCGCGCAGCGGGAGCACCGAATGAGCGCCGAAGGTGCGCCAAAGGTAAGCCCGTCTGCGTCCGTCCGTGCCTGGACCGCGCCCAGTGCCAGGACCCCTGGCCCCCGCAGACCACAGCCCACCCGCCGGACGTACGACGACGCCACCCTCAACGCACTCAACGCCTGATTTCCCGGGCTGCTACCGAGCCACCCCGAGACGCACCCACGGACCCTTTTGCTGCAACTCCTGCAAGTTCACCTGCATCCGGACCTGCACCACTCCAGCACCAACCAAGACCAAGACGAGCAACAGCGGCAGCCACCTGAAATGCATCCTGCTCAACACCCGCTCCATCCACAGGCACGCCATCGAGATCTGGAACCTGCTCGACACCACAGCCCCAGACGTCGCCTTCTTCACGGAAACCTGGACGATCGCCTCTTCAGCGCCCGACATCGCCATCGCCATCCCAGACGGCTACAAGATAATCCGAAGGGACCGCATCAACCACACCGAAGGAGGCATCGATATCATCCACAGGAACACCATCCGCATCACAACCAACACCGACGACACCCTCGCACCCACCGAGCACCTGCACTTCCAGGCCCACATCAACCCCAAGACCACCCTCAGAGGCACCCTCATCTACAGACCCCCGGGACCACACACACAATTCAGCGAAGACATCGCCGACTTCATCAGCCCGCACGCCCTCTGCTCCGCTGACTACATCCTCCTCGGGGACCTCAACTTCCACCTGGAGAACAACAACGACCGCAACACCACCACCCTGCTGGACAACCTCGCCAACCTGGGACTCAAGCAGCTGGTCACCACCCCCACCCACTACGCCGGACACACACTCGACCCTGTCTTCTCATCCAGCAAGGACATCACCTTTAGCCACGCCACCGGACTCTACTGGACGGACACAGCTGCGTCCACTTCAGCTTCGGAAGGACCACGATCCACCACCACCAGCAACAGGTTGCCTGCAGAAGCTGGAACAAGATCACAGCCGACCAGCTCGCGACCTCCCTGAGCATGAACCCTCCCACCAGCACAACAAACCCAAGCCAGGCGGCCACCAACCTCACCAAGTGGATCAGCGACTGTGCAGAAGACCTCGCCCCCCTGAGGACCCCGCCTAGCAGACCCAGTAGCAAGAAATCCCCATGGTTCACCGACGAACTCAAGAGCTCCAAGAAGAACTGCCGAGCCCTCGAGAGAACCTGGCGAGAGACCCAACTCCGGACAACATGTCGGCACTCAAGCTCGCCACCAGAAAGCACCACCAACTCATCCACACCACCAAGAAAACCGCATTCAAGGAACGACTGGACAACAACGCACACAACAGCAAGGAACTCTTCAACATCGTCAGAGAGCTCTCCAACCCCAACGCCGGAAACAACGACATAACCCCTTCGCAAGACCTCTGCAACTCCCTCGCCTCCTACTTCCACAACAAGATCACGGACATACACAACAGCTTCAGCACTCAACCGACGCACGCCACGACCGAACCTCCGCCCCCCACCACCACCCTCCGCGCCTGGACCCCGATCAGCACCGAAGACACCGTCCGTACGATGAACTCCATCCACTCCGGATCTCCGACCGACCCCTGCCCTCACCACGTCTTCAACAAGGCCGACGCTGTCATCGCACCCCACCTGCGGGAAATCATCAACACCTCCTTCGACACCGCTACCTTCCCGGAGAGCTGGAAGCACGCCGAACTCAGCACCCTACTCAAGAAGCCATCAGCCGACCCCACCGACCCCACCGACCTCAAGAATTACCGCCCCATCTCGCTGCTCCCGTTTCCTGCAAAAGTCATTGAGAAGACCGTCAACAAGCAGCTGGCCGCCTTCCTCGAGACGAACGGATCCCTCGACCCCTCGCAGTCTGGCTTCCGGGCCAACCACAGCACCGAGACCGCCCTGATCGCAGCCACCGATGTCATCCGAGCTCTGCTCGACAACGGAGAAACAGCAGCCCTCATCCTCCTAGACCTCTCTGCGGCCTTCGACACTGTCTGCCACCGTACCCTAGTACAGTGCCTCAGCAACGTCGGAATCCAGGAGAAGGCACTGGAGTGGATCATCTCCTTCCTCGCCGGAAGGACACAGAGAGTCCGCCTCCCTTCGTTCAGATCTGAAGCCACCGAAGTCATCTGCGGCGTTCCTCAAGGCTCCTCGCTCAGTCCAACCCTCTTCAACGTCTACATAAGCCCCCTCGCAGACATCGCACGCCAGCACAACCTCAACATCATCTCCTACGCCGACGACACCCAGCTGATCCTCTCCCTCAGCAACGACCCCGCCACCGCCAGAGCCAACCTACACAAAGGGATGAAAGAGGTAGCCGAATGGATGAAGAACAGCTAGCTGAAACCGAACTCGGACAAGACGGATGTCCTCATCCTGGGATCCTCACCCTCTGCCTGGGACGACTCCTGGTGGCCCCCCGCCCTAGGCAGCGCACCCAAACCAACAGACCACGCACGCAACCTGGGCTTCATCCTGGACTCCTCCCTCTCCATGACCAGACAAGTCAACGCCGTCTCCTCGTCGTGCTTCAACATCCTGCGCATGCTACGTAAGATCTTCCGGTGGATCCCCTACGAGACCAGGAAGACAGTCACCCAGGCCCTCGTCACCAGCCGTCTGGACTACGGCAACTCCCTCTACACCAGAACCACTGCCAAACTCCAGAAGAGACTACAGCGGATCCAGAACGCCTCAGCACGTCTCATCCTGGAATCCCCCGTCGCAGCCACATCTCCGGACACCTGAGAGACCTGCACTGGCTCTTGGTCAACAAGAGAATCACCTTCTGACTCCTCACCCACGCACACAAAGCCCTACACAACCAAGGCCCAGGATACCTCAACAGCCGCCTCAACTTCTACGCTCCCAAACGCCAGCTTCGATCGACCGGCCACGCCCTCGCCGCCGTCCCCCGCATCCGAAGAGCCACCACAGGGGGACGGTCCTTCTCCTACCTCGCCGCCAAGACATGGAACTCCCTCCCGACCCACCTCTGCCTGACCCAGGACCACCTCGCCTTCAGGAAGCAACTCAAGACCTGGCTGTTCGAGCAGTAGCGAACCCCCCTCCCCTAGCACCTTGAGACCCTCTGGGTGAGTAGTGCGCTATATAAATGCTTTGATTGATTGATTGATTGTTTTCTGCTCCAAACTCAAGTCTGCCCTGGAAGGGTCCCCTGTCCCCAAGAACTGAACCTGATCATGCTCAAGCTCATCTGGGAAAGTTCCTCACAGGGACTGAAATCCTCTCCCTCAAGAGAATGATCCTCACTTTGAGTCTGGAGGGAAAATATTGCATTACCCCTCCTGCTCCTTCTCTTGAAAGGTACCTGGTCCATTGTTCCAGGATCCAGGGCCTGTTCAGTCGAGGTCAACTTGGCTTGTGACCTAGTCACAGAAAACACATCTGCAGAGATGCCCAACATAGCTGCATGAGTCCTAAATTCAACCTCAGCCCAGGCTGAATTTTCTACATAATTGACTAACCAACAATCCACTGGTAGGTCTGAGCTTAAAACAACCTTCTTAGTGCCAGTTACCTCTCCCCAGCAGAAATTACCAACTGCCAAGGAAGTCTCAATCCTGACATTGTTTGCATTGGTCACTTGTTACATTTCACCAAGTATGATCTGTCCAGGAGACACAGGTTTTTCGGTCAACATTGTGACACTGGCCCCTGTGACTCTGTAGGCCATTGCCTCTGTTCCATTGATCAAAGGCTGTTGTCTGTAGTTGCTCAGGTTACTGGGACTGACCAGTAAGGTGCAAATATCCATACAAGCATCATAGACTAAAACAGCCTGAGCAGGTATTCTGACTAAGCCAGAACCCACCTCAGATCCCAAGGTTAACCCCACTAATACCTTGCTCCCTGTAAAACCACTTGTACTTCTGCTAGGGAAAGCAGTTGTCTTAGGGGTAGTGGTGGTAGAAGTAGTTTCCTTGGCTTTTGGACAATCAGCATCTCTTGTCCAATGGGTCTTCTGTTTACAGAGATAGCACCAAGGTTTCTTTTTGCCTTTTCCCTTGTTGCTTTGGGACTCCCCACCAGATGCAGGTTTTTTGGGCCCTGATGAAGATTCAAAGTCTTTACCCTTGTGCCCACCCTTATCCTGAGCTTTTGAAGAATTTTTCAGCATCACCCCGGGGAGAAGTCAGATCTGAGTCCACCGGGTACTGGTGAAATAGCTGATTATGGCAATTATTAAGGATCTGCATTCTCATAATCAAATTGCACAATCCATCAAAAGCATGCACTGTGCTGCCAAGTAACCAACCTTCCAAAGCCTCAGTAGCACTATCCACAAAGTCTACCCAGTTGTGATTCGTTTTTTTCTGGGTGTCTCTGAATGTAATCCTGTACTAATCAGTGGTTAAGCTAACCCCATCAATGAGAACACTCTTCAAAACAGAGTAATCGTCAGCATCCTCTTCTCTAACAGTGAGGTGAGGAGCTTATCTCTAACTTTGTCAGCAAAGGAGAGCCACAAGGCAGCTGCCCACTGCTCTTGAGGGATCTCTAAACTTTACAGGCCCTCTCTAACACAGTTATCCATTTATGGATGTCATCCCCATCATGGTGGGGAGGGAAAATCTTGCTACAGTTCCTATTGTCAAAGGAATGTCCCGTACTTCTCCTGTAGTAGACATACTAAGTGAAGCGGGGTGTTGCACCTACCTAACCTAGTGGGAGCTAACTCACTTAAGCTGGAAAAAGGTTGTGCTAGACCCTTGACTTACCCAACCCCCAGCTCAGTATAACTTACTATTCTAAGCTTGTATTATATGCCCCTAGTACTAGTGGTTTTCCAGTTAATCAATACAAAGATGCATCTGGTAAAATAGTGCAGGCTTGTATCCCACCTCTGCCACCAATGTGAGAAGCTGGCCTGGTGTTTGATGCCCACTAATGTAAATGGGCACCTTGTACCAGGCCAGACAACCCTTATCCATCAGGAAGGATGTTAAGTTAAATAGGTTATAGAGGGTTTTATAGCGCACTCAAAGAGTGTCCCGGCGCGTGCACATACAGTGAGAAAGTGGGCAGAAAGAGAAGAAAGTTACTTAATCATTTTAAAAAGGTTAGTTTTGTGTGATTTTTTAAAAAGCTTGAAGTCCTGGATAACCCGAAGCTCCACGGGGAGGGCGTTCCAGGCAACCGCAGCTTTCACAGAGATACATTGTCCAGGATGACTGTGACCTTGACTTTGCAGCTGGGAAGACCAGGCGATGCTGAGGATGAACAGGACCTGGATATGAGCTGTCCCATGAAGGATGTCAAGTGCTGAGGGGTCAGCGTCCGTCAGGAGTACCAACAAGCCTTGACACAAGCAACCCATGCAGAAAATCAAGCAGGTTAATCATTGGAACCAGCAAGGACCAGAAGACTCACCACAAGCAGGGAAATTAGGGCAACCCCAATCAATCAGGGGAGCCTCAGGAAAACAAAGATGACCCTCAACTGGACCCACAGGCCAGAAGCACAAGGATCATGAGAGGACCTCGAGCCCCTGACCAAAAGGAGCAGACCATGGTGCCCACGAGGCAGTGTGACTGAAGATCTTGGTGGAAGAAATTGCTGGAGGTTGGGGCTACTTGGAGCCCAATGCACTTGTCGCAATGTTGCCAACAAGTATATACTCTTGCAAAGGTACACAGTACACAGGTGTCCAGTTAATGCAGTCCCCACAAGGGATTCTGACCTCAAACTTGGTGAGAGGGCAGCTCGGGCCTCAGGAGACATAGATGACCACTAACTGTGATGCTGAACCCTTCGGAGTTCGCAGGAGCTTGGGATCAGCAGACCGGTCAGCAGTGTTGAGGTACCTGCAAATGCAGGGATGTAACTCCTTCACTTCAAGGAAGATTATCTTCAAGTGTCTTGGATGCTCCACAGATCCTGCATGGATCCTGTATGGTGCACAGGCGAGGCAGCAGACCGAAAGGGAGATGAAATCTGGCCCAAGCAAAGTCAAGCAACGTCCAGAGTACCCAGACTGTAGAAGTGTAGTGGTTTCAGTTCTGAATCTTGTCTACAACAAATCTAGGGATCTACACCCAGGTATGCCCTTAAGTAACCTAGGAAAGGGTTGGGAAGATTCAGGGGACCCTCCATTGGGAGGGTCTGGACAGGAGAGAGGTTACTCCCATGGCCTTTGTCCAGTTTTGCACCAAAGCGGGAGCCAATGGCTTCCAGGGCTGGTTTGAATTGGACTATGCACAGGGACACCAAATGTGCCCCTCATGAAAACTTTCAGGCAGTGGCAAGCGCACCCATCCAGCCTTTATAGACTAAATCCTGTGACAGGATGCCTATTGATCTGCCTTCCCCTGTTCAAGCTTGACTCAGCAGCAGAAGGGCAGAAATGTGTCTCTGGTCAGCAGCAAACATTTTGTGCTGTCTGGGACTAGAAGGCTGGTACCGGGAACACCGAGAACCTAACGGAGCACTCTTCCAGTGCTTGGAATCATACCTCCCACACCATTTGTGTGGGTATGATTCCAACATGTTTGATACCAAACATGATAGGACTCGTTAAAGCCATTTTAGAGATGGTCATCTTGCGGCCAAGCGATGCCCCTCTATATAGTTTATGGCTGCTTCACTGACAACCCGGGAGAATGGACTCCATAGGCTGCGGGGTGTCCTGCTCATGCAGTGGCCCCCTCTCATTTAGAACCAAACAGCCTGCCCTCAGAATTGTAAAGGCTTGCTAAAGGGGTGACTTATAGGTTTATGTTGCAGCGACACTTGGATAGAGTAAACTTATATATTTTGTAAATGGTGCATGCACCAACTTACACATGCTGCAATGGCAGACCTGTATTCCATTTTGAATGGTCTCTCATGGATGGCATAATACTCACTGCAGCCCATGGGAGACAACTGGGTTACCTATGCCCTGTGTGCATGGGTACCATCGACTAGGACCTTACAAGGGTACCCCACTATCCAATCTGGGATGTACCTAGGGCCTGAACACAACTGTTTATGGAGAAAGCAGATATACTGGGGTCCTGATTAGCAGTATCCCAGTCAGACTAGTCAAAAGCAATATCACATCAAGCAAAAATTGGGGATAACCATAAGAAGCAGATCCTACTTTCCTACAGGGGGCATGCTAACAAATAAACAGACAGAAATTTGATAGCTATGGTATCATGCAGAACAGTTTAATCAGTTCTCTCATGGACAGGTCTTATGAGAGAATGCTATGGCCCTTAGACCTTCAAGTACGATCTCAGGGAAGTTGTCTGTAGGGCACTCCTGCATCTCAATTTACCCTCCTTTCCCATAAGTCATATTTTGATGACCCAAAGATATGTGATTGTTCTTCCCCATCAGCAGTTGCACAATGTTACAGTACATTTCTATCCTTGATTGCCATATGTGCAGGATGGGCTTGCAGTTTGTTACCAGCTGGCGACCTCACCCCTCATGTGGTGTGCACCTTGCACAACTGAGAGTGGGACATACCTATTTTTCATCAGCCAAGCCACTTTTGATTGTGATTCATGATAGGCAGACAGGTTTACGCTTGGGAAGACTAGGCAGCACCAGTGTCAGAGATAGATCATCTGTGCAACTGCCATGTTACTCATAGTCCCATGAGTCCAGCTCCTTGGGGTCTTCCCAGACATCGGCCCTCCACACTAACAAAGCTAGGAGCATATCCTGGTTGCAATGATGAGCGAGGTGAGGCAGGGACCATCCATGTTCACACAGCTATGCTCGATACCACTGCTGACTGTAGCCATAATTGATTAGTGCCTCTCATTTCTAGGCTCTATTTCTAGAAGTTGGATTGCCCATTTGCACTTTGTGAGTATTTAAAAAGGCAAACATGACACTCAATCTCACCTGTTATTATAAGCACAGCAGGGAGTGGTCAAAGGGCTACAGAGACATTCACAGTTTGCTTCCTCTACAGCACCTTCTCTGTTCTCCTTTTATAATAAGTATGGGTCTAATTTATGAGGTTTTGGTGCAGGGCAGCACCACAAGGAATCTTGCTGTGATTCCCTATGTCATAACAGAAGGACGGGAATGTGCTCTATCTATGAGATATGGTGCCTTCATGTTCTTTTCCACTGCACTGGTGCTCAATGGGATGCCATGCCCCAGCACAGGCACCAATCCTGCGTTGTGGGTCTGATTGATTTTGTGCAGGAAGGGACACCTTCCTGCACAAAATAAATCAATTTCGGTGATGTCCTCTTTCTATGTGTGCTCTAGAATGTTTAGGGTAGTTGGTGGGAGACTTACTTTTACCATGCATCATTAAACACAAATGCCTCTGAATCTGCCTTTTCTGCGCTATATTGTGATTGTTGAGGAATGGCAGCTAAGAGAGAGCCTCTTCAAAATGTATGCAGGTTTTGATATGCAAGGAGCACGGGAACAATTTTACCATGAACCAACACATCTGAAGTTTATACTTGCTGCAAACCAACTTGCCTAAGGTGGAATAACTCTTCTAAGAGACAACCCTTAGAATAACAGATCTTCTGGAATTGTCAAAAGCGTACACCTTTATCTATAGACAGAGAGCCTGCTGAAATAAGAAATTATGGGCTCTATATCATGAACATGGCACATCTGCTCATTAAATAATTCAAAAACCTATTGTTAGTGAGGTTGAGAAATTTATTTTTAAACTATTTAAAAATTATCATGTATAAATTAAATCCATATATTCAAATAATTGTATTATTTAATACACAAGTAAATGTGTTGTTTTTTCACAATAAATAATAAGATTTATTAAATTTCCCTATACCTTCACGGTGGAAGCTCTCCTGTACAGTAGTGCACATCTCCACCAACAGGCAAACATTTAGTAGTAGTAACTTTCCACTCACAATTTTCAATGTAGTAGGCTCTGATCCCTCGTTTGAGGACTCACTGTATGGGCCCATAGGGTGAAACCTAGGTATCAATCAAAGGAAACAGGAAGCACTTAAAACAGACAGTGACAGCACCATACAAAAATAACCCACACCAAGTTACAATAATAGAGATTAATTTAATGAACAAAACCAGACCCAAACCACAAAAATCCAATAAGTAGAACTTGAGATATGAATGGCCCCTTAGAGTATAGCCTAGGTATCAATCAAAGGAAACAGGAAGCACTTAAAACAGTATAACAGTGACAACACCATACAAAAATAACCCACACCAAGTTACATTAATAGAGATGAATTCAATGAACAAAACAAGACCAAAGCCACAAAACTCCAATAAGTAAAACTTGAGATATGAATTTTTAAAGAATAAACCGCGAAATAAAGCTTAGAAGCACTAAGTGCTTATGTGGATTATCTGGTCCCACTGGACCGGGACAAATTCAAGAGTTCAGAGTGACCACAATGAAGCATGGACTAGATAAAGGGACCCAGTGAGGCCCACTGAACAAAAGTACCTTTATCCAAGTTCCTTCAATAAAAATGCGGGTGCAGCCAAGCAATATGTAGATTTTCTACAGAAGCATCACTTTAAACCCACTTCCGAGGGTCCAGGACTGGATTGGCACCAATTGGCAGGGCAAAACTCACAAACTGCATGGTTCAGGTGCTGTAGCAGGGTGGTGGAATTCTTTAATATTCCCAAGAATTCAGAACCAGAGGCAATCAGATTAGCCCTTTGAATCACTTTGGTTCTGGGTTAGAGAGATGCAGGTGCAGTCCTTCTCACTCCAGGCAAGAGGGCAGTAGCAGCAGGCCAGCAGACACCATCAGAGCACCACTCCAGCAAAGCACCAGTTCTTGTAACAGAACAGCAGTCCTCCTTCCTGACAGATAATCCACAGGTCCGGAAGTGTACTGAAGTGGTGGGGTCAGCAGTCCAGTATTTATTCTTTGTAGCTCTGATTTTGTAAAATGGAAGACGCTTCTAGGCAGTGGCTTTGAAGTGCATGGAATCCCCCTTATCCCCTGCCCTGACTCTAAGCTGGCTGGAGTGATAATACAGGGCTGTTAGGCCTGTTGTGTGGAGAGAGGGCACAGCCTATTCAGCTTCAAGTGGGTTTGTACTTAGCTCCACCCCATCAAGCTAGTTAATTGCCCATTAGGGCCCATCAGGTCACACCTAAGCTCCCATTGTGTGTGGCTGTCTAAATGGAATGCACAGGTCCAGCTGTCACCAACCCCAGATGTGTATTTAGAGACAGGCAAAAGGCACAGAAAGTTTAAAGTAAGAAAATGCAAACTTTCTAAAAGTGATAATTTTCAGACTTGCAACTTAAAATTCAACTTTGCCATACGTTGTGATTTTAAATTGAGTCAAGATACATCAAATTCAAAATATCTATTTTTTCCCAATTGAAAATTATAATTATAAAATGTAATAAGGTAATCACAATGTAAAGCTATCGTAGAGAATGGCCTTGCAGTGGTGAAAAATAAATGTAAGAGTTTTTCACTACCTGGACATGAAAAACTTTAAAGTACATGCCCAAGTTTTTAAATACACTGAACCCTTCCCTTTGGGCTTCCTGTGGCCTATCTTAGGGGTGAACTTTGTGTATTAAAAAAGAAGATTTGGGCCTGACGAGAGGTTTAACGTGCCAGGTGGACATGGCAGTTGAAAACTGCACACACAGGCTCTGCAATTGGAGGCCTGAAGTATTTTTAAAGGGCTACTAAAGTAGGTGGCACAATCAGTGCTGCAAGCCCACTAGTAGCATTTGCTTTACAGGCCCTTGGCACATGTGGTGCAATTTACTAGGGACTTATTAGTAAAATACATATGCCATTTATGGACAAGCCAATGTTACCAAGGTTTCAGTAGAGAGCCAATGCACGTTAGCACTGGTTAACATTAGTAAAGTGCCCAGAGTAGTAAAGCCAACGAAAACGAATTTGGCAAAAAAGGGAGGAAGAAGGAAAAATGTTTGGGGTTAGGGCCAACACCCACAAACACACACATGCATGCATAGAGGCACACCAACTCTCACTTTCGCTAACACAGACACACAACCTCACTCATGCACAAACACATTCATGTATGCTTACACACAAAAAAACCACATTCAACATGCTCACCGTGCACATGCACATTAGAGCATCCACACACACTCAAGAACATGTAAACAGACATACACAAACAAATAGGTAATACGCTCTCTTACATAGACACACTGGTGCCCACCCACTTACATGAATCCACCCACAGAAGCAAACAAGCACTCGAGACACACCGGAGCAACCTATAACCCTGCTGGCAGGCAGGTCGCTCCCCACGCTGCGGCACGGCACTGCCTGCATTGATGTTCCATAATCTTGTATTCTTCCCCTGTGCCTAACTTTCTTTCTTGCACAGACTTGTTTTTATTCCCCTGTACATGTACTTGCTTTCTTGCCCAGACTTGTTTTTATTCCCCTGTGCCTGTACTTGCTTTCTTGCCCAGACTTGTTTTTATTCCCCTGTGCCTGTACTTGCTTTCTTGCCCAGACTTGTTTTTATTCCCCTGTGCCTAACTTGCTTTCTTGCCCAGACTTGTTTTTATTCCTCTGTGCCTGTACTTGTTTTCTATTATTACAAAGAACAACGGTCCTTAGGATTAAGAACATGAATAATTCAATGAAATATAGACTACAATCAGTGCTATATCAGAAAGTTTTCAGTACCCAGCCGGGCCTGAAAAGTTTTATTCAAAAATAAACATGGATAAGCAAGACCGCCAGAGGGGTCTAATTCAGTAACTGATAGGGTACAAGCCTGTACCTATCCAGAGGTCACTCGAACAAGGTTCGGGAGTGGGAAAAATAGGAAAGGAAAAAAGGTTTTAAGAAATATCAGGCAAAGAGAACGTGGGAGCCAACTGTCCCTTGCATTATTAACACAATTTTAAAGCAAGTTCGGACAGACAATTACTGTAAAAAATTAAACACAATGGAAAAGATTACAGAATTGCTAAAAGTGTCGACAACGTTTCGATCCCTGGCTCCTAGTGAACTGGGATCATCATCAGGACTTTGTATTAATTTGCCTGTTTGTACTTTTGAAGCGCCTGTTAGAGCTGTGATGCTCTTGTAGGTCGGGAGGGGGTGGATTGACGTCAGTAGATTGAGGAATGGTTCCTCGAAATCCTAGTGAGAGGAGGGCTGTTTATTATCAGTCGCTTGGGGTAATTCTTTTTCAATTGGAGGTATGGACTCAAATTAATCCACACGCGTTATATTGCAGTCGCTGCTGCCTTGCTCACGAATCGAGCAGAGATCAGTCGGCGTGCTCAATGGCACTGTTCCGACTCCGCGAGAATCCGGGAGAAAACGCGTGTGGATTAATTTGAGTCAATAATCAATTGCCCATGGTCCTTAGGTACCTCTTGGGTTCCCTTGTTACGATAAAAAATTTACTTGTTTTCTAGCCTAAACTTGTTTTTCCTTCCTGTGCCCGGTTCTCCCACGGCCCCGGCCATTTTTCCCGCCACTGCGTCCCTGTGGCCCCGCCCACCTGCAATCCCATTCGCCGCCCGCTCCGGCTCCCAGCTGCTCCTCCCTCCCACATCCCCTCATATGGAAGCCGCTACACGGCCGCGCTCAGCGGGCGCGCCAATGGCGCGCCGCTGGCGCACCTAAAGCAGGCCCGTCTTTGCCTGTCCGTGCCTGGACCGCTCCCAGCGCCGGGACCCCTGGATACCACGAACACCATGACGCCCGACACCGCTACGATACCAGAACCCTCCACGCACTCAACACCGGACGATCACACATTAAATGGGCTAAATATCGATTCCAAAATATAGACAAACCAAAACATCGAATCCAAAATATAGAATGGACAAAATATCGAATGGACAGAATATAGACATCAAAAATATCGTTTTGAAGGTAAGTAAAGTAATATCGATTTTAAAAATATAGACTGTCAAAATATCGAAGTACATAATATAGTTTATTAAAAATATCGAATTTTTAATAATATCGAATTTTTTCAAGTGTTTATTATGTTAGTATATGTGTGAAAAGTGTATATATTTTTGTAAATTATTTTAAGTAATTAGTTTATGTTATTTAATTGTTGTGTAATATAATTCTGTAGTGGGTTGTGGGTTTATAGGGGAATAGGGTGGGTAGAAATTTAATTATAATTAATTAAATATGTCAATTAATTAATTGGTATTTCTTTACAATAAATTGTTAATTAATTTTTAATTGCTAATTAATTAATTCTTAATTGATAATTATTTTTTATTAATTGATTAATTGATAATTATGTGAATTAAATTAATTTATTTTCTGTAGCCGGTTGTGGGTTTATAGTGGAATAGGGTGGGAAGTTATTTAATTATAATTAATTACATATGTTAATTAATTAATTGCTATTTATTTTGATTAAATTGTTAATTATTTTTTAATTGGTAATTCATTAATTCTAAATTATTATTTTTTATTAATTGATTAATTGATAATTATGTGAATAATACTAATTTATTTTCTGTAGCTGGTTGTGGGTTTATAGGGGAATAGGGTGGGAAGTAATTTAATTATAATTAGTTAAATATGTTAATTAATTAATTTGTATTTATTTTGAATAAATTGGTAATTAATTTTTAATTGGTAATTAATTAATTCTTAAATGATTATTTTTTATTAATTGATTAATTGATAATTATGTGAACAATATTAATTTATTTTCTGTAGCGGGTTGTGGATTTATAGGGGACTAGGGTGGGAAGTAATTTAATTATAATTAATTAAATATGTTGATTAATTAATTGGTATTTATTTTGATTAAATTGTTAATTAATTTTTAATTGGTAATTAATCAATTCTCAATTGATAATTAAACTTTAATAATTGATTAATTGAAAATTATGTAAATTCTAATATTTTATTTTCACTAGAGTGGGAATAGTAAAATTTACCCCTACGCTATCCAACGCTTTCCCTACTGTTGCACTTTATGGAGTGGGAATAGTAATTTTTACCCCTACGCTATCCAACGCTTTCCCTACTGTTGCACTCTCTGGAGTGGGAATAGTAATTTTTACCCCTACGCTATCCAACGCTTTCCCTAATGTTGCACTCTCTGGAGTGGGAATAGTAATTTTTACCCCTACACTATCCAACGCTTTCTCTACTGTTGCACTCTCTGGAGTGGGAATAGTAATTTTGACCTCTACGCTGTCCAACGCTTTCCCTAATTTTGCACTCTCTGGAGTGGGAATAGTAATTTTTACCCCAACGCTATTCAACGCTTTCCCTACTGTTGCACTGTCTGGAGTGGGAATAGTAATTTAATTTTAAGGTAATTTAAGGATTTTTAAGTATATTTTAGCTATTTATTTTTAATATTTTTTAAATTTTACATTAATTTTAAGAAATTCGATAATTTTATAATGTATATATATATATATAAACGATATTTTGGGGTCGATATTTTGGTACTTACCGGTTTGTAGATAGGAATTCGATATTTTGTCCGTCGATATTTTGGAATCTATATTTTGGGTAGTCTATATTTGTCCCTCAATATTTAGTCAGTGATCCGATCACACACCTGCTTCCTGGCCGCCCTGAAGCGCACCCAAGGAGCTTTCACCTGCCGGAACTGCAGCTTCACAAGAATCCGCCCCACCACCCTGCCGACCAAGAAAGAAGCCAACCACCTCAGATGCATCCTTCTCAACAACCGCTCCGCCCGAAAACCTGCCGTTGAACTCTGGGACCTACTCGACTCAACCTTCCCAGACGTCGCCTTCCTGACGGAGACCTGGCTGAACCCCGCCTCGGCACCCGACATAGCCATAGCCGTCCCGAAAGGCTACAAGATCACCCGCAAGGACCGCACCAACAGAGCGGGAGGAGGAATCGCCATCGTCCACAGGAACACTCTCAGAGTCTCGACCAACACCGATGACACCCTCAGCACAGCCGAACACCTGGACTTCCAGATCCACACGGACCCCAACCCCACCCTCAGAGGAACCCTCATCTACAGACCGCCCAGACCCCGACCACTGTTCAGCGACTCCATCGCAGACTTCGTCAGCACACACGCCCTCGCCTCCAAGTACTACATCCTCCTCGGGGACCTGAACTTCCACGTCGAGAACAATGACGACACCAACTCCACCACCCTGATCGACAACCTAGCCAACCTCGGACTCAGACAACTCGTGACAACACCCACCCACTCCGCCGGTCACACGCTTGACCCCATCTTCTCCGCAAGCCCCCACATCTCCTTCAGCCATACCACTGTACTCCACTGGACCGACCACCGCTGCATCTACTTCACCTTCAAGAAACCCACCACGCACCTCCGCACCCAACAGATGCCTCACTGCTGCTGGAGCAAAGTCACCGAAGACCAGCTACCCACCACCCTCGCCCAGAGCCCACCCGCCGACCATACCGACCTGGACACTGCCGCCCGCAACCTCAGACAGTGGATCAACGATTGCGCCAACACCCTCGCCCCGATCAAGAAACCCTCCAACAATCATACCAACAAGAAAGCCAGCTGGTTCACTGAAGACCTCCGGGCCTCCAAGCAAACCTGCCGAAAACTGGAGAAGATCTGGCTCCGTGAACGAACACCGGACAGCCACGCCGCCCACAAGAATGCCACCCGCAGACACCATCACCTCATCAGATCCACCAATAGGGCCTCTTTCAAAGACCGCCTAGACAACAACACGCACAACAGCAAAGAGCTCTTCAACATCGTGAAGGAACTCTCCAACCCCAGCTCCAACACCAACGACGTCCCACCCTCACAAGACCTGTGCGACTCGCTGGCCACCTTCTACCACCGCAAGATCACAGACATCCACGACAGTTTCAACGCCACGACCCCCCGACAACCACTGAGACCTCGCCCCCACGACCACCATCCGCACCAACCGCCTCCTCTACTGGACCAACATCAACGACGATTACACCATCAAAATCATGAACACCATCCACTCCGGATCTCCGTCAGATCCATGCCCACACCACATCTACAACATAGCCAGAGCTTCCATTGCACCCCATCTCTGGAAAGTCATCAACACCTCCTTCGAGACTGCAACCTTCCTGGAGAGCTGGAAGCATGCCGAGATTAACGCCTTACTCAAGAAACCCAAGGCAGATCCCAATGACCTCAAGAACAACTGACCCGCTACCTCGAGGAGAACAACATCCTGGACCCTTCCCAGACCGGGTTCTGCAGCAACCACAGCACAGAGACTGCCCTCATCGCCGCCGCCGATGACATCAAGTCCCTGCTGGACAACGGAGAAACGGCAGCCCTCATCCTCCTGGACCTGTCAGCCGCTTTTGGCACGGTCTGTCACCACACACTATGAACACGCCTCCACAACGCTGGGATCCAAGAGAAGGCCCTGGACTGGACTACCTCCTACCTCTCCGGCAGAACACAGAGCGTCTGCCTTCCCCCCTTCCGCTCCAAAGCCACCGAGATCATTTGTGGCATACCCCAGGGCTAATCCCTCAGCCCAACTCTGTTTAACATCTACATGGCACCGCTCGCCCATGTTGCCCATCGGCATGACCTCAACATCCTCTCCTACGCCGATGATACCCAACTGATACTCTCCCTCACCAAAGACCCCCACACCGCCAAAACAAACCTTCACGAAAGAATGAAGGCAGTTGCTGAATTGGATGAGGAACAGCAGACTGAAGCTGAACTCGGACAAGACGGAGGTCCTCATCCTCGGATCCAACCCTTCGGCCTAGGACGACTCCTGGTGGCCGACTACATTGGGAACCGCTCCAACACCCACCGACCACGCACGCAACCTAGGGGTCATCCTCGACTCCACCCTCTCCATAACTAAACAGGTCAACGCCATCTCCTCCTCCTGCTTCAACACCCTCTGCATGCTCCGTAGGATCTACAAGTGGATCCCCACTGAAACGGAAAGAACAGTCACCCAGGCCCTTGTCAGCAGTAGGTTGGACTATGGAAACGCCCTCAATGCAGGAGCCTCGGCCAAACTCATGAGACGGCTCCAATGCATCCAGAATGCCTCTGCACGCCTGATCCTCGACATTCCTCACCGCAGCCACATCACTCCCCACCTGAGAGACCTGCACTGGCTCCCGGTCAACAAGAGGATAACCTTCAAGCTCCTCACCCACGCACACACGGCACTCCACAACACTGGACCAACGTACCTCAACAGACGACTCAGCTTGTACACCCCCACCCGCCAGCTCCGCTCCACCAACCTCGCCCTTGCTACAGTGCCCCGCTTTCGAAGAGCGACCTCAGGCGGCAGATCGTTCTCCCACTTCGCCGCAAAGACCTCCCCATCCACCTACAGCAGACCCAAGACCTGCTGACCTTCAGAAAACTCCTCAAGACCTGGCTTTTCGAGCAGTAGCAGCATTCCCCACCCCAGCGCCTTGAGACCCTCATGGGTGAGTAGTGCGCTTTACAAATGATATGATTGATTGATTGATTGATTAATTGATTGGTACACACACATGAACACACAACTACACAAACACTCATACACCCACAAAGACAGACACACTCACAGTCCTGCATATGAAAATCCATACATGCATGTATGTTTACACACAATTTCAGTCACTTGCACACACACCCACACATGGGCACTTAAACACCAATGCACACTGATGAACATGCACACGCAGAAACACACACAAATGCATAAGTGGCTAATTGCACACAAATGCACCCATTCACACATATACAGGCATGCATGTGCAAATATTCACTTATAGCAACACACACATGAACAAACTCACATGTGCAGATGTATAAATAAACACAAGCCCATACATACACTTGGACACCTATGCCCACACATTTTCACATATGTATGAAACTACCTTAAAACACAAACGCCCACACACACATACTTGTCAACTCACCCACAAGTATGCATGTACATATATACATATGAGTAAACACTGGTTCACATAAATATACATATATACCCAAATACATGCACACTAAACCACACATAGAAGTACATTGACACACAAACACATATACACTTGAATGCATATACACATCAGACATGTGCACACATACACAGTATGTAAAGAAAAATAGAGGCACCCATAGAAGCATGCAAATAAATATGTGCACACATATCTATAGACCCAGATACATACTTTTCCCTCCATGAGAAAAATCTCACATTCCACAATATGCATATATGCAATCAACCATACTTATCCATGGCTACATACACATAAACCTGCACATACACATGCATTCAAACACATGGATATGTGTGCACACGGAAAATCTCTTACATGCATACACCAAAATACACAGAAACATACATTTAAATGCCTTCACCTACACACACCTAACACACATGCATATACATGCATGCAAACACAGATAAACACATACAGATGTACAAGCGCACACAATCCCATTCTCACATGCTAACAGACAGATACATGTTCCTGCATGCACACACTTGCAAACAGTTCAACTGGTTTAATGTACGGGCAAATAGGCGGGACCCATAGACCCTGTGTATAATTGCTGGGAGTCATGGGTAGATGCATGCTAGGTCTTCCCGAGGACCCCACGCCTAATCTCCATGGATTTCACCCCAAAGAACTCCACAGAGTAACTCCACTTCAACCGCACGTTATCTGTTTGCGTTTATCATAGCTCCCGGATGAAGGGCTTTATGGGCCCGAAATGCATTGGAGCGTTCATGTATAAACGTGATTGGGGAGAATCATTAAACTGTGGGAATGAATTGGAATTTCTACATGAATTGAGAATACTCTAAAGAATTGAAAAAAACGAAAAATGATCGAAATAAATTTTGAAATTTGAAATTGATGTAACATCCAGAGAGGAGTCCTTTCTTTCTTTTTGGAACCAAAGATGTGCCCTACACAGGGATGCACCCATCATTGTATGGTTGCACTCTTTGAATGATAGATGCATCCTTTATCATCTCAGACCCCTACATCCCTCCCTACCACTAACCATGCCACAGCTGTGGCTGAAGGCAACAGTTATTGATACCGATTTATAAATTGTAAACCATATGAACCCAGTAGAGGTACCAAAAAGGATGGAAATGAAGCATAGAAAATAAATAAAAGGTAGCAATGTAACTTGCAAAAAAGGTAAAACGCAGAAATTTAGAATAGTCGTCAAGCAAAGCCGGAAAATAGATATGAAAAAGTGAAAGAATGTTATGAAATGTGCTTGAAAATTAAAATGTAGGCAGAATTGCAATTTATTATGATGAGAAGTCTAAATGCGAAATATTTCAAAGAAAAGGTTTGTGACAATCTGATTGGTCTGAGAATAACCTTTGTAGTATGGAAGGGAAAGCAGTGTAAAAAAAGAGGAAAACATTAGATACAATAGAAAGGAAACAAACACACAATGGGCAAACATATATCAGCTAAAATAAAACCAAGTTTAAAAAGTGCAAAAAACTCAGGAATGCCTTGCAAACTCTTCCATTATGAGTGGAATTATGAGTGCTGGTAGATATTTCTTCATTCATGTTTTACTGTAACCACAGTACATTGCACTGCTGTTTTTAGAAGTCACTTCTGTAGGAGGAACAAGCAGCACAATGGGTGGCACAACTGCAGAAGTTGCTGCACTTCTCTTCTTGGTCAGTGGGAGAAGATGATTCTGTATCTTGATAAGGAGGTCCGTTCATCAGCATAGTAATGGGCTGAGCGCTCCTACCAGTCCCCCCCCCCCCCCCCCAATTACCACTCTTTACGAAAAGCCTCAATCTGAGCGCACTGCATGAGCATGTTCATAATTTAGAGGTAAAAAGGCCCACACTCAGAGCTTCCTCTGAATGAGTCCCAGAGCTTCATATGAGAGACCAATTTTTCCTCATTAACCTTAAACTCCTCATTGGATACAGGTAGTATAATAGGAAAACCACTGGAATTATGAGCTACAGCCGAAGACTAGGATGAAGACGGAATTAGTGCAGTGGCCACTACAGCAGATGGTGAAGCAGCGCCGGGGTTTGTAACAAAGGTAAGTTCCATGGCATCACTCATAACAGGAAAAAAGCTCAGAAATTAAAAAAAGAAAAACACAGTAGCAAATTTGCAATCATTTATACAGCCAGTCAATGAAAAGTTTACACGTTTTTTTCCAAAATAAAAACATCAAATGCGTGCTCAAAATCTTTTTTTTGGCACTGACAAAAGCACCATTACATAAAAATGTGAATCTACAAATACCCAAATAAAAATCGTGCCTATACGCCCACTGTAGAAACCAACATACCTTCTATCGTAGGATCCAAAAACAATGTCCTTTAAGCGCTCACCCGTAATGTACGCCATAGTGAACGTGAGACACCCCTGTATTATTTCTGTTCACCCACCCAAAGCCTTAATTTACAAGGTCAACAAAGATTACGAGTTCAGAGACATAAAAAAGAAATTATTTAACATAGAAGGTACTATCAAATGTTTGAAGAGAGTGCACGAGTGGGAGGAGGACAAATGGAGAGAACACATCGTATTTTCCACCCAAAAAAACGGGGTTCAAATTATTGTGAAGCTCATTAACAAACACAAAATAATCAGAAAAACTGTGAAGATAGTAAAATGAAAATTTAAACAATAAAAAGAGAGAGAAGCTACAAAAAAGCAGGACCAGTGATTAAGGTGGTTTCTGAAGCATGACGTTTTTGATGATTTCATTGGATAAGTGTGTGTGAATAAGTGTCTGTATTTATATGCTTACCTGGCAGTGTGTGCACATGAAATACAGACAACCACATACATAGAACAAGCATTAGCATAGCCAATAGGTCTCGCATTTGGGACCTTATAAGTTAGCCATGCAACAGTTGGTGTTGTTGCACCAAGGATATTCTGCTGCATAACTAAATACTTATAGGGTCCAAAAAGTGAGACCTATTTGTTATGCCAATACTTGTTTGTTTTGCCCCTCACTGGTGTGCAGAGTCCGGTATCGTAGGCTTGAAACTAGCGCTTTGACCATTATATAGCGCAGAGCCTCGCCTGCTGCTGTGAATATTAGCGCGACTTTATTTTGCTTGCAGCTGCTGCCATTCTCATATTTTGTATTGCGTGCTGGCTTAACTGTGTGCATTAATTGTATTCAATAGTGCCTTGTGACTATTGAACTGTGCCCCCGTTTAACTCTCCACTCTCCATTTTGTTTATTGTGTATTCCCCTGGCCCGCCTACCCTCCCCGCTACCGCCTCCCAGCTGCCCCTCCCACGCTCCGCCCCTCCACTATCCATATATGACAGATGTCTAAACGTGCAGAGTCCACGCGCTGCGGCCGCGCCGAAGGTGCGCCAAAGGTAAGCCCGTCTACGCCCGTCCGCGCCAAGACCGCGCCCAGCGCCAGACCCCCTGGTTCCCGTACCACCCACCCCTCCTGCATTACATACGACGCCTCCACCCTCTTAGCACTAAACCCCGGCCGACTCCCCAACCGCGCCCAAGCCGCACCTGGACACACCCATGGACCCTTCACTTGCAACTCCTGCAAGTATGACGGCACCAAGACCAACTCCACATCCACAAACACCAAACAGAGATCTGACACCAACCACCTAAAATGCATCCTGCTCAACACCCGCTCGGTCCACAAACACGCCATCGACCTTTGGAATCTACTAGACACCATTTCTCCGGACGTCGCCTTCCTAACAGAAACTTGGATGAACCCCTCCTCAGCTCCAGACATCACCATAGCCATCCCCAAAGACTACAAGATCATCCGAAAGGACCGCACCAAGCAAACAGGAGGAGGCATCGCCATCGTCCATAAGAATTCCATCTGCATCTCAACCAGCTCAGACGTCAACCTCGCTAGCGTCGAACACCTTCACTTCCAGATCCACACCGACCCCAAGACCACACTCAGAGGCACACTCCACAACAGACCACCAAGACCCCGTGCACAATTCTGTGAAGACATCACTGACTTCATCACCGCTCACGCCCTCCCCTCCGAGGACTACATTCTACTGGGAGACCTCAATTTTCACCTGGAAAAGAACAACGACAGCAACACCACCACTCTTCTGGACAATCTCGACAACCTCGGACTCAAACAACTAGTTAACACCCCCACCCACTGCGCAGGACACACACTCGACCCTAATTTCACCTCCAGCAAGCACATCTCCTTCAGTCTCACCACAGCTCTCCATTGGACGGACCACAGCTGCGTTCACTTCACCTACAAAAAGACCACAATCCACAACCACCCTCAACCCACTCTGCGAAGAAACTGGAACAAAATCACCATCGATCAGATCTCCACATCGCTTCTTCAAAACTCCCCAGCCTATTTGTCGAACCCTAACCAAGCAGCCATCAACCTCACACAATGGCTAACTCACAGCGCCGACAACCTAGCACCCTTGAAAAAACGTCAAATCAAACTAGGCAGCAAAAACGCCCCCTGGTGCAACGATGAGCTTAAGAAATCCAAGAAACTCTGTCGCTCCCTCGAGAAGGCCTGGAAAAAAGACCCAAACACCAGCACCAGGGACGCCTTCAAAAACGCCACCCGCATACACCACCAACTGATCCGGACAGCCAAGAAAGCCGCATTCAAAGACAGACTAGACAACAATGCCCACAACAGCAAGGAATTATTCAACAACGTCAAAGAGTTTATCAACCCCACTGCCAACTCCAACGACATCACTCCCTCTCAAACCCTTTGCGACTCCTTAGCTTCGTTCTTCCACGACAAAATCACAGACATCCACAACAGCTTCAACAACCAACCCGAAGACCAACCCACCCAACCTTCTGCCGAACCTGCACCCCCCTTGAACATCCTTAATGACTGGAACCCAATCTCCAATGAGGACACCATCCGCCTGATGAACTCCATCCACTCAGGATCCCCCACAGACCCATGCCCCCACCACATCTTCAACAAAGCACACTCCATCATAGCACCACACCTCCGAGACGTCATCAACTGCTCCCTCAACTCCGCCACCTTCCCGGAAAGTTGGAAACACGCCGAACTCAGCACCCTAAAAAAAAAAAAACACAGCTGACCCCACCGAACTCAAAAACTACCGCCCCATCTCGCTCCTTCCATTCCCGGCCAAAGTCATCGAGAAAGCAATCAACAACCAGCTCGCCGCCTTCCTCGAAACCAACAATTCCCTCGACTCCTCACAGTCCGGCTTCCGAGCCAAACACAGCACTGAGACAGCACTCATCGCAGCAACAGACGACATTCGAACTCTACTGGACAATGGAGACCTCTCCGCAGCCTTCGACACAGTCTGTCATAGTACCCTGTTACATCGCCTTAGAAACATCGGAATCCAAGGAAAAGCACTGGAATGGATCACCTCGTTCCTTGCTGGAAGAACTCAGAGAGTCCGCCTCCCACCGTTCAAGTCAGAGGCCTCTGAAGTCATCCGTGGCGTGCCACAAGGATCCTCACTCAGCCCCACCCTCTTCAACGTATACATGAGCCCCCTCACGACCATCGCACGCCAACACAACCTCAAGATCATCTCCTACGCTGACGACACTCAACTGATCCTCTCACTCACCAATGACCCTAACACCGCCAAAACCAACCTACATCAAGGAATGAAAGAAGTAGCAGAGTGGATGAAGCTCAGCCGTCTGAAACTGAATTCAGACAAAACAGAAGTCCTTATCTTAGGTACCTCCCCCTCCGAATGGGACGACTCTTGGTGGCCAGCGGCCCTTGGAAAAGCACCCATCCCGACGGACCACGCACGGAACCTGGGCGTCATCCTGGTCTCCTCACTCTCGATGACCAGACAAGTCAACGCCGTTTCATCATCTTGCTTCAACATTCTTCGCATGCTCAAAAAAACATTTCGCTGGATCCCCACCGAAACTAGAAAAACGGTCACCCACGCACTGGTTACAAGCCGCCTGGACTACGGAAACACCCTATACGCCGGTACCACCGCAAAACTTCAGAAAAAACTCCAACGCATCCAGACCGCATCAGTCAGACTCATACTAGACATCCCGCGTAAAGATCACATTTCTAATCACCTGAAAGACCTCCACTGGCTCCCTGTCAATAAGAGGATAACATTCCGCCTCCTCACCCACGCACACAAAGCACTTTACGAACTTGGACCCGAATGCCTCAACACGCGAGTTTCCTTCTACACCCCCTCCCGCCAGCTACGCTCTTCCAACCAAGCCCTTGCTGCTGTTCCACGCATCAACAAAATCACCATGGGAGGAAGATCCTTCTCCTACCTGGCGGCTAAAACCTGGAATTCACTCCCCATTCACCTCCGCCTCACTCAAAACCACCTAGCATTCAGAAAGCAACTTAAAACCTGGATATTCTCAAGCGCCTTGAGACCCTCTGGGTATGTAGCGCAGCTTAAGCATGGGCGGAAAATCCGTTTCGCTCGCGGATTTTGCGGATTTTCGGTAAATTCGCAATCCGCGAGATTTGCGAATCTCCCGCAAAATCCGCAAATCCGCGAGCAGCGGATTTTGCTCGCACTGTTCGCACTGTTCGCGTGAGTTTGCGCCCCGCGAATAAGTGCAAAATTGCAGAAATACGATCTTAGCAAAACTGAAACTACTTACCAGGTTCAAAAGTTCAGGCTCATCATTAGTAGCCATTTCCTGTAGTGCTTCCTGAGGGGCCCCTCCAGAGTTCAGTTGCCAGTTGCAACTATTATGTGACCCTGCTCTGAACCTCAGAATAGTTACACATATGCCACAAAGGTCCTGAATTACAGCTAAGGGAGACAAGCAGGAGCCAGGCTGGAAGTTCAAATCCATTAATCAGCCCCTAATTCATTATTGTCAGTTGGGGCAGGGCAGGTGTTGTAACTAATATTGCAACAATGAAAGCACTTAGCAAGTGCAAAAGATCACTAATCAGGAAGCACTAAGGAAGCAGGTGCCAGCTAAAAAAATATTCTGTGACACATTAATCAGCCCCAAATTAATTCAGGTCACTTGAGGCAGGGAAGGTGTGCTTGCGTTGCCATAATAATGTACACTGACTGGACAACCAGAGGGTGCTGTGATGAAACAGAGGGTGGCATGGGTGGGCCAGAGGGTGGCATGAGTAGTCAGAGAGTGGCAGTGGTGACAGAGAGAGTGGCAGTGATGAAGAAGAGTGTCCCAAACAGGCTGGACACGTAGAAACAACAAGTTCGCGAAACTTGCGACCCGACAGGTAAGTTCGCAATTTGCGACATTGTACAAAACCCTCGCGAACTGGCAGAAACCCGCGCAAACACAAAAAAAAAAATCCGCAAATTCGGGAGAATTCGCGGATTTTGCGGATTGCGAGTTCGCAAATCCGCAAAATTCGCGAACGCGAGATTCGCAAAATTCGCCCATGCTTAAGCGCGCTATACAAATTACTTGACTTGACTTGACTGACTTGTTTTCATTGCTCTGAATGTTGTTTCCATTCTGGTCAATGGAAGCAGTCATTCCCGGGGTTGTAGGGGCTGCCCATGCGCCGAACTTTGCAAATGAGGAAAAGCCTGGTGCAGGCGCAATTTGCAAGTGTAGAGTGAGTGAGCCCCAGGCAGCATGACTCACTCACACAGGAGTTCATGCACTGCACCTGCATACTCAGCATGGTTTAAAGAAACTTGATCCACTCCCTTCCAGTCATCAAACACATATTTACCAAGAAACTCTGAGAAGAGCCTGCTTGCTGCAATGACGGCTGGTGGTGTGTGTGCCTGGTGAAAGCGTGCATTGACTGCTGGTGGTGTGTGTGCACGGTGAAAGCGTGCACTGACAGCTGGTGGTGTGTGTGCCTGGTGACAGTGTGCACTGATGGCTGGTGGTGTGTGTGCCTGGTGGAAGAGTGCACTGACGGCTGGTGGTGTGTGTGCCTGGTGGAAGCGTGCACTGACGGCTGATGGTGTGTGTGCCTGGTGGAAGCATGCACTGACGGCTGGTAGTGTGTGTGCCTGGTGAAAATGTGCATTTACAGCTGGTGGTGTGTGCCTGGAGGAAGCGTGCACTGATGGCTGGTGGTGTGTGTACCTGGTGGAAGCGTGCACTGACAGCTGGTGGTGTGTGTGTCTGATGGAAGTGTGCACTGATGGCTAGTGGTGTGTGTGCCTGGTGGAAGTGTGGACTGACGGCTGGTAGTGTGTGTGCCTGGTGAAAACGTGCACTGACGGCTGGTGATGTGTGCCTGGTGGAAGCGTGCACTGACAGCTGGTGGTGTGCGTACCTGGTGGAAGCGTGCACTGATGGCTGGTGGTGTGTGTGCCTGGTGGAAGTGTGCACTGATGGATGGTGGTGTGTGTGCCTAGTGGAAAAGCGTGCACTGACGGCTGGTGGTGTATAGGCCTGGTGGAAGCGTGCACTGACGGCTGGTGGTGTGTGTGCCTGGTGGAAGCATACACTGATGGCTGGTGGCATGTGTGCCTGGTGGATGCGTGCACTGACGGCTGGTGATGTGTGTGCCTGGTGGAAAAGTGTGAACTGAAGGCTGGTGGTGTGTGTGCCTGGTGAAGCAGGTACTGACGGCTGGTGGTGTGAGTGCCTGGTGGAAGCATGCACTGATGGCCGGTGGTGTGTGTGCCTGGTGGAAGCGGGCACTGACGGCTGGTGGTGTGTGTGCCTGGTGGAAGCGTGCACTGACGGCTGGTGGTGTGTGTGCCTGGTGGAAGCATGGAGTGATGGCTGGTGGTGTGTGTGCCTGGTCGAAGCATGCACTGATGGCTGGTGGTGTGTGTGCCTGGTGGAAGCGTGCACTGATGGTTGGGGGTGTGTATGCCTGGTGAAAGTGTGCCTGGTGGAAGCGTGCACTGACGGCTGGTGGTGTGTGTGCCTGGTGGAAGCGTGCACTGACGGCTGGTGGTGTGTGTGCCTGGTAGAAGCATGCACTGATGGCTGGTGGTGTGTGTGCCTGGTGGAAGCATGCATGGATGGCTGATGGTGTGTGTGCCTGGTGGAAGTGTGCCTGGTGGAAGCGTGCTCTGACAGCTGGTGGTGTGTGTGCCTGGTAGAAGCGTGCACTGATGGCTGGTGGTGTGGTTGCCTGGTGAAAGTGTGCACTGACGACTGATGGTGTGTGTGCCTGGTGGAAGCAGGAGCATTCACAGCAATAGAAGACACAAATGAAACTTACGAAAAGGGAGGGAGAGAAGGGAGGGTTGACTGCGAGCAGAGGAGCATTCACAGGATAGAAGACACAAATGAAACTGAAGAAGAGGAAGGGGGAGAAGGGAGGGGTGAGTACAACCAGAGGAGCCTGATTACAGCAATTAAAACACTGATGGCAGCTGTGCATATGCACACGCTCGTGAACACAAGCTGGAGGCCAACAAAAGCCTCTGGTGGCACTTTTAAAAGCCACTTACTAAATGTCTCGAAGAGACAGCATGCGCTGTCCCAGGGGATACCTAAAAATGTGTACACACAAACACACACACAGATGCTCACCCATATACATCAAGGCACACATTTGCATAGGTATACTTTCACACACATATTCAACTGAGCATAGATCAGACATACGTAACTCCATAAAATCACACAAGCTATCATTTGCATTCAACTTCGCAAAAAACAATCTGCACACACTGATATGGCATTTTCATTTACATGCACACAATGAACCACACATACATACAAGAATGCACAGATGGGCTTACTTGAAAATAATGATGAAACTTGACATGCAAGGAAAGACAAGCACAGACTATGAACGCACACATATTATTATGCATACAAATATTAATATGCATACACACATGTTGATATATGTACATGCACAAACATGCTCAACCTCAACCATCCAATAAAAATCATACAGAAGGGAACACCTTTCAAACACATATATATGTGCACACAAAACAACATTTATATGTACACTCTCATGTTCAAACACATATATACACACTGAACCACATGTGCATAGACACACACAGACACACAGACTGGTGAAAAAAATATTTTAAAAGGATTTTTTTCACATTGCTTTGGAAAGACCCTTATGCCACTTTAATAATTTCACCAATCAATGACATTATTTCATACAACTGTTTTCCATTCAAGGATATTGTACTTCCCCTTTTACACACTGCGTGACAGAAAGCTCTTTCTTCACACTTGGTGGCAGGGAGCAGAAGAGTGTGGACTTTAAATGTGAGCGGGAAATCCGTTACGCTCGCGGATTTTGCGGATTTTTGGGAAATCCGCAATCCGCGAATTTTGCGGATTTCCCACAAAATCCGCAAAAAAAAATCCGCGAGCGTAAAGGGTTCAAAAGTTGAACCCCCACTCATGCAACTATTTTACAATGGCGCCAGCAAGCTGCCAGCGCCGTTGTAAAATAGTTACAAAGTTAGCTTGCACAGGAACCACTAGATAAAACGAAGCAGGTGCTGCTTTATTTTATCTAAGTGCTTCCTGTGCAAGCTAACTTTGTAACTATTTTACAACGGCGCTGGCAGCTTGCTGGCGCCATTGTAAAATAGTTACAGCTCACAGCTCACTAAAGGGACCCCTGCGCCCTTCGGGACGATTGCATAACACACACATGGACGCTCGAACTAGTTGATGCTCAAATTCAGTGACTCATTCATTAGCCCAAAAACAATCATGAGCATCGTCGAGGCTGGACAGGTGTGTCTTCTTCCCAAATCTACCGTAGAAAATCAGCTGTAATGCTGGATAGGCTTTGCATCCTTGACTTTCACGAGCGCAATACCCGTGCTGTTCCTGTGACCAGGAGCTTCTTTCTCTTCATCTGCTGAACTGATCTTTCTCTGACCTTTTATTCACACAAGACGAGGCACATACCCTACTGGGCACATTGTGTTTGCACGGGTTTCTGCAAGTTCGCACGCGTTTTGTACAATTTCGCAATTTGCGAAATTGTACAAAACCCTCGCGAACTTGCAGAAACCCGTGCGAACATAAAAAAAATAAAAAATCCGCAAATTCGCGGGAATTCGCAGATTTTGCGGATTGCGAGTTCGCAAATCCACAAAATTCGCGAACGCGAGATTCGCAAAATTCGCCCATGCTTAGTGGACTTGAACCAGGCAAGGTTCTTGCCTCTAGATTTTTTCCATAAGGTCCAGTTGAATGGGAAAATTGGGATTAGGTAGGGATGTCAGATAGCGATTTGAACCAAAACGTTGGAACAGGTAAAACAAATGTGCGTCTGATTGATCACATATATTTCTTTTAAAATAAAATTGCACCTAGCTTTCGAAAGTCCCTCTTGCCCCGTTAATCATTTTGTCACTCAAGTGACAAGTCATTGTTTCAAAATAATCGGCTGTTCCATTCCAAAATGGTATGACTCTCTTTTCCAAAAGTTATGACACAAATAGGCCTGTCCTCACAATTGTCAATGATGAAAGATGAGCATGTTATTCAGGATTAGAGTGTGACATGTGACATCTAGTTCTTTCAGGGAGTGGCAGTGTATTCTACGAGGGGCATTGTTAATAGCAAGGTCAGTGCTTCACCTGAAGAGCTAATTGTGCCTTTCATCTGTATGCCTTGCATACTGAGGAACCTAGTCCATTTTGACAGCAAAGGGCTTTATTCCTAGATCCCTGGATTTATATTGGGGATTACAACTAACTAACAGAGAATAACACACTAGCCAAGAAATACTTAAATCTATTCCCAGTGACAAGCTCAAATCTACACACATTTGCCACCTGGTTTGAGCAGGCAATAAATGTGTGGGGGCTCTTTGCAGACCAGAGGTGGGAGTTCTGTGTGATGGGGAACTTGGTGTGAGCAGAACAGGTTAGGAGAGTGCATTTAATGCTCTACTCATGTATCCTTTAGATAATGGAGGGTGCTGTCCACAGACCCTACAGCACTAAATCTAAAATTTGGGCACGATGTCTCTGGCTGTAGCGGCCCATCCCCTGCGAAAGTGGAGATGTGGGCTGGGGTGGAGGAAGGAGGAGGGGAGGGGGGATGGTTCGGAGGACAAAACAATAAAAACTAAATAAGAAGGACTTACCTGAACGTCGCCGCCGCCCTCCTCATCATGCTCCTCCAGGCTCCTTTCCCTTGGAACAGGCTCCCAGACTGCACTGCAGCCAATCATGATGCTGCATAAAAAGGATTGGCCTGAGCGCCGGCAACTTGTGCTCCCAGGCAGCCTGGGAGCCTGTGCCTGCTCTTGCCAGCCCCAGCAATGCAGCTATGGCTGGAGAGAGCTTCATTGCGCATAAGGGTTTGACTGGCCTGAGACGGGGGGCGGGTCTAGAGGATCAAAATGAAACAATATTAAAACTCTAACCACAGAAACACCTTTAGACTAACAATGACCCGGGGCATTATCACACTGGGATATTATCTGACACACTCATACTCGGGGTCATAGAAGTGAAAGGTACTGGAACACTGTTTATTTGAAGTTATGTTTTTTCTTGTTTTTTTTCCAATTTTGTTAATGTACTGTATAGGATTTCTCTTGATCAGGGACTGTGGTGAAGAGTTGATTATGACGATACCTGAATAATTGTCCTCTACACTTTTGGCGTTTCTGGTGGACCTATTGTTTAGGCATAACATTTATCTTAACTCTGATCAGGGTCAATCTCTCCACATCTTAAGGATGCAAACTGGTCTTTCTGGCAAAAGCATTTGCCTTGGGTGCACTGAGAATGCATACGAGGGTACACTGACTAAAGTCTATCATAGATATTTCATTGCTAGCTAGCTTAGCTCTGACCACTGTTCTACGTTCACAGGCCAATACATCAATGGCTCAGTGTTCAAAATGGGGGTCTCTAGTTGGCAGTGACTTGCAACCTGTCCAAGTAGGGACCCTTCGTTTTAGTCAGGATAAGGGGGTTTTACACCAATATAACCCCTGCTTGCTCCTGTGTTAGCTTGCCATGAACAGACAGGCTTATCTCGAAGTCAATGTGTAAAGTATTTGTACATAACACACAGTAACACAGTGAAAACACTACAAATGTTATGTTATGTTATGTTATGTTATAAAACTTATAGAGCGCTCAGCTGCCGCAGCAAAGTGGCGTCCCGGCGCTATATTGGACAAAATAACACAACCAGAAGAAGAAGTCAGACAGAGCAAAGATTAGAGTATTGGAAACAGAAAAGTTTTGATAGCTCTTCGGAAAGACAATAGGTCCGGTATGGCACGGATGTCAACAGGTAACGTGTTCCAAAGGCTCGCTGCCAGAACGCCAAAGGAGCGACCACCCACTCTGGCCTTCCTGAAGCGAGGAGCACAGGCCAGAAATTGACCCGTCGAACGTAGTACTCTAGCAGGGGTGTAGTAAGTAATTGCCTGTGCAAGAATGGGAGGTGAAGAGGCCTTTAGAATCTTAAAGGCCAGGCACAGAGCTTTGAATTTAATCCTCTGTCCGACGGGCAGCCAATGAAGATCATATAAGGTGCGTCTGACAGAACAGAATTTAGGCAGGCCTACCAGCATTCTGGCGGCCGCATTTTGCACACGCTGGAGGCGTGTTAGTTCAGCTTGGTTAACGCCCAAAAGAAGCGAGCTGGCGTAATCCAACCTAGAGAGTACTGTAGCTTGGACAATGAGTTGTCTTGTAGGAGCATCGAAAAATTTAAAAATGGGTCTAAGGCTCTGCAGAACCCCAAAACAGGTGCCAGCAACTCTTTTGGTATGGGGGATGAAAGTCAAGTTGGAATCGAGCCAGACCCCGAGGTTCTTAGCCTCTGTCACAGAAATGGGGGCTTGGCCTAGCTCTGGTGGCCACCAGTGGTCTCCCCAAAGATGAGCCTGTTTGCCCAGAACTAAGACCTCAGTTTTTGATGCGTTAAGTTGGAGGCAGTTCTCCGTCATCCAACTGGCCACCTCCTTTAGGGCCTTCTGAAATTTCGGGGCTTCAACCGCAGGGTCCCCATTTAGTGCAACCGCTAGCTGGGTGTCATCGGCGTACGACACCATGGTTAAACCACATCTTTTTGCAATAGTGGCTAGCGGCTGCACATACAAATTAAAAAGAGTAGGACTGAGTGCCGAACCTTGCAGACCCCTTGGGAAATATTGCGTGGAGTAGATTCAAATGAGGGGGTGGAGACTTTAAAGGTGCGTCCAGATAAAAAGGAACAAAACCATTCAAATGCGGTATTCTCCACACCGGCCTCTCCCAGCCGTTGGAGAAGGATGGGATGGGAGACAAATGGACAGCACACCGTTTTAGAAAAATAAAAGTATCTTTATCTAAACCAAAGAAGACCAAACTGACAAAAATCAAACCTACACAACTAAAATATTTCAAGCAATTCTCTCAATAGAATTCTATGGATGTGGTGATTTTACACAAAGTACCTCAAATGCGTCAAAATACACAAGGCAAAACAGACGAAGATTTCTTCCACATGGCGGTGCTGCATCAGAAAAACAGGCGCTGAAAGGGCAATGCGTCAATTTCGATGGTTCCAAGCAGGCCTTTGCAGTAGGAACAACCTCCAAGGGCCCAGAACTGAAATTGCCAACACTTGGCAGTTAAGAACACCTAGCAGTGGAGTTCAAGTATGCCGCAGGTGAAGTCTTTGCTGGCCCTGAAACTTCTTAACAAGAGGAAACCACACACAAGCCCTTGGAGAAACTTCCCAAGCAGGATACAAAGCAACGTCTAGTCCTTTTCCTCTCCAAAGCAGAGGCAGTAACTGCAGGCAAACCCTGCAGAGCAACACACAGCAACAGGGCAGTACTCCTCCTCCCAGTTCTTCAGCTTTTCTCCTTGGCAGAGGTTTTTCTTGATCCAGACGTGTTTTAAAATTCTGGGGTTTTAGGTCCAATACTTTTAGCTCATTTGGCCTGCCTGGTCTTGTCTCCTGACATAGTCCAGGGGGGATAAGACAGCATTGTGAGAGGCCAGGTACAGCTCTAATCAGGTACAAGTGACAGCTCCTTTCACCACTCTAGCTCAGGAAGACCAGGCGGCCTGGTGATGGGCTATCAGGATATGCATGGCACACCTCAACTCCATTTGTGTGACTGTCTAGAGTGAATATGCAAACAGGCCCCTTACAGACGAAACCAGACATTGGTCCCACAGGTAGGCAGAGGCACAGGGTGATTAAACAAGAAAATGCCCAATTTCTAAAAAGTGGTATTTTCAAACAAATAATTTAAAACACATCTTTACTAAAAAGATCAGAGAGCCCAAACTCCAAATCTCTAGCTGTTCCCAATTGAAAGTTACACTTGTAAGATGTTACAAGGCAGCTCCAATCATAGCCCATGGGAGAGCTAGTCCTTGCAATAGTGAAAAATGGAATTGGCGGTATTCCACTATCAGGGTGTACAAAACGCACCAGTACATGTCTTAACTTTCACATACACTGCACCCTGTCCATGGCAAATCCTTGGGTCCACTTTAGTGAGGCCTTACATGTAGTAAAAGGGGATGTTATGGCCTGAAACGAGGGTGCACTTGCCAGGTGGACATGACAGTATAAAATTGCACTCATAGACACTGAAATGGCAGCCCTGAGGCAAGTTTAAAGGGCTACTCATATGGGTGGCACAATCAGTGCTGAAGGCTCACTAGTAGCATTTGATTTATAGGCCCTGGGCACAAGCAGTGCATTTTACTGGGGGCTTACTAGTAAATCAAATATGCCAATCATGGATAACCAATTAGAATTGTAATTTACACACGGAGCACTTGCACTTTAGCACTGATCAGCAGTAAAGTGCCTAGAGTACATAAACTATCAAAAACGAAGTCTAGCATAATATCAGAAATACAGGAGGTAGAGACAAAAAGATAAGGTAAACCATGTGAGGGATGGCAGGTCTAACACTCATCATCTTCACAAAATGTTGTTTAGTCATCAAAGTAATCCAGCACTTTCTTCTTCAGTGCCATAGTTGATAATGTATTCTGTGAAATTCTTGAAACATTTAAAACCAAACACAAAGCAGGATATATTTTTACTAATGTTGGTCATGTTGATTTTGTACCAGAAAGTAGAACTGGTGAAGGTGATTTGATGTAAGCTGATTGCCACTGTGACTGCTGCAGTTGTGATATCACTGTGATTCCCTGAAGCAACCAATGTGTTGCAGAGAGGTTGGCGAAAAGAGCATTTCTGTTCTACTTTCTCCTATTTGTTGCAATCTTTCATCTACAGACACCCTCTGGATGATCCAGCGTCAATTTCTTAGGGCCTCATTTACAAAAACATTATGCAGCCCAAAGCGGCAATAAATTTTTTCTGTGCTGAGCTGCGTCATTTTAAAAGCACAGAGATGTGTCATATTAATAGCTTTTTTAATGACATCCATATGCTTTCCTCTGCTCTGGTGCAAAATTGGTTTCCATGCGCCAGCACAGGCATCCTTGTGATATGTTGCGAGAGTGCCTGCTTTGTGGAGATGATTGTTTTTTGCGTACAATCATTGATAGCATTTTCCTCTTTCCAAGCATGCAGGACAAAACAAGCTTAAATAAAAGTATTTCTCCTCATTGTGCCACACCTGCGCAGCCCCTGTGGAGGCATAGGATTATGATGTATTTACAGCTTCACAAAACTTTGTAAATCTGGGGATGTGTCAGGTTCCATGGATGTTGCTGGGGAAAACTCATGGAACCCCCTTTTATGCAGCGTAATGCAGGAAAGGGGCCCACCTTAAAATGCTGTGAGGTTCCTACTAGTCCGTAGGACCTGCGCATTGTTCGGACAACATAAATTAAGGGCTTGGTGTAAAGACTGATTCCAGACACCCACGCAGGATAATTTGGCCGATTGATCAGCTAGCTCACAGTGCCACTGTAAGCCCCCCTAATCTATCAGGAGCAAATAGTTTCTGGCAACCGCTGAACAAAACAACCCTGACCCCTCGGGGATTGTGGAAACAGTACAGAACTTCAATCAGTCATTCATGTTCACTTATTCTCAGAGAAATATACAGAGAATACACAGTGGGATGATTTTCATTAATATTTATTGAACCAATGTTTTTCTTGGATAAAATATGTGTGCTGCAATGATTAGTAACCAGAAGGAGATAAACGTGATAATAAGCACCGAAAGAGTAAAGAGTTGACATAGTTCTACCATGGTGCTGAACTATTGTATATATGCAGGCATATAAACAAGGCCATAATCTAGTGTACTCCTACTATGGGAACCCTACTCTAAGTGTACCTACAGTGTGTAGAGGTGTAAAGGCAAGAATCCTGCCATGGGATGATCCAACCCCATTACTTGATGTGACAGAATGAATGACTCTGTCTTGGTCACGAACTGGACACACCACACGAGATGTCAGACCACTGCATCTTGATTTCTAAGCATGCAAAGACCCTAAGTGTCAGCGGAGGTACCTCCTCCACTAATCTATCGCGAGGCTCATCTTTTATAATAGAAAGCAGCCTTGCAATGTATGCATAGATTAGTGATGTTATGGATGTATAGATAGCCCTGTTGCCCCATGGATGAAGATAGTGATGACATTTGTACGTAGTGTGAAACAAGACCTTGTACATGTTGTCCAGGGTGTTGTTATAATGCTGTGCGAAACTAGATGTAAAAACAAGTTTCGTTTTAGAGAAACGAATTCAACATTGTCATACGTGCAAATGTGTGCCAAAGGTCACAGCTGGAAATGGTATTTGTGAGAACAATGTAACAAAATGAGCTGCTTTGCCAAATGGGCATGACTTTAGAATTTAACAAAAAGGCCATGAAAAGTCAGGCAGGGTGACTTTAAATTGCCTTGCAAATATGAGCAGGCACACTGCGCCACCAGTGCGTCAAAAAAAGTGATGCAGTACAGTGGCCTTGTAAATGACACTCAGAGTAATTCCGCTTCAAAATAGGGAAAATTAGTGCATGCTTGCACCTTGGATCCAGTACACTGGCACAGATATCCTCTTGAGAGGATATTATCTTTTTGGCAGCCTATTTGTCTTTAGACAACATAGCAAGCTGAAATTAGCTGAAATTATCACCTGTAACATTTTGAGTATCTTGAAGTGTTTGTTCCACCATTCCACTGCATCCAACTCGATCTGCAGCACTACAGAAATGGGATGGCATTGGATCACCTTGGTTTGCGAGTCAAGCTTAATTAACTGTTTTAACCTGGTTTTATGAGCGTCACGGAGCAGAGTTAATCACCTAGGCTGTCAGCTGAGGGTTGGCAGTCGACAGTGTTTTTAGTTTGTAATGTTTTACTGCACATTCCATACGTAAAAGCTGCAATTTCACATCTCTTAGCACTATGTTGTTTTTAATTTTTACTCACTGCTCTTAATCTTTCCTGGAGACACCTTGACCCTGACTCTCCAGTCCACCGGACGGTTCTTCCAGATTATGTGGAGAGAGCCAGGAGAAGGCTTCCCATCTCTTCTGGATCCACTTCCCGGTAGGGTGTCGTTTTGGGGTTGGCGCTCTGGTCTTTTTCAGGCAACCAGCCATAAAAGCTGGAGAGAAACCGAGCACGTAGCGGACGAGCGCGGCAGGTGCACGGCTGGTGCGTTAAAGGTGCACCAAGTGCAAGCCCTTCTGCGCCGGTCTGCACCTGTATGGCGCCAGGTGCCAGGAACCCTGTTCATCTTACCATGTACTCAAGGAGGGAACTCTTTGATCTTTGCTTTTCGGCATAAATTGATCAAAAGTCTCTGCCTCCAGCATGATTGGTGTGGCAGCTCCACTGAATATAGGTGCCATTTGTGTGGCTTTTTACATAGCACTGGTGTTGGAACCAAGCATGTTTTCCCCACAGCCTCCAATATGGAAATAAGCAATAGGTAGACAGTTGTAAAGGCAAATCACTGTCTGCTTCTCAAAACGTGGTCCATTATCAAGCATAGGCACAAATTCACAGATTTAATTGACCAGCACGATCCCGACATCATTTTTCTCACAGAGACCTGGGCCGAGAATACATCTGATCCAGACATTAAAGCTGCTGTCTCGTGTGGATTCAATATTGAAAGGTTAGATAGAACTGATAAAAGAGGTGGTGCGTTAGCGATTGTCTATCGCAATTCGCTTGTGGCCAGCTTCACACCATTGTCTCTTTTAGACCGCAAAGCACTTTGGTTCAGTATTAATCTGAACAAATCCTATACATTCCAAGGATTGCTAGTATGCCGGCCTACTGATCCAAGGATGGGCTTTATTGACAAAATCCAATCCTTTATGGAGTGCAGTATAACATATGATAATTTTACACTGGTTGGGGACTTCAATTTTCATTTGGAGTTGTCCTCGAATGCTGACACAGGCTATCTTGTTTACACCCTCAGCAGCTTCAACTTAATCCAACGGATTAAAGCACCTACTCATATAGCCAACCATCCAATTATGGTATCTTTACAAACAACGCTGAATTAGGCATGGACAAGATCTTTCCACTCCCATGGTCAGACCATAAGGTCATCCTCTTCTCAATCACGACTCAGTGCGCTAGAGCTGAATTGAACAGCACAGCAAGGAATATTACATATCAGCTCTTGAAGGATGTCACGGTAGATGCTTTACAGGAGGCTCTTTTCAATTCTGCTCCTGCTCCTGTTACAGTTATTGATGATGCAGTTATTAACTACACCCGTTGGCTGGATACAGCTTTTACTAAAGTGGTGCTGGTGAAAACGCTGAAGTGCCATAGGAAAAATCCATCATCTCCATGGTTCTCACCAATGTTTGTAAGCAGCACTGCTGAAGTGCAGGCGCAAAGAATGGGTTTGGAGGGTTGACTATTCTCCCAGGAAAAAAGCTACTTACAAAAAAACTCGCGTGGAGTGCAAAGACCTCATTAAAGCTGAAAAAACGTATGTTTTCACTGAAAAAATTTGACTAGCAGCTAATTCCCCCAGGGAACTTTTTAAAACAGTTAAAGAGTTGTCTAATTGGCACAATAGCAACTCTTTTGTCCTGGATGTACTTTTCTGCAACAAGTTGGCTGACTTTTTCCAGTACAAGGTCAACCGTATTTTTCAGGTATTCTCCCAGCAGTCACCCAGTACGGACTCTATTTTTAAACTAGACGAGGCCTCGACTTTGGACCTTCTCACGGATCATGAGGCATCTCCCATCTTTGAGGAGTACTCTCTTCTCACTTGAGATAAAACAGTGATCCTTATGAGCTCCATCAAGTCTGGGGCCACTTCTGACTCCTGCCTGCCGACGATCATTAATAAGCTGGTCAGCCAGGTGACTGGGCCACTCAAAGCTCTACTGCATCAAGGACTGAGTTCAGGATACTACCCTGCCATCTGGAAGAGGGCCTCCATTCTTCCTTTGGTGAAAAAACCCTCCAAGGACCCCAAGCTGGTGGACAGCTACAGACCAATCTCCTGGATCCTGGTCCCGGCTAAGGTGCTAAAGAAGGCTATGAATGTGGAAATATTGGCTTTTCTCTATACCTATCAATTGCGGGACCCCGCTCAATATGGGTTTAGTGTGAACCACTGTACAGAGTCCGCACTGGTGGCTGCATCGGAGGAAATTAGAGTTAGGTTGGACAAGGGCGGCAGAGCTGCAATAATTTTACTTGATCTCTCAGCGGCCTTTGATATGGTCCACCATGCGCTTCTCATGAAACGCCTGCATTGCATAGGCTTCATGAGCACTGCACTAAATCTGTTAAGCTCATCGCTCACAAACAGGCAACAAAACAGCTTATTCTGAGCTTTGGCTTGACCGTACTATCCTATGTGGATGACACTCAGATAGTTGAGTCCGTTTCTTTTCAGTTTGCAAAGGATGCCGCCAATACATTTTGTAGCTGTATGGCGGCAGTTTTAAGCTGGATGAAGGAGAATTGACTCAAATTAAATTCAGAAAAAAACTGAGGTGCTGCTCTTTGGGAAAGAGACCTCCTTCTGGAATGGATCCTGGTGGCCTCAGGAGCTGGGAGACCTGCCTAAGCCAGTGCCGAAGGCAAAAAACTTGGGAGTCATTTTTGACACCAAACTATGTTTCGATGCTCAGATTAATGCAGTGCACTCGGGGGGATACTTTATGCTACGGGTTCTCAAAAAAATCCTCCTGTTCATCCCAATGGACTTACAGAAGACCGTAATGTTGGCCCATGTAGGATCCAAATTTGATTACTGCAATGCCCTTTACCAGGGCACCTTGAAATATCTGCTAAACAAATTGCAGTCCCTACAGAATGCGGTGGCCAAAACCCTTTTGAAAATCCCTAAGTTTGAACCAGTATCTCACCTGCTACACAGCCTTAATTGGCTACTGGTTGAGAAGAGAGTCTTTTTTAAGGCTCTGTGTCTAATACATAAGGTGCTTCACTGTACTGGTCCGCTTTATTTTCAGGAACAATTCACATGGTATGCGCCCAGTAGGACATTAAGCTTGGCACACATGGTCCTGATCCCCAGAATCAAACGAGCAAACCCGGGGCGGCAGAACGGTGACCTTCCAAGGGGCAAAGTTATGGAACTCTCTTCCTCTGGCACTCCGGTCTCAATCTAGCTTAGAGCTATTCAGAAAACAGCTAAAGACCTGTCTTTTTCCCTCTGGTAACAATACCGTGATTCAAGCCTAACTCAGCTTGTTGTCATGTCCTTAGTCCTTGATCCTCCTAGCGCTAAGACACCTCCGGGTAATGCACGCTTTACAAAATCATTTCATTAATTCATTCATTTATTCATCATGGTAGCATTGTCCCAGCTCATGGCCTGTGCTAAAACCTCAAAATATGCAAGCATTTTGATTATGCAACTCTAAAAGCCCCCATTACTCAACAGTTAACAACATGTCCTTGGAAGCTGCATCAGCTTTCCTTTGCAAACTAACTCACAAACAAGTGTTGCTGTATGTATTAGGTAGAGGTGCAATTGTCAGATTATTTTGCATATTGGCACTTTATGCGATCGCGGAAGATTCTTCACCTCTTTTTGTGTCTTAACAAATGGGTAATGAGTGTACAAACTCTGTTTCATGTGACCTATATGTCAAGGAATAGCTTTTCCTTTTTAGGACATCCTACTCAATCAGGTTGAGACAATGCATAAAGCATTTCACTCAGAAGTAGCCGACATCTGGCACAGCATGAATAAGGTTAATGCCATTATCGGTTTCAATTAATTATTTTCTGAGACTCCTCGATTCAATCCATAGACACAGGCAAAGAATTATGTTGGCACCTTTGTACTCTATGAAGAGGTTGTTGAATGCTGACAAATGTTTTCAAAAGCAATGCAGATAACAGATGCCCTTTTGTCTACAACAGAGATAATTGAAAACTTAGTCTTGCTAAGAAACTTACATGTTGATTAAATGGGTGGCATAAATCCTAAGAGTCCTTTTCAATCCACCAAAGAACAGTGGAGAAGTCCATAAGCAGCACTGGCCATTTTCTCACTGTATTAATGGGCCAGTCTTTCGTTTTGATGGCATATGGTTTCCTTCCTGAACAGAACTACAATAGTGCTTTAAAATTTGTGGACAGTCAACCTGATTTGACATTTGTAAATGTGTGATGGCTGATTGTGTTAGAGAGATGATGATATATTTTTCCTTTTGTCAGCTACAGGTTACTGATGTCGATTGGAGTCCATGAATGGCAAGACTTGGTGTCCTTGCATCTGGATGTAGAGGATAGTGGCCTTGTGCATCCCCATCTTCATCCACTCTGCATTCTGGTCTGCACTAGCAGCCTGCTTTCTTTGGTGCTCTGAATATTCATCGCATATGTGTTTCTTTAATGGGACAATGGGCACCCAGTGCCAAGAAATGCACCATGCTTTCAAAATATGTACTTCAGTGTGAACATTTTAGTGTGTTGCTGATTCATGCTAACAGTAAAGAATTACTAAAAAAGGCAGGAGTTATGTTTTATGGTGCCAAACCGAAAACATTTTAGGGTGTCAGAGTCTTTAGGTTGAAGGTAGACTGGACCATTAGGGATTTCAGGTACTCCTGCAAAATGCTTTGACAGCAGACTGTACAGTGTCGGTGGTCTTTTCAGTGGTGTTTTCTCCGCAGGAAAAGGGTTTTCGGATGCCATATTTACTTCCTATTGGTTAGGTGAAAGGTCCAATTGCAGTATATTCACTTTAGTGAAGGACTGACCTCTCTTTGGGCTTCATCTCATCTATCTTCAGGGAAGAAAAAATATGAAGAAAGAGTGTCATACATAGCTAATGTAGCGAATGCTATCATTGCCATGACCAAGGAGCAAAACCGCTGTGTGAAGTAGGAAGACGCAAACCATTCATGAAAAGTTGGCAATATTCAAAAATATATATTTAATTGTTAAAAACGGTCTTGTGTTGTGTGCCTGGGCAACACACCAAGTCCACTCCATCACATACTAGGACAATATGCAGTCAACTTGGAAAAATAAGGAAAATCAGTAAAAAGATATGGGCGCTCAAACCCCAAGGGCACCTGTGGTCTCAGGAGAGCAACAGGTAGACTGGACAAAATAATACAACATTCTGATAACGTTTTATCTGAGAATTATGCCCAACACAACAAGGCCACCCACCCCACAACACAGACGTAATATGCTGTCAAATAGTTTAAAATTCGGAAAATCAAATAGGTAATAGTCTCTGGAGGATATCCATAATCCATATGGCTTCCAGAAGAACAATAGGAAGAAAGCAAAAATAAAGCAAAATGCTGGAAAAGCACCACCAGTGACCTTCACCGTGAGTAGTATAGCAATTGCATTGAAACACCTTCACAGCAATTTAAGTGCATTTGAATGAGAAACAGAAAATGGGTGCCATTATATCACCAGGCATCCATCATTCCTGTGTAGTACAAAAATTCCCATTCCTTTACAGTGCACCATGTCCTCTTGTCCCTTACATCTCACATGGACATACCATGGCCCTCAATCCACATTTTCCAGATACCCTAGCAAAAAATAAATCATCAAAAGAAGGACAGAAATAATTGGTGCCCTCATTATGACTTACTCAACCCTCAGCCAATCAAAAAAGAATTTTGCAGAAAGAATAAAGTTAATGATCTTCAGGAATGCAGGGGATAGTGCAGATACTGAGTGGTGCTTTTCCTTGGTATCTGAGTCCGAATTGCCTAGGCAGTCAATAAATACCAACAGAAGAGAATAGGGGACACAAAGAGGAAGTTTCTACATTATGTTCATCTGCATATATTGGAATTCCATTGCAAAAAAACCCTTTGTAATACATGGTTCATTTGGGGAAAAATTCCATGATTTATAAAATATGGAATAGGAGGGCAGTGAGTGAGTTTGCACATCCATGAAGCAGACACTTTTAACATTGAAAAACCACATTCAAAATGCAATATTGAATTCCAGCACTTCTGGCACCACAATCTTTACATGAAGTGCTAAGAATAAATGAAAATGCACTATTCAGGACCTTTTTTCTTTCTTGCAGAATCAATGTTGCTCTGTGGAGAACAAAACATGTATCTGCGTATATTGTCAAAGAAATGTAGAGCTGGAAGGTTGTTCTAATATCAGCCTATGGGCTGTATGTCACAATGTCGCGAATGTTAATAGCCTACAAAAAGAATTATCCACAATATCGACTACCACTAGATAGTCTAAATATGTATGTATAGGGAAGTATTGATATAGTAATCTTAACCCGAGGTTAATTACCTTAACAATATTGAGGCGTTTAATTTTCTGGGTGCAAACTTTTGTAGGTCAATATTTCGACTGCAATATAATGAACTCTCTGCAAATAGACAATGTAGAAAACTGGAACTTCTTCCAAAATGTAGTCCTAAAAACTTCACAGTAATACAAAAGGGCGCTTTTAAATGTCCATGTAATACTCCAGAAAGAATGAAATATATGAAATTGTTACAGGAAATGAATTCTGCTATACAGCAAAAGAAACATTTCGATATGTACCACCACAGACTGTAGTGGTGATACATGAGGTTTACAGGTAATAACACACACTTCCTTGTAATTATTGGACATATCCCCAGCAGAGCCTTGCAGTGATGACTAAAGGAAACAGTGTGTTTGTTTGTCATGCCTCAAAAAACCTACCGACATGTTTAGAATATTGCTAGATTGGCCGCTGACAGCATTAGTGCCATCTCGGTAAGTTCCACAATATTTTGCTGACTTATTTTGCATGTGGGATTCCATAAACTTGCTTTTCTAAGTACAAACATAATTAAATGTTGCCCTGAAGGGTTTGTTTCAAAGTATCCTAAAGTGAATTAACGCCTTATGAACTATCAGTAGCATCATTGGTTAAAGAGTAATCTGACCTCTACTTTCAATCAAAGGAATGATTTCATGGGTGCAAAGGAAGAGCATTTGAAATACCATTAATAAATCAAAAAAGGAATTAGATAAGGTTTATGAGATTAACAAATGGAAGTTGGAATGGAATGATATTTCAACCTTGATGGAGGTATGAATTGCTTTCATTTTCTTTCAAACATTGCAATTTCCCTGAGTGTACCTTTATGCGTGAATAATACACATTGGTTAATTTTATATATATTTTTTTTCAAATTCAATCTTTATTTAAATGATTGTGAAGCCAGCCAACACATGTTTTGAGGGATGGCCTCTTCTTCAAGGCTGTAAAGATTAAGTAAACATATGTGTATTAAAATCATAAACATGAAAATTCAATATTAAAAAAAAGAAAAAAAAGGATCATGTTAAAAACACAATACAGATCACAGATTCCTGGACATATCACACAGAGATAAATACAATATATTGATTCCAATGTCTGACGCAAGAGAAACAAGTTCAAACCCAAAACGTTATGATTAATTCAAATAATTTGATTCCACATCCCTAATCCTAATGGCATAGATTTAAAAGTGTGAACAAAGATGGTAACAACTTGTTACTCTTTTGTATTGATTCCACACTGCATATTCTTAATGGTCAAACATCACCTTTTTCGCATATTTTCAAACCCCTCCATAATTGATTCATCAACTAAATATATCAAAATGCATATGTATTACTACAATTATTTCATTATATCTATATGTGTCTTCGTGAGAATGAGGGAATGCACTCCAACATATTATTACTTGATTCTTTGAATGATGCTCTTTTGGCAAAGTTTTGCGTGCAGGCATGTTTGTACTTTGCCCCAACAGCACATTGATTATATTTTCAAAACAAAATAGAGCGTGAATGCGCTCCTTTTGCATGTCACGCAGTGAGGAAAGTGCAGAGAAATCCTATGTTCAAATATTCAATTAAGTCCTTTTTTTAGGCCTGGATTGGCATGTCATCTGCATCAGAAAAGTATGGGATTTATATGGTCTTAATCTGAAGAACGAAAATGTTGTGACAAACTTGTAAAACATACTTTGGATAACAAAGGAATAAAATGGAATATTTGAACATAGGATTTCTCTGCGCTTTCCTCGCTGTGCGACATGCAAATGGAGTGTGTTAATGCTCCATTTTGTTTTTAAAATATTATATTTATCTATACCATCTGACTCTCATCCTTATGGGCACTATAAATATTTAATATTCTACAACATAATACATTGTTTGATCAAAATCCTATTCATATCGCAGGAAGTCCGCCAACATCTTGCTCCCCATTATGAAAATCCAAACTCTTCCTTTCCTTGTTATGTCTGCCTGGGGTGGTGTAAAGTTTCATCACTGTCCGAGGTTTACATGATTAACTAAATATGGGGCAGCATCAAAATCAATGGGTGTTGTATGGGAAAACCCACTGCAACGCCCATGACTCCTTGACGCAGAGTAAGGCAAGGCAATGACGAGCTGCTTTGTCTTACTCCATATACATGAGGCCATGCTCAGCCACGCAGAGTGGCTTTGCATCACTTCATAAATACAATTGAGTGGCTTGCACCTCCGGAGTGTAAAAAAGAATAAATCTCCGGCAGTGCAAGCCACTCATAAAAAACCCTGTGTCTTTAAAGAACAGACACTTTGTTGTATATCCATTGTTACGGAACTTTGGGGCCAATTCACATAGGGCTTCCGGAGTCAAGGCTGAGACCCCAGTCATGGAGGGAAGTCTGCTTCATTGCGGGAGCACTGTACTTGTGGCGGGACCTCCACAATGGATAATTGCAGCGCAGAGGTCTCACCAAGAGCGCGTGACCTCCACTACCACTGCGGGGCCTCCACCACAAGTGCGGATGCCCTTTGTGAATGCAGCCTATTCACCAGTGAGCCCATCAACATCTAGAATTATTCCTTAAGAATAATTCAAAGAGTTAATGTGTGCTTTTTTCAAACCAATTATCCCCTGATGTATTCCTCCCAGGCTTATTTGTTAACTCGATTCAACTGCCGCAAAGAGGTTTATACCCAAGTGCTTACACAGGGTGAATGATCCTTGGGTTTTCCGAGATGTTGCAATTTTTCCAATATTTAATCATATCAAAACGCAAAAAGGGGGCAGGGTAGAAACACCCTGACCTCATAGGCCTGCTTATGGAGCCCCATAAGGAACCCCGGGCCCAAGAAAAAAAAAATGTTTTTTTTTTAAATCGGCAAAATCCTGCTGAGAAAAAAAAAAAAGCGCAGTCTCCCGCGCTTCGATAATATTCAGCCCCCCGGGGGCAATATTAGTATTGAGTTTGGGGGCCCCCAGCCGCGGGGACTGCCACCCCCAGTGTGGGGGGGGGCTCAAAGACCCCCCATGAACTGGGGACCACCACCCCAGGGCTTATCTACAATACATGCAGGGGGCTCACAGCCCCCCCGTAGCCCTGGGGACTGCCACCCCCCAAGGGCTTGATTTTCGTTTTATTAAAAAAAAAATAACCTGTGTGGGGGGACTCAAGCCCCCCACATGCCCCAGGGACCTCCACCTCCCCGGAGCTCTAATATTAAAATTGGAGGGGCCGTGATGGACCCCCCAACCCAGGGAAAATAACCCCCTGGGGCATTGTAAATTGGGGGAGGTGGGCTGTGCAGTCCCCCTCCTGGAGCCTTGTTGTGGCGCTGAGAAACCGCTACCCCCCAGGGCCGGCTCCTGCAGTGTTCCGGGATACCCACCCCCGGGACACTGTAGTTTGCTATGGCAGGGCAGGGAGCCTCGTGGCTCCCGCCCTGCTATAGCAAACTTGGTATGGATTTTGAAAGAGAGAGCAGGGAAACCTGCTCTCTCTTTCAAAATACAAACCATGTGGAAAAGCAGTGCCGGCTCATGAGGGACACGGGGAGCGGGCGGGCCCATGGGGATTGGGGAGCCCCCCACGGTCCCCAATGGAGAGAGGGCCAGCCCCGAGTGATGGGGTCCCCAGGGCTACAAGTGGCCCAGGAGGGGGACCAGGTGGCCCCCTCCCCAAAATTAAAAATAAATTAATAAATTCTTATAAAACCAAAGGCCGGCCTTGGGGATGGGGTCCCTGGGGCCATAAGTGGCCTGAGGAGGGGGGCAACGCAGCTGGAGGACATGCCCCCTCCTTTCAGCACTCTGCAAAAACGCCCCCCCTGGCGCTTTTGCGCCAGGGGGGCAAAAGCGCCCCTTTTTACACCTCTCTGCAACGCAGCTCTGTGGAGCTTAATGGAGGTAGCTGTTGGGCTAGGTGCATCCCAGGGACCCTCTGGATTCACGGGGACTTAATCCCCAACTTAAAATGTGCCACGGGGCACGTTTGCACAGTGGGGAAGGAAGGGGGAGGGACCTGAGGTGACATGTGTGCAAGCATGCCCTATGGCGCGTTTTAAGTTGGGGAATTAACTCCTCTTCAATCCTGAAGTCCCCTGGGGGCCAACTAGCCCACCAGGTACCTCCAATAAGCGCCACAGAGCTACATTGCAGAGTGTTGTAAAAAGGGGCATGGCCTCTTAACAAAAACACAGATCTCTGGCGCATACTGAAGGTACCTGGTGGGCCCCCAGGGACCCTCAGGATTGAGGAGGAATTAATTCTCCAACTTAAAAGGCGCCACAGGGCGTGTTTGCAGACATGTCACCTCAGACCACGCCCCCTTCCTTCACCATTGTGCAAACACGCCCTGTGACGAGTTGTAAGTTGGGGAATTAATTCTCTTTCAATACCGAGGGTCCCTGAGGGCCAACTAGACCAACAGGTATCTCCAGTATGCGTCAGAGAGCTGCGTTGTAGACAGGTGTTCAGAGGCCACGCCCCTTTTACACCTCTCTGCAATGCAGCTCTGTGGTGCCTACTAGAGGTACCAAGTGGGCAAGTTTGACCCTAGGGACCCTTGGAATTCAAGGGGACTTAATCTCTCAATTTAGAACGGCCACAGGGTGCGTTTACATAGTGGTGAAGGGAAGGGAGGGGACGGGGCCTGAGGTGACGCGTGCAAACACGCCCTGTGGCGCGTTTTAAGTTGGGGAAATAATTCCCCTTCAATTTTGTTGGTCCCTGGGGGCCAACCAGCTCACCAGGTGCTTCCAGTAACCGCCACTGTGCTGCATTGCACAGAGGTGGTCCAGGCCATGCCCCTTTTTACTCCTCTGTGCAACGCAGCTCTGTGGCACTTACTGGAGGTACCTAGTAGGATAGTTGGACCCCAGGGACCCTCAGGATTCAAGGGGACTTAATCCCCCAACTTAAAACATGCCACATGGCGTGTTTGCACACATGTCACCTCAGGCCGACCCCTTCACCAGTGTGCAAACATGCCCCATGGCGCATTTTAAGAGGTAGTTTTAATCCCCCTGCCCTATTATGTACTAGGGGCTTACAGAGAAGGTCATGTTAATCGCAGGGGTAGCCCAATGCATAGTGTTCCCCAGTATATGTAGGTGTTTTATCTGTATTCTAAGTGTCTTTTAGCATAGCACTGGCTCTAGGACTGGTTAGTCAGAGTCAGTTACCACCAGTACCCATCTGAAAAAGTTGAAGGTACAGGATGATTTTGCAACAAGGTCTCTTTCTGCTCTTCTGTTTGTTCTTTCTGCATGTCTTCCTTTTTCCCACACTTTTCTTCATCTTTGAGGACTTCTGTTGCTACTTTCTGCTTTTCTTTTTCTTCTTTCTTTGTGTTTTATCTTCTTTCTTCACATGTCCTACGTCTGTAGGCATAGTTAGAAACTTGCATTTAAAAAACTTTTGAAATTCACTGAAAAAAGCATGGGTTTCAGGCAGGTTATATTTACAAATTAGCATTTAAAAAACCTTTGAAATTCACTGGAAAAAAAATAGGTTTCAGGCACGTTATAGTTAGGAATTAGCATTTAAAAATCCTTAATAATTCACTGAAAAAATCATAGGTATCAGTTAGTTGGACATTTCACTCGTACAAAACCATTGAAATTCCCCTGTTATAGTTAGTTCAGCCAACTATAACTCGTGCGACCACAATGCACTGCTGATGACGTCACATATTACATCGCTCAAGGCATGGTCAGTGACATCACTCATGACATCACTGATGACATCTCAAATGACATCACTGATGAAATCATCCAGTGAATGTGTGTTTTTGCCCAACCCAACAGCAAGTCCACTGACATCCCACCCTCCCAAGACCTCTGCGACAAACTTAGCACCTTTTTCCATCACAAAATCAAGACCACTTACAACAACTTCAACAACCTCCATGAGGAACCCACTTCCACCCCCTCTTGCACCACACAGATGGCACTGGACAGCTGGACCACCCACAATATTAAAGACAGCATTAAGACCATGAGGACCACCCACCCCGAGCCCCTATAGACCCCTGCCCCACCACATCTACCACAGAGCCGCAGACATCATCGCCTGAGCTACAAAGAACCATCAACCGATCCTTCGAGATCGCCTCCTTCCCCAATGACTGGAAACATGCCAAGATCAACCTTCTACTAAAGAAACCATCAGCGAACCCTACCGACGTCAAGAACTACAGACCAATCTCCCTACTTCCCTAACCGGCGAAAGTCATTGAAAAAGCTGTCAACAGTCAACTCACCTCCTTCATCGGCGAGAATAACATCCTCGACTCCTCCCAAACAGGCGTCAGGAAGAACCACAGCACAGAAACCGCCCTCATCGCCGCGACAGATGACATCCACTCCTGAGTATGGCCCTCATCCTCCTGGACCTCTCCAAAGCCTTTGACACAGTCTCACACTGCACCTTAGCCCGTACACTCCACAATGCAGGAATCTGGAACAAAGCCCTCAACTGGATTCGCTGATTCCTCTCAGGCAGAACGCAGCAGGTCAGACTTCCTCCCTTCATCTCGGAGCCCAGGCCAACCACCTGCAGGGTCCTCCAAGGATCCTCCATCAGTCCTACTCTGTTCAACATCTACATGGCCCCTCTCGCCTACATCGTCAGATCACACATACTCAACATACGCAGATGACATGCGACTCATCCTCTCCCTATCCAACGAACCTAACATCTCAAAACACAACTTTCAAAAAGTAATGTAAGCAGTCACAGGGTAGATGAAAAACAGCTGCCTACAACTGAACACAGACAAACGTGAAGTACTTATCATAGTCCCCCATCCTGATGCCTAGAATGACACCTGGTGGCTCTCGGGAACCCATCCCCACCAGCGGACCACGCACCCAACTTCATAATCATCCTAGACCCCGAACTCAAAATGGACCGCCAGATCAACACCTTCATCTCTTCGTGTTTTCACACCCTCCGTCTCCTACGAAAAACTTTCAACTGGATCCCCTTGAACACAGAAAAACCATCACCCACACCCTCATCAGTAGCAGACTGGACTACGGCAACTCATTCTACACCCGGATCAACAAGAACCTCACCAGCAAACTCCAGAACATCCAGAAAGCCGCAGCCAGACTAGTCCTTAACCTACTGTGCCATTGCCACATCACCCAACAACTGCAGACTCTACATTGGCTCCCGGTCGAGAAGAGAATCACCTTCAAACTTCTCACCCACATCCACGAAGCCCTCCAAAACTCCAGCCCTGCCTACATGAACCACCGCCTCTTGTTTTATGCACCCCAAATATCCCCACGCTCAGCCAGGTTCTCCCTCGCCACAGTACCACGCATCAAGAGGATCAGAACAGGAGGTCTTTCCTTCTTCTTCATTGCTGCAAAGACATGGAACACCCTCCGTCTCCACCTCCTCCACAATCCTACTCTCTCCAAGTTCCTGAAAGGCCTCAAGACCTGGCTCTTCAACGAATCACCATGAGTGCCCGGCACAGCACGTACCCTTAAAGTCCATGGAAGATTACTGACCCACTTGGCCTCTGACAGCACTCCGGGAATGCCTAGGAGCTGCACGCCCGCCTTCCCCCCATTGCCTTGAGACCGTTCCAGGTGAGTAGCTGTGCATAACAAACCTATGATTGATTGACTTATTGAAGAACCTGCTCCTTTCACTAGTCAGTATAGAAAGGTAACTCCCCACACCCTGCACAGTTTGAAGTAATAGATGCACCCTCACTGCAGGCTTCTCAAGCTCAACACTTTCATGATGAGAAAGGGGGTGCTTAGAGAACAGACTCTTTACATGCCTAAGTTCACAAGAACTTAGAGTCATGGTTATAAACGATATCTGACCTACCTAAACTAGTGAAAGATGCCTTTACATAAGAAATCCAGGGCATTTTATGTAAGTAGTCAAGTGACAGACATTCAGTCAGAATCAGACAATTTAACTGGGCCCACTCCCTAGATCATAACTTCACCCAATACATTAGGGGTTTACGGCCACCAAGTCGGCAATGTATTTAACATCCAACTCTTCATCTACAGAGAAGGACAGAGTGGTCTGTGGCAACCTCAAGATACACCTTAAAATATGTTTTGTGCAAGCCGTATCTTATACACTGGAGTGTACCCCCACACTTCACTTCCATATAAAATCTTAGAAAGACGTTTAGAATGATAAAGCTTTATTAGCACACTTGGTGACCAAGAGCCCAATCTCTGGGCATAATTAGCTAGAGCGCCTATTGACTTGTTCACCTCGCGCCCCTTTCACTCTACGAGGGGCTTCCAATTCAATTTAGCATCGAACAGCATACCCTGGTAAGAGAAAACCGGGACCTTTGTATGGCTCCCGTCCTGTCAGGGAATCTAGGCCCTGTCCCGCAATAAGGCTCCAGGACCCAATGGTATTCCTCAGGACTTTTTTAAAGGCAACATTAAGGTTTCGGGCCCAGTTTTGACTTTGAATGTTGTAAAGGTTGGTGGCGCTAATGATAATGGTGATAACGGGGATGGTAATGGCGTTGACAATTATGGTAGTTATTATGCTGTTGGTTGTAACAATGGTGGTTGCAGTGTTAGTGGTTTGAGGGAGTGGCGAGGTGGTGGTAATGGCTGTGGAAATAGTCATTGTGGTGGTAATAATGTAGCTAGGTCATGATGCCTGTTGTTGTGATGACAATGGTTCTCCTGATGGTTGTAGCAGTAATGCTTGTGGTAATGAGAGTGGAAATGATGTTGGTGATAATGATGTTGTCATGGCGATGGTAATAGCGATAATGGTAGTAATAATGTTACTGGTGGGAAAGGTGGCTGTACAAATGGCAAGGGATGTGGTGTAATTTGGGTGAGGTTATGGTTCTGTTGTTAGTTGTGATGGGAATGGTGGTGGGAAATATGGGAATGGGAAAGGTGGTGGGATCCGCGGCCCAGGAAGGTAAGAGCAATGGGGCAGTGTGGGGGTGGATTTTGAAGAAAGATGATGAGGAAAAATCAAATAAATAAATAATTTTCCATTGTCATCCCGCATCGAAATCCCCTCCCACTGGGCCCCACTGCTCTTACCTTCACAGGCAACGGCTGGGTGGTGGTACTGGTAGACGTATTGGCGATGTTGTCATGGTAATAGTGTTGGTGGCAATGGAGGAGGATGTAATGATGAAATGGTGGTGGTGGTTGGTGATAGTAGTGTTAATATTGGTAATAATAATAATGGTAGGGGCCGTAACAACGGTAGTAATGTTTGCAGTAACAATGATGGTGTTAATGGTGGTAATGTGTGGAGTAGCATTGTGGCAATGGTGGAGAAGGCAAGGGTGATAGTGAGAATTTATGGTATTGTAATGGTGGTGGTGCTTGTGGTAATGATAGTAATAAAAGTGGTGGAGATGTGGTAGTGGTAATAGTAGTGGTAATGGTGGCAGGAAAACGTAACAATAGTGATGGTGCTAGTGGTGGCACTGGTGGTGGGGGTTATGACAAATGTGGTGCAGTAATAGTAGTTGTAGTGGAGGTGGGGAGTCAGCACATTGTCAATATCTCAAACGTGTGTGCATTGCCACATAAACGTTTGATAAACATAACAATGAAGAGTAACTATCGGACATCCTGCAAACCAAATGAGCTGTCCGACAAGCATGCCAAAGAAATTACTGGGACCTTAGCGTTGAAAAACAATGAGTGCCCCATGAAGCATATCAGAGGGTCTGAGGTGCAGAGGAAGGCAGAGCAGAAGACAAGCCTGCTATGAGATGCAATGAAGCTCTGACAAGGACAGTGTGTGAGATCAGAAGCCAAGACTGTTTCACACAAAAGGACCAGCCCGGCAAGCACGTCAAGGGAGCTGCCAGGTTCTCACCATTGAAAAATAATGATAGCCATGAAAACATATGAGGGAGGGATGTGGGCTCAGTGAAGCAGAGACAAGGAGAATGAGGCCGACCAGAAGTTCATAGATTGCTGCAAACTATTTTGCGTGTCAATGGTTGTCCCATCCGGATGCTGAAAAATTCATTATAAGCATGCAAAAAACTGTCACTCATAGTGTCTGACAAGCCAAACACGGAATGACTGTGCTGTAGTGCAATATAAAATTTGACTGATATAAATGGCAATGGCTGAAAGGAACTGAAACATTTTCTCATGTGTGCTGAGTTAGGAGCAGAACATACAAATGATTGTTTAGAATCCATTAATCCACATTAAAAAAATTCATAGTTACGATTCTGGTAATGTGCCACCAGGTATGGATGAAACTTAATAACATATCTTCCAAATTTGTAAACAAATAAGTGCCAGGACCCTCACCACAGTTTGCACCACACATTTCCACTGTACTTACACAACTGCTAACCATCACACTGAAGTGTGACAATTCAGACTGTTTGAGGCTGCCACAGCATTAATACAGGCTTTGGTGGCAGGTATTACTTCCTGTTAATGTTATTGAATTAACAAACAATTGTTTGTATGCTCATCTTTAAATTACACAAACAGAGCCACCATTTGGCAGCTGTCATAAGTGCAGCTTCAGGCAATTAAGTGAGTGGTAAGTACAGTATACCACTGGCTCAAATTAAGCACTGCCAACAAGTTTTAAAACGGTGCCTAAGTCCATGTCAAACTGTCCCTACACTGTGTAACTTGGTAAATCTGGCATCTTACCAAAAGTTAAGTTCCTCTGTTATTAGTTTATCCCTCTCGAATCTGCAATTGTGGTGCCAGACCACAATACATTAAAAGACAACATGATCAAAAGCGTTCCATCCACAGCCTTCACAAAAAAGAAAACAACTGCTACACATGAAATGCCAGACTTCAGTGTGCTCGGATAATGACTCGATGAACTTCCAGCATTGTGCCAATTTATAGGGTCAGGCAGACTTGCCTTCTGACCCCGCTGCATTTCAAAACATATTTAGCAGATTTGTATTCTGACTTTCCGAAGATAAACATCTAATGGCCGGTGCCAAAGGCCGGTGCCAAAGAGATTCAGCCCTTATTTTACAGTGACAGCATGGCCCTGTTGAGCTGTAGCCTGCCTGGTTTGCGGAGTTCTTTGCACACCTAATCGCAGTATTGTTGAAATGATGTGTTGACAGCAAATAAGAGAGCTTCAAATGCTATGGCATTTGGAGAGCCCACTGTAAAATAACGATTTTGGAGGAATTTGGGGTTGTATTGGAATGGTGTAACTGGGAAAAGTAACTGAAATACTCAAAGTCTTGCTGTTAAATGAGCAAGAAATGGCTCATCAAATTCATAGCAAGCTTGGTGGCTTTTCCCTGAAGCCTTTGAACAGAGCGTCTTTTCTTTAATTCTAGTACTGTGGGGTGGTTTATGAACAATCTCTCCCTAGATAAACAGAAGCTGTGAAAGGCAGCATTGGTTTCAGATCAGCTATTCCGATCCAAGTTATCAGCCTGCTGCTGGGGCTGATGCCTGCTGCAGCAATGGCTGTCGGTGCATTGCTGAAGCTTCTATATTAAAGCCATACCTCTAAACTGGACTCATTATTGGCTTCTATATGGCATACAATGGCTAGATATCTCCTGTCTCCCTGAGCCATGGGTGCCTGGGCTGTGTTTCAAAAAGTAGTTAAAACAAAAACGATAACGTTGTTTAGCAAGACTTGGAGAATGCGTAGGAGCTAAGCCAATGTTTGCAATAAGTCTCTTGTAATGATGAAGGTCCACTCAGGAAGGTAGTATTTCAAGATGATTTATCCCATGAAGATAACACGTAGTAAGGTACAGGACATCATATAGTTATGTGGTAGATCAGAGCCCCACCAGGAGCTGCCTGTCAGCTGCTCAGCCCATGACCAACTGTCACTCTGCCTCTCACAGTCCCAACATTCCGAGGCATCATCAGACTACAACATTCCAATGAGTCAGGGCACACACACTGGCTGAACAGGGAAGGTAAAACACCTTACAATAAATATGCAGGATACTACATATGTCCCCTTTCCTTCTAATGTAAGAACAATATAAAATGCGATGTAGAGATAAAGAGAGTGAACAAAGAACAGATGGCAAGAAAGGAACAACGGAGTGACAGAGAGAACATCAAGGAAAAGTGAGAGAAAGGCAAAGCAAAAAGTCAGGAAGGAGAATACGAAAAAGGAGCAAAGAGCAAGAATATACAAGTGGGAATGACCCAAACACCACGACAATGAAACGGTATGTAACTGTTACCACGGATTTTTTAGCACGCAGTACCGTTACCACGGATCCATTACCACGCAGGATCCATTACTACGGATACCTTTACCACGCAGGTACTATTACAACGCATACCATTACATCGTATATTTAGGTAAGTTTAAAGGTAAGTATTGGGGTATCGCGTTTGGGTTTTGGGGTACAGGGGTATTTTTAGGTTTTAGGGCTGGGTTTGGGTTTTGGGGTACAGGGGTATTTTTAGGTTTTAGGGCTGGGTTTGGGTTTTGGGGTACAGGGGTATTTTTAGGTTTTAGGGCTGGGTATGGGTTTTGGGGTACAGGGCTATTTTTAATATATATTTTAAAAATTTACAAATAAAAAAAATTTCATTAATATAAATATTTAATGATTAAATAATAAATAATTAAATTAAATATTTAAAAATAATTATTTTAAATATAATAATGAATTATTAAATTAAATATTACAAAAATATTTTTAAATAAAATATATATACTTACCTATACTTACGTTGTAATGGTATGCGTTGTAATAGTATGTGCGTTGTAGTGTATTGCGTTGTAATGGTATCCGTTGTAACATGACCTGCGTTGTAAAAAATCTGTGGTAATGGTATGCGTGCTAAAAGTACGCGTGGTAACATGGTACATCCCAATGAAACAAATACAGAAACAGGAGTACCGAAGAGCAGAGAAAGGGGAAATAAGCAGAGAATGAATAAGAATGAAAAGGAAATACGCATATTCACCAACAAAAGGTAAGAAGGAGAAGGAAGCAGAGGAGAAGGAGAAGTAAACAACCAGAGAACAGAGAGACATGGACGCACCAAGGACTAACCCCTGAACTCACCCACTGGCCAAGCAGGCAGGAAGGGAAGGAAGAGCAAGGTACAACGCAAACCGGACAGCAGCCTACACACAGATGCAAAGAAGAGGGATGAATGATCTCCTCCGGAAAAAGGAAGAGAAAGAGAGAAAATACAAACGAGGAAAGATGAAGAAGAAACAACAACAGGAGGGAAGGCTGGAGACAAAGCAAGACGAATCAAAATGTAAGTCCAGAGGCCAAGAATGAAAATAGGTAAGACATCACAAGGAAGAACTGGACATAATGGAAACAGAGAAGAAGAAAAGAAGTGCAATAGTACAACTCATCCTCTCCCGATTTCCTAAAAAAAACTATTCAATCAATAATGAGATTAACATTGCGTTGAGAATATAGCATTAAAACTTAATGTAGAAAGACAAATACAGCCAATGGGACTAAGAACAATGACCGTCCTCTACTCCTAATCAAGAGTGTGAGGAGCAATGTGAATGGGACTGTAACCCAAATGTCGCCCAAAGTGGGTGACTGTAAAAATGTAAATGGGTAAAAGACCCATAAAACTTTGCCTTGTGTAAGGGTACTATGTAAATATAAAATGGGACTGTAACCCATAAGAGGCCCTGTGTGAGGGTGAAAATGTAAATGTAAATGGGACTGTAACCCATAAGACGGTTCCCTGTGTGAGGGTAAAAGCCATATGTAACGGTGCCCTTTGTAAGGGTGGAAACCGTGAATAGCCTGTGTAGGCAAGTGTATGGGCAAATACGGCTTGTACCCATGCCCATCCCTATGTAGGATATAAAATTTAGTGTTTAGTGAAAATAAATACCAAGTCCTCCCTATGTAGGGAAGTGAAAATTGTGTGGTGTACACAAGTTAAATGAAAATTGAACCCTTGAAAATGTACACTCAGAATTCCTAAACACAATATGTCAGAAATGTAAGATAATGTGCCATAATGTTTCACTAAACATTTTATAAACATTAAAGAAAATAGGTGTGCGTGTCACCATTGTCCTGTGACACTTACTGGAGTATGTATGATACCCAGATTTGCAGAGGTAAAAAACAGCAGACATTGTAAAGTGAAATGGTATCAAAAACAATGGTCCAAGACTAATGATCATACATAAAACGAATTCACACTTACAATCAATATTTGCATTTTTGAAACCGCTGAATAGTCAGTTCATATAGTAAAAATCATGGTACTTATTTAAACATATGCAACAACTGGCCAAGGAGAAATTTTCAGAGATGGAGTTTATTGAGTCACTCCCTCCTATAACATCAATTATTGGTTATTTATACCTTTTTTTGAAAACAAATTCAGTTATCGGTACAAAATAAGCATAGTGTGTCCAGGAATGTGCAAAAAGGGTGCTCAAGTGATAAGGAGAAGTGATGTGAAAGCATCAAACAAGTGACATAAGGAGAATATTTACAATGATTTTTATACAGACTGGTCATACACTCCCAGTCCTGAAGGCACCTGGCCACCAAGCTTTGTAATATCAATTCAACATCATTGATCTACAGCACAAATAAATTCATTGCTTGGGAGAATACTGTCTATCGGGGGTGGGCCGGGCGTAGGATAAAATTGGGCGTCGATGTTTCGACCCTTATCGGGGCTCAAGGGTGATTTAAGACCTCGGCCTGCGGGTCTTCTTCGGGACGGAAGGGGAGCCTGGGTACCGAAAATGTGGATTGGTCACATATCCGTGTATCTTCATGCTGGCCAGGGTGGTCCCTGTAGTATTGTAAGGATACAGAAGGTCGCTGGTGGACTGTACGTTCCTTCCTGATCAAGGATTGAAGAGTAGCGCTCGTGTAGATCGTTCCCTCGGCCACAGTTACACAGCTGTCTGGCACGAAGGAACGGCCAATTCTTCACTTGAATGTAAACCTTTCGGTGTCAGTGTTTTAAAGTCAATGATGTATTTTGACTCGTGTTTTCTCAATGTCAATTCGCGGTTACCTCCCCTCATGTTCTCCGGTACAGCATCAATCTCCACTATCCTAAGCAACTTTTCATTCAGTAGGTGGTGATCAAAAAAGTGTCTAGCCACAGTTGTTGTTATGCCGTAGGCTCTGACATGTTCCAACACGCTTTTTTTGGCACGATGAATAGTACTGCCAATGTACAATTTTTCACTGGGGCAAATCAAGGCATATACACAATAAACAGTGTTGCAAGTGACAGATTTTCTTCTCTCAAATTCCCTTTGGGAACTGGCTATTTCTAATCTAGTGCAACTGGCTATTTCTAATCTAGTGCAATATAAGCTGTTGCTACACGCTTTACAGTTTCTGCAACAGCTAAAACCCGGCCGTCCAATCCCCGCTGGATTAATTTTACTGGTGATCAAGCTTTTACTGAGCTCATCCCGCAAGGAACGGCTCTTCTTGAATGTAATCTGGGGATTGGGAGTCAGGTATTTTTTAAGGTTTCCATCTGTTAATGGGACATGCCAATGTTTATCAAGTATTTTATGCACATCATGTGCCTGGCCAGAGAATGTGGTATCGAACTTTAAGGTTTCTGTCTCAGTGCCTTGTCTCATTGGGTGTAACAGTTCATTCCTAGTAGTTTCCTCTACTCTTTTACATGCTTGAGATATGAGATATGATATTATGGCTATATCCCTTCTCCTTGAATCGATCACACATGATTTATTTTTCAGATGTAAATTTAGCCTCTGTGCTACAATTCCGTTTCGCTCTTAACAGTTCCCCATAGGGGATACTGTAGACCAAGTTACGGGGATGAGCACTGGATGCACTCAATATGCTGTTCCCTGCAGTTTTCTTACGAAAAAATTTCATCTGAATGTTCAGATTTTCCACTTCTACAATCACATCTAGGAATTCGATGTAAATCTTACTGATGTGTTCGGTAAATACAAGATGGTAAGGATTGACATTTAGTTTTTCAATAAATCTCCTAGCTGAGTCTTCATCACCTTCCCAAATGAAAAAAATGTCATCAATAAAACGCAGCCACAGGACAACGTTGTGTTTGAATTCTTCCAGCTGTTGGGCCACCTGCTCCTCCCACCATCCCATGAACAGATTAGCATAGCTGGGGGCTAAGCAGGTGACCATCGCCGTGTCCTGTGACTGCCTGTAGATGACGTCATCAAAAATCAAACAATTATTAGTTAAACAAAACTCAATCATGTTGACAATCATCTCAGAATGGTGAAATAAGGAAATTGATTGTTTCTTGAAAAAGTGTCTAAATGCCTGGAATCCCAACTAGTGTTGAATACTCGTGTATAAACTACTCACATCTAAGGTCACCAAGATATAATGATCACCCCAATAGATCCCATCGATGACCATGAAAAAATCCCTTAGTTATGAGGGCAGTGCGACCACAAATGCTCTTAAACAGTGGTCGATAAACCTGAAGGTGTTTTCCAACAGGGACCCCATAGAGGAGACTATTAGTCTTCCCGGTGGATTAACGGGATCTTCGTGGAGTTTAGGTAATAAATAAAGAATTGGGATTTTAGGATGTGGGCATTTCAGATAGTTAAGCTCCTCCCACTCTAATAATACCCTTTCCCTCCATTAAATCAGCATGTCACCATAAAGTTTGTTTGATTTCAAAACTTCCACTCTATTAGAGAGGCAATAACAATGCAGATCATTCAAGTGTCTTAGCCCTTCTGACAAATATTTCTGTTTGTCAAGGACCACGACTTTCCCGCCTTTATCTGACTGGAGTATGACTATTGAATTGTTGGTTTTCAAGTTTTCTAAAGCTAGTACTTGCTCATAATTGTGATTTCTCTTGTAAAAAGGAATTGTGTTGTGTCTGATACGTTTAAGGTCGTTTAACACCCCTCTCTCAAATACTTCTATTGCATCACATTGGATGTTTGGGAAAAACACTGATTCGGGTTTGAATTTACTACTAGGGTTAATGTCTAATTCTACATCAAGATCACTGTGATTCAGACTGACATTTCCTATAGTACCTTCATCATTTTCTAAGGTTGCCAGGGTATGTAGGGCATTAATGTCTCCAATATCTAAGCTGTTCAATGGTGACAATTCTAAACCCTCCCTCCTTGTGTGATGTTGAGCATCAAACCACTTCTTCAATTTGAGTTTACATGAAAAATAAAACAAATCAATTCTAGCCTGTGAAAAATTAAAATTGCTAGAAGGACAAAATGACAAACCTAGAGTCAATAGTTCTTTCTCCTCAGTCGTTACCATGCTTTGGGATAAATTTACTACAGTCATGGTTGAGCCTTTCTGCCCCTTGTTTTCATTCCCACGGTAATTTTGTCGTCGGCTCTTCCTCCTCTTTTTGCCTGGTTTGTTCCGTGCATTTTGCCTCTGCCTCCGCGCCCTCTGCCTCTCTGAGAACTTTGCTCTTGTAGCTGTTCTGTCCTACCCTGGTTAATCATTTGGAATTGTCATAAAAAATTCCCACCTTTTCTTTGTTAAACTTCTCTGCTTGCCAAATTCAAAGTAGATGCGGATGCATCTGACAAACTGCCATACGATGCATCGCTTTCACTCACTTCCACACTCCTTAACCCATTTGTAGGTTGTATTACTTGCCTCCCTTCTTTATCAAAAGGGTGATCATATTTCTTGTTGAACGTTAAAGTGCGCCCTTATTGATAGTCTCTGAAGTCTCCCAGAACTTGCGCTGTTTCTTTGCAGTTATCTCTTCCTCCAGTTTACTCATGCGGATAGAGAGATTCCTCATAAATTCCTCTAATGTCTCTTTTGTTACCAATTTTTCAAGGTCAGCCAGGATAGAATCAATATCAGCCAATAATTTGCTCCTGCACTTTTAGACAGAGGTCATTGAATTCTGTAGAAAAATAAACTCAAAACGTTTTTTGCCGAGCTGACTTACCAACCTATGCTGGAAACGACAGGACTACGGAATAAATCATCCTTTTGTCTGCCAGCAAGTAAAGTACCAAAGGAAGTAGTTACATTCGAACGGACTATACTATCAGCAGTTACGGAAATGGAGACAAAGAAAAAACGTATCAAATATAATCTATCCAAAGAAGAGTCACAGTCTTTAACTAATCTAAAATCAGACACTTCGGTCATTATAAAGCAGGCCGATAAAGGTGGATCTATTGTCATCTGGGACAAGGAATTATATACAAATGAAGTGAAAAGACAACTTAATGAAGAGACCTGCTATTCGGAAGGTCAATAAAGATCTGACATTGGAACTAAAAAACGAACTACACAAAATTTTCGACGAGGGTTTTGAACAAGGATTCCTAGGCAAAAAAGAGGGCGAATATTTAAAAATAAAACATCCCAGGATACCCCTATTTTACGTATTGCCTAAAATACATAAAAACGAAAAAACACCCCCAGGACGCCCAATAGTGTCCGGTTGTGAATCCCTATTGGAACCGATTTCTAAGTTTGTAGATTTCTTTCTGAAACCATTTCTGTTGGAAGTTAAATCCTATATACAAGACACCACAGATTTCATCAATAAGCTCATGACAATCAAGATCGTAAAAAATTCCCAGTTAATGGTTACAATGGACATAACCTCACTATACACCCAAATCCCGCAAGATGAAGGTATTTATGTTCTGGAGGCATTCTGGAGGAGAGACCGAGACCACACTCAATACCAACCAAATTCATCTTAAAACTTGCAGAATTTGCTTTGAAAAAGAATTATTTCAATTTCGATGGAGAATTTTTCTTCCAAGTAGGGGGCGTGGCGATGGGATGCCCATTTGCCCCTGAACTAGCTGTGTTGTTCATGGCAAAATATGAGGAGGCATTTGTCTATAATAACAACCCTTATGCACAATGGATATCCCATTTGTATCGTTATATAGACAATAATTTTTTCATCTGGTCTGGACCAAAGGAGGAAATCAAAAAATTCCATGATTGGATTAACAACAGGGTACCAACAATAAAATTCAGTATGGAACATTCAGTGGATAAAATACCATTTCTGGATGTAGAAGTTTACCCCTCTGAGGGTGGTTTGATAACAACACTCCATGAAAAATCCACCGATCGAAACAGGGCTTTACATTTTCGAAGCAATCATCCACGCAGCCTTAAAGACAATCTCCCATATGGACAATATTTAAGGATAAGACGAAATTGCCAATGTAAAGAGGAATACTGGAGACATGCGAACAATCTTACAGCTAATCTACTACAACGTAGATACCCGAAAAAATTACTAAAAAGGTCAGCAAAACGAGCATGGTGGACTCCAAGTGACACTCTCTTAGAAAGAAGAGCAAAAAAAGAAACAGACAGGATGGTCTTTGTATCCACGTTTTGTCCCAACTCAAACGCCTTGAAAAAAGTAGTGAAACAAAACTGGCATTTGTTACTCAATTTAGATCAGACCTTTAAAAATGAACCACTTTTTGCCTTCAGAAAGAATCATAGTGTTGCCTATCAATTGGTTAGAGCTGCATTACCACAAAAGAAAAATCCCAACTTACGGACCATGTTAAGTTTACCACCAATTCGGGGACATCATAGATGTGGAACATGTACATGTTGTGATACCACGAAGGAAGGAGCAGTGTTCACACACAATCGAATTAGTTGGAAACATGACAGCGTTTCGAACTGTAAATCGCGCTACGTGGTGTATGGAATTGTATGCCCATGCAATCTGGCATATATTGGAAAAACAAACCAAGAAGTCCGTCTCCGAATACAACAACATAATTCAAGAATCAGTAACAATGTGGCAACAGCACCTCTAGTCAATCATTGGCGAGAAAATCAACATAAAGAGAACGATCTAAGTTGGACAGTTATCGCAAAAGTAGAAAATGATGCCAGAGGTGGAGACCTAGACGCTAAATTAACAAAAATGGAAGCGATGCCAACTTCTGTACCACCCCTTGATTACATCTGCTGTATCTGAGAGCCGACTTGGGCCACACTTCCAAACAAACACAAACACAGACACTTGAATCTGAACAATAGCTCATATGCCACCAGGTACACAACAGGAATACGTTGCCCTGACAACGAGAACAACAACATTACCACCACAAGGTATCCGGGATATAAAAAAATCGGGTTATTATCCGCCGGATATCACCCGCATAACTTCACAATTTTAAACTTGGGACATTTGTCAGACACCTAACAAGCAAATACTAAAAGTACCACAATTCACTAAATGGAACTGTAGGAAATCCAGTTTGGATCCCTAACATCGCACTCATGGATGCAGTAGCAAATCCAAGATTCTTCAACCATAATTATCGTGTTCTCACCACAAATACAGAATTTCATATTATAATCCCCAGTTTTGTGGAAAACAGAGCCTGTTATGTTCACTGCGCTAAATGGTATTTAACCCACGGAAAGCAGACCAAACTACATGCCCAATGATCCTTTGCGGGCCAGGGAGCATTGAGGAACAAGGACGCCGACCAAAACTCATGGAGAAGACCGCTCCACACTGACGCGCCTAACGGAGGTAAGAGCCATCGCCCAATATACCGGAACACTCACCACAACACCTGCATGGTTTGTCCCGCATGCTGTGTCTTACGGGTACATTATCATCCCTTTTTAGATTCGCCGGCGCAGGCTACACACTTCAGTTTAAAGCTCGACCCCCTAATCCAAGGTAAGCACTGCTGTGTTGCCTTCAAACCCATAATCGCGCCCCACTGTGAATGGGAGGACTTATCCGCCTCCTTTGCCACTTTGCCTTACAGAGCACAGAAGCCAACACACGGACCTCATAAACACACGCTGGATCCGGCCTCCCACATACCAAGTAAGCCCAAACAGAAGTGTATGTTTGAATGGTTCATGGCGAACAGATAAAATTGGCAGCTGATTGTTTGCTATATATGTTTCCACAACAGATGGTTGTTCTTTTCAACGGAGATATCCACACTCCTTCTGGTCTCGAATTGATTGAGAGGTAAGATGCAGGAGCTTGTAGTAGGAAAAGGCAGGGTAGCATCTGAGAGAATGTTAAACCAAAAATCATTTTTTTTCTCTTTCACAGACTTTGGTCCTGATGAGAACTCATTAATCACATGAGTTCGAAACGCGTAGACTCTATAAGCCTAAAAAGAATCATAAACTGTGAAAAATATCAATAGGTTGTTGCAAAATATAAAAAATGTTCATGGCTTTATTGTAATCTATCAGATTACAATTTGGAAATAATTCACATATTTTCTTGTTTATCTGTCTGTATATATTCTGTATATATTGTGGTGTGAAAGTGGTTTGACTGACTGTGTGAATGGAATGTCTGACATAATATCGACAGACAGAATATCGAAATACAAAAATATCGGAACAAAAATATCGACATCAAAAATATCGGAATCATATCTTCATAAAGGTAAGTACATAAATATCGAAAAAATAATATCGTAGTACAAAAATATCGAATTAAAAATATCGTTTTTTTAAATGTATTAATAATGATGTAAAAATAATTTTAAAATACATATAATTTTACAAATATTAAATAAAAATATTAAAACAAAATTAAAACTAATACATATACATTTAAAATAAATAAAACACTTCATAATTTAATGTCATTTTTTTTTAATGTTATTTAATTGATTTAATGTAATATTTTTTTGTTTTTACCCTGTACGCCTGTACCCCAAAAACCCAAAACTGACCCTGAACTCTAAAAATATCCCTGTACCCCAAAAACCCAAAACTGACCCTGAACCCTAAAAATACCCCTTTACCCAAAAACTGAAAACTGACCCTGAACCCTAAAAATACCCCTTTACCCAAAAACTGAAAACTGACCCTGGAGCCTAAAAATACCCCTTTACCCATGAACTGAAAACTGACCCTTATCCCTAAAAATACCCCTTTACCCAAAAACTGAAAACTGACCTTGAACCCTAAAAATACCCCTTTATCCAAGAACTGAAAACTGACCCTGAACCCTAAACATACCCCTTTACCCAAAAACTGAAAACTGACCCTGAACCCTAAAAATACCCCTTTACCCAAAAACTGAAAACTGACCCAGAACCCTAAAAATACCCCTTTACCCAAGAACTGAAAACTGACCCTGAACCCTAAAAATACCCCTTTACCCAAAAACTGAAAACTGACCCTGAACCCTAAAAATACTCCTTTACCCAAAATTAATAATATTATTTAATTACCAATTAATTATTAATTAACAATAATAATAAAGTAAATATATTAGCACATTAGCTGTAATTAATTTAATTTAATAATTAATATTATTTTTCCCAATTAATTAATTAAGAATAACAAAAAATTATATATAAAAAATTACTATAATTAATGTAATTAACTAATTAATATTAATTAATTACCAACTAATTAATAATAAAAAATATGTACAAAATTATATTAATAATTAAGTAATTATTATAAATTAATTACCAATTAATTATTAATTAAAATATGTACCAACATATATTAATTAATTAATTATTATTAAATTACTTCCCACCCTATTCCCCTATAAACCCATAACCCGCTACAGAACATATTTATCAATTAATCAATTAATTAAAATTAATTAAAAATCATTTCTCAATTAATTAATTAATAATTTCTACTAATTAATAATTAATTTAACATAATTAAATTACTTCCCACCCTATTCCCCTATAAACCCACAACCCGCTACAGTAGTAAAAGACAATATTTAATTAAATTACATTAAAAATAAATAATAAAACATAATAAATACAATATAATATGCACTAAATTTATTTAAAAATTGATATTAGTAACATCGAAGTTATTTATTTCGATATTATTGACATCGATATTTAAAACTTTGATATTACTGATATCATACTAATATCGATTTTAAGACTGTCGATATTACTTACCTTCGATATTTTGTCCCATCGATATTTAAACTTCGGTATTATTGTATATCGATATTTAAAACTCGATATTTTGTCTGTGTACCGTGTGAATGAGATTATGTTGATATGTTTTTTCTAATTTTCTATTTGTAAATAGACATTCGAATATATGTCATTCTTTGTTTTGTTGTACATAAGGTCTTAAAAAATGAACTTGGTCAAATTTAATTTTCCAAACAAAGCTCACCTCTTTATTTGCTATTCAAGCAGCTCGCATTCATTCACCACGTTCCCGGTTTCAATCCGTGGTGTTAAAGTTCAAATCAATACACTGCCATCCACAGGTACCTTAGAATGTAAGCGCCACAGTCCGATATGGGGTCAGCCTTTCGTTACCAAGTAACATGAAGAAAACGATCCCGACTGGAAAAAGGCCATCAGTTTGGAGCAGTACGTGCATGGGTTGCCGGCAACCCCATAATCATAATCACCTTCTTCCTTGATGTAGGAACAAATGCTCAGATGCCCAGATGCAGTGCAAAAATAGATTTAATGGCTCCAAAAACAACGCGTTTCAGCTTTCGCCTAGATCACGCTCTTGACATTTGCATCTCATTCCAGCCATTTAAACAGTGAAAAGAAAACAGGGAAAGAGGACTACTGAATGAAGCTAGCTTCTCAGTATAATACTGTAGCAGCTATCTTAGCATGTATCCAAAATGTTAATCATACAATATATAGACTTCAATGAGTGAAATTTCTAAATCTACAATTTTACACAATAATTGTGAATAACCCTCAGTACACGAATGTTTCCGAAGCATATTGCCCAAGTGGGCATTTAGCAAAGTCATGTACAAAATAAACACAATAGTTCACATACATATGTACATATACATATATAAATATATATATAGTGATGTCATTTGAGATGTCATCAGTAAGGTCATCAATGATGTCACTGACCATGTCATGAGTGATATAATATGTGACATCATCAGCAGTGCATTGCGGGCGCGCAAGTTATAGTCAGCTCACTAACTATAACATCCTTGAAACCTATGTTTTTTTACTGAATTTCTAAGGTTCTTTAAATGCTAATTCCTAACTATAACGTACCTGAAACCTATGTTTTTTTCGGTGAATTTTGAAGGTTTTTTTAAATATTAATTTCATATTTTAATGTTTCTAAAACCTATATTTTTTCTATTTAAAAAAAAATATTTTGGAACTCTATTATACCTCTTCTTGTTTTTTAACTTTAAAAATTATATATGTATATTTTTTTTAGGAGAAAACTGCACTCCCATACGGGTAGCATACTAAGCTCCATCATCACATCGATCCTATCCACATTATTGCTAAACTCGTAAATGATGCGCATTTCGTATCCGACGACTTCGTGTCGCCGTGTCCCACGTAACATCATATACGCATGAAGTCACCAGGGTGCTACTTTGGTATCCAACGGGTATGCAGTACCAAGTCAAGTGATACGTCATATATGTATGTGGTCGCGCCCGCTGCGCTTTGCATATGCGTCGAGTACACGCTGCCATGCGCTGTGTTACATCACAGATATATAGTATTGCGCCAAATACACCATTCCCTTTTTTGTCTCAAAAGTATATCTAAATAACTTTAAACAGTATATGAGAGCAAGTGATAATCTAAAATATTTCAAATATTTCTGTATTTCTAACTGTAATAAACTTACATAATGATGAGTATATTTTGTCAAAATTGCGTCGGACGCGCTCCGTGCAGGATTGCCATGTGACCTTAAAAAAAGCATTTGATTGGTTCATAACTTTTCCCATTGTAACAGTTGGACGACCCAACCCATTTTACTCATTCTCTCTACAGTTTTTGATGAGAGGCACCTCTTCTGCTTAGAAAGCTTTTTTGAAAAGTTTTTTCCTGTATACACATATCTTGTACTACACATAACATGCAACAATCATCTTGATCAATATTTATGCTCTGTACATTAGCCTTCCATGTGTGATTGCCATGCATCTCAAATGTTCCATTAAAAAATAAATATGTGTTACACAATGCCCCTGGTGTCTGTGTGTGCACAATATTGTGCTCCCTTTCGGCCTCGGTATTCGTGGCTCTAATAAGTATTAGGACCCATGGGCAGAGTGCACATCCTAGATCACATGTGACAAACAGTAAACAGAAATGTGTAGATTTCTTTTGCTGTACGCTCTGTTGTCAGGCTTTACCAATATAATACTATGTTATGTGTGAGACTTTCAGATTCACATGCATTGCTTGACTGTAACGATAGTTTCCGCCCTCCCAACACATGCTACACTAATCTAAATTGCACACTCTACGAGGTTAAAACTACAAAAGAAACACACCTAAGTACACTTCCTGGCCAGACAGGAACTGAACAATGCCCAGGTCCCCGGAATAATTATTCACACCCCTACTCTGGCCTGACATACATAAGCCTAGCCCACTTTGCGTACGTATAAATAGGATAACCAAGACTTCACACGTCCCTCTTCTTCCACACTGCCTCAGGTGATATGTCGCATCCACCTCGCATAACACAATGCGAATAAAAAAAAAAAGGATCCATGAGGTGTACACCATCCTGGCAATCAACAAGGCCTCTAAATTGTGAACCCTGTTGCACGTCGTCTATGAAAGGGGTCCAAGAGGTGTACACTATCCTGCAATCAACACTCCATTTGAATTATGAGCACTGCTGCCCGTTGTGTTTGCTCACACAACAATGACAGCAGGTGAGCAGTGGGGCGCGGGTGCACAGGGGCTCCAAATGAGCACGGTGCTGCGGGAGGAATGGGCTACATCAGCCTGAGTGCGCAGGTACAAACAAGCAATGTTGCCTTGCGTAATGATGTGATCTCTGACCTCATTCCGTTTCATCTCTGTCTCATTTTAAAGACCTCCTGGACCATACTGTAGGCCTGAGCCAGCGGGGACCGTTGCCCTACAGACACCTCTTGAGCACGGTGCTGCGGGAGCGGTGGGAGGCATCAGTCAGAGTGCACACATGCGAATAAGAGATATTGCTGTGTGTAATGATGTGATCTCTGACCTCTGTCAGTCACATCTCTGTTTCATTTTAAAGACCTGTTGTACTATACTGTAGGCCTGAGCCTACGGGCAGCGCTGCCCTACAAACACCTGTTGAGCGCCATGCTGCGGGAGGGGTAGATTGCTGAGTGCGCACATCTGTCTCACTTTAAGGACCTGCTGAACCGTACTGTAGGCCTGAGCCAGCAGGCAGGTCTGCCCTACAGACATGTGGCATTGGCTTTAAGGACACTGTAGTGAGCTTGTTACTAAGTGTACATGCACACAGGCTTCCACCACAACATTACACACGCACATCATGCTTCTAGCATGCGTTCTGTTCTTGTATATGTCAACCTTGGTATAACATATTATTATTTAACCTTGTGTATTCTCATGCACGCCAACTCCTTTTTTAGAACCACGATAACCGCTAACAGTTGTTAGATCGTACTTCAAAAATGAAGGATGCACTCAACTCCTATTTTCTATCAAGTTTGAAATAACCTTCATTTATCTCCAGACATTTCCACAATTAAATTATTTCTCCCTTTTCAGACATTTCATTGATTGCCTCAAGAAGGGTGGAGAGGGCGCTGACCCCGCAATGATGCCCTGCGCATTCTGTCACCCTCCATCGTGGTATCAAGATACCATCCGACCGGAGACCAGGTCTAACCTACAAACGTACCCCGGACTCGGAGCTTGCACCAACACCTCTTGGGACACCAGTGGTGGCAGGTTAGCAGTAACGCCTCGGTGTGCAGGAACTACAATTGAGCACAGTGCGTGGGAAGGGGCTGGGGTGCAGCACCCTGGGTGCACAGGTGCATGCAAATAATTTCCCAATAGCTAATAATGTACAACTATATTATCAAACAACGGCGATAACATTATCACCACTTTAGCGGCAGGAAACTTCTGCTAAAGTGGCTATAATGGGCTTGAAAATATGCAATTCTCATAGAAGCCCAGGTTCACACCAGAACCTGGGCTTCCATGGGAATTCACAAGGGCATATTATCAACCCCTTATCGCCGCTTTAGAGGCAGTTTACTGCTGCTAAAGCGGCAATAATGTTATAGCCATACCTTGATAATATGGCCCATAATCTGTGGCCTCATGTGTTTGATTTTAAGGACTTGCTGAACCACACTCTTTCTCGCGGACCCCAGTGTCCTAGACAAACGAGTGACAGAAGGGTAAAGACTAAGGTCTGGGTGCAGTAGGGACCCCAGCATACTAAACAAATGGGTGACGGGATGGTAAACACTAAGGGCTGGCTTCAGTGGGCCGACGCTCTGTCTCTTCCTCCCTCTCTTCTTTTGACTCTCCCTCCCCTTCTCCTTTTCAACCACTCCCCCTCTCTTCCATTCTCACTATGGTCCTTTTATTCGGACTACCTTTCTTTACCTCTTCCACTTAGCACACATACTTATGTTTCATTTTTGTCTTGCAGGTTTCCTACGCGGCTTCCACTGGAGTGCAACCCACATTTTTTTTATTATACTGTTTCTTCTGTTAAAGTTACGTTTCTATTTATTTGTGTTTTAATAAAGGTACTTTTTTTTCAAATAAATAACTGCGTGTATAGGTCTTCTTTTTCTGACAACACTGGTCTAATTTTTCTTGTGAAAATCATCTGTTTATAGGATATTTTAAGGTCAAACTTATCTAATATTAGAGTGCACCTACCAAACATAATCTAACTGACTATTAGACACATGAAGCCTGGGTAATTGTACAACTGCAAGAATTTTATGAGTGTATCACTTGATAACACCATAAGTAATGCCCGTGTGATTTCAGAACCAATAAGGCACTGCCTAGGACCACCAAGGATTCAGGGACTGCCAAGGCCCTCCCTGCATATTTAAATAAAGCCCCGTACGGTGGCTATCCCTGGACTTCAGTTGGCCTCGAACCCCCGAACAGTTAGTAAGCATGGGCGGAATTTTCGAATCCTCGATTCGTGAATTTGTGCAAATTCGTAATCACGATTCGCAACAATCCTTTCCTGTTTCGGGTCGCAATGATGTGTTCGCAATCGCGGCGTCGCTCGGCCAGCTACCAAAATCTCGCAGCGCACGCGAACAGGGAGGAAAACTCATCAGCGAACGCAGAATCATGGTAAGTCAATGCAGCGCGAGCGAGATTGTATTTTTGAAGCGCGAACAAGAAAAAAAATCTGCCAACTCCTGAACTGCGGATTTTTGGGCAATTTTGCGCGATTCGCGGATCGCAAAATTGCCAAAAATTCACAAATTCCACAAGCTGAACTAATTTTCCGCCCATACTTAACAATTAGTAACCAATACCCTGGTAGGTGGCAGTCCCCTAGGCTGCAAAACGTCTCTGTGCCCTTCCGCGCCTAATTTACATGTGACATTAAGATCCCAAGTCCTGCAAAGACCCCACAAAATATTAATTGGATTTGCCACGGAACATTACCCACCAGTGGCCTTATTTAAAAGAATGGGTGAGACCCCTCTTTTTTTAGTTTCTTTTTTTTCTCTCCATTTTTACCATGTGCATCCTCTCTATTAAAGCGATACAAGGTTTTTCTCCTCTCGCTTAAAGTAGTTAAACAAGTATTTGCTATCACAAGGTGGAAGCCATGCAACAGCCCTCTGATAGAAAATACAAATGTCCCGCAAATGCACATCCTGGGACATTGTATGCCCTGCGCCTGACATGTTGCCCTCCCTAAGACCATGATGCATTTGTTAGTATAAACGCATACTAACACTACTTACACACATGTAGTACAGCGACCAGAATGTAGTGAAGAAGGAGAGGAAGCACAAAATATCAATCCTACCAGAAGTCGGATGACAGTTCAATGAGCCGACGACCCTGGCATGAGTCGAAACAGCTACACGAAGAAAACGGGTCTTCAGCACAATGCAAGCAACCTCGAAATATTAGTGAGTGCTGGCTTCTTTTTACCTTCTCCTGCTCATCACCAAATGTATGTAGTGAAGAGGCAGACAGCAGTGGATCCGATAAGTAGATTAATTGCAGGAAAACAAGACAGCTTAAACAGCCACCAACAGGAACAGACAGCAAGGCAACCGTCTTCTCCAGCACCGGGTACAAACTGCAAGTTTCCCCTCATGACAGCCCTACATTCTAACATTACATACTTACATTCTAGTAGAATTATATGCTAACATTCTACTATGGTTTACCTTGGAATACTACACAGAGCACATGACTTCACAGCAATGAGCTCATGGTTTCATCCACGTGTCTTGAGACCGGAAGGGGTAAGTATTTTGCCTCCCACTCCCTATAATGTCTAAACATAAACTAACACTTCTTGCACAAGTATGCTACCGCGCCCAGAGCACATCATTTCACAGCAATGAGCTCACAATTTATGCTCACAGTATAATCCCTGAGTCTTCACACCAGTAAGGGTGAGTAGTTCGCTTCCCACTCCCTATATACTATAAATGCATACTAACACTACTTATACACTTATACTACAGTGGCTAGTATCCTACAAAGCCCATCACTTTACAACAATCAGCTCAGTTTGATCCCCGAGTTTTCACACCGGTAGCCGTGAGTTTTTCGCTTTCAGTATAATATAAACGCACGGTACCGGTCAGTAGTTTGCTTCCCACTCCCTGTATGGTTTAAACGCCTACCAACACTACTTACCCACGTATACTACAGTGCCCAGAGCCCATCCTTTTACTGCAATTACCTCGATTTCATCCCCAAGTCTTCACACCGGTCGGCATAACTACTTTGCTTCCCGCTTCCAGTATACTATCAACACACAGTAGCGGTCAGTAGTTCGCTTCCCAATCCCTGTATGGTATTAACGCCTACTAAAACTACTTGCACACGTATGCTACAAACACCAGATCACATCACTTTACAGCAATGACCTCACGGTTTGGACTCTCGGTTTCGTACCTGAGTGTAGCACCATATCATGTCACCACCATGCCACTCTGATCAACACTGCACTTTCAGACCGGTAACAGTGATAACTACCTACTGGCGACCGCCAGTAGGTAGTACAGAATACATTAGATTTCTTCCCTGACTCTTTTAGCTTTCAAATTTTCTCTCTATTACTGTCTTTCTAATTTTCCATATAAACAATTGTATTAATATTCAAGTACAAATAGAAGTCAGAAATGCAATGTATTCTATCAACACACTCTAAAACATTCTGCAACTGGTGGCCCAATATCGATCAGGGATTTACATGATTTTTACCCCAGTGCGCCATACATACCCTCCTTAAGACCAGAGGTAGGGTACAATTATAATTACGTGATGGGTAGAAGATCCTATGCTTCGAATAATTGTAGTTCATCCGCTCTTAACCGCTTTGCACCAGTGCACAACATATATAAAAATGGAAATCTTTATTAACTTGCTCCTATTAAGGGTGAACATGATGTAAGGGTAGAACTGTGAATGCCTATCGTATGAAAATATGTAATTTTAAAGGAAAGTATCCCCACTGGAGGGCAAATGTTTTTTAAATCAATGTCTTTTAAACTTGTAGATACTTTGTGCTATTGTATGTATGATTTATGTTTGTTTTTTAACTGTATGCTTTTTTGATTTTAATTCAAAATCTAATAAAGCAAAACTGACTGACGTGGAAGTTAAAAGTTCATCAATTTTTTTAAACCTAGCGATATTTTTTTGCAACATTTTCTCGAACATTTAATGGCACGTGCAGGTTAAAAGTTCATGATTGTTTTAAGATCGAATAGTGCCTTCCAAATGCAAGTAGCAGGTATGGTTGAATAGAAAAATGTTATCCTATAATATGTACTCCACATGCAAACTACTTTTTCTTAACCAATCACAAAGATGCTTTCCAAAAAACAAATGTGCACCCTACTTTTAAAAAACAATGCTTTTCATCTCCCAATCGGGTACCATTTTTATGTGAAAAGAAACTAGTTCCCCATCTTTAAACATATATTTTATTCTATGAAGGAACTGCATGAGCTACAGACATCTTTCCATACCTTCCAGCCGTACCTTCAAATTGCTAGTGTTGATCATAGGACATAGCTATGTTTTCTGGTGCAAGAGGTATGCAGAACAGAGACGTATTGACTTAGACCTAGGTTTACAAAATGTGGATAATAAATGGTTTGGACAGAGAGGATTGAAGTGGCACCAATTGTTTCCTTTGGTTTAAACCTGTTTGCATCTCCAACACCCTGAACACATGATTGTGCACTGTGGTGGAAATGACCTAGACACATTTGGACAATTGATGTTACTTTTGCCTCAAACTGTCTTTGTATATTCAAATATATGCCAAAGACAGAAGTGGAAACGATCCGAACAATTAAATCCTCAGATTGAAAAATCTCAGAAAAAAAGTAAACAAAGCTGTCTCTGCATACCTCAGAGATCACAAAATGGGGTCCATATACAACAACAATATACGTTTTGATATGGCGGATATGTACAGAAGTGATGGAGTACACTTCACAGATCAAGGAAACCACGTTTTCCTGAATAAAATGAAGCTGTGCATCCCCACTTATATGTAGCTCCACCTAATGAACACAAGGGCTCTATTTAGAGCCACCCTGTAACTGACAACTTAGGCCCGCTATTTTAGGGCCAGATAGCGGCAACTCCCGGACCCTCGCCAAAATGTATTCTCCACACAGCTGTGACACAGTGGCCAGACCATCTCACTTTGCAATACAGAGCTCTCGTTTTGATCCCCGGCTCTACTCACCCATAAGGGTCAGTAGGTGGCTCTTTACAAATACCGTATTTGTTTACCGTCGCACTCCCTATACAACACCACCCAAGCACCATATACAAGTTGAACACGTGTGGCACAGCACCCAGAGCACATGACTTCACAGCATACCACACACAGTTTAGGCTCACGGTTTTATCCCCGACTTCAGCAGCAGCTCAATTTAACAGCATGACATTCTAGGCAATACCTCACTTAATTTCTGTACCCTGAACTTTCAGACCGGTAGGGGTCATATGGCCGAGATACCCGCCACCCCCTCTCAACACAATCCCCAAGAATTGGGAAACCGGAAACAGTTCTTGAATTTTTGGAAGGCGGGAAGGGAGTAAACCCTTCCCGGCCGTATTTATTTAAAATATGAAACAAAATTAAAACATTAAAATAACAGTTTCATATTATGTACAATTTCATTTCCACATTACGATGTTTGGCTAACCTTAACAGATCTCTAATACAGAGGTTCTCCTAGCCGAACTAACATCCTACAAAACATTTGACTTGAAATTGTACATCCTAACGTTAAGGGCCAACGGCAAGGTCGTAACCGGTGTCAGATCCCTAACCCAGACATACCCCCCTCACTTGTGAGAGGAGCGACCGCACCGAGGCGTACCTCAAGTGCATCTACCAATTTCCCTTTGTACTTGACGGGGGCCCCAATAGACTCGACGCCATTTAACGGTCGTTCGAGGACTCGTGTGAGGTGTCTAAAAGGTAGCGTAAACCCCCTCCCACACCCCACACAACTTACCCATCTGCCGTCGCAGATGTCCTGGCCCCGGGAAATTCTCCAGGAGGGGCCGTAGCCCCTCCTATCCAGGAAGGGGCCTTGACCACCTTTCCTTTCCTTCCGGCGGCCTCTCCTTAGACAGGACCGCCTCTCCGTTGAGGGGCCAATTGGCCACCTCCCCCACGCGCTCCCATCCGTAATGGGTGACGCCCCCTCATAGGGATCTTCCAATTACTGCTCACCGATCATGACCTTACCGCCCGACCAAAATAAATACGACAATTCTATCTAATTTACTAAACAATAAAACGAACATGACTTATTACAAGCATGAATACTGATCGACATTAGTGCAACATTACTTTATTTGCAAAACAAACTGAAAATAACCAATCTTTATTGCATATTCAAAATTTCACGACGATCATTACAACCTGCAAGAAACAGAGTTACCAGATCAAATCTTTACTCAACACAACTAGCTGTCCTCAGGGGCTGGTGGGTGGGTCAAAATTGGCTCTTCGTTCCGTCTCGAGCTCACGTGCAGCGGGGAGGTGCAGCTTCAGAGCACAGGAACAAGAGGATGCTTTCTTGGCTTCTGCTCCTTTTATCCGTCTTCAGGGTGGGCGTAAACCCGCCCCCGCCTGCCTCCGAGGGCGTGGCCGGCCGCGTTGGTGTCTAGGCCAGCCCACTCTAGGGCGGGAAAAAGGCGCGCCCCGGCTGCGCCGCTTCGGGCATACCAGCCGAGACACGCCTCCCGCCCAAGATGGCTTCCCGGGGGGATCGTGGTACTCCACCATACGTTCGGGGGGACTGAATGGTCGCCCCTTTCCATATGGCCGAGATACCCGCCACCCCCTCTCAACACAATCCCCAAGAATTGGGAAACCGGAAACAGTTCTTGAATTTTTGGAAGGCGGGAAGGGAGTAAACCCTTCCCGGCCGTATTTATTTAAAATATGAAACAAAATTAAAACATTAAAATAACAGTTTCATATTATGTACAATTTCATTTCCACATTACGATGTTTGGCTAACCTTAACAGATCTCTAATACAGAGGTTCTCCTAGCCGAACTAACATCCTACAAAACATTTGACTTGAAATTGTACATCCTAACGTTAAGGGCCAACGGCAAGGTCGTAACCGGTGTCAGATCCCTAACCCAGACATACCCCCCTCACTTGTGAGAGGAGCGACCGCACCGAGGCGTACCTCAAGTGCATCTACCAATTTCCCTTTGTACTTGACGGGGGCCCCAATAGACTCGACGCCATTTAACGGTCGTTCGAGGACTCGTGTGAGGTGTCTAAAAGGTAGCGTAAACCCCCTCCCGCACCCCACACAACTTACCCATCTGCCGTCGCAGATGTCCTGGCCCCGGGAAATTCTCCAGGAGGGGCCGTAGCCCCTCCTATCCAGGAAGGGGCCTTGACCACCTTTCCTTTCCTTCCGGCGGCCTCTCCTTAGACAGGACCGCCTCCCCGTTGAGGGGCCAATTGGCCACCTCTCCCACGCGCTCCCATCCGTAATGGGTGACGCCCCCTCATAGGGATCTTCCAATTACTGCTCACCGATCATGACCTTACCGCCACAGGCCGGATAGTTGACCGGCTATCCGGACCCCCCACAAAACACTCCTACCTAAAGGTCATGCTGCAAACCCTTCAACCAGGCTAAGAAGTCTCCTATGAGTAACTCGTTCCCCACCCGGGACAAATGAACACCGTCCCCCAAATACATACTGTCCCCTTTAATACAACCATGCGAAACAGAATACAGTGTACTTGAACGAAACAATCTACTCATTTTATTATTAATTTTCCTTACTGAATGATTCAGCGCAGAAACAGAAATAGCCCCCCGCCACACTTTCCGTGGGATCATATGGGACCATGCAATTGTGCACCCTGGAACTCTTCTTGCCAACCAACTTACCGTGGAAAGCATCGCCTCAAGAAGAAGTCGTCTACCAGTTGTCACCAAATCATTGCCCCCAAGATGTACTATGATTACAGACGGCGGTGACCTTGTCCGCCCTAACAAACCCTCGAAAAATGCTTGAAACTGGTCAATACAGAGACCGCCCTTTCCGTAGAAGGACATACTGTACCCGTATTCCCCAGCTACGTGAATCATGTCACCTGCTTTGAATACGTCCGCGGCACGCCTCACGTATGAGTGGCCCACGACCCACACCTCCTTTTTCACAGCCGGTAATGTCTGACTGCTGGCCCCCCGGTGTCGGGTCGACTGAACAGTCCGCCCCGCCTCGTAGGCTTGCGCAACTGAAAACCAAACAAAAAACAAGAAGCGTGAGTACACGTTATAGCATCACAACATGTGCAACCGTACATACCTCTTATAACAATTCGAGGACCAACGCCCCACACGTTTTATTTGATCAACATTCAGACCCCTGGCTGTAGCTTCCGTAGCAGCCCCTATCCGAAAGGAATGGGTCCCAAAATCGCCAGGGTTCAAGCCCGTGGCAGAAATCGACATCGCAAGCACCCGCTGAAACTGAAACCTCGTCAGTGGGGTGGCGTCAGCGTGTCTCAACAATGTCCCCCCCCATGCTGCCACCCTCTGCACTAAATATGCTTCTACGCACCCAACAGGGCACATGGCAGACCCGGGGATTCTCTGGATGATTACACAGTCCCCGATTGCATCCTGATCGGATTTGGACTTTACAAAAGAGACCGTCATTGTCTCCCCTCTGACCTGAATGTGTTCCCGGCACAGTCCCCCCATCGTATCCTGCTTGTTCTTTGCCACTAATTCGCTTACCCGCATAGCCCCATGGAATGCTAATGCAAATGCGGCTCGGAACAACACTGCTTCGTACTGGGATGAACATGTTACCGGTAGCACGGAAAATAACAGGGCCAACCTATCCAAACCTATCGGGTGCCTATCGTCTACTTTGCGACCCTCAAGGCGTTGCCACCCACGTAGCGCTTTCTGCACAACGAAAGACGCTGCCGGGTCCTGGATCCCATGAGCCCTTGCCATGAAGGAAATGGCGGCCCGATGCCTCTGGGCCGTAGCCACTGACTTGCCTGCGTGACGTAAAGAGAGCAGGAATCTTACTACAGACTCTTCCAGACCCCAAAACCCCCTCCCGGCAGTACCCAAAAAGGCCCAATAGGAACGGAACGCCCCTTCATATGCCTTCCTCGTCCTGGGTGCTAAACTCTCTCCCACGAGGTCTTGTAGTTCGGGGCACCGAGAGACCAGAGAGCTTCGGGAAAGGGTGCCGCCACCGGGTCCGCTGTGGGCAGAAAACCCCAGAAGGCCTGCATACGGAAACGAGAGAGCGCATCAGCCGCTTGGTTCATCACCCCCGGCACGTGCCGCGCCCTAAACAGTACATTCAGTTGCATGCACAATAACACAATTTCCTTGAGTAGTCTCAGAATCAATTTGCAACGTGCTGCCTGACTATTGATACATTCAACCACGGGCATGTTATCAGACCAGAAAACCACAGAGTGACCCCTAAACCCTTCTGGCCATGTTTTCAAGGCCACCAGAATAGGGAACAGTTCGAGAAAAGCAATGTTACTCGTCAACCCGCACTCGTGCCACCATGACGGCCATTTTTGCGCCGACCATTGTGTACCCAATATGGCGCCAAAACCCACACTCCCCGCCGAGTCTGTCCATAGTCCCAACTCCTCGGAAGACACTGCTGGTTTATTCCAGACATTTCGACCATTGAAATCCGCCAGGAATGCAATCCAAATGCGCATGTCCTGACGAACCTCTGCTGAGAGTCTTGTACGATGATGTCCTTCCTTCAAGCCGACCATGGACTGTGCAATCGAGCGGGAAAAGGGGCGCGCCATCGGCATTACTCTTAGGGCAAAATTCAACTGACCCACCACCTGTTGCAATTGATGCAAGTTCACTTTCGTTGAACGAATACATGTCTCAAGGGATAACCTGAATTTTAACACCTTTTCTTTAGGTAAACGAAAACAACCTTCCACTGAGTCGAGCTCGATCCCCAGAAACTCGATCAAGGTCGAGGGACCGACAGTCTTACCTGGCGCTAGTGGCACACCAAATTGATTCATTAGGACACAAAATTCATGTAAGGCCTGTCCACACTCAGAATCCCCGGCTGCCCCCAGAAACAGAAAGTCATCGAGATAGTGCATAACATGCTGAAAACCTGTCTTCCTCGTGAATACCCACTGCAGAAAACAACTGAATTTCTCGAAATAGGCACATGAAATCGAGCATCCCATTGGCATACATTTATCCATGTAATAGCGACCCTGAAACTGGAAACCAAGGAGACGCTGATCGTCTGGGTGTACCGGGAGCAACCGGAACGCTGACTCGATGTCCGATTTGGCCATCAGCGCCCCGGGCCCCAGGCGATTCAACATGGCGACGGCCTCATCGAAAGATGCGTACCGCACCGAACATACTTCCGGATCTATCGCATCATTTACGGAAAGACCATGTGGGGCTGACAAATTGTGTATCAGCCGAAACTCCCCCGGGTCCTTCTTGGGAACCACCCCTAGAGGAGAACACACAAAATTAGCAACTGGCGGAAAATCGAATGGACCGGCGACACGACCTCGAGTCACCTCTTTCCTAATCTTTACCTGAACCACCGCCGTGTGCTGTAAGACCGACATTTGATTCTTACAGTCCGGTACCCCCTGAAAATCCCCCACTGGGATGCGGAAACCATATGAAAACCCGTTCCGCAACACCCCAGCGGAAGCATAATCTGGGTATTCGCTGAGCCAAGGAATCATTGCCATGGTATCAATCGGGGTCGGTAAAGGCGCCCCTCGGACTATATTAGACCTGTTTGGCGCCTCCCTTACCACCGTTATCACCCATTTTGGCTCTGCACATGGACTCAGGATGGGATGGCTGCCCGCATCCCCCACACTCATGTCTGAATTTGCATGACCCCTGGGGCCTGGTACATTTGCCCCTGTTAAAATTCCAACATATCACCCTTTTTCCTGTGTTGCCACTCGGCTTCGCGTGGGACTCGTTACCTGAACTTGTCCGAAAGGGCGTCCCAGAGTTTTGGCGGGAGGATTCCCCCCGTTACTCCCTACTAATGGCACCTTCAACATCCCCGTACTCTCCATTTTTTGCCAAGACACAGAGTCGTAACAATCCCAGGACAACAACGGGTTATGTTCCTTAGCTTTTCTAAACAGATTATCATAGCAGAACCACTGATTGCCCCCATATGCCACAGAATACTCCATAATACGTGACTGATAGATGGGTAACTCGGTCAACAACTCAGGTCTGCGTTCCCCCATGATGGAAGTAAAAATTCCCCACGCTCTGCCCCAAGTACCGATGGTCTCATCAACCTTAAAGGCGGCCATTTTAGCGCGCCAAACACTCGGATGCATGAGCTCCTTTTGACTCTTTACATGCTCGATCTCGTAATGGTCGGTAAGCAATGAAAACATGTTTACATATTTGTCCGCCCAAATCAACTCCTTGACTTCTAGTGGGACGTGCTGGGCAATCTTCTCCTTTCGAGAAGGTGCGGAGTCCCCCCCTGCAATCGGCAATGGCCGCTTACCTGAAGTAGACCCCACGCTTGTCGCCGAACTTGGGCCTGCTGTACTTCCAACCGCTGGGACCTGCGGGAGAACAGGAGATGGAGCTTTCGCAGCCTCCCTCGATTCCCGCAGTTGTCTCATCACTGCCCGGGCGTCGTCAGCCATGGCGCCCTCGCTATCGTTCCCCAACCACGCTGCCAATTGCGCCGCCAACTCGGGGGGCATATCCTCCCTGTTCGCAGGGGTGACCACTACAGGGATTGGGTTCCCCTCCTTTGGCGCCGGGGTTGGCTCCTCTCGTGGCGCTTCGGGAACCGGGGTCCCCCCCCCAAGTGCTCCCCTTCTAGGCCTCTTGCTCTTTCCACCGGGAATTGTTCCCGGTAAAGGCCGTTTCGGTCCTCCCTCCCCGTCCTTGGCCTCAACCTTTCTCTTCAGATCGGCTATCTCCTTCATGAGCATACGGAGCATCTCATCGGTACCGACCCGCTTTCCGACCTTCTTGGGCATTTTTAGACGGGATATCTGTAAGACAAAAAGAGGGATTACAACGTTCAAAATTGGCTCTTCGTTCCGTCTCGAGCTCACGTGCAGCGGGGAGGTGCAGCTTCAGAGCACAGGAACAAGAGGATGCTTTCTTGGCTTCTGCTCCTTTTATCCGTCTTCAGGGTGGGCGTAAACCCGCCCCCGCCTGCCTCCGAGGGCGTGGCCGGCCGCGTTGGTGTCTAGGCCAGCCCACTCTAGGGCGGGAAAAAGGCGCGCCCCGGCTACGCCGCTTCGGGCATACCAGCCGAGACACGCCTCCCGCCCAAGATGGCTTCCCGGGGGGATCGTGGTACTCCACCATACGTTCGGGGGGACCGAATGGTCGCCCCTTTCCAGTAGTTCAGCAACTTTACCCCAGGTTCATCAGCATCTCAGCTTATGCCCCCAGCACCATCACACCCATAGGAGTGAGTAGTTAGCACTTCACGAATACGGAATTGATTTGATACGCACACATTTACCTTCGCACTCCCTCTATAACACCCCCTAAGCACCATACACAAACTACAATATTCAAAACAAAAGTTCATCTAAGAAGCTGTAACTACATGCTCACACTACTTGGACAAGTGTGGCACAGCACCTAGAGCACATGACTTCACAGCATATGACACACAGTTTGGGCTCACGCTTTCATCCCCGAGTCTGACAGCAGCTCAGTTTGGCAGCATGAGACTCTAAACAGTACTTCACATATTTTCCATACCCCAGGACATTCAGACCAGTACGGGTCAGTAGTTCGTCCTAGTAGTTATAAAGACATGCTGACACTAATTCCACAACTGTAGTGCAGCGGCCATGCCACATGACTTCACAGCATAAGGCACACACTTTGGGCTCACGCCTTAATTCCCTAGTCCAGCACCACCTCACCTTAGCAGCATCACACTCTATGCAATACCTGACTTAATTCCCACAGCCGAGTACTTTCACACCAGTAAAGGTGAATACTTTACTTCGCACACCCTCTATAGTACACCCTAAACAACCCACAGAGGCTACAGTGCTCCCACCCTTCTCTTTTCCACTTTTTTCACCCTTTTTTCCCCTTACTCGCTTCACCGGAATCACAAAATGGCGACCAACACTTCCTAGTTGCAACAGCTCGCACCGCTTGCAGCCAAACAGCAGCATGCTCGTGCTCGTAATGCCTCAGTCAATCAAATGGCAGAACTCCCAAATATCGATATCTGTAAATGTTGATATTTCTCAAAAACTACTGAACGGATTTACACCAAATAAACAAAAGCGTGCTTTCTAAACCAAGGCCCTTCTCCCTGCCAAATTTGGGGTCATTCCGTTCATCCGTTCGATCTGTAGCCTTGTCTAACATTTCCTATTGAAATTAACATTGAAAAGACAAGTTTTCAAACCCCCCTTTTTTCTCGGCCCTCCTTGACGAATCACCCCTAAACATTCAACATAGGAACTGATCTCAACAAAGAATTCATTTGAAAAATGTTGCGAAGATCCGTCAATCTGCGCTAAAGTTATTGGGAATAGAATGTTGCCGTTTTCCTATGGTAACTAGGTCCTAACTATAACTACCTGCTGGTGACCGCCAGTAGGTAATATATATATATCTACCAAGTCGCTGTGCTCATCAGTTCCCAGCCTGCAGTGTCGATGCCTGCTAGACAGCTATAGCATCTGTTAAATATGAACTTTGGATCCTCGAAAATTCTCCAAATGAGAAGACAAGGAGACAAGGAGCGGCACACCAGGAGACTGCACAAATATTTGCCATAGTGGTCTGAAAGGGAAATCAAGATACAATCCTAATGTTCCCTAGGACAATATTGAGGCCTATAGCTCTGTGGTTGTAGTGAAATTGACAAAAATGCTGGGGGAAATTTTCAGAGAAAAGATTTCCAGAGCAACACGTCACAATCTATCAAAAATTCAACGAAAAGAATTAAATGGCCTGGAAAAAGATTTCAGAATTATTATTAAGCCCTCCGATAGGGGGGGGGGCAATGTCATGATCTTGGACATGAGCAAGTACAGAGCTAAGGCCTCACGACAATTAGCAAACACTTCTTGCAATGAAAAAATTGATTGGGAGCGATACAAACGATCAATAAGGGAATATCATGGTCAATTGAAAAATGTGTTTCATCGAGAATTATTGGATGACAATGACTACAAGTTTTGAAGAACAGACAATCCTCGAATTACATGTTTGTACTTTCTTCTGAAGATTCACAAAGATGCCACTTAACCACCAGGGCCTCCAATAGTCTTGTTGAATGGTGGACTATTGGAGAATATTTTGATTTTTCGTGATGTTTTCCTTTCCAAATATGTTTTGAATCTAAGATCATATTGCAAAGATAGTTCAGACTTTCTGAGAAGGATCCACAATGTCCAATGGGAGGATGGTTACTTAATGGTAGCCCTCGATGTATGCTCACTGTATACATGTATAGAGTAAAAAGTGGGAGTATGTATTTTCTCAAAAGTAGACACATCAGTTTATGAGAGCATAACAACATGTTAGATGAGATGATGCTTTTTTGTCTAAAAGAAAATATCTTCCTATTTGAGAAATCTGTTTATCGACAACAGTCTGGTATCGCGATGGGCACATGTTTCAACCCCAGCCTAGCAAACTTGTTCCTAGGCAGGTGGGACGAACAGATTGCCTGGACTGACAGCTATGGACGATATACTGACCACGTGCCCATCTGGATCAGATGTATTGATGACTTGTTTTCTAATCTGGGACGGGCCAGAATCTTTGTCTTTGGAATTCATTCAGGAATTGGGGGTCAATGATTTGAAACTCAAGTTTACACAGAAAATCCGTTCAAATTACTGTGAATTTTTAGATATTTATGTGGAAATCGTGGAAGGCAATATAACGACCCACCTGTATAGCAAACGGTAATACCATTTACACGTGGCCAGCCATCATCCTATTCCTCTAGTACACAGTATCCCATACGGAGAAATGCTGCGCGTTCGTCGCAACTGTAGCCCAAATGAAGGTTTTCTGACAAAAAAACGCACCATGATAACCAGATTTAAGAGCAGGGGGTACAGTGATAAAGTCTTACAAAAAGCTAAAGATAAGGTCAAATGTAAGACACAGAGGTATTAACTGTTTATTCAACCAGCCAGAAAGATCCCAATTCAAATCAGGAGACTAATGAGGTTCCCAGAATGATAACCACTTTCAGCAGAGGAGCCATGGCATTGAGAAAAGCCATAAAAGCACATTGGAATCTTTTGGTGGCTGACCCAATAATAGTTAAACACATAGACAAGACACCCCAAAAAACATATAAATGACGGAAATCTTTGAGAGATAGTCTAGTACACAATTATCCTCAAGATACTTCTCAAATTCAATGGTTGAGAATACCTAATGGCTTTACAACCTGCAGTTCATGTAAGGTTTGCAAAAATTGAAGAAATTGCAAAACATAGATGACGCGAGCGGGCATCACAAAAGGCATTACTAAAGTGATTAATTGCAACAGTGACTCCACGGTCTATGTACAAGAGTGCCCTGGTGGCCTCCGGTACATGGGCAGTACCAAACTCCCACAAAAAATAAGAGTCTTGCAACATCTCCGCGCAGTGACCAACAGTGATTTTAACTATGTAATTGCTCAGCATTTTGCCGATAAACATAAAAACAATAACAACTTACTCCAAATTTTGGGAATAGATAGAATTCCATCACACATTTGGGGGGGAGACAGGGTGGAAAACCCTGAATCCTGGAAACACCAAAATTCCCCAAGGACTAAACAGTGGCGAAGCGCTTGTTACACATATTGCCGGCTGATCCTCTCATCTTATTCACATATTTAATTTAAGATTTTAAAATTTAGTCACTTTTCACTTGTTTAAAAAAAAGCAGGAATACATGATTAGACCAGTGATAACCCATGATCAAAATGTATCGTAGAGGAATATACGGGTACACATTTGTGACCTACCATAGTGGGTTTCTCTTTCATAGCCGTATACGTGTTATAGATATGGTGTTCTTCTCTGTACTCCAGCAATTTCTCACTAGTGTTAGTGGCATTCACTTATGTAACATTTCATACACATCATGCACTTGTACTAGCTTACAGCTTATTCCTATTTTTTGGAGTTCTTTCTCAAAGGGTGATTACAGAGTTCGTAGCTCAGAAATTGGCAACAATAAAAGGTTACAAATCAATATTTTTTAACTCTTTTTAATGTAACCAGCATTAACAAGGCATAGATCTTCCAGATGACGCTTGTACATCATTAAAACCCAGCATTATACATTTCAGTACATTATTACAGCATTATACAGTACACCAAGATCGTGTCCAACACCCCATCCATCCCGCACCTCTTCCTTCCTAAAGGTCTTCTTCCAAACCCTCATCCAACTGACCTTGCAGACCTAGCAGTGGTTCACAGATATTTCCCATTCCATGCCCCCCAGATCTTGTTCCATTTTCTGGGGCACCCACAAATAATAAACACTGTTCTTTCTGTTATCATTGTCATATCCATGTCTGTACACCATGTGGTGAGCGTCAGTACCTCTGCCTCCCCCCATGTCTGTGTAATATTGCGCTTTGCAACTATTAACCCAAGGGTGGCCCAATCCTGCATAGGGTGAGTAAGGTCCTTCGGCTCCCATATATTTACAAGCATCTTTTGGGCTCTGGCAATAAGGACACCTCCCCCACTTGTGATATAGTTCTAATTATTTGCACCCAGTAATACAACTCAATATTTAATAGATTGTGGAGGCAAATAATGTGATTTGATGGGATACATTACCACAAATCATGAGTTACCGTTGTTTTCCATCCATATGTCTATCCATGGGAAAGTAGATTTATGTACCTCAAGATTGGCTGCGAAATACCATTGCACATCATGTCCTCGGATTGAATTATGTAGTGCAGTTTCAACGATTTGATTTCCATTTGAAAACGTTATTGAATCACGTAGTATGGCATTCTGTTGGTCAGATCTAAATAATAATATATGGAGCATAAGAGACAGTTTAACATTGATTAATGAATGTCCATGCATAAAATTCATGTTTATTATAAGATCGAAATGCACTGTCCCTTGTCTCGTTTGAATCTCAAACTTTATTGAATGCTGTCAATGTTAAAAACATGCGCTACAATTTCTGCATTACGAATTAATTTAAACTGTGATTTGCCTTATGTCATGAGTGATGTAATATGTGACGTCATCAGCAGTGCATTGCAGGCACGCAAGCTATAGTGAGTCCAACTAACTATAACGTGAGAATTTCAATGGTTTTATGTCAGTAAAATTTCCAGCTAACTATAACTGGTGTCAAACCTATGGTTTTTTCAGTGAATTTAATAGGTTTTTTAAATGCTAATTCCTAACTATAACTGGTGTGAAACCTATGTTTTTTTCTGTGAATTTCATAGGTTTTGTAAATGCTAATTCCTAACTAGATAATGTCTTTTTCAGTGAATTTTAAAGATTTTTTAATAGCAAATTTCTATTGCTATCAAATATAATACTTTTTATAATGAATCCTATATTGTATATTTATGTAATACTATTTTTTTAATGTATCTTCTTCATTTTTTTTTAATTTTAAATTTTTTGCCCGTGGAGCGCTCCTGGTGCACGTACCGGTGTGCGCACTGGAAAGCGCAGTCTTGCGGCGCGCCCCGGTGCGCGTACCGGTGAGTGTACCGTTTGCGCTTTTGCCGCGAACGAAAACATCATCGTGACGTATTGCGTAGCCGTGTCCGCGTGATACGCACGGCGTAAGCGCACCCGGAAGCACCCGAGCGCATACGATCGCACTACGTAAGCGCCCCGGGTGCGTAGCATAAGCGCCTCGGGTCATGTGACCTGAGAATAACACTTTTCATTGGTTCAGAACTGGTTTTTTTTCAAATGACGAAAGCCCCCACCTTTTTTCCTCATTCTCACTTTGTACTTTGACTGAGGAAGACCTGTTTGCAGACCTATTTCTACTGAGAAATGGCTACAGTAGCAGCAGTAGCAGGAGCATCTCAACCACCACCACCACCACAAGGACCACCACAACACCACAGTGGTGGAGAAGAAGAGGAGGAGGAGGAGGAGGAGGAGGAGGAGGAGGAGAGGCGGTTCCTGCCTGAAGATAATACCCTCTATAAGCCAAAGGAGCACATTGTCCGGGAGTTTTTTTAAATCCCAAGGGGCCTAAAGAAAGTTAATGCTCCGAAAGTTACATGTCTGATCTGTGGCACTGTACTTTCCAGGGGGAACCCTGACAAAAAGTATTCTTTTGGCAACAATACTATGATTCGCCACATGCAACGCCGGCACCCAAACAACTATGCTGCGGCAGAGGTCAGAGAACTGACCAGAAACCCTCCCCAATCTTCTCCCAGCACCTCCCAAAGTAAACAACCCACTCCATCGGGTCCAGAGACAAGGCAGATGGTCCCAAACATCCAACCCCAGTTTGGAGATTTTAAAATAGTTTGTAAATTTTGCGGGACTACAATTTGCTATGGAGAGCAAAGTATTAAACTGATTAACCGTGCTGAAGACCTGGAAACTTTAATTTTTTCCTGTTTTTTTTGCTCCAGTTGAGCCGTTTACAATTCCCTGTTTTTTGTTTGTCCCCATAAAAATTACAAAAAAAATATAAAATTGTTCATAAAAGTCAAAAAAAGTAAAAAACGTTCCAAAAAACAATAAAAAAATATAAAACAACAAAAAGAATAAAAAAACCAGTTCTTTTTAGAACTACCTCCAATTTATAAAAAAATGCTACATTTTTAAAAAACTCTGTCATTCTTTTTTCCCCATGGTACGCTCCCCGGTATGCCCCACGGTGCGCGTACCGGGCGCTCCCCACGCGCAAATCAAAAAAATAATAATTTTTTTTTTGCCCCGCGAGGCCCTTTTATGGCCCCCACATCAAACCTAGGGGGTCAGGGGGGGTCTACCCTGCCCCCTTTTGGTCATTTCCCCCTTTGTTTTTGCCTTAACTTGTGTCTCGATCCTATCGAGACACAAGATGGCGGCCGCTCCGGACTGTTTGGAATGTTGACAGACACCCAAGAGACAATCTGCTTTCCGCTCGCGAACTCGCGTACCGGGGCGCGCTTATAGATATATATATTTTTTTGAACCTAAATTACTCAAAATCCACTGGAGCACGTATCTTGAGACATAGCAAAGGCACATCGGGCTACCAGTCCCTACAATTTTGCCAAGTTTTGCGAAAATCCATTCAGCCGTTCGGGCTAAAAGTGAGTCCAACCGCCCTATGGAAATTAACATGGGGAAAACACGTTTTGGGACCCCCCTTTTATCTCGGCCCCCGCTTGTCAAATCCGCCCCAAACTTTCAGGGAAGGAGCGGAGCGCAGCGAGGCAAATTTAAGGAAAATTACAGGCAGATTCCTCAACCGGCTCCAAAGGTATTCCCAATAGAATGTTGTGGATTTCCTATGGAAAACAATCCTAACTATAACTACCTACTGGTGACAGCCAGTAGGCAATATATATATATATATATATATATATATATATATATATATATATATATATATATATATATATATATATATATATATATATATATATATATATATATATATATATATATATATATCATATATATATGAATGAGCGAATTGTCCAGCTAACTATAACACCCCTAAAACCTATAGTTTTTTGAGTGAATATATATATATTAACATGTAAAAGTGAATTTGTGGTATACATACTAGAGTGCACTTGTAATTTAAAATATGTAGGCAGTACCAAGCTTCCAAGCCACAAGAGGATCTTACAACATATTAGGGCGATCACCAACAACGACCCTAATTATCCCGTGGCAAGACACTTCCATGAAGTCCATGGTGGAAATCTAAAAGATCTAAGATATTACATCATAGACACAGTCCCCGCGCAGAGAAGAGGAGGGGATAGGGAAGGCATGCTGCGTAGGCTTGAGACACATTATATCCTGACCTTAGATACTAAGCAGCCAAAAGGTCTCAACATGACGGAAGATCTGTACACATTTTTAGAATGAGTATTGGGAAGTAATTGCTTACATGAAGCACCGCACAAATTGTACAGTCTTCATCAGTTTAATATATTAGGATGTAAAGTTTGAATTATCCATTACTTTCTGGATGTAAATACCTTATGAACTTATTTTGTACTGTAAATAATGGATTTTACATGGTGATAAGGATAAATATTTATATATATATTTTTGATACTCCAAAAGGGATTTTAACTATTTATGCAAATTTAATAGAGCCAAGAGTGGATTGAGCAACAACAATTATCTATCAAATTTGGTGGAGGTTGGTCAATTGTGGGAAACACTAGTTTGGACAGTTATATTGAGTTGCATCTGTTTGGTAGAACCCCTTGTGAATCAGAGATATGTACATAATATTTCCCTTGTATTCGTCTTGAAAGAAGAATAGAAACTGTTTTTCGAACTGCTTTTTGGTAAGGTACCTGTATGTGTATACACAATCTTAATTAATTTTTTCATTATTCACATAGGTTATCATTTTTGTTTATTGGAAAAAAGAGTTTTTCTTTCTATCACGTTTTGAAAAATGTTTTAGTTTCAATTTCTCTTTATTTAGATTCACGGTGATGCACTATAGTATTTAGTGAATGGATATTTGGAAAACAGCAAACATTACCTTATTGTATTATACTAAAAACACTCTTTGAGACTGAATCCTCATTTATGAATTTCAGCAAATGTATTTTACAAATATTTTCTGTATTTTACGTACCACACTATGAAAATGATGGAAAAAAGCTGTAAATTAGTATTTTTTCTATGTCCATTTTACGCACTTGCACTTTAAAAGGAGGTGCATCCCACAACACTGTTGTCATGTGATCAAGGCAGGGATCTGCCGAAACGCGTCGTGGCTGATGTGGTTGCACTTTAAGCTAAAATAAAAAAAAGAAGCACGGAATCGGGTCTACCTCGTCTTTGCTTGTGTGGCTGTTGGTTTCGTGTGGAGACTGAGACGAGTTCTTGCAGCATATATATATATATATATATATATATATATATATATATATATATATATATATATATATATATATATTCACTCAAAAAACTATAGGTTTTAGGGGTGTTATAGTTAGCTGGACAATTCGCTCATACAAAACCATTGAAACTGCTCCTATATAGTTAGTTGTACTAACTATATTTCGCGCACCCGCAATCCACTGCTGATGATGTCACATATTACATCATTCATGACATGGTCAGTGACATCACTGATGACATCTCAAATGACATCACTGATAACATCACTTATGACATCATCCAGTGAATGTGGTTTGCTTCGTTTTTAATATGCATTATATATATATAGCAATTTGCATTGAAGAATAAGTGGATATATAAAAATAAATATTTGGAAGGAGGATTTAGTAGCAGTGTAATTGACTGTTTACTTGACCAATTTATAGTGTCTCACTAAATATAGTGGATAGTGACTTAAACTGTTTGAATATCTGTATCACTTTGTCAGTTGTTGTGTAAACAGGTTCTCCAGTTGGTTACTAGCTATGTGAAAGTCTACATTAAATATTGATTAGTTAACTGAGTATTTGTATGGGAGAGTGAATGTGTGTGTGGTTCAGTGGGGTGTGTGTGACTGCCTAAAGATGTGTGAATAGTTAATTCTGTAGATATAGGAAGTTAAAACTACATGTTCTATCAGTTGTTGGGGTGAGTGAATATTTTTATGGGTGTGGTGATGAGCAAATATATTTCTCAATGGTACATGTCCAACAAACTAGAAAAATAATAGGCAGTTTATGTGTCAGTTGTTGTATATAAATAAGTATACATAAGACTCAATGATTGTGTGAGTGACTGTATGGATAACTTTATACTTGTAATAATGATTTTATAATTCACTAAGTATGACTTACTATCTAATTGAATAGATGAAGTTGTGTTTGTATAAGTGTGTAGCTAAGTAAATATGTAAGTATGATCCATTGTTTGCATAAATGAGTAGGATGACTTCATGTGTGAATAGGATGTGTGCTGGTGTGTAATGTCGATTTAGGTCTATAAGTATTTTTGATAGTGTTCTATGGTTCATTGACAGCATGTATGAGTGAATCTACAGGTAAGTGATTAGATGTGTGTATACATCTATGAATAACTGAGTGGGTTTTTAGATACTTTTATTGCTGTAACAATGGATTCAAATATCATGCTCTGTATTTTACAAAGAGTGATGAAAGATTTTACTAATGTATGAAAAGGTGTATTTGATTGTCACGTGGATGATGTCCTCAGTGATGTCATCAGTTATGTCATTTGAGATGTCATCAGTGATGTCACTGACCTTGTCATGAATGGTGTAATATGTGACATCATCAGCAGTGGATTGCATGTGCGCGAAATATAGTTAGTACAACTAACTATATAAGGAGCAATTCCAATGGTTTTGTATGAGTGAAATGTCCAGCTAACTATAACACCCCTAAAACGTATAGTTTTTTTGAGTAAATTTTAAAGGTTTTTAAAATGCTAATTCCTAACTATATAAGGCCTGAAACCTATGGTTTTTTCAGTGAATTTCAAAGTTTTTCAAATGCTAATTCCTAACTATATAAGGCCTGAAACCTATGTTTTTTTCAGTGAATTTGCAAGGTTTTTTAAATGCTAATTCCTAACTATATAAGGCTTGAAACCTATGTTTTTTTCAGTGAATTTCAAAGGTTTTTATATGCTAATTCCTAACTATATAAGACCTGAAAGCCCACCAGGTATCTCCAGTATGCGCCAGGGGACTGCATTGCAGAGAGGTGTAATGAAGCCACGCCCCTTTTTACACCTCTCTGCAACGCAGCCCTGTGCATGTTTGAAGAGGGGGAACTAATTCCCCTTGCATACTGGGGGTCCCTGGGGGCCAACTAGCCCACCTGGAACCTCCAGTATGTGCCATGGGGCTGCATTGCAGAGAGGTGTAATGAGGCCACACCCTTTTTTACACATCTCTGCAACGCAGCCCCCATGCATGTTTGAAGAGGGGGAACTAATTCCCCTTGCATACTAGGGGTCCCTGGGGGCCAACTAGCCCACCTGGAACCTCCAGTATGCGCCAGGGGGCTGCATTGCACAGAGGTGTAATGAGGCTATGCCCCTTTTTACACCTCTCTGCAACACCGGCCACTGGCGCGTTTGCAGAGGGGGGACTAATTCCCCTTGCATACTGGGGGTCCCTGGGTCATATCTGCCCAAACACCGATATTCCGAACGATTGAAAATGACTTTTCTTGAGAAATATTTGGATTTGGATTATCATGTCCTATACTTTGGAATTTTTGGAAGACTGACTTTGAGAATGCTATAAATTACTCAAGTGTGCCCAAATTGTGTGGGTAAAATTGATACCTAGTCACTTTGAATAAGAATGTACTTACGTCTTGTCTAACATTTGGAAGAAATATCTAGTTATATGACAACAGGATACCGACATAACTTGAAGGAAATAAGAACGTCCTGAAGAAGTTCTGTTGTACAGAACGAAACGTTTCGGCTGGCTGTGGTACATAAACTTAAGGAAAATAAAAGCATTTGAATATACACCAAGATTCAGCGCTTCAATAAAGACTGTAAGTGATATGATTTGATTGGACTTATTGTGCAAGTGGTGTTGCGCCAAACTTTGGAATATTCTCCACTACTCTCTACTACTTACTCTCTCCTACTCCACTACTCTCAAATACTCACTCTCTACTACTCTACTACTCTCTACTACTCTCTCTCTACTACTCACTCCCTACTACTCACTATCTACTACTCTCTACTACTCACTCTCTACTACTCTCTCTCTACTACTCACTCTTTACTACTCACTCTCTACTACTCTCTACAACTCACTCTCTACTTCTCACTCTCTACTACTCACTCTCTACTACTCTCTCTCTCTACTACTCACTCTCTACTACTCACTCTCTACTACTCTCTACTACTCACTCTCTACTACTCTCTCTATACTAGACTCTACTACTCACTCTACTACTCACTCTCTACTACTCTCTCTCTGCTACTCACTCTCTACTACTTTCTACTACTCACTCTCTACTACTCACTCTCTACTACTCTCTACTACTCACTCTTTACTACTATCTACTACTCACTCTCTACTGCTCTCTACTACTCACTCTACTACTTACTCTCTACTACTCTCTACTACTCACTCTCTACTACTCACTCTCTACTACTCCCTACTACTCACTCTACTACTCACTCTCTGCTACTCTCTCTACTGCTCTCTACTACTCTCTACTACTCACTCTCTACTCTCTATTACGCACTCTCTACTCTCTTTCTCTCTACCTCTCTCTACTTCTCTCTCTACTAGTCTCTACCTCTCTACCGCTACCTCTCTACCTCTACCTCTCTACCTCTACACCTCTACCTCTCTACCTCTCTCTACACGCACACATATACACATATATATATGTATATATATATATATGTATGTGTATGTATATATATATATATATACATACATATATAAACATATATAATCTGTTTATCTATATAAATACAAACATAAATGCATGCATACATATACATATATGCATACAGATGCATGTTATTTACATGAAAGTTTAAAAAAACACTAATAAAAGCAAAGCTAAAAATCCACCTCATTTCAAACAGAATAGCTTTAACTTAAACGAGGGCGAGATCTATTGCATTTTCAATGCTTGTTTACTTTGGTTCCATCAAGAAGGCATTCAGATGTGTCACACATTTGCCATAAATTCTGAATGTTAGCACTCTAGTTGCTCATTAGATCACTGTAGTAAAGCTACTGCTCACCAGGGAAGTCTGCTGCTGGTATTCAAAGTGCATGTTTCAGTCTGCATGTCAGAATTTTTTTAATGAAATAGAAGAGGATTTGAGAAGTCACTCAAAATGATCCCTAATTTTTCTTTCTGAAGCACTAATCATACTTTCTATGGCAAAATGAACCCCCTCACTTTGTTCCTTTTTAAATTAAATGTTTTCAGACTTACCGCTTCATTCCAATCAAGATGGCTTCTGGTGTGCCATACGTTTGTCATAAGTAAGACTGTTAGCGCTCTAGTTGTTCTTTAGAACACTCTGGGACATTCTGTCATTGGGATATACTTGGGCTACATCTGGGTGATATTTGGGCTACATTTAGGCTCTTTTGTATCTGGTGGCCATCTTAGGAGACTGTATGTCAGAATGTTTTAATGAAATTGAAGAGGATTTGAGAAGTCACTCAAAATGTGCCCTAATTTTTCTTTCTGCAGCACTAATCATACTTTCTATGGCAAAATATACCCCCTCATTTTGTTCCTTTTTAAATTAAATGTTTTAAGAGTTACCACTTTATTCCAATCAAGATGGCTTCAGGTGTGCCATACCTTTGTAATAAGTGGGACTGTTAGCGCTCTAGTTGTTCTTTAGAACACTCTGGGACATTCTGTCATTGGGCTATACTTGGGCTACATCTGGGTGATATTTGGGCTACATTTAGGCTCTTTTGTCTCTGGTGGCCATCTTGGGAGACTGCATGTCAGAATTTTTTAATGAAATAGAAGACGATTTGAGAAGTCACTCAAAATGTGCCCTAATTTTTCTTTCGGCAGCACTAATAATAATTTCTATGGCATAATATACCCCCTCATTTTGTTCCTTTTTAAATTAAATGTTTTAAGAGTTACCACTTTATTCCCATCACAATGGCTTCAGGTGTGCTATACCTTTGTAATAAGTAGGACTGTTAGCGCTCTAGTTGTTCTTTAGAACACTCTAGGAGGCTGCAGTAGAACACAAAGGAATCAACTGACAGTCTCTGCCTTGTTGGATGTACATGTTTTACTGAGAATGTCAGACTTCATTCTCACATGACTGAGAAAGATAATGTGAATTTACAAAAAATATGCTTTCAGTTTAGCTTATAGATCCCCTTCCAAACCACTGTGGGAAAATCATGAGATATTAGTTTTGTTTCAAAAATGATTCATGATATCACAGCAGAAGGCTTTTTTACATGGTAAAATCACCTTAGAACACACCACAATTCCTAAAATGAGTATGGTACCATCAACAAATGATTTATACTGTAACTAAAGTCCTAAAACCCTCTATTAACTACAATGCTTTTTAATGCGGTGCTATCATGTATATTGGCCCCAAGATGGCTGCCAACACTTCTTGGATGAAGTGCTGACAGCCAATCAGATCAGATGTGTGGTTAGGCTCCGCCCATATATATATATTTTTTTGAACCTAAATACTCAAAATCCACTGGAGCAAATATCTTGAGACATAGCAAAGGCACATCGGGCTACCAGTCTCTACAATTTTGCCAAGTTTTGTGGGAATCCATTCAGCCGTTCGGGCTAAAAGTGAGTCCAACCGTCCCATGAAAATTACCATGGGGAAAACACGTTTTGGGACCCCCCTTTTATCTCGGCCCCCGCTTGACAAATCCCCCCCAAACTTTCAGGGAAGGAGCGGAGCGCAGCGAGGCAAATTTAAGGAAAATTACAGGCAGATTCCTCAACCGGGGCCAAAGTTATTCCCAATAGAATGTTGTGGATTTCCTATAGAAAACAATCCTAACTATAACTACCTACTGGCGACCGCCAGTAGGTAGTTATATATATATATATATATATATATATATATATATATATATATATATATATATATATATATATATATATATATATATATATATATATATATATATATATTACCTACTGGCGGTCGCCAGTAGGTATATATAGTTAGGATTTTTTCTCTATGGGATTTTTGAAAATTCTATGTCTAATAACTTTGGCGTTTGTGGACGGAATTGGCTGAAATTTTCAGGAAAATGGAACATTTTGTTTCTGAGCAGCCCCTGACAATTTGGGGGGGTTTCATTAAGGGGGGGCCGAGAAAAAAGGGGGGTCCCAAAACGCTTTTTTCCCATGTTAATTTCCATAGGGCGGTTGGCCTCACTTTTAGCTCGAACGGCTGAATGGATTTGCACGAAACTTGGCAAAATTGTAGGGACTGTTAGCCTGATGTGCCTTTGCTAGGTCTCAATATATGTGCTCCAGTGGATTTTGAGTAATTTAGGTTCAAAAAAAGATATATATCTGGGCGGAGCCTAACCACACATCTGATCTGATTGGCTGTCAGCACTTCATCCAAGAAGTGTTGGCAGCCATCTTGGGACCAATATACATGATAGCACCTCATTAAAAAGCATTGTAGTTAATAGAGGGTTTTAGGACTTTAGTTACACTATAAATCATTTGTTGATGGTACCATACTCGTTTTAGGAATTGTGGTGGGTTCTAAGGTGATTTTACCATGTGAAAAAACCTTCTGCTGTGATATCATGAATATTGTTTGAAAGAAAACTAATATCTCATGATTTTCCCACAGTGGTTTGGAAGGGGATCTATAAGCTAAACTGAAAGCATATTTTTTGAAATTCACATTATCTTTCTCAGTCATGTGAAAATGAAGTCTGACATTCTCAGTAAAACATGTACATCCAACAAGGACAGAGACTGTCAGTTGATTCCTTTGTGTTCTACTGCAGCCTCCTAGAGTGTTCTAAAGAACAACTAGAGCGCTAACAGTCCTACTTATTACAAAGGTATGGCACACCTGAAGCCATCTTGATTGGAATAAAGTGGTAACTCTTAAAACATTTAATTTAAAAAGAAACAACATGAGGGGGTATATTTTGCCATAGAAAGTATGATTAGTGCTGCAGAATGAAAAATTAGGGCACATTTTGAGTGACTTCTCAAATCCTTTTCTATTTCATTAAAACATTCTGACATGCAGTCTCCCAAAATGGCCACCAGAGACAAAAGAGCCCAAATGTAGCCCAAATATCACCCAGATGTAGCCCAAGTATAGCCCAATGACAGAATGTCCCAGAGTGTTCTAAAGAACAACTAGAGCGCTAACAGTCCTACTTATTACAAAGGTATAGCACACCTGGAGCCATCGTGATGGGAATAAAGTGGTAACTCTTAAAACATTTCATTTAAAAAGGAACAAAATGAGGGGGTATACTATGCAATAGAAGGTATTATTAGTGCTGCAGAAAGAAAAATTAGGGCACATTTTGAGTGACTTTTCAAATCCTCTTCTATTTCATTAAAAAATTCTGACATGCAGTCTCCCAAAATGGCCACCAGAGACAAAAGAGCCCAAATGTAGCCCAAATATCACCCAGATGTAGCCCAAGCATAGCCCAATGACAGAATGTCCCAGAGTGTTCTAAAGAACAACTAGAGCGCTAACAGTCCTACTTATTACAAAGGTATGGCACACCTGAAGCCATCTTGATTGGAATAAAGTGGTAACTCTTAAAACATTTAATTTAAAAAGGAACAAAATGAGGGGGTATATTTTGCCATATGAATTATGATTAGTGCTGCAGAAAGAAAAATTAGGGCACATTTTGAGTGACTTCTCAAACCCTCTTCAATTTCATTAAACAATTCTGACATACAGTCTCCCAAGATGGCCACCAGAGACAAAAGAGCCTAAATGTAGCCCAAATATCACCCAGATGTACCCCAAGTATAGCCCAATGACAGAATGTTCCAGAGTGTTCTAAAGAACAACTAGAGCGCTAACAGTCTTACTTATGACAAAAGTATGGCACACCAGAAGCCATCTTGATTGGAATGAAGTGGTAAGTCTGAAAACACTCAATTTAAAAAGGAACAACATGAGGGGGTTAATTTTGCCATAGAAAGTATGATGAGTGCTTCAGAAAGAAAAATTAGGGATCATTTTGAGTGACTTCTCAAATCCTCTTCTATTTCATTAAAAAAATTCTGACATGCAGACTGAAACATGCACTTTGAATACCAGCAGCAGACGTCCCTGGTGAGCAGTAGCTTTACTACAGTGATCTAATGTGCAACTAGAGTGCTAACATTCAGAATTTATGGCAAATGTGTGACACATCTGAATGCCTTCTTGATGGAACCAAAGTAAACAAGCATTGAAAATGCAATAGATCTCGCCCTCGTTTAAGTTAAAGCCATTCTGTTTGTAATGAGGTGGCTTTTTAGCTTTGCTTTTATTAGTGTTTTTTCAACTTTCATGTAAATAACATGCATCTGTATGCATATAAGTATATGTATGCATGCATTTATGTTTGTATTTATATAGATATACAGATGATATATGTTTATATATGTATGTATATATATATATTCACTGAAAAAACCATAGGCTATAGACCATATATAGTTAGGAATTAGCATTTACAAAACCTTGAAAATTCACTGAAAAAACCATAGGTTATAGACCATATATAGTTAGGAATTAGCATTTACAAAACCTTGAAAATTCACTGAAAAAACCATAGGTTATAGACCATATATAGTTAGGAATTCGCATTTACAAAACCTTATTTTACTCACACTAAACCATTGAAATTCCATATATAGTTAGTTGCACTAACTATATATCGCGCACCCGCAATCCACTGCTGATGATGTCACATATTACATCATTCATGACATGGTCAGTGACATCACTGATGACATCACTGATGACATCTCAAATGACATCACTGATGACATCACTGATGACAACATCCAGTGACTGTATGTTTCTGTAAAGTTAAAATATGTCTTACATATTGAAGAATGAGTGGATGTATAAGTGTCTGGATGAAGGATTTAGTAGGTGCATGACTGACTGTATGAGTGAGTGATTAAATGTGTATCACTGAGTGCATGGGTTAGTGACTAAACTGTCTTAATTTGTGCACCATTATGTCTGTTGTTCTGTAAACTGTTGCATGTGTTGATAAGTAGCTATATGAGTAACTATATGGGTTATTGATTGGTTGACCAAGTATTTGTATGGGAGACTGAGTGTGTGTGTGGGTGGCTGGGAGGTGTATGACTCTGTGCATAGATGTGTGAGCAGTTGATTCACTAGATGTATGGTTTCAAAAGTGCATGTGGAAACAGCTGTGTGGGCGGTTGACTGTGTGCATGAGTGTATTGGTGAGTGAATGGATATCTCCGTGCTACATGTCAAAGTAAGTACATATGTAAAACACAGTACATGTGAGAGTTGACATATATAAATAACTGTGCATAAGAGCCAGTGAATGTGTGAGTGGCTGTATGGATCAGGGATTGTATAAGAGAGTAAATATGTGTTAGTATATGTTTGAATAAGTAAAGTTTGTATAACTGTATAGTTGAGGAAATGGAGGTGTGATTGACTCTTTGCATGACTGACTAGGTGTGTGAGTAACTCCATGGATGAGTGACAGTCTGTGAGTGTCTGTTTACACTGATTGTATCTAAGGTTATATTAGAGTCTGAAGAGGTTCATCGTATTATCACATGAATGATATCATCAGTGATGTGATCAGTAATGTCAAATGAGATGTCATCAGTGATGTCATCAGTGATGTCATTTGAGATGTCATCAGTGATGTCATTTGAGATGTCATCAGTGATGTCATCAGTGATGTCACTGACCATGTCATGAATGATGTAATATGTGACATCATCAGCAGTGGATTGCGGGTGCGCGATATATAGTTAGTGCAACTAACTATATATGGAATTTCAATGGTTTAGTGTGAGTAAAATAAGGTTTTGTAAATGCGAATTCCTAACTATATATGGTCTATAACCTATGTTTTTTTCATATATATATATATATATATATAATAAATCGCTGTTAACTCTGATCCTGTTGGACTGCGGTGTTGTCCTTGTAAAGGAACCTTTGGTGGAAAACATTGAAGGGCGAGCCTGTCCCTTGCACTGGCACACGCTATGAGAAGTGCGCTCTCTTCCAATCAATCAATCACGAAATTTATGGAGCGCGCTACTCACCCGCGAGGATCTCAAGGCGTTTGGATGGGGGGCCCGCTACTGCTCGAAAAGCCAGGTCTTGAGGTGCTTCCTGAAGGCGAGATGGTCGTGGGTCAGTCGTAGGTGGGTGGGGGGGTGTTCCACGTCTTGGCTGCTAGCTAGGTGAAGGATCTTCCTCCTGTGGTGGTTCTGCGGTTCCGTGGAACGGCGACTCGGCTGGCGGAGCGGAGCTGGCGGGTAGGTGTGTAGAACGAGAGGCGGTTGTTGAGGTATTCGGGACCCATGTTGTGGAGAGCTTTGTGTGCGTGGGTGAGGAGTCTGAACGTGATCCTCTTGCTGACGGGGAGCCAGTGCAGGTCTCTCAGGTGGGCGGAGATGTAGCTGTGTCGGGGGATGTCCAGGACGAGTCATGCGGATGTGTTTTGTATGCGCTGGAGTCTTTTCTGAAGTTTGGCAGTGGTCCCTGCGTAGAGAGTGTTCCCGTAGTCCAGCCGGCTGGTGACCAGGGCCTGGGTGACCGTCTTCCTGGTTCCAGTGGGGATCCAGCGGAAGATCTTTCGGAGCATGCGGGGGTGTTGAAGCAGGAAGAGGTGACGGCGTTGACTTGCCTGGTCATCGTGTGGGAGGAGTCGAGGATGAAGCCCAGGTTGCGTGCATGGTCTGTGGGCTTGGGGGGGGGTGCCCAGAGCCAGGGGCCACCAGGAGTCATCGCAGGCGGAGATGGATGGGCCAAGGAGGAGGACTTCCGTCTTGTCTGAGTTCAGTTTCAGCCGGCTGAGCTTCATCCATTCTGCGAAGTCTTTCATTCCTTCCTGGAGGCTGGCCTTGGCGGTGGTGGGGCCGTTGGTGAGGGAGAGAATTAGTTGGGTATCGTCGGCGTAGGAGATGATGTTGAGGTTGTGCTTGCGTGCGATGGTTGTGAGGGGGCTCATGTAGGCATTGAAGAGGGTGGGGCTGAGCGAGGAGCCTTGGGGTACGCCGCAGATGATCTTGGTGGCTGCTGCGCAGAAGGGCGGGAAACGGACTCTTTGGGTTCTGTCGGAGAGGAAGGAGGTGATCCATTCCAGGGCCTTTCCTTGGATTCCGGCGTGGTGGAGACGGGTTGTCAGGGTGCGGTGGCAGACCGTGTCGAAAGCAGCTGATAGGTCGAGGAGGATGAGGGCGGCGGTTTCCCCATTGTCCAGCAGGGTCCTGATGTCGTCGGTGGCTGCGATGACAGCAGTCTCTGTGCTGTGGTTCGCTCGGAATCCGGACTGTGATGCGTCAAGGGAGCCGTTTGTCTCGAGGTAGGCGGTCAGCTGCTTGTTGACGGTTTTCTCGATGACTTTTGCAGGGAAGGGGAGGAGCGAGATGGGGCGGAAGTTCTTGAGGTCAGTGGGGTAGTCGGTTGGTTTCATCAGGAGGGCGTTGATCTCCGTGTGCTTCCAGCTCTCCGGAAAGGTGGCGGATGCGAAGGAGTTGTTAATGATGTCCCGGAGTTGGGGTGCGATGATGGAGTCCGCTTTGTTGAAGATGTGGTGTGGACAGGGGTCGGTTTGGGAGCCGGAGTGGATGGTGTTCATTGTGTGGGTGGTGTCTTCCGTGCTGACCGGGGTCCCGGTGCAGAGGGTGGTGGTGGGGGGCGCTGGTTCGATGGTAGGGTCTGTGGTCAGAGGGCTGAAGCTGTTGTGTATATCGGCGATCTTGCGGTGGAGGAACCCGTAGTGAGGGAGTTGCAGAGGTCTTGTGATGATGGGATGTTGTTGTTGCTGGCATTGGGGTTGGAGAGCTTTTTCACGATGGTGAAGAGTTCTTTGCTGTTGTGGGCATTGCTGTCGAGCCGTTCTTTGAAGGATGACCTTTGGGTGGAGTGGATCAGCTGGTGGTGTTCGTGGATGGCGTTCTTGAGGGATGTCATGTTTTCCGCTGATTGGTCGTGGCGCCAGGCTTTCTCGAGTGCACGGCAGGATTTCTTGGAGTCTTTGAGATTGTTGGTGAACCAAGAGGCTTTTTTGCTGTCAGGGTTGCTTGGGGGGTTCTTCAGTGGTGCAAGGGCATCGGCGTAGACAGTCATCCACTGTGTGAGGTTGCGGGCTGCTTCGTTGGGGTCCGTGGAGTTGGTGGTTGGGTTTTGGCTCAGGTAGGTGGTTGAAGGAGACGTGGCTGCTGGAGGAGAAGAATGGGTCGAGCGTGTGGCTGGCTCGGTGGGTGGGGGTGTTGACCAGTTGCTTGAGTCCGAGGTTGGCGAGGTTGTCTAGCCGGGAGGTGGTGTTGTTGTCCTTGTTGTTCTCCAGGTGGAAGTTGAGGTCTCCTAGGAGGATGTAGTCGGAGGAGGTGAGAGCGAGCGGGCTGATGAAGTCTGCGATGGCTTTGCTGAAGTGGGTGCGTGGTCCCGGGGGTCTGTAAATGAGGGTCCCTCTGAGGGTGGTCTTGGGGTCGGTGTGTATCTTGAAGTGGAGGTGCTCGGCTGTGGTGATGGCGTCGTTGTTGTCGGTCGTGATGCTGATAGTGTTTCTGTGGACAATGGCGATGCCCCCTCCGGTTTGGTTGACACGGCCCTTCCGGATGATCTTGTAGCCGTCCGGGATGGCTATGGCGATGTCGGGGGCTGAGGAGGCATTCATCCAGGTTTCCGTGAGGAAGGCAACGTCCGGCGCTGTGGAGTCAAGGAGGTCCCAGAGTTCAATGGTATGTTTGTGGACGGAGCGGGTGTTGAGCAGGATGCACTTGAGGTGGTTGTTGCTGGTGCCTGGCCTGGCGGGTGCAGTGCTGGTCTGGAGGTTGGTGAACTTGCAGGCGCGGCAAGTGAACGCTCCGTGGGTGCGTTTCGGGGTGGCTCGGTAGCAGGTTGGCTGTCAGCCGTTGTTGAGTGCGAGCAGGGTGGTGGTGTCGTAGCTCCATCGGGTGGGATTGTTCCGGTGGGTTCCAGGGGTTCTGGCGCTGGGCGCGGTCCAGGCGGGGACGGGCACAGATGGGCTTGCCTTAGGCGCACCCGCTGCGCACGTCCGCTGCGTGCCCGCTTCGCGGCCTCCATATGGGGGCAGAGGGAGGGAGGAGCAGCTGGGAGGTTGGAGCGGGGAAGCCAATGGGAGAGAAGGGGGTGGGGCCGCAGGGGCAAAGCGGCAGGCCAAAAATGGCAAGAAAAGAAGGCGTGAGAAGCGGCAAGGGTGAGGGAGGGGGGAAAACAGAAAAAAGGGGGCACAGGAATGCGAGCACAGGGGTACAGAAATGAAGGGAAAAGCAGTCAAGTGGCGAAAAGCGGCAAAACGGAGGTCCGATCACACTGGGGGCACAGGGGTACAGGAATGAATCACAGGGGTACAGAAATGAAAGGGACAGCAGTCAAAATGGCGAAAAGCAGCAAAACGGCAGGAAGGAGGTCCGATCACACAGCAGGCTGCGTGATCCTCCAACTGCCCAATCCTTGGGGCTGTTTGTTTTGTAAATATATATATATATATATATAAATATATATGTATGAAAAAATCACCCAGATCCTTCATCAGCTCGCAATGCCAATTATCACCACTTCTGCTACGAAAGGAATCACGAACCACTGGAACTGCAGGCAGAGTTAAATCTTTATTCTTGCTTCCTGGTTACGCGTTTTCGGCAACACTTGCCCTTGGTATATATATACATATTTATATATATATATATATATATATATATATATATATATATATATATATATATATATATATATATATATATATATATATATATATATATATATATATATATATATATATATTTATATATATATATATATATATATATATATATATATATATATATATTACCTACTGGCGGTCGCCAGTAGGTAGTTATAGTTAGGATTTTTTTCAATGCAAAATCGCAAAATTCTATTTGGAATAACTTTGGCGCCGGTTGACGAATTTGCCTCAAAATCTCCTCAAATTTGCCTCGTGGAGCTCCGGTCCTTCCTTGAAAGTTTGGGGGGGATTCGTCAAGCGGGGGCCGAGATAAAAGGGGGTCCCAAAACGTGTTTTCCCCATGTTAATTTCCATAGGGCGGTCGAACTCACTTTTAGCCCGAACGGCTGAATGAATTTCCACCAAACTTGGCAAAATGGTAGGGACTGGTAGCCCGATGTGCCTTTGCTATGTCTCAAGATTTGTGCTCCAGTGGATTTTGAGTAATTTAGGTTCAAAAAAATATATATATCTATGGCCGCGCCCCGGTACGCGCATCGGGGATCGCACCGGGTGCGCTACGCGACTTGCGTGCGGAATTCTGATTGGCTGTCGGGTGTCTGTAAACATTCTAATCAGTCCGTAGCGCCCGCCATCTTGTGTCTCGGTAGGATCGAGACACAAGAGGTGGCAAAAACAAAGAGGGAATTGACCATAAGGGGGCAGAGTAGACCCCCCCTGACCCCATAGGTTTGATGTGGGGGCTATAAAAGTGCCCGGCGGGGCAAAAAAAATAATACGTTTTTTTTTCAATTTTTGCGGGGGGAGTGCCCGGTGCGCGCACCGGAGAGCGCACCAGGGAGCGTACCATGGGGAAAAAAGAATGACAGACTTTTCAAAAATTGCATGTTTATTAATTGTTCTTTTTGTTGTTTTTTTATTTTTTTATTTAAGTACCAACATGTAGGCACCAATGCAGAGTCTAAAATTTAATATACACCGTCTCCTTAGTAGATATCTTGCATGTTGTTACAGAAGTTATTGTGGTATATGGAATTCATACCATAGTCTGTCAGGAAAGCAGAAACAACATGGAAGCAGGAGATGATAAAGAGATGTTAAATACACATTGGAGATAATATAGTGGGTTAAAGGAAGTAATTATGAGCAAAATTACTATGTAACATAAAAAAGTTGCACAGTATATTTTAAGTCTCACTTTATAATATATCTATTTTGGTACTATTTCATAATTTACATATAAAATAGAATAATGTCTCAAACAATTTTTAATTTTTAAATAAAAATTTATTGCTGTGATTTTTCAAAATCTAAAAGAATTTCCAACATTAATTCGTCAGGTATGTCCTCATTTGGATTCCATGATTCAATTTCTTCTACACAATTAAGTAAGTCTTGGTCCAGAGACTGATCCAAAAAGTCTAATTCATCAATGTCTTCCTTCAGATTGTTTCCCAAATCAATTTCAAATGAAATATTAATTTTATTTTGTTCTCCTTCCATTTTCTTGCTGTAAATTGCATAAAAAATAAATATATCAGTAGAGATAGGGCAGTGTTGGGTTTAAGTTCAGACAGGTACTTGTGAGTTTTTAACAGTGAAGTTATCTTTGGGCAGTGTATGGTATGAGGTAGGAAGTAGAAATATAAAAAAGTGTATGTGTAGAAGCCTAATATAATTCATAATTATACCAGAGAAGCCTAATTCAATCTATAACTATAACAGAGAAGCCTATCTCTATCTGTAATTATAACAGAGGGACAGTAAATAACTGTCATTGAACGTTTTTACAAATAAACTTAAAGTGCCCCTTCACAAATTTAAAACTTACCTTATAGAAAGGTGATGAAGATAAATGAGTAAATCTTTTAAAGATGTATCTCAGGTAGTTGTAGTCAAAATGGCCGTGTTTTCCTCTCATTTTTCATTTATATTCATGTACATAACCAATCAAATGTTAGGAAAAAAAAGTAGGAAATGAAAGTAACATTTTAATTGGTTGTAAATTCCAACACTTTCATATGTGTTTTTGTCATGTAATTTACCTCAGGATATTTAGACAGGGCTACAGCCCAAATGGCTGAATGGAATACTATCAAATGTGGGATAATGGTAGGGAGTGGTATATAGTAGGGTCTATGCTATATTTGGTGAAAGTCTATCCAGTAGTTTTTATATAATTTCGTTTCCCACGTTTTTTTGAGGAGCGCTCACCGGTGTGCGCCCCGGTATGCGTACTGGGAGCGCTACGGGACTCCGCCATTTTGTGTTTCGGTCGAATTGAGACACAAGATGGAGGACAAATCACGTTGAGAATGGGTAAAAAGGAGCACAGTAGACACCCCTCGACCCTCTAGGTTTGCTGAGGGGAGTTTCGGAGGGACATATATGCCCAAAAAAAATTTTTTTTTTTAAATTTCGCGGGGGAGCGCCCGGTACGCGCACCTGGGCGCGCACCGGGAGTGCTCCAGGGTGAAACATAAAAAAATATATATATACTTTAAAAAAAGGTATTATAATAATATACATATATATTCACTGAAAAAACCATAGGTTTCACACCAGTTATAGTTAGGAATTAGCAATAAAAAAACCTAATAAATTCACTGAAAAAACCATAGGTTTCACACCAGTTATAGTTAGCTGGAAATTTTACTGACATAAAACCATTGAAATTCCACGTTATAGTTAGTTGGACTCACTATAACTTGCGCGAGTAATGCACTGCTGATGACGTCACATATTACATCACTCATGACATGGTCAGTGACATCACTCATGACATCACTGATGACACCATCCTTGTGACAGAGTGACAGAGCTCCTTTCACTGTAAAGTAACCCTTGAAACACATATTCAAAAATAGAAACTAACATTTTCAAAAAAGTGGAGATACCCATACCAGTTACAACAACCAATTCAGTAATTCCACCATTTATATACACATCCACTAATTCACCAACAGTTCTTTATAGTCATTCATACATATACTCACTCATTATATGTAGTGATACACCTATACATCCTGTAACACACCGACAGTCTTCCAAAAGTTGCTCACACACATATTCACACATGCAAATAAACTATTGAACATCCATTTATTTGCATATACAGCTATACACACACTACCACCTTACTTCTAAGGAAACTTACACATACTTACTCTCTTAAACAATCACTTATAGAAACACATACTTATTTAAACAAGAACTCTTTCAATCTCTCACTCTCTTATATACTCACTTATATACATCAATACTCACATATACTAGATTAAAACATATGTAGTTACTGATAAAGACACTAGTGAGACAGTCATTCACTCACTAACACACACATATACACGCTCATCCATCCATACAGTCCTGCACATATGCCGTCTTCCAAACACATACAAACAGTGAGTCAGTCATTGATGCATCTATGTACTAAGTAATACCCCCACCAAACCATACAGACACTCATACTGATACTAAAAAAAAAATCTAATAACCCATATACACACACATGTAGCTACTCACCAACCCATGCAGCCACTTATACACAAAGTGAAACACTGATACAAACGTTTAAATATTTAAACAATATTTGCTAATATATGTATTCACTAAAATACACTTAATAAGCCAGTTAACCAATCAATTTATTTTTAGAAAATCCATTAAGACACTTATTTAAACATTTATTCTTCCATCGACCTTTACATATACATATATAAAACATATTTATTTTTCAGAAAGGCACACATTCACTGGATGGAGTCATCAGTGATGTCATGAGTGATGTCACTGACCATGTCATGAGTGATGTAATATGTGACGTCATCAGCAGTGTATTACATGCGCAAGTTATAGTGAGTTCAACTAACTATAACGTGGAATTTCAATGGTTTTATGTCAGTAAAATTTCCAGCTAACTATAACTGGTGTGAAACCTATGGTTTTTTCAGTGAATATATATATATATATATATATATATACATATACACACACATTGATATATATATGTGTACACTAAGGGTTACAGTAGCTTTATAGTTAAATGAAATATTCAGTAGCAACATAACATTTAAAGCTAAAAATCATACATTTATCAGTTCTAGTTATCTTCAGTAAATAAGTTATCTCCAGTAACTTTAAATCATACCGTAAGTTAACTATAACTTGCACCTCCACCATGCACATGTTTATCATCAATTATTTCTTTTCACATTTTGCAGTGATATTATCAGTGATGTCATAGAAGATGTTATGAGGGATGTACTATATGGAGTATTTAGCAGTGTATGACGGGGTCAGAGTTATAGTTACCTTATGGAACAAGTAACTTCAGATAACTATAACTGCAACTGGTGGATTTCTTTTTTTTTCTCAGTTTAAAATATTACATTGTTACTGACCATTTCACCTAATTATAACAATACATTCACCTTTGTTTATTCCGGTGAATTTCAATTGCCAGGGCATGGAACCAAACCCCCACTGGCAGTCAACCCATGCTCTGCATAGCCTTTGTCCAAACGGCTGGGGTTGGCCACAGGGCCTGACTGCAGGCCAGGACCAGTGCCAAGCCCCCTTCAGACAGCCAACCCCGTGCTGCACATGGCCTTTGCCAGTGCATGGCGGAGGGTTGGTTACAGGCCAACCCCTTTGCAGACAGCCTACCCCCATAGACTGGGGCAGCATACGGTTGGCATTTGTGTCAAAGCAAACTCATTGTCCAGGGCCTTTTAGGCCTTTTTTCTAGCTTCTGAGGACACCATATCCTGGGCCAAATTACACTAAAAAGTGACACATGGTCCCTCTCCTAAAGTCTTATTAAGCCCCAGGAAACCCATCCCCAAGGGCTCCATTGATTACAAAAATGAGGAGGGTGGCCATGCTGCCCTCCTCCCAAAGCCTTATTAGGTCACAGGAACCTTATGATCCAGGACCAAATTTCATAAGAAAGGGGAGAGGTCACACAGTGATGACCATTACGATAATCAAATTCTTTCTTGAGAATAGTTTTTTTTATTTAACCACTTGGCTGCTAAGGTACAATTACTCCTCTGCTGTAATTTCCATTGAAATCAATGGAAAGTCCATGACGAGTTACCCTTGTCATTAGCGGCGAAGAGGTTAACAACAAATTGTATAGAGTGATCCAGGGCATGGCAATTGTCAGCTGTTTTGCTCCCAGCTAGGCTAACCTTCTCATTGTATGGTTGGGCAGCAGGTGTCCAAAAACCTGGAGGATTAAAATTTCCATATTGTGTTATGAACTGGTTACATTGATGACCTATTTCTGATCTGGAAGGGTGATAGAGAAGACAAATCCAATTCCATTGCTAAATTGAACCATAACGAACTCCATTTAAAATTTGAAGGTACCATCAGCAGTGAAAGTATGGAATTCCTATATATTAAGGTGGAAGTAGAGGGCAGTAAACTAATGTCTAAATTGCGCTGAAAGAGAATTGCAGGCAACACTTTGTTGCATGCTCAACGCAGCCAACTTAAAAGCCTGGTTAACAGCATCCCCTATGGTGAGCTTTAGCACGTTTGCTGAAACTGCAGTTCCTATGCAGTATTTCAAGAGGTGTGCAGTACTATGAAAACTAGAGGCAGGGATCATGGTTACAATGAATCTGAATCTATTAGTGCCCTTATGAAGGCACAGAAAACGTGCAGGGAAGATCTACGAGCTCCAAAACCTGCTCCCAACCCTAAGCTTCCGAAGTGGCAAGATTCATTACCACCTTTAACAGCAAACTAGGGAATTTAGAAACATTTTCAATATGCATTGGGCACTGTTCAGAACTGAAAAAACATGATCAGATTTATTGGAAAATCACCTGAATATCACATTCAGAAAAGGGATTCTGCTAAAGGATCAATTATGTAAACATGAAGTTACACCTAATGTAAACAAATTCCCTGTGACAGAGAAGGTTATTTTAAATGTGGGAAGTGCAAGATCTGCAAACACAGTCAAAACATCAAACTGTACTTTTCCCCACTGTCAGGTACAAAAAAGCAAATTGTCACTCGGGCTACTTTGTATATACTCTTGTATGCCTATGTGACATGTACATTGGCAGTACCACCAACCCAGTAACCAAACATGGGTTAGAGAACATGCATGTTACAAAGAACGGGCACAGGAGGTACTCTGTAGCACACCATTTTGATGCAGTACATAAAGGTGACAGGGATCGGCTCTGATTGTTTTTACAATTGACAGGATTCCAGCCTCAGTTGCAGGAGGGAACCGTATACGTATCCTGAGACAGCTTGACTTGAAGTTTATTCTGGAACTTAATACCATGATTCCCCTACTGGAACCATGGTCTGCGCCCCAAAGGATTGCACTTTGAACGACTGCTCCTGCTGGACACTGGGAACTACATCCCTGAGGATTTTGACATGCTTAAAAAATGATTAAGGAGTAAAATATCTGAAAGCATAAGGTTAACAGAGCTCACCTGAACCATCTCCCCCAAGATGTCCTCAGCCTGGAGTGCACCCAGTCGACTTTAAAGGATTTGACCAGGTGCATTGTGGGAATTGTAGCCCCAACCTTCAAAGGACCATCTCGGAGCTTCTTTAGACTTGGATTTGTGTTTTGGGCAGTTTGAACCCTGAACAGGAACTGCAGGAAGAAGTTCCAGAAGTTTGGAGCAACTTTTGGATAGAGCTCCATAAGGCAACCGATCCGTCAATGAGAGTAAGGCCAGCAACACCATACCACAACCCAGCCGGGTTTCAGGTTGGTCCCGCTGAAAGCTCAGGAGCTCAAGACTTCCTTGATTTTATTAAGGCCTCGCACTGAGCCAAGCCACTGACGCTGACTTGAATCCCAGCCTGAAGAGGAACCTCACTTGATGACGACGGAAAATCCTCCAGAAACGTTTCTAAGTGCAAAGGTAACATTTTGACCGGGCCTCCCCCTTAGTGTATCCAATCAGGGAGCCATAGCAGTCAGCCTCAAACTTTGATTTTGTCCCAGTCATGCGAGACCAGATGTCCCAAGTTGGCACTATTTGTTTATAAGCACTAGAAAGTGTTTATTCTTTAGAAAGTCATATCTCCATTATCCTATTTTGGATTTTTGTCATTTTAATCATAAAGCTATTTACTATTTTTATAAATTGGTTGTGGGTTTTTGGTGTGTGTTGTGTCTTACTTATTTAATGTATTGGTGTTTTTAAATGCTTCACAAACCTGCCTCCTAAGTTAAGCCTGCCTGCTTGTTGCCAGCTACCTAAAGTTGAGGAAGGGAATAATTTATTGAGACCTTGTATTTCATTGTGGTCTTATTGCTAGTGGTAGGTGCATACTAACCCCAACCAATAATCCACCCTCCAACATTTTTCTATTGCTTGATTGTAATGTAAATGTTGGATTTGCCTAACGGTTGGTTTTGCGCTGGGCAAGATGCATTGTTTCACTTCTGTTTTGACTCCTTGGGATATTTGGTAGTTTTTTATTCATGTAACAATGATGCACCACATTCCTAGTGTGTACAGATTGGAAACATATCTGTCACACGCATGCCCCTTGTCATTTTTCTGATTGATTCGTTCCTTTTAAAAATAGCACACTCGGATGGGATGCTATAATTGTTTTAATGTATTATGCTTTACTTGAATGCATTTACACTTTTTAGAATACTTTATTTTTCCATGGGGCTACATGATTTGCAATATGCAGTGGCACTTAGGACACTAAGGGCTAGATGTAGATGTAGGTGGGCAAATACCGGTCTGTAACGGACGAAAATCAGTTTCCTGTTACCGACCGATATTTAGCCCTTTACGATGTGGGAGGCTGGATTTAAGGATTCGGTAATTTACCGATTCCTTAATTTAAGGAATCAGTACATTACCGAATCCTTAAATCCTATTTAGGGAGCACTTAAGTGAGTGCATTTTTGGTTTAAGGATTCGTTATTCACCACCAACTACAAGTTGGTGGTAAATAACGAATACCTTTATAAAGAAATGTTGTGCTTTTTTAAAAGTGCCATGTGGCAGACGTACATGCTCTCAGGGCATGTATGTGCGCCACATGTGCACACATGCACGATTCAGGGGTGCAAATGGGTGTCAATGTGCCACCCTGCCACCCTTGAATATGCTCCCCCTATTAGCGATTCGGTATTTACCGAATCGGTAATCACAAATATTACCGAACCGGTAAAATTTGGTGTTTAGGAATTGGTAAATAGAAATTACCTACATCTAGCCCTAAGAGTTATATCGTCAGTTAGTCAAAATAAGCTTTTTGTTGGCAAAAGCCAAAAAAGCACAAAGCAATAATAAACAATCAATTACAAATCGGCATTCAATATAATAAACATCTATAAAAAAAACACCATAAAAAGCAGCACATCCTATCTAAAAACCAAAAGCACCGTTCAAATAGTTATTCAACAGTGTCTTATGAATATTCCAATCAATTATTAGTTCAAAGAAGTTAATATGTAATTCAAAATAGCAATAAACAAATATTTGAATTTGGTTAAAAAAAATAGATAAAGATAATGTCATGGCACAAAGGATTAACACAATCTTGATTGTAACTTGTATCTCCTCCTTATTTGAAAATTTGCTTTTATGAAGTTAAGTACTGCAAAACAAATTTTGGGGGATCCTGAGGACTGCAAAAGATTAGCCCTTCCTTATGTTATCTCACATTAACCTTTAGTAATAGGGGCACCAAGAAGTGACGCCTTGGCTCTTGATATAAGGAACAAAACAGAATTGAATGATTAGTGCTTTGGATTGACAGGTTGTCACACCCACAAAAAGGTAAAGTCTGGTTCCATCCCCCCAATGAAGGGGGGACAAATTTATATTTAAATATATATATAATATAAATCCATTTATAAAGCGCTTGGTTACACCACTGGTGTGTCCCCGTGCTAGAAGCAGAACTCTCGGTAGGCAGTATAGATAAACTTAACTCATACCTAGAGGCAAGCGACAGTAGTTCGATAGTGGTGAAGAGCCATGTCTTTTTTTGTGGAAGGAGGTTTCACAGGGTTAGGCTCTGATGTCCGCAGGCAACGCATACCAGTGCTTGGCTGCCAGGTATCTAAATGAGCGTGCACCAATTCTTGCCTTTTGTATTTTCAGTACAGTAACCAATGCCCTACCTTTAGATCTAAGGTTCTGGCTTGGATTGTAGTGTGTTATAAGTGATTGGAGTAACCGTGGACCTTTTATTGACAGGAATCGGTGGCAGTAGCACATTGCCTCAAAAACTATTCTTTTCTCCATGGGTAGCCAGTCCAGGCTTGCCCGAGCTTTCTTTGTGGATGTTCTTTTTGGGAGGTTCATCCCTAGGCGGGCTGCTGCATTTTGTGGTGAATTCAGTTTTTTTAGCCACCAATGTCCATATAGATGAGGCCATTCACAGTGCAAAGTGCATAAGCTAAAAAGGGTAAGTCAGTGGCCATATGTCGGGTTTGTAATCCACCACAAGTATGGCTCAATGCTACGAGTGGTTGATACATCTGAATAAATTACAATTGTTGGCTCTGCCTTAAACAACTCGAATTGTTTGTTTATATACTGCTTACAATACAGTTCTTTGACAGGCAACTTGTGGTTTGGGCCAATTGTCTATATAAATCCAATAGGCCTAAGCTTTCAAAAGAATACCTCAGATACATAAGCCATTGAATTTGGTCCTCCCTGTCTAATGACAGGTAGCCAGGCTTAAAAGTTCTTGTCAGACCGGCCTCTGAGGATGACCATAGTTTTACTCACAATAGAAGTGGTGTTAGGCCAATCAGGTCTTCCAAATAAGGCACCCGCAGTTCCTTGTGGTAAGTAAAAGAAGCTGTACCACCTAGGACTTACAATAGTCTGCGCAAAAAATAGATTTTCAGGCTTTGTAGTATTTCTGCTTTATTGTACCGCCAGAGGCAAGCACCATAGACACCCACCGAGATGCATTTGCTCTTAAAGAGGGAGAACATTTCTGGGATCAGTTTGTTTTGAAGATTGTATGCGAATCTAAAGATGGCCTCAACATTTCTGTTAAAAAACTAAGCTGGGACCAACTGTTAGGCTGGTTAAAAAGAATTCCAAGATAATTAAAATCTTCGACTTTTGTCAAAATGGAATCCCTCATAATAAAAGACTTTGGCTTGGTGCTGGGGCATCCACATGCCATAATATGCGACTTTGAAAAGTTTACTTTAAGATCCCAATCTTCCATATAAACTAAAAACAGATTTAAAAGAGTCTGCAAACTATTACCGGTGCGTGCAATCAGGACTGCGTCGTCCGTCGTCTGCGTATAATAAAATTGGAATAGATTGTTTTGCCCATACGCGGTACATCCTTACTATTCTCAACCAAATGATTACCAATACTATTTAAATAAAGTTAAAAAAAGAAAAGCAGTCAGGATGCACCACTGCCTAACACCCCTAGTTGATCTAATGAAAGGGGAGGATTCTCCTGAGGAACCATAACGAACCCTGACTGTAAGATCCTAGTGTAAGCGCATAATAAAAGTCAGAAGACATGGTTCCACACCCATTTTGCCCATTAGTTCTCACAGCTCAGACTGGTTCACAAGGACAAAGGCATTTGATAAGTCTATAAAAGCGAGGTGGAAAGAGCCTTTTTTTTTCAGCCTTTACGGACTTCCCCCGGATTAGTAAAGATTTAAGCATTGCTCAATGGTCCCTATACCGACTTGGAATCCAAATAGGGCTTCTGACATGATATTGCTTGCAAGGGCCCAATCCTCAAGACATATAATTGGGGGGTCCCCGCAAGGAAGATATATTGTACTAGGTATGCTAGTACTTGAGCAAAATTAAAGAAATACTAAAGAAATACACATTTTTATGCAACTTGCACAGTATTGTGGTTTATTAACCACACTGCATCGTCCACTTTCTCGACTCGCAGCAATGAAATCAAGCAAATCATCAATAGGAACTGGCACCTTGTGGCAGAAGAAATCGAACACATGAACCCACCTCTTCACTCTTTCAAGAGGGCAAAGAATATACGGGACATGGTAGTACATTCCTATTTGGAACCTGCAAGGCAACCCACCATCACTACCCTATGGAACTTACCCCATCTGTTGGGACACTACAGGTGTGGGACATGTACCGCTTGTGATACCACCATTCAGACAAAAACTTTTGAACATGGTGGACGCACATTTCACCTGAAACATCACACCAACTGTAATACGGCCTGTGTGATTTACATTATTCTGTGCCCATGTAAACAGATCTATATAGGACAGACTCAGCAAAAGGTGAAAGCGAGGATCTCATCCCATAGCAGCAGGATAAGATGTAAGGTGACAGGGGCACCTCTGGTGGACCACTGGCATAAAAGTGGCCACTTAGTAAGTGATCTGAGGTGGTTGGTTGTTGAAAAAGTAACCCTCGGTAGGAGAGGGGGCAATGTCATGACTGTACTTAACACACGTGAAGCAAAATGGATGTCCCTTTTGGATACTATTAAAAATGACCTTAATGAACAGGATAGCAGTCTGTCCCAATTTGGCAGCACTTGGCTAATAGTGGGATATATATGTAGATCCTTGCCCTGATTATTCCCAATGAAGCTGTAATGCATTAATCAATTGTTTTGAAACAACAGTACTCGGTTTCACTCTCTTGCCAGAGAAGTGCCCGAGCCTTTATTATTGGCCACTTTTGACAGCGTGTCTGACAGAGCACCCATTGTCAATAGACATGAAACTATAACCAGTACTGCGTCATTTGTCAGATACTCTGTGATTTTGCGACTCATCCGTTGGATATAATCCGTTTTCAATCTCATGTGTGGAGAATTGCACGGGTTTTCCCAATGGACTCAATGAGGTGACCTGCTTCTGTCTGATTTAGAATTACATTGAGCTCTTAGATATACTTTCTTAAAAAAATGTGTGTTGTGTAACAAATGACAGAAAGGGTTTTTTCAAATATGATGGTAAATGTGCCCAAGGAAAATCGTCTACAACCTCATGCTTGAGAGTTGCACGATTATCGCTTTTATAGGGACATATCTATATCTTTTTCCCTTTTTCCTGAACCTGGCATCATGGTCGGATATTCGGCGGTCTTTTTGTCATGTCCTTCTAATTCTAATTTTATTTTATTTTGCCCTTTCATTTCAAATTTCTAATAATTAATTGAGATTTTTTCTGAACCCACGAATGCAATCAGGTTCTTCTGGGCCAAGACATATGAGCTGCTCGTATAGTGAAGTATGTCTTCACTTTCGATCACTGTTTGGACACGTGACTCGTTTTTCTCAAACTACGCATAGTGTCAACGGCGTTCAGCTCTAGCGCTCGTCAATCCTCTGGATGGCCTCTTCAGATCGACTGTCAGTAAGTTGACTTCCACTTCTCTCCTTGTTGCAAGCAAGAAGCACTGTCAGGCTAGCTATTTAATACCGAGTTCCTCAACGAGTAACGGATCTTTTTTTCCGTGTGTTTATTCCCCAAACAGTAATCAAATGGGACGTAATTAGCAGGTCCAACTCGTCTGGCCCACGCTCTAAGGACCATGTAAGTAATTGCCCCCCTCATTTTTTTGGCAGCAAACTTTGTACTGTAGACTATAAGATAAATGAGCCCTGGAACAAGGAATATTATTCCTTTATTTTCTCTGCAGTACCCCACTGAAGTGATTCTTGGGAACTAAGTGCCTTGCTCTCTGATGTTACCAGACCATAACAGTAAGTGCCGACATCACACACCACAAGGGGGTGCTGCAATACTATTTAGCTATGCACCTCATGATTTAGTAAGTTGCTAATCTATTGATCGGTCCCATGCTTTTCTGCCCACACCGTGGCGTGTCTGAAGTGAATTCCTTCTGCAATAACGTGCCATTGGTATACATGACCCGTGTGTAGGAAATCTGCAATCCTAATAAGCAGTTCAGTTTTCCTAGATGTCCAAATCCTTCTCAAAACAAGGGTGAGCACTACGGCTATGTCTGCTTACAGTTGATGTTTTAATTCACAAATCCTTGTAATTAGTTTGATTATGATATACAACTCTCTCTATATTAGATCGTGAGACTACCTTTTATTACATTGGTAGTAACCATACCGTGTGTGTGGCGAATCCTTTTAAAATGACCACAGGCCACTATGTTCTGAGACAACCTCTATGATCTGATGTAAGAGGCTTTACCCTCTTGGAATTGATTCATTAAGCTATATATCTGTAAGGACCCTTTGGACCCTAGTGTGACTAATAATGGACTTCGTTCTCTTAATCTAATTCCTCTGTAGTTGCGAAATTGTTGTCGCGGCGGCTATCCACTACGATTGAGTGGCGTACCCGAGTTCCTCCACCAGAGCCTTTTGGGGCCTGTTGACCATGGTAATTGTGTTTATTAGTAATTCTGACGTCGTATTTACGACGTCTTCTGTTATTTGGCAACATTAGCTGTTACCTTTCCTAATGTCTGACACTTTGTTTTTAAATTTTCAGATAATCTTGCCCCATCACCACCTTCCCCGTTTTGTCCTGATGAAGACCCCGCTTAAGGACCTTATCTGACCTATTATACAGGGGTCGAAACGTCGACGGCTTGTGTTTACTTTGACATCCGGTCCAAATCCCTGAGTTTTCCATTGATAGACTGTGACCGTTGAATGTCCTTCTAAAAATTATTAATTTTGGCCACAAATTTTGGCTTGTTGCAATTGAAATGTTTGATTCTGTTTTGTCATTGTTAGATTGTTCTGACTAAATCTAAATATGCCTATTTCTTTTTGCACTTCACATCTTTAAGCACCCCCCTTTTTTTCCTTTCTCCCCTCTCCCTGGGGCTTCTTAGTAGATACCAATTATTATTAAGTATTTGTCACCAGTTTAGGTGCTCAGTGTTGTTAATAAACCACAATACTGTGCAAGTTGCATAAAAATGTGTATTTCTTTAGTATTTCTTTAATTTTGCTCAAGTACTAGCATACCTAGTACAATATATCTTCCTTGCGGGGACCTCCCAATTATATGTACCACATAGCGCCTAGGTCCCCGTGACTGCATGGGTTAAACCCCTTTTAGTGTAATGCAATCCTCAAGACAGGCCAATAGTATACGTCCTAGAATCTTGGCACTGGAGTCAAGAGTGAAATCGGCCAATAACAGGTAGTCTGAGACCAAACACCCTTTTTTAAAAGTAGGGACCACCATGGCAGTTTTCCAAGACTCCGGAATGGGACCCAGAAGCATAGAGCAGAACACATTCGGTTAGTAGTCACATACACAAGGAAAGAGAAGGGGATATATATTTTTAAATACTTATTATGGGAATTGCGAAAAGGCAAGCAAATGGCTCCTGTTGTGTGATACCTACTTTTTCTCACACTCAACTACATCACAAATAATACTACATGATCCTGTAACTTGTACAATGTTTACTGATCAAGGAGAAGAGATACATCAACAAACACAGGTGAAATACATTGCAACTATTGACAAATCCCTCCCTGAAGCAAAATGAGACAGTTATCGGAAATCACTTTTATCACTGTGTTTTGGAATTAAAATGGAGCATTATGCAACATGAAAGAAAAGAAAATCAAAGCCAGATCACGAGGAGAAGGGTGCTCTCTGAGTCCATGGAATGTTTCTCTGCCCTCCTCGGATTTTGCCTGCTTTTTCGACTAAAAGCCTCCCTTTCATGGTCACTCACCCAAATTATAGCTGCAAGAATCAGCATGAATCCTACAGAAATGGAGCAATTATGACTTTAGAGCTGATTAACCGTTATGAAAAAAAGTGACAGCAAATCACATAATGCTGTGTGTTAATCATGCATCGTTTGTGGTTCTCAAGTGTGAGCACCTCTCTGCAGATGTGTCTTGATTATCTGTTAGCCAATCACATGATCACAGATGTTAAGCAATCACCTTTCCTCACACTTGACTTACCCCGGTCTCCAGGGCCAGAGACCCTTAAGCACACGTTGGTCATTTGCAGAAGGCTTGCAGGCCTATTTTTGACGCGAGGGACTATTTTAACAGGTTAATCAGTGCCTCCACAACAGATCACTAAAATTACACTTTACGGGACAAGCAATCATCATTACAGTCCTCTAAAACAGAGATTACATTGTTACAATAACAACAATGACACGACGCTTTTGCTTCATTGTTACTGCCTCAACAGTATTTATTGTTAATTCTGGTTAAGGTCCAACGATTACAAATCAGAACAGATTCGCAATTATGACCTGGCAGCTGGCATTGTAATTGCTCACTTAGTTCCATGTTCTTTGTTTTTATAGGATGAACACAATATTTATGATATATAATATTCGCCTCTCCCCTAAAGCTCTTGGTTTATTTTTTTTAAATAAAAGGACATTATCAGAGTCACTGGGCGATGTTTTTGAATTTTTTTAATAAGCATTTCTTTCACAAAATAAATAAACATGCTGACCAATGTGAGTGGTGGAATAGTTCAATAATTAACTCGGGGTAAACAAATATGCGCACATTTAGCATAGTAGTACATGTACATGGAAGCACCCTTTGCATTGAAACTTTGTCATCCACATGATAGCACTGCAAGTAAAGTGTCACAAACCTGGCACTCATGTTTTTTTTTATGTTTACTCCTTTCATAACAAAAGGTGGTGGTCTGCAGCAATTCAGCTATATTAAGGGGCACATTAATTAGGCTTTCATGCAACATAAGGCATCAAGCCAACGTGAAAGGCAAACGGGCAGGAATGCGTTGTATTTATCTTCATAGGGCACATTCCTGTCCCTTTCTTGTGCTGGCATACAATGTGCTGCCTAGCGCCAATGCAGGCACCCTTGGACTGGGGTGAAAGGGTGCTTGGTTTGCAAGCAGGATTGCTTTGTGCAGGAAGGAACACCTTTCTGTACAAAAACAATCCACAGCAGCATTTTCTTCTTTCTGTGTGTTCTGCAGAATGAAAGCAAAATAGCAAGGAGAAATAAAGATATTTCACCCCGTTACGCCTCGCCTGGGAAGGTGTACCATTTTTACACATTTCCAAGGCTACCAGTAATGCTAGGTAGATCTGGGAATGTGCCAAGATTTATAGGTGGATGTGTGGGAACACCCACACTCCACCCATTGAACACCTCCCTGGGGCAGAGTAATGCAGCTCAGCTATTTGTGCTATGTTGCCTTACTCTTCGTTTATCAAGCCACTCAGGACAACACAAGGCGGCCTTGCATGGCTTGATAAATCAGACTCAGTTGTTGCATAGCCCTTGTGCCCCCTGTCGTGGGCAAGGGCAACACAACTCAATATTAAATATGCCCTACGTGTGTGAGCTTGAAAGGTGGCCTAACTCATTTTTGTTGTTGGTAGAGATGCCTTCTATGGGGTGATATTACATGCTGTTGGCCAGATTCTCAAAGATTGTGCTGCAAATGACTCTTGTAGAACTCTTGGCTTACCCCTGAATTCCAGGAGTAAGGCAGGAGAACTTCAAGAGAAATCCATGGCTATTTTTAGAAAAACCATGCGTAATTGACTCAATTAGTTTCTTTATCTGGAAGTGGAACAGTTGTGAGTGAGAATACGTGATCATCTTTAACAATTTTGCTCTCTAGTATACAACTTCAGGGTGGTTACCTGGTGCAAAGAACCCCCTTGGGCCTTATTTTGAGAGTGTGAACTCTCTGCCACATCCCATTGAAAGGAGTATTATGAGACTCATTGATAAATACTCTTATTAGGAGCTGTGTTAGCCAACATATTTTGATTTTAGTAAAATGATATCTATAATATATGTATAGGGGCTTTTAGTCAGCCTTTTTCATCCATTAGTGTCTTTTGAGTCATTAACATCTTTTAGTGACTACAGCATACAGCATGGAGCAATGGGTCATCTCACTTTAACCTTTGGCTAAATTTACTGTGACAAACAGCATTCTCTCCGTCTCACAAGGAGAATATCCACACTCAAAGTAGCTCTTCAAGTGCCAGAAACTACAACAGCAATATTGCTTTTTTAGCCTGTGCTTTTTTTTTACATGATGAAGGCCCAGCAGCACCCCTCATGATATCATTTTGCAAAAACCACGACAAATCAAAGCAAACTTGACAAAGTCAATAAGTTGGCAGACAACACCAGACCTATTGTCATTGCCAATGCTTGTTTTTCTGCTTATGTTGAGTTTCAGTGGTCAAGTTTACTGCTCCGAAACTGTTCCACTGCCATGATGCAGGTTCCCTCAGTACCATACAATCACAGTGTGCACAAGAGAGTATCAGCACTTATACGGGCATATTTATGATATGGTGGTACAGTGCAGCATAAGTCGCCCCCTTATGCGGTGCACTGCATCACTGGGAAAGGGCAGGTATGTGCTGTATGTAAGGCATCTGGTGCATTACTGACTTTTCCCCTAGCGCTGGTGCACAATGGGCTGTCTTGTGTCCCTCCAAGGGAGGCGTATCGTTTTGGTTCATTCCCAGGTTTACAAGGTCTTGTTATTCTAAGAATGCGCCAAAAACCATGGGAGTTGCGTGGAAACACCCATGCAACGTCCATGGAATGCCTACCCAGAGCATAGCAATGCTGTGCAGTGATTTGCATTGTGTTGCTTTACTCCTGATTTTTAGAAACACTCAAAGCCACGCAAAGTGGCTTTGAGTGACTTCAAAAATCTGACAAGGTTTGCACCGCATTATGTGGTGCAAGAGCAATGCAACTGGGTCATAAATAAGGCTCTTTATTTTCAGTCCCAAACTGTAAACTCACAGGGCTTTTTTGTTGAGTGCAATCAGCGCTCAACCATGAGACCATCCCAGAAAGTACAACAGGAAGATAGCCACTAAATAAGTTTGGCTTTCGCTTCTTTGGGGGAACTGAGATATGTCTGACTACCCAAGCGTTGCTAGGAGGTGGCATGGAGAATGTCTAAACATCCTGGTCACATGAAGGCCTCACCCATCCTCCCAAAATAAACCACGGGTACCTGATATACCAAAAATCAGACAGGAAAACCTAACTGTAGCTAAGGTCCTTCAGAGCACGTGATTCTGGATGCAGTGCAAGGCAAGCCCAAAGCCTGCACACTTTACTGCTTGCAAAGATACTGTTCTTCTGATATTGTATTCCTTTCAAGGCAGTCATGCTGTTACACTGTGCACCACACGTAGCTTTAAGACATGTTTCCGATGACAGTGGCTATTACTGAATGGAAGGCTGAATACACTCAGCAGTAGATGCTAACCATGATGAGTTGGAATTGTCTGGGATGTGTAGTGTAGTCTTATGAAAAATCACCCTGTACTCTTTATGATTGCGATTTGTGACATCTCAGTGAAAAAAGCTGATTTAAAGACGGCAGTGTATAAAGCTAATTCTGAGTCCAGATGTATCTACATCAGCTGCACAGATGCCACACTTCGAGGAAACCCCAGGGTTGAAGTAAAAATGGGTACATCAAAAGCTATCCTTAACATCCAACATTTGCATTATGATACTTGCAGACACTGCTTCCATAAACTCAATGTAAAAACATTGTTCACTACATTAAACAATTTCAAAGTGCAAACCATTCACGCTGGGCTTAAGTGTCCCTCCTCAGAGATTAATTTAACCACATGCGTGCGGGGGTTATTTTTGCGCTACGCGGCTTTTTTCCAAAAGCCGCGTTACATGACGAGCTCAGCTCATCATCAGCACACGACCACCGTGGCTGATGACGAGCTGAGCTCATCATCAGCATCGAAGGGGTTAAAGGACACTTAAATGCACACAAAGGTAACAGGATTGGCACCAAGATACTGGAATTGGAAGCTACCCAGGTCCATTTGAAGCACCTTCAAATGATGTATCACTACCACCAACCAGGGCACAGCCCAAGGGCTTTCTAGGGTCAACCTCAGGAGGACCTAGTCAGAGTCTTCATTACGAGCTGCCAATCTTTATTTTGAGGGGCCTCTAGAGATAACGGTGATGCCAAACGTCTGTTAACAAATAAAACATAGGGTGCACCACAGGACCCAAATCAGAAGAAATGAGGAAGTGGGTAATAAACTGAACATGATATTAGGGACTTTCATCCTGGCAGTTTCTAACTCCCAGATTAGACTGACATTGGAATGTTCACCATTAATAAAGTCACATTTATCTTTTTGGCTGATAATCCTTGAAAGTCCACTCACATTATGACATACAATTTTAACCTTATGCTTGACAGTAAAGCATAGAAACTGTATGGAAGGAGTCACAAGCAATCTGGGGTTATCCTCTGGTATTTCCATCAGATATTGAAGATGTGTATGCTCCATCTGGAAAAATAAGCATGGATGGAATCGTACGAATTCCCATATGATTGTAAACAATTCCGTTTCATTGACAGCCCATTTCTGCTCCTTGAGCAACAATTGCCTCCTAGTAAATGCCAATGTCTGTTCTCAACCCTTCTTATTCACTATGACAGAAGTGTGCTGATTTATTGATCTGAAGTTTCATTGTCTGTGATTTAGAGCTGAAGAAAGTCTGGCGCTTTCAACACTGGTGCTTTACACAAAGCCTTCTTCATTTGGTAAAATGACTGTGTATAGTTCATGGTCTACTTTATATTTTTTGGACTGTTTTTAGATGTCACCATTGTCAATGGTACAACAATGAAAATAAAAGTCTTAGAAAAAACTCAGTACTTCATCTGGTAATGCTCAAGATTGTCCTCATAATATTCTGGGAGGGTGGGCTCTCGCAATGCATGGTTACCTATATTTGGTCTTAAGACCGTCCACTTTTCTTCCACATACCACGCTCTACCCAATCTGCCACTTGCTTTTCTTCATTGTGAGGTTTACTCTCTGTAGTGCCAACAACTTCTCCAAAGGCTTAAGGTGATCCACCAAGGTACAACTATTACTGTGATAGGCCACATGCGACACAAAAGGCACACAAGGCACATAGGACACAGTTCAACAACTTTTAAAAAGTGCCCAGTTCAATCTTCAACCCCAAAAGTCATGACTGGAGAGAGATTGTATGTCACTTTTAGTGATCACATCTAGGCAGGAGTCGATCAACCCACACTTTGACATGTGTACTGTTAGGCTAGTTCAGTAGCTACGTGAATGATGCAATGAATACCAGATCCAACATCTTAATAGCCTCCATGTTGATGTGTTCTTGGACCTTCTCTGACATCCACTCAGTCCTTGATTTCCCATGTATACTGTCTTTTGTATCAATGCTGTGCCTAAACCACAATAGTTGAACCAGGGTACAAATAATTAGCTCTGAAAAGCATCCTAACAGAGACCAACAGACTGCTCTGAAATGTTAAGTGAATGAAAGAGAACCACACAACCAGAAAATGAATAGTGATGTGCACAGCAGCTTCAGGTGTTGCTCTTAATGGAGCAAAAGCTCAATGAAAAACAACTATTTCATTATATAATTTAAAAGTGCAAGGCTGTCAATCTGGGGTTATGATTGCTCCTCAGACAGGAGGCAGGGGCCTCTGCCTACCTGTAGGTGCCTCAGATCAAGATATGCAGATTCCCTAAAGACTACCACAAAAGGCAGCAAGAATAAGAGGGATGGGGTGCTCCAATGTGGGCAGCGCTCATCATATATCTTGCATGCAAATAGGAGTAATATCTAAGATAGGTATGGTGGTAAATGTTATAATAAATTAGCAGTGAAAGCTACATGACCATCAGTAGGCAGTGTATGAATGGCTAAATCAGGATTGGGTAATTTTGCTTAAGTCACATCACACCATGGAAAAGGATACTTGAGACACAGAGGATGTTTAGATATAAGAAACTGAGAGAAAGTTAAAGGCGCAACTATAAAAATGTTTTTTTTGTTAAATACATGATACTATGCAACAGGGGAATGTTTGTGGCAAAGCAAACACAAGGAGACGATGGACGGAGCGCTGACATTTTTGAGACACTCGCCACCAGTCACAGATCTGGTTTGAATCCATCATTATTCTTTAGCTCACTTCGCCACCTCAGTTCAGACCCAGCTATATGCAAATCAGTCTTGACCATGTGCCTCATGGGAACCTGTCCAGCCCGAACTGCCAAGTCAGGTCTTACCTGAACCGGAAACCAGCATCCTGGGACAGGTTTCCAGGTAACACCATTCATCAGCCAGGCTAGCTTGAATCCAGTGGCAAAGTGAGCAAGGGACCCACGTCTGGTCATACCCTGGTCATACCCTGCCAACTTAGGGTGATGTGCCTCATGGGAACAGTCCAGCCCGAACTGCCAAGCCAGGTCTTACCTGAACCAGAAACGATGATGGATTCAACCCAGATCTGTGACTGGGGGTGAGTGTCTGAAAAGTCTGAAAAGTTTCAGAGCTCAGACAATGATCTCCTTGTGTTTGGAATGTTTGTGGAAACTAACAGCGAGGACATAAGTAGCTGTCAGTCATTTGCTGCTATTTTTCAGAGTCCCTCTGTGTGCATACCGATTAGGCAAACTTGGGCATAGTGCGATTCCATTGTGTAAGCTGCTTAAGATACTTCAGCCTCCAATGTGCAGGCTCTATTTACTACAGGCACCACCAAGGTCCCCAATCATTTACTGATGTATGCTCCTGTTAGATTATACAGTCCTTTGGCCGATGCACTCATGTTTCCCCCTTTCAATTATATATAGGCTGCAGCTGGGGAGCTAAGTGAGATAGCTGTGGCACCTTGGCTCTGCGCAAGGGAACACAATCTTGAACACACATATTTTGACTGTAGCCAACATTGTCTTGAATTCACACAGCACAGTGCACTTCTTTAAAAGCTCTTGGATTAATGGGTAGTCGTTATTTTTGTCTTTGTTTGTGTATGTGTGCGTCTGCTTATATCTGTGTGTGTGTGAGTTTGTGTGTGTATGTGTATCACCCACACAGCTTTAACATGTTTGCTGCTAGCCTGTGCTCTTCAGCTGTTTCAGAACATTGTTTTGGCATCACTGCTCCATTGTGTTGGTCCTGCTTGGGATTGTGAATAGTCACCTACGATAGAAAGTCTCCTGCTGAAGAAAATGTTGCAGAGCATGCAGCAGACCTGTAATACAGGAGCATGAATTAATGTTTGACCACAACAATGACCTGCTCAGTAGTGTCTTGTGTCCTGATGTATGCAACTTTACATCCTTTCTGTTCCATTTTTCCAGGTTGTGACAGGCTGTCAGTAGTCAGGTTGGTCAGGTGCTGTTATCTATATAGTTCAGGTGAGAACCATAGGTCAACTTATTGTGGTGCACGGGCATGGTTTAGAGTTTGGGCGTGTTTGTCATTCTCATAGAAGATCATGGTCTTGGTATCATGGCCTCCCAATGCATGAAGGGCGCAGCTCTAGATCTTCTGACCTCCTTCCTCACTGGGAGGGAACAAAGAGTCAAGATGGGTGAGTTTCTATCTCCATCCCGGCCTGTGCTATGTGGGGTCCCACAAGGGTCGGCTCTTAGCCCGACCCTATTCAACATCTATGTGACCCCACTAGCCAGACTAATAAGAACTTTCGGGATGGAGGTAATTTCCTATGCTGACGACACCCAAATACTCGTCTCTCTCTCCCATTCAGATGTGCAGACCGTCTCCAAATTTAGATCTTGTATGGAGGCGGTTGGTCACTGGATGATTCAGAACTCTCTCAAACTGAATGGGGAGAAGACTGAGGTGATGGTGTTTGGTGGGAACGAAAACATCTGGTCTTCTAGCTGGTGGCCTGACTCGCTAGGAGTGTGTCCCTCCCCCACTACATCTGCAAAAAATCTTGGGGTGATGATAGATCCTGCCCTGGATATAGGCAGACAGGTGAGTAGGACCATCTCCACCTGTTGGGGCCTTATCCACACCCTGCGAAGGATCAGGAAATATCTTTCTGTGCAGTCCAGAAAGCAAATAGCTGTCGCGCTCATTGGCACACGCCTGGACTACTGCAATGCGCTGTATGCGGGGCTAAACAAGACCCTCCTGCAGCGCTTGCAGGTTGTCCAGAATGCCGCGGCCAGATTTGTCCTGGATGTTCCTAGACGCTCTTCGGCCACTTTGGCCAGAAAAACGTTGCACTGGCTTCCTGTAGAGTACCGAGTACAGTTCAAGGTCCTGTGCATGACATACAGAGCCATTGCTAGGAACAGTGACTCTGGAGTGGGTTCTATCATCTCCCACTACATCCCTGGAAGGAATCTGCGTTCCTCCGGGAAATTGCTTCTGTCAGCCCCTCGTGTGTGAAGAGCTAAATGGGGTGGCAGGGCTTTCTCCACTTTGGCTCCCAAATGGTGGAATGATCTTCCTTTGGATCTCAGGTCCCTACCCTCCCTGCAGACATTTCGCGGTGCCTTAAAAACCCGCCTCTTCTTGCAGGCCTATGTGTAATGATGATTGATTCAGACTTTTGATGTTATTGTTAGGCGCCTTGATACCTGCGGGTCATTGTTTTGCGCATTATACATTTTTATCAATCAATTTTTATCAATCAATCATGACTGTCAGTCACTAGGCGTAGCTGCACCATGCCATGAATTCCGGAACTTTTTTGAGTATGTGGTGAGGCTTAGGTCAGCATGATATGCCAAATGTACGCTGATGCTCCTTTTATTTTGCAGCTGAAGTAGACAAGGGGGTATCTATGCAGTATTTCAAAGTTCATAGTGTGACAAGGGTGAAGCAAGTGATGTCATAGATATATCTCTATGCCAATCAATTCTGCTCTGATGCAAGTAAGATGGTGAGTCGATATGCTACATAAGCTTTGATTGTATCAATGATTGATCATACAGGCTTGCAGATAGATTTTGTTACATACTTATTGGGAATTCTGTGACTCTTTGTAGGTACCTTGTAGCATAATATCCAAGTGCAAATATCATCTTGATCTCATATATCATGGTATAAGACATGTTTTGGAGGGTGCCATTCTGATTAGTGGGCATAGAGTGATACTGACCTTGTGGAGTCAGAATTCTGCAAACATTTCCAACTATTGAAAGCCAACCATGGCCTTAACTGTATTTTTCAGTGTGCTTTGTAAAAGAAGGTTGTGTGGTTTAATGGTAGCACCCACACTTTTATGGTGTTGCTAGTGCTTGATGTGGAGTGCGCCCCATTCAGTGCATTGCTAGTGGGGCCACAAAGGTCTGCATTTTGTGTCCATTTGACCTCAGCTCTTACTTAATTGGATCATTCCTTTGTTCTAAGCTGGTGAAAACCAACATTTTGAATCATGTATCTATATGTTCAATTGATAGTCCATTGGATGTGGGTGAAGCCACTCACCTTACCTCAATTAATGTGTATAGAAAGATGACCTAGCATTTCACAAAGGCTTTGACTGCATCTTTAATTTACCGTACAGGCTTTCAGACATGTCTCTGCTATGTCACATAGTGTAATACTGCTGAAGTGCACATGGGAGTTTTATTTCACGTGCTAATATGTAAAACAGGTTCTTCATGGGTGTGGCATGATCACTAAAGAAGCGGGTAGTAAGTGCAGTTTACTCCCTGACCTGATGCACAGCTAATGCTAATTTAAACTGCTATTCTTAAATTCAATACTAGTTTCACACAGTTTTAATTGATTTCATTTGGTTTTATTCACCATATTTTTCTTTCTTATATTTATTTTTTCATTTTTTCATTTTTCAATGGCATATATCAATTTCTATATATGAATTCATTTCCTATACATTAAATCTTTGGTGTGATACTGTTCACACTCTAACATATCCCAAAACTAGTTATCAAATAACAGTTGAGAAATGGTTGGCCCGATGCATTTCGGGACCCAATCCCTTCTTCGGGGGCCGTTCTGTAAATGAGATACATTATTATCATTAATTGTGTTACTTTACATTTTTACATGTTTACAAATATAACCAAGGGTCACATTTCAGCTTCAAATCAACCATCAAAGCTACGTTTTCTAGCTATTCAAATTGTGCCTGGACATATTCATTCTATATCTGCAAGGTAGTGCTCTTGGGGATTATAGGTCTTCGATCTTGAACTCTAACAAATGCTTCATTTTTATTTGACATTATATGGGCTGATGATACTGTTTACCTGTTCTTTTGTTCGTTTATGTACAATAAACAGCATTACTCTATTATAAACAACTCCATGATTATGCTATTTCAAAATATTAAACTTCCTCGCCAAGACTTAAATTAATGTTTTTTATGTTGCTTCAACCTAGTGAGAAGCACTGGCCTATACTCATACATGAAACTGTGATGCTTTATACCGTCAGAGTTTACCTTTTCGTTCGGTTTAATGTCCGTTAAAGTAACGCCGCATTTACACATTTAGAGATGCAGGGAGCTGTAAAAAAATAAATCGTATTGTAGTAATGCTCTAAATACTGATCGAACAATGTTATGTATGGGTGTTTAGAATTAGTCGTACCTTAGAGGGTAGAGCGGAGTTCCTTCTAGCGTTTACCGGCGGGTTATTCAAAAAAAAAATTCCCTTCGTGTTAGCTTCTACCTGTGGGTTTAAATATAGGTAGATTCAAAAGCTCGTTTTTTCAATCTATGGGTCCTAAACCCCGTACTAAAATACAAATTCGTGGCTCCTTACCGATTCACTATGGGTTTCTCGGTTGATGTTTTCTCATTTCTTACTCGATCTGTTCGGGAAATCCGGCAGACTGAAATCTCGAGGGGTTTATAAACACGTTTATTTCCGTGTCAAATGTCTTCTATCTCAAGACTGGAACTTATGGTCTAATAGAGTCGCCATTTTGAAAGGAGAAATTTTACTCTCTCAAGGTGAGACCGTGAAAGTTGTGGACATTCTCAGAACCTACGAATAATTAAGGATATTAACCTGGTGAAGGAAAATGTAAACTCTGGAAGATGCGGGTGATTTCCTTTATATTATCTTAAGCCCTCTTCTCCATATGTTCAAGGGTTACATTGGAAGTGGTTGATCATGGTGGTTGCCTTTTTTTTTAAAATGGAGATAGTCTATAACGTAATCGAAAATAGAAGATAACCGAAGCTTTACTTCTGCGGCTAAAATGATTATCAGGTGAAACTATGTATTCGTGTATACGCATCAATTAAATTATCTTAATGCATGATTCATCTGCAGATCTAACATTCAGTATTACAGTAATTGCTCAATGTGTGCGTTTATTAACAAAACAGTAGTCCGTAACTGATTAGTTATCTTCAAATAATTCTATTGTCATGCTGGCATTGTACACTTGTAAATATCCTGACTAGTAAACATTACATTTCAAAAACTCTGTAGTAAATCTATAAATTGTTTTTATTTTTATTTTTATTTTATTTTATTTTATTATTTATTAGTGTTCAATTATAAAAAGCACCCCATATCCAGTTTGTCATTGAGCCCTAATGGCTCCATTGTTTGAAATGTTTTAATTAACATGACTTCCCTTTGGGATAAGAATTTTTGGTTGTCCCTTCCTGGTTTAATTTCTATTTTCTCAATGACCAAGAATTTTACCTGTGAGATGTTATGGTGCATTTCTAACCAATGGTTTGCTAGATTAGATTTGGTATTCTTAGTTCTTATCATGCTTTTATGTTCTCCGATTCGGTTAGCTTTTTATAATTGAACACTAATAAATGTTAAACAGTTTATAGATTTACTACAGAGTTTTTGACATGTAATGTTTACTAGTCAGGATATTTACAAGTGTACAATGCCAATGGCTTCATGCACCTGGCGGTAAAGAGTACGAAAAGAATCAGTTAATTGGTACAGGTAATCAGTCAATTTGGGGTATTCAACATCTGATAACTTTTTGGGTCTCGGGACACCCCAAACATTGGCAGGTCTCCTAAACACCAATTCATAAGGGGACCATCCTTTCAGGAAATGGACTATCAATTCTAGCTGATAAAAGGGCCAGTGGCAAAGCATCCACCCAGGTGACACCAGTCTCCACCACGTTTTTGCCATTCTCAATTTGAGAATATCGTTATATTTTTCCACCAGTCCTGCAGACTGAGGATGATTAGCGACATGAAACCTTTGCTTTATAACGAGGCCAGAACATACAAATTCCATTACGTTAGCAGTAAAATGTGGGCTGTTGTTACTCCAGATCAACCGGGGCAAACCAAATCTGGGGAAGTATTCTTTAAGCAGTATCTTAGCGGTGGTGATAGCTGTTCAATCCATGACTGGGTAGGCCTCCACCCAACTGCTAAAAGCACAAACCACCACAAATACGTATTTCATGTTTGCACACCTATCCATCTGTATGTAATCCATTTGTATAGCCTCAAAGGGAAAGGTGGGAGGAGAAAGTCCTCCCACTGGTGTGACTATGCCTTTTCCGGGATTATGCATAAGGCAGATCATACATGTCTTAACTAATTTCTTGGCATATGCAGGAATATTTTCATTGTACCATGTTGGTTCTAGCAGCTTGCATATTCCTTTTGCGCTGATGTGAGAAGGGCCATGAGCCATAGTGACTACTGGCAGAACATAGCTATCCGGTAGCATCCAATGTCTTTCTTCAGATATACGCACCCAACATCCATCAACCTCTCTTTCAGCCAAGTTTCTTTCCCACGTACGTAATTCATCTGGGGTGGCATCAGATTGTATCTCAACCACACTCTGACTTGTGTCTTCCACTAAGCCACCTTCAACCACCCACCTAGCAGGCCGAACCATATACATTCCATCCGACTTACTGAGAGCCGTCTGTCTCGCCGTCTGGTGAGCAAAGGCATTGCCTCAGCCCACATCATCAGTCACTTTTCTGTGTGCTTTACATTTGATTACTGCAACCTTTCTGGGCATTGTCAAAGAGTCTAACAATTGGTGGATAAGTGGACCATGCTGTATCTATGTCCCATGTAGGGTGAGGAAATGTATCTCCTTCCATAATCTGCCAAAATTGTGAGCCACCTCAAAGGCGTACTGACTGTCTGTATATATATTAACAGTCCTATCATTACTGAGCTCACAGGCCCTTACCAGGGCCATCAATTTTGCCGCTTGGCTGAAGACTGCGCTATCTGAGCTGTCTCTACCATCGTCCTCAAGGTCGTGAGAGCATAGGCAGCTGAAGTAGAGCCATCTGGCCTTTTCAGACAAGAACCGGCAATGTACAAGGTACCTTCTGCATCTACCATAGGAGTGTCAAGGAAGTCCACTCGGCCTTTAGTTTCCTCTTCTGCCCTCAGAATACAGTCATAGGGGTCCAGGTCACCCTCTAGCACATCCGTAGGGAGCAGAGTGGCTGAATTCAGTACCGTATATCTCTTAATGTTCATGTGACTGGCATAGAGTGTGAGTTCATAACCGGTGTGTTGTGCACTGGTAAGGTGTTGCATCTTGGTGTTATTGAGAAGTGTGTCCACTGAATGAGGGACCATCAGAGTAAGAGGTGAGCTCATAACAATGCCTGCACTTTGATGGATCAGGAGAGCGGCAGCTGCTGTCGCACGCAGGCATCCTGGTAAGGCCCTTGCCACTGGATCAAGTGTGGCCGAAAAGCAGGCACAAGGCCTGTGCCGTCATCCAAACATCTGGGTAAGGACTGCATAGGCGCAGCCATTAGTTTCATGTACAAAAAGGAAAAATTGCTTAGCATAATTGGGAGTTCCTAAAACAGGGGCAGTGCACAAAGCTTCCTTGAGGGACTGAAAGGCAGTCATGTGATAGGCTGCCCACGGGAAGTCCTTATCTGTGACATCCTTTGTGGTGAGAGCGAGGTGGGGTTTAACTATGGCTTAGAAATTAGGTATCCACTGCCTACAGTACGAAGTAAGGCCTATAAAGGCCCTTACTTGTTTCTGAGTTTTTGGGGGTGTCATGGACATAATAACAGCTACTCGATCTGCTGTGAGCTGCCTTCCCTCCTTCGAGAGGAGATTACCTAAATAGGTCACCTTCTCTTGACAAAATTTTAACTTTTTAAGAGAAACCTTATGATGATGTAATGCAAGATGTCTTAATAATTTAACCGTCGCTTCCCTACATAACTGTTGAGAAATGGCCACGATAAGGAGGTCATAAACATACTGCAAAAGGGTGGCCCCAGCAATACCAATTAGTCGAGCTGATTTTTAAGGGCTTGGCTATAAATGCTCGGACTTTCAGTGAAGCCTTGAGGGAATGGCAGAACCTAAAGCTCCGCCCATTTAGGGAGAATTCAAAAAGATGTCTACTGTCAGGGTGTATAGGGATACTGGAAAAGGCATTCTTTAAGTCGATAACTGAGAACTAGGTGGCAGTACAAGGGACCATTGTCAATAGAGCTGTAATATCAGGGACAACAGGATATTGGGATATAGTTATTTTATTAAGTGCCCCCAGATAAATAACAAATCTATATACTTTGGGGGAATCGGGGGAATCCTGTGGGGAGTTCACATCTTTCTTAAGTACTGGAATGATGGAGCTGTTGCAATCATTGCCACTTGTCTCTTCTTTAACTCCCTTATCAATAAGGTCAGAGATAATGCTTAGAAGGGCATTCTCGCCCTCAGGGGGCAGCCGATATTGTCAGAGTCGTGGAAGTGGACCACCTGGTTGAATGCGTCCAGCGTGAGGGGGTATGTCAAGTAGTCCCACATCAGTATCAGAAGAGGCCCAGAGGAATGGTGGTAGATCCTGTAAAATGGGAGGGAGGGGCCCAGACAAATACATACAAGAATTTGAAGTCGGGAGATGGCGAGGGATACCCCTGAAGGACTACAAGAGATAGTGGCATACAAAGCTTTTAATTAATTCAATCCCAACAAATTTTCACTACAACTAGAAGTCAGAACAAGAGGAGCATCAATATGAGCAGGGCCAACATCCAAGGGGAGTGGTTGTGAGATGAGGCTGGTGACGGGGATCCTAGAATATCCTACTGAGACATTCATATTGCCAGAAAGGGGTGCCTCCAATACTGATTAATGCGAAACATAGTATCTAGTGGCTCCTGTATCCAAAACAAATGTCCTGCCCTCCCCCAAAACCGACATCTTGACTTATGAACCCTTCTGATCTACAGGAATCTGCACCCTCTTACTACCCCTTCCCTGGCTGTCCTATGCTTGATAGAACCCTGTCTCATCCATTTCCTCATAGTCATCATTAAAATACATCCGGGTAGCCTCATAACCATTTTCAAACCTATTTGAGGGACCCGAGCGAGCTGGGGGCCCATCCCGGCATCCCCTGTTATCCCTGTTGTTCTCCTCATAACGGGGATGTCTGTGGGGCCTCGACCCTCTGCCTTCCCTTGGGGCCCGGGGCCTGGCCTTACCCGACTGAATGTTTCGGGCCAGAACAGGGCATTCATCTATCCAATGGACATAGCCCTTACAATAGGCGCATTGATCACTTTGGAGGGGGCCAGGAGGGCGAGAGGACTTGGACTGGGTGGACCTAAGGGGGAGCTGGGGAAGACGTTGGTACCGGTCAGGGGTGGCTGATGTCCCTGTGCATTGGGGCCTTTGGGGGATAGGCCTGCTGCAGGAGAGCATTAGTCTTAATGTACTTACTTTTCCTTAATTCTTTCTCCTATTCCTCATTTTCTCTGTTCTCATGATACTGAGCCATGGCCAATATTCCCGTTATAGTGTGAGCTGACCAAGTACTCTCAACCTTCTTAAGTCTGGCAGAGAGTCCTAGGAGCAAATTACTAACAAATTTATCAATGAACACCTGACCAGATCCTTGGGCCCGTGGATCAAATCCACTGTGCTCTTATACTCCACCGCGAAACGGGTAAAGAGATCAGCAACACTCTCATCCCTATGCTTTTTACAGGGATTAATCTTATCCCAATTAACAACACTCTCCGGTAACAAGGTCTTCATAAGAGTCAATAGTCTGCTTGGGTAAATATGGCAGGATCATTTTTTATTCCCCCTTCCCTCTTATTTTCCAGCCCTTCCAAATTCGCCCACGTATCCCCCAACTCAGGATCATGATCTGTGTGGCGTATCTTATCCCATATCTCCATTGGTACCACCGAACCAAAGAGTAAGTCAATATCGTGAAGGCTCAGGACACCTGATTTCAATATGAAATTAAATGAAATTTAATTTTATAGAGTGTACTTCTACCCTGAGGCCACGTAGTGCTTAGGACGGGTGAGCGGAGACAACAATCAGACTGTGCAATTTTGTGAAAGAGGAAGGTTTTCAAAAGTATGCAAAACTTTAGTAGGTCTGGTTCGCACGCAAGGTGAGGGGCAGGGAGTTCCAACAGGAGGCAGCATTCCAGGAGAAAGAGCGACCCCCCCATCTAGCTTGTTGGATTTTGCGTGATACTGCCAGAAGAGTAGTACTGGAATGTTCTGGGGGAGTGGTAAGGAGTCACTAAGGAACAAATCTTAGCAGGGCCCGCGTGCCACATAGCTTTGTGGGATATGCACATTGCCTTGAATTGGATCCTGGCCTGTATTGGCAGCCAGTGGAGTTTTTCCAAAGCCGCTGACCCTGAGTGTCTCCGGGGCAGCCTCAACAATAGGCGTGCAGCAGCGTTCTGGGTTACCTGAAGTTTTTTGATTGTGCTCACTGGGGCACCCAAATACAGGGCGTTCCCATAGTCAAGGCGGGACAAGATAAGAGCCTGCACCATGATCCTACTGGCCTGAAAAGGGAGAAGGGGCAGAATTTTCCTCAGCATCCTCATCAGGCCGAAGCAGGTGGCGGAGAGCTTGGTGGCCTGATGATTGAAGCAGAGGGTGCTATCCAACCACACTCCGAGACTCTTGATCTGATCTTTATGTTCCGGTAGAGTGCCCATACAAGTCGGCCAATCTATGCCTGCTCTGGGTGATGGGGCCTTACCCAGGAACATCAGTTCTGTCTTGTCCCAGTTTAATTTTAAATGGGAGAGTGCCATCCAGTCGGCTACTGCTTTAAGGCAGCTATCCAGGGTGCTAGATGATCCCTCAGGGTTGTTAAAAGCAACCACCAGTTGGGTGTCATCTGCATAGGTGACAATTTCAATGCCGAAGGGGCCCACTATCTCCGCCAGCCACTCCATATGAATGTTAAAGAGGGTGGGACTCAGGGAGGAACCCTGAGGGATCCCTCAGATGAGGGGCCATAGTTTAGATTGAGTAGCACCCTCCGAGACTTGAAACACCTGGTCTTCCAAAAAAGATTGCAGCCAGGTGAGAGCCAGCCCTGTCTCTCCGAGATGTCCTAGACGCGAGAGCAGGATATTGTGATCCACAATGTGGAAGGCGGCACTAAGGTCCAGCAGGATTATTGCTGTCATGCCGCCTTGGTCCAGATACCTCCGAGCGCACTCAGTCACTGCCAGGAGGGCAGATTCCGTCCCGAGCTTTGGGCGGAAACCTGCTTGAGAGTCCTGGAGTAGATTGTTAGACTCCAGATGGTGGACCAGGATGGAATTGATGGGCTTCTCAGGCAGCTTGCCCAACCATGGCAGGAGGGATATCAGACGATAGTTGGCCATGATGGACGGGTCAGGGAAGGGTTTTTTCAATAACGCTCTAACCTGGGCGCATTTCCATGCCAGCGGCAACTTTCCTGCTGAGATGGAGGCATTTAGAACAATCCGGATTACTGGTCCAATTATATCAGCGACTAGCATCAGATGGCGCGGCAGGGCTGAGTCAGTCGGAGAACCAGATGATACTCTTGCAATTAAAGTGATCAGTGAGTCCTCATCAAGCAAGGGGAACTCCATTAGAGAGAAATGCTTAGATGAAGGGCTGCTCTCAACACCAAGGGAGACAGTTTTGCTCTGTGATGAGGGGAAGGGGAGGGAAATGAGCTGGATTTTATGTAGAAGAATTCAGCCTTCTTATCGCATCTATTTTGAGCCTCTTTGGGGTCAGGGGATTTTTGTGGAATATTAATAAATGATTTGGCAATCTGAAAGATTTCTCTCGGGGAATTGGCTGCTGTACGTATCTTGAAGTCATAAAATGTAGATGGCGCCATTTTTATTTCCGCCTTATACTGTCTGATTGCTTCTCTATAAGCGATTCTGCTTTCAGCCTCTGATGCCTTCCTCTAGTCCCTCTCTAACTTCCTACACCTTTGTTTCAGTTCCCTTAGTTTGGAAGTAAACCATGGTGCCTCTTTTGATTATGTTTTTTTGTGTAGGGTTTTTACGGGGATGACCTAGTCAAGGGAGGTCTGTATCCAGGCATCAAAGTCACTGCTGGCCTCACCCGGGTCTTGAACAGACCACAGAGTAATGGCGGTCAGTGAGCTCGACCACTGGCTAACAGAGAGGTTTGACCAGTTCCTCCCCAGCAGTGGGGATGGAATCTGAGCTACGGGGGGAGTCAGCCTTTCCCAAACCAGTGGCACAAGTAGGTGATGAGTCCAAGGGAGGGGGAATGGAAGGCCCACATGTAGCTTTTGATCATTACTGAATACTGCATCTAGAAGGTGGTCCTTGATATGCGTAGGTGCAGAGCCCTTCTGCACAATTTGAAGGGCTGCTAAGCTGGACAAAAGAGCCCTTGCTTGTTGATCAGAGGGATCATCTAAATGAATGTTCGGATCTCCGAGAACTGTAAAGTTTGCTGGGGATAGTGCTAACTCAGCAGCAACGGAGGGGAGGCTATCGAGATACTGGCCGATCGGTCCAGGAGGCCAATAGAGTAGCAGGCTAGTACAAAACTCATGCTTTCACAATAAGATACTTCCGCAGTAGATGAAAGAAAGCAGAAACAATCCTTAAAGATTATCCCCAGTCCCCCACCTCTACCGGGTTTCCTGTCAGTTCTATGTAATAAATATCCTGGTTGGAAGATCTGCGTGATGGCTGGGTCAGTCTTGTCTTGCAGCCATGTTTCAGATAGAAAGAGAGCATCGGGATTCAGAGTTTCCAGAAGAAGTGACAGTTCTACTGAATGCTTTATAAGGGAATAGCAGTTTAGAAGAAACATTTTTATAGGTGGACGGGGTTCATAGCCTGTTTTGGTGTAAGGTTTGAGTTTAAAATCACAGTGGGAGCAGTTAGTAACATTATTAACTGGGCACAGAGCATGAAGACACAAATCATCATGGGCTACCTTTAGGTAAGCATGGGCGAATTTTGCGGATCTCGCGTTCGCGAATTTTGCGGATTTGCGGATTCGCAATCCGCAAAATCCACGAATTCCCGCAAATTTGCGGATTTTTTTTTTTTTGTGTTCGCCCGTGTTTCTGCCAGTTCGCAAGGGTTTTTACAATTTCGCAATTTGCGAACTTACCTGTCGGGTCGCAAGTTTTGCGAACTTGTTGTTTCCACGTGTCCAGCCTGTTTGGGACACTCTTCTTCATCACTGCCACTCTCTGTCACCACTGCCACTCTCTGACTACTCATGCCACCCTCTGGCCCACCCATGCCACCCTCTGTTTCATCACCACACCCTCTGGTTGTCCAGTGTACATTATTTTCGGCAAAGCAAAGCACACCTTCCCTGCCTCAAGTGACCTGAATTAATTTGGGGCTGATTAATGTGTCACAGAATATTTTTTTAGCTGGCACCTGCTTCCTTAGTGCGCCCTGATTAGTGATCTTTTGCACTTGCTAAGTGCTTTCATTGTTGCAAAATTAGTTACAACACCTGCCCTGCCCCAACTGACAATAATGAATTAGGGGCTGATTAATGGATTTTAACTTCCAGCCTGGCTCCTGCTTGTCTCCCTTAGCTGTAATTTAGGACCTTTGTGGCATATGTGTAACTATTCTGAGGTTCAGAGCAGGGTCACATAATAGTTTCAACTGGCAACTGAACTCTGGAGGGGCCCCTCAGGAAGCACTACAGGAAATGGCTACTAATGATGAGCCTGAACTTTTGAACCTGGTAAGTAGTTACTTTCAGTTTTGCTAAGAGCGTATTTCTGCAATTTTGCACTTATTCGCGGGGCGCGAACTCACGCGAACAGTGCGAGCAGTGCGAGCAAAATCCGCTGCTCGCGGATTTGCGGATTTTGCGGGAGATTCGCGAATCTCGCGGATTGCGAATTTCCCGAAAATCCGCAAAATCCGCGAGCGGAACGGATTTTCCGCCCATGCTTACCTTTAGGTTCCACAGTGTCTGTGAATCGTATCTATGGCGGATGATCTCGCTTTTGTTAACATGCCCAGGGGTCATGGCCCCTTCTCCCGGCTGGGCTCGGACGGGCGCAGATGGGCTTGCCTTTGGCCCGCCCTCGGCGCTCCGCCGGTGCGCCCGCTGAGCGCGTCTGCTGCGCGTGCACGTGATGTGGTGGTTAAGTACTGTAGGGAGCTTCAGAGCTAGAGCGCTGCCCCTACGGGAAGTGTGAATCTTCTCCCGGGGCCCTCCGCACAAACGGAAATAGCCGCGACGGACCGGGGCCTGGGAAAGTAGGAGAATGTTAGAGCATAAGAGCTCTTTCCGCTGCAAGAAGTCTCTGACCAAACTCACGAGACATTTCTTGGAGAAACAGCACCATGAAGCTGACTTCCGATGGACTGTTTTGGAAAAGCCTTTTATACCTGGACATATAAGTGATATATCCAGGTATCTTTTTCTGAAAGAACAGAAATGGATTTACAAGCTTCGGACAGACTCAGAGGGATTGAACGACGACATTCCGTGGACCCTGCTATAGAGGTCGAGGGTGGGGGATAATGTACCCTAGTACTCAATGGAATGGAGGACCATCAGTGAATTATTTAAAGCGATTGGCTACCCTCCATAGCAGATGATGTAATCCATTGCTATTATCTCATATACTTCATCAAATATGGGGGACATAATGACTATCACATAGGACATTATAGTGAGCCAACTGCTGACAACTTCAAAGAACAGTTACCAAACCATTTCTATCTGCCCAATGTAGGCTTCTGCAACATAGTACAATAAGAATCGTATATTCACTATAAAAGTGGTGATATGATATGATATATTTCATCTTGCGGAATCTCCTGGAGTCATCTTAGAACTGGTGTGCATGATAATGATTATCACCAGTCGTAACACACAAATTACTAATTTGGACATGTGAAGGAGATTCATTGAAGCTTGTAACATCTTTAATATTGTCTGGGTCTTGGTCAGCACTCTTATCTCATGATCTGGCCAGGAAGGTGCTACTATTACACTGACTTGGTCGATAGAACCACCAATTTGGTCATGTAGAGGAGATTGATTGGAGTTTGTAACCCCTTCAATACAGTCTGGGTCCGTGTCAGCACTCTTACCTTCTGATCTGGCCGGGAAGGGGCTATTATCACACTGACTTGGCTGATAGAACTACAAATTGGATGGGATGACATCATCCAGTAGTTCACTTTTTCGATGTTCGCCGGAGGACGTAGAACCAAATAACGAGTTGAATAATGAATAATAATATCATTTAATAATATTCAACATGAAGGTAGGGGTTTAAGAACCTGTGGATTCATCTTAACGTTGCATATAATGGATGAACGATGTTCCTTTCAGGTTTTGAACTACAATCATGGGTGGGATGAAGTCATCCCGTAGTCCCTCTCGCGAGAGTTATCGCGGGATTTCGAACGCAAAGTAGTGCGTTTTTACATTAGCAACAAACGGAGTTTAGGCATGCATTATGGCATTTTTACTGCTAAAAAGAGGTATGGAGATACAAAGATGAATCACTAACTCACTCGATTCTCTAATATCAACAAGAGAGGCGGAAGGGCACAATATCAGTGCCCCTCCGAGACAGTGTTAAATTGCTGGCTTCTCTCCTGGTCGGTACATCCCCCAAGATTCAGATGGGAGCTTGAGGTACCGACGGAGAGGTAAGCCGGAGTAAACTTTTCTTACATCTGCCTTAGTAATGCTGCATAGATATGGGCTACTTAGCAACAGAGGTAGTTTTTGTAGCAATTTACATGGGAGAGTTTGTTGTTTGATACTAACCCTACACAGAGTATGTCACCATTTTGAGGTGGAGTCAGCAGATTAATACTCCCATACAGAGTAGGTAATTACTTGGAGATACTTGTTGGAGAAATATGACATATCTGGGAGATTTTGAGACTGGGCTCACATAGGCGATGTGCTAGAGTCTTTACGCATGTTGCTCTATAGATATAGCAGAGTTGCGAAACAGGTACACCTTTGGGGCATTTCATAAGGCTGTTAATTACGCTTCATGGTGTTTCCCCTGTCTGTTTTACCTCTTATATCTATGCAGTGCGGGGCCTCGTAGAACCTGAGCAAGGTCCAGGTGAGGTGAGGTCAAGTCCTCTACAGGGCATCTGTGTGGTTTGTGCCGTTCTGGAGCCGCCTGTTAAGCGCTGTAGTGGTGCGGCTTGATAAGCGTGGCTCAAATCCACAGGAGTGACTTACAGCACTCACCTATAATTACCTTACAGGAAGTCAGCCGGACAGTGGAGAAGTAAAAACAAAAGTCTTTATTAGGCCAAACAACACTCATATGAGAGGGCCCTGTCCGACCTCACTCCTAGGAGTGCGAACGAGAGGACTGACTCTCTGCATCACAGCAATACATTATAATGCAATACAGTAAATGGGGTACGCCCCTTGTGGAAAGTTACTGAGCCTCAGACCAGTAGACAATGCTCTCATACAGCAGGCATCTGCACCTGCAAGGGATACATTATTATCTCTGCTCAAGGCCATGGAGCTAGGCTTCGGCGTCTCTGGGCATGAGAACATTACAGATAACGAGAAGTGTTAGTTTCGGCCACAGTGAGCCGAGAAACGAAAACTGCTGTCTTAGTATATTTCTGTATTCCTGCGGGAGGGGCATGAGCGAGCAGAGCCCGCAGGCACAGAGAGTTACACAAAATGGTGGCACACAGGCTAAGCTAAGAAGCTAATATGGTCACGCATACATTTGAATATAAGCAATAAGTAAGAATATGAATTCAGCATAAGTGCATATACGAACTACATTAGTTAGTCATATGATGCTAACTCGCACATCATCATAGGGTAATAAGGGCATTGAAAAGTGAATTCTATCAGACCCTCCTTTTAGCATCATTGGCTAACTATAGCCTCATTTATTTGCAAAAGGTAGCGCCGACATCCATTCTAGGGGCAATACTTTATTTCTTCAGTCTAGAACATCTTCTGCAATAAACATTAACCAACTTGCATCAGCAGGAATTTCAGTAATCATAGAAGTGGCATATTGACCATGTAACTTCTTTTTCGGACGTATATTCGCAGCACACATTGAACAACATGGAGGGAGGCAATATATGCAAAGGCAGCATGACAGAATTACACTCACCACTCCAACCAAACCCATCAATATTTTCCAGCCCCAGGAAGAAAAGGCACCCCAGAGCCACCCTTGGAGAGACCATGTCCCATTATCTTGGTGTAGTTCAGTCGCTAATCTATGCAATTTTTGCACTGCCAAGTTAACAGTCGGGGCGGAGTCAGGGATATAAACACAGCAAGAGGTCCCGATGACGCGACAGGCCCCGCCCCTATCAGCTAGTATGACGTCAAGAACCATCCTGTTCTGGATCGTAAATAATCTCATAGCCTGAACCTCAACAGAGATGTTAGTCGTAATGTCAGCCTCAACCAGAACCACCTTTTCCATTACCCTAGAGAGTCGTCTAATAGCTCTACTGTTGAATATAGGACCCCAGAAAGGAAGCAAACCCTTAGAAAAATCAGTCCATTGCTGATACGAGGTATCTGTCTGATCAACGTCCTCTACCTGAAGTTCCCTCCTTTTACGCTGCTCTCGCGGCTGCTCCTGAGGACTGGGGAATCGTCGATGAGTTCTGTGGTAATCAGAGGGAGCCACATACACGGGAGGAATCATATAAGCCAGGTAGCACACCCCACCCCAACCCTCGGGCAACCAAAAGTATCCATTTTCACCGCAAACAAAATAGACACTGGGTGGGGAAATCAAAGAGGGGCTAACGGGCAGGCGTATTGAAGCAGTCACATTACAAGAGCTATTTCCAACCTTGATGGGACCCCTTCCCTCTATACAGAAAAATGGAGGAGGACCCACCACAGCCAGGGGTATCAAAGACTTGGAGCTGTCGTTACTTTTAGGGGGATGCCTATAAGACAAAGTGGCGTTCAATTTCATGAAACTATCCCTGAGTCGATCAGTATCATTAGGTGTCAAGAATCAACCCAACTTTTTCTCACATGTCTCTATAAAAGTCTGGCCAAAACGTCCGTCAGTGTATATTCGTCCAAGGGAAGCTGAAGGCAAAGGCCGCACTCGCATTGTCATTGTCCACCCCCTATTCTGCAGGCGTGGAGTCAAAGAATCTGGCTGCTGAAAATATTTAACAAGACCTATAAGAGTATACCACCCCACACAACTATTCACTGGTGTTAAAGGGAGAGCGAGGAACCTATCTTTTTTATAGGCAGCAGAAGGTAAAAGCCCACAAACCCAGCAATCTGTCATGTTGGTAGTGGCATGTGCATGATGCAAAGTTTTAATAAAAACATTGTCTTTATAATTTTTACGTATCATTCTTTCTCCATAATCGACAGTTATCATCTTGTGTTCCGGAACAGCAGTAGGTGTGGGTGCAAATGTATGAACGGGATAGTGTTTATCTAAGAAGAACAGTATTCCAAGAGTCACCAGAAAGGCAATTAAAACTATTATGATCACTACTATTTTTCCCTTTTGGGGAAGGGCCAACCAGGGGGAATCGGGCTCACGTCTCGGGGGAGCTGCAAAAGGCTGCTCCTCATCAGGGATGGGCCGCCCAAAGGGATACATTTCTAATAATCGTTCAAAAGTATCAAAAATCCAAAAAGATAAAGAATCACACTGTTACTAAAAAAATAGTCCCAGACAATCCTCAACCGGCCAGAGGGGTTCTTCAACCCTTAAAAAAGGGATCTTCTCCCTGTGTCCTTCAAAGCCTCACAGGCAGGCTTTTACCGTCCATACCTACTCCAACGTCGCTGTTCAATTATTTGAAACAAGGGAAGCACTTAATTCGGGCCCGCGCCACTCTATAGTCTCAAAGAACACAATCTTCGGCTAAACACCAGGGCTCTTACAAGTCCATCCCTACCACTAAATCTTCTTTTTCAGAATGTCCACTAAGCCCTTCTTGCAGTATTTAGTCCATCATATTTCAGCACTGTACTTATTTTTTCGGGGCCGCAAATTATAGCGAGTGCTGTCTGGCACTTCGGGGTCAGGAAACAAAGCAGGTGTATCAGCGGCAGATGCTGAACTTTCCGATATCTCTTTGCTAGCAACAGAGGGAGTGGTAGAGCTCACAGTATTCTCAATTCCGCTTCGCTCTTCTCCAATCAGTGAAGCATCCGAGAAAGGAACATACCTCGGGATATGTTCACACTCCTGGTCAGCGATGCCCTCTTGTACCCATTGATCATAGGGCAACGGGAGCGGGACCCTCTTCACATGAGAGGCATGGGTCCACGCTTTCCTGCCGTCAATCCGAAGCGCCGTGCGTGTAGTGAGGAGCACCTGGCGAGGCTCCGACCACCTCGGTTCCAAACAAGACTTCCGCTGATATCTTCGGACGACGACCCAGTACCCCGGGAGGATGGTGTGTCCAGGCCCCTCTGGCAACGGTTTCAGAGTGTCTGCTACCTGCTGATGAATAGAACGAAGATCTTTAGTCAAAGCATACAGATAATCTGTCAACAAAGGGTAAGGTATTTCAGTAAAACATTTAGGCCTAGGCACTCCCCAGATATTGGCCGGACGGCCGAATACCACTTCATGTGGTGAAACGCCCATTTTTGCATTTACAGTGACTCTCGTGGAAAGCAAAGCTAAGGGAAGTGCATCTGGCCAACGGAGACCTGTACTCTCACATATTTTGGCCATCTTGAGCTTGAGCGTGCCATTAAACCGCTCCACGAGTCCTGCTGCCTGAGGGTGTAAGGCTGAATGGAACTTCTGCGTTATGTGCAGACCTTTACTAATTTGTTTCACTAATTCTGCATTAAAGGACGTGCCATTATCACTCCAGATCACCCTAGGTAATCCGAAGCGGGAGAAATACTCCTTTATCAACATTTTCGCAGTAGACATGGCCGTACAGTCTTTCGTTGGGAACGCCTCCACCCACCTACTAAAAGCACATACGACTACAAGGACGTACTTCAAGTTGTTGACTCTTTCCATTTCAATGTAATCCATCTGAATCACCTCAAAAGGGAAAGAGGGGGGTGCAAAATTTCCAGTTGGAACAGGGGTACCCTTTCCAGGATTGTGTCTCAAACACACCATGCACTGACGAACTAAATTGGTGGCCATCTTAGAGATATTTTTATTGCTCCACACCGGGTCTAACAATTTGCAAATACCCTTGGCACTCACATGGGCAGGCCCGTGTGCCATCGTCACTACTGGAAGGACATACGCATTCGGTAACATCCATCGTCTCTTGTCTGTCACATCAGTCCAACATTCATCCGCATCCAGTCGTCCCTGCCCATCCTTCCATGCTCTCAATTCCTCATCCGTCGCTTTGCCCTGTATGTTCTTGACCCTCTGTACCGTGTCTGCGAACATATGAACATCTGGGACCCATCGTGCTGGCCCTGCCACAAACATTCGTGGTAATTTTTCTCTAGCAGTCTCTTTTGCTGTCTCATCGGCAAAAGCGTTGCCTCGCCCGACATCGTCCACTATTGTCTTGTGTGCGCTACATTTTATCACAGCCAATCTTTTGGGTAAAGTCAGTGCCGTTAGCAGTCGTAATATCAGTGGACCATGTTGGATGCGTTGTCCATGGGAGGTCAAGAATCCCCGTTCTGCCCAAAGTCGCCCATAATTATGAACCACGCCAAAGGCGTATTGGCTATCGGTGTAAATGTTCACATCCAACCCCTCACTCAACTCACATGCTCTCAGTAAGGCAATAATCTCGGCAGCCTGAGCAGAATTGTAAGGTATTCTAGAAGTCTCTACCACCGTCTGTAATGTCGTTATTGCATATGCTGCTGTCGATGTCCCGTCTGGTAATTTAAAACAGGATCCATCGACATACAGTTCCCCGTCTGGTTCTTCCATGGGTCTGTCTGTCAGATCCACCCTCCCCTTTGTCTCTTCCTCAGTCCTATACAGACAGTCATGTATGTCATCATCATTTGTGTCATGTGTGTCAGTATCTGTGGGGATAGGTAACAAGGTGGCGGGGTTCAATGTGGCACACCTTTTAATTGTTACATGGGGTGCAAAAAGAGTCATCTCGTAACCTGTCAGACGAGCGCTTGTTAAATGCTGCGTCTGTGTCCTGTTCAATAAAATGTCCACAGCATGCGGTACCATTACTGTGAGGTCTGATCCCAGCACGAGCCCTGCCGATTGTCTTATAGAGACCGCAGCAGCCGCCGTAGCTCTCAGACAACTCGGCAGCGCTCTTGCCACATTATCTAGTATTGCAGAGAAGTACGCACACGGTCTCTGCTTCCCCCCAAAACACTGAGTTACGACAGACAACGCGCAACCTTCCGCCTCGTGCACGTAAAGAACAAAAGGCTTCTGGTAATCAGGTGTTCCAAGAACTGGCGCCGAACACAAAGATGTTTTTAGTAATTCAAACGCTTCCTGACATGCGGGGGTCCAGGGTAGGGGTTCGCGCACTTCTTTGGTAGTCAGATACAATAGGGGTTTTGTTAGTAACGCATAGTTAGGTATCCACTGACGACAATACGATGTTATGCCTAAGAACGCGCGCACCTCTCGCTGCGTGTTAGGTATTTGCATGTTAGTGATCGCTTTTATGCGCTCCGGCGTCAATCTCCTCCCCACTTTCGAAAGGAGGTGACCGAGGTAGGTGACCTCCGTTCGACAGTATTGAAATTTCGGAAGGGACACTTTATGCCCCCTTTTCGCCAAATGGTGTAACAATTTTACAGTAGTATCCCGACAACCCTGCTCATCATCCGATGCTATGAGGATATCATCCACGTACTGCAACATTACGTTGCCAGGTGGAAGTTCCAGGTCGTCCAATTGTGCCTTTAGAGCCTGACTGTATATACTAGGACTCTCAGTGTACCCCTGAGGAATTCTCTTGAAGCGGAAGCTTCGGCCAGCCAATGAGAATCCGAAGAGATAACGGCTTTCCTCATGTACTGGAATACTGAAGAAAGCATTTTTCAAATCTAGGACAGAGAAATATTTGGCCGAAGGTGGAATCATAGTCAATATTGTAGTGATGTCCGAGACCACCGGATACTGTGGCTCCACCACTCTATTTACCTGCCGCAAATCAATCACAAATCTATAAACATCAGGAGTATTATCAGTAGCATCAGGTGACCGTCTTTTAAGTACAGGCAAAATAGGACTGTTACATATATTCGAGTCAGTTTCTTCCACTACACCAGACTGTATTAAATCCTGAATTATTTGTAACAAGGCCTTCTCACCCTCCCTAGGTATTCTGTATTTTGGAATTCTGGGCAATTTGGCTCCCACCTTCACTCTTATTGACACCGGGGCAATATCCATTCTCCCTACATCATTATCACTGACAGCCCACAAGCTGTCGGGTATGCCTCGAAACTCAGGTGGCAGTGGGTCGTCTTTTGAAAAGCACTGTAGTGGGCGGGCAACATTCGGGCCTAGAGTAATGTACACGCCATCCGGAGAACAATAAATGGTGGCATGCAATCTCTTCAATAAATCTAAACCCAACAAATTTTCTCCACAATTTGATGTCAATAAAAACGGTGAATCAACAGTAAAGGGACCAATCGTTAACGTGAGAGGTTTAGAAATGGGGCTAATCACCGGAGTTCCTGCGAAACCCACGGATATGTTATTCTTGCCAGACAGAGCCGCCCCTGGGACCCGAGAACGAGCCACCGAACTTTTCATTGCACCCGTATCCACTAGAAATTTCTGTTGAGACCCTAGTAAGTCGGCTTCGACATAAGGTCCCCTCTGATCAACTTCCATAAGTACTGGTCCCATGCTCTGTCCTACGCTGTCCTAGTTGTGAGAGAACCCTGTCAAATCGTCCACCGAGTAATCATCGTTGTAATACTGGCCCCCACTCCTCTGTGACTGTTGTCTATCTGTCCCGTTGTCAAAGTAATTGCCTCCCGGTCTCCCGCCTCCTTCTGATCGCGCAGCCTGTCTCCCAAAATCACCACTGCCCCGTCCTCGTCCTCTTCCTGGACCGGTACCTGACTGAAGCAACGGGCAGTCTCGCCACCAATGCCCTTCCTGCTTACACTTTGCGCACTGGTTCGGTCCCAGCCTTTCCCTACTCTCACCTCTCCCAAAACCACCTCCGCGACTCGGCGCCGCACCTCTTCCTCTGCCTCTTGCCACCTGCTGCAACAAAACCCTCGTCTTCAAATCTTTAGCCTTCTTCTCCTGCTTGTCCTTGTTCTCATTTTCCCTGTGCTCGTAATATTGCGCCATACTTAGTATTCCCGAAGGAGAGGACGTTGTCCACGTGCTCTCCGACGCTTGCAGTCTGGCTGATATTTCAGGCAATAAATTTGTGACAAACCTGTTAACAAAGAGTCGTAACCCTCCATCCTGTGACACATCCTGTCCACTAAAATCCATGTACGTTTCCTCAAACCTCGTAAAGAAATCTGAGACCGCCTCATCCTTTTTCTGCTTGCAAGCCGTCAACTTGTCCCAATCTACCTTTTTCGGGGGAATAAGGGAGTGCATATACTTTATTATGCGCCCCGGTAAAGCTAATATTTCAGCCTTCGGCTTCTCCCCTGGCTTACGCTCCTTGTCCCAGTCCTGTAACTCCTGCCATGTACCTCCCAGTTCCTCCCTATGATCCGTGCCTTTCACCTGTCGCCACACATCAACCGGGACCAAAAGCCTGAAAAACAATTCGACATCGGCTAACGTCATCACCGTAGAAGACGCCGCTTCCGTAAGCTCTTTGTAATAGGCGGTCGGATTCTTTCTGGAATCCGGCAGCTGAGCCTTTAATGACAACACTTCACTTCTCTTCCATGGCGTATACACCCATTGCTCCTGAAAATGCGCATCTATTCTGTTCCTTGTAACAGCCCTCGTGACTGGATCTAACAACTCGGGGACCTCAGGATGAAAAATAGGGTGTACCTCCCGCATTGGGTGGAGACCTGGGAAATGGGGTGTACCGACAGAGGGCAATTCATTCCTGTATTGCAATAGCGCGCGCAGACTACTCATCACTTCCTTCACCCCCGTGTTCGTTCTGTACGCTCCAGCCTGTATATCCCGCAAAACCGCCGGAGCCACACCTCCATATCCCTGCTCCCATAGCGGTATCAATACACCAGCCATGTGCCACAAAGCGTGCTGCTGCATCAATGGCTCAAAATCTTTCATGGTGGACCAGATATCTTCAAACGAATAAATATTATTCCTGGCCCATTGGCATGCCTGGTTAGCCACCATACTTTTTTCATCTAAACCAACTGTAGAACGTGTAAGCAGCTTCCGTACCTGCGAAAACAATCCGCTACCTGCGCCGCGACTTGGTGTTAGCATCTCCTGACTGGGGGTGGTACTAGCTGAAACAGTAGGGAGTGCTAAAGAAAATGGTGAGGGGGCAGGTGAAGTGGTCTGGAGTAGAGAAACGAGGGGTGTCGAGGGTAGGGATTGTTGGGGGGCACTCGCTGAAGGACCTGCACTACTAGGGGCCGAAAGTGGCAAGGAGGGGTACAATGGCTGCGGGGCATAAGGGGGAGGGGGTCGGGCATTCAAAATGTCCTCCATCTCATCTGGGTCGTCCTCTCGTACTACGTAACTTTTATTTTCTTTCAACCTACAAAGTCTATCTGCGCGCTCCATGCGTAGTACATTCTCATTCCCCACCTGTTCCCTCGCTTTCTGCGCCATAGTCTGGGTGGACTTTTTATACTCCTCTTTCTCCTCTCGCATCTTACGTTTCCTGGCCTCTTTCTGCCACACTCGCAAAGAGTCGAACATACTCTGGCGGCTACGCCTAGCAAACAGTTTGTCTTGCAAATAATCCAATTTAGCTTCATCAAAAGAACCCGTCAAAGGCCATTGTAAATCCACATTATCAGCAGTGTACCGATGCCACAAAGTACCAAACAAAAGCGGGACCAGTCCATGTTTAACATACATATCAAAACTCGGTGTCCCTTCAGGGGGTGCAGGTTGGCTCTCGGCCAGTCTAGTATCTGAGGGTCGACAACAGCATCCAAAACATCGTAACTTGCTAAAACACGGCATCTTTACTTTATCTTGAATCACAACTCGAGTTCATTCACACACAAACATATAGACGGACATCAGAGAACCACATACACATATACAATATCGTCAAACACGTGTTACCAAATGGGACAAGGCCCGTCGACCAAGTCCTGGGGAACCTGGACTCTACCGCAGACCGAACAGTACGCTAACTGTTCTGAGGACGGGGAACGGATCCGCCACCCGTGCGGCACTATGGATCGCTGCGCACTTTACCGCGGGAAACCCGGATCAAACCTCCACTGAATCACCACACTAGGAGTCAGGGTAAGCGCACCAGAGTCTACCCACAATGAGCCACGCTTTCACCACAGTACCATTCGGTCGGATCGCTACAAACAATTATCTCGAAATACGTCCCCAACCCCGTCAAGTCTGTCAGAGCACCAACTCGTACTCTGAGTTCCCCGGAGCACGCTAGCCCCAGGAGCACACCGGCTCCTTAAACCATCGGAGACACTCTATTCTCTCGGAACACTCCCGTTCTTGCAGCAATCACAGGTGGACCACTCACCTTCCGTAGGCGGCACCGACCTCTACCGTTCTCCACCTCCGGCTGCCAGGACCAACACGGTCAGCTTCGCGTTCCGCCTTCTGGACCCCGGCGTAAGATCCGAACCGGGACCTCTCCCGATCAGCAGGGTGGGGCAGCGCTGCGAGAACCAAGCTCGGCATCAAATGGGATCCCGGGCCCACCGTGCCGACCAGCGGGTCCCCGGTCTTCTGCTACCCACTTACGGGTGAGAAAGATCCTTATCGCGGGGTCCCTATTCGGGCGCCATCTGATAAGCGTGGCTCAAATCCACAGGAGTGACTTACAGCACTCACCGATAATTACCTTACAGGAAGTCAGCCGGACAGTGGAGAAGTAAAAACAAAAGTCTTTATTAGGCCAAACAACACTCATATGAGAGGGCCCTGTCCGACCTCACTCCTAGGAGTGCGAACGAGAGGACTGACTCTCTGCATCACAGCAATACATTATAATGCAATACAGTAAATGGGGTACGCCCCTTGTGGAAAGTTACTGAGCCTCAGACCAGTAGACAATGCTCTCATACAGCAGGCATCTGCACCTGCAAGGGATACATTATTATCTCTGCTCAAGGCCATGGAGCTAGGCTTCGGCGTCTCTGGGCATGAGAACATTACAGATAACGAGAAGTGTTAGTTTCGGCCACAGTGAGCCGAGAAACGAAAACTGCTGTCTTAGTATATTTCTGTATTCCTGCGGGAGGGGCATGAGCGAGCAGAGCCCGCAGGCACAGAGAGTTACACAAAATGGTGGCACACAGGCTAAGCTAAGAAGCTAATATGGTCACGCATACATTTGAATATAAGCAATAAGTAAGAATATGAATTCAGCATAAGTGCATATACGAACTACATTAGTTAGTCATATGATGCTAACTCGCACATCATCATAGGGTAATAAGGGCATTGAAAAGTGAATTCTATCAGGCTGTCTCTCGCCCGCCCTAATTAAGGTCAGTTCCTCTGGGGGTCAGTTAGGACTGGACTTCCGAGTTACAGCTTTCTGAAGGACTCACACGCTGCAAAGCTTCTCTGCAGCTAGCGCCTCTTGCTATTTTAAAACGCCCGTTTTCGTATTTATGTTTATTTACTTTTCTTAACCCCTGATTTTAATAGGGTCATCTCGCCCCTCACCTGCACCATAATAGTTTATCACCGCTGCTTAGCGGGTCCGGGTCTGTGGTCTTCTACAGTTTCTACAAGCACCGCCATCTTGGGTGTGGTTTGTGCCGTTCTGGAGCCGCCTGTTAAGCGCTCTAGTGGTGCGGCTGTCTCTCGCCCACCCTACTTAAACGTAGCGCGCAGCGGTGACGCGCAGTGGTCGCGCCCTCACTGCGCCTGAGTCGTGCTAGAGTCCTGCTCGTCTGCGCTCGTCCGCGCTAAGGAGGCGCTAGGGCAAGGCTCTATAGCCTATCCCTGTGACTCCTACACTTTATCTTTCTGGTAAGAATGTATTCCAGAGCCGATTTACTCCGTTTTCGGTACAGTTCCGTGTTTTGCTCTCATGCTCCTCTACATCCTCTCTGTGGTCCTTTCCAATGCCCTGATTGTGCTTTACATCTCTTACCCCCGGCCCCTATTCTTGCCTATGGGATGGTTTCCTTAGATTCTCCTATTATTACGCCGTCATCCCAGGTGATATCGCAGGGCCTCTCGGACCTTAAGGTATGTCACCTCAATGTTAGATCCTTGGTCAAGCACCATCTAGACATTTTTAATCTTCTTGTGGAGGAGACTCCTGACATTCCCTTTATGTCTGAAACATGGCTTCATGAGGAGGCTCTGGCCGCAGTGAATCTGGCGCTCCCCTCTGAGTATTTAATTTACTCCCTTAATCGTAACTCTAGAGGTGGTGGCATTGCGGCTGCGATTAAAACTTGCTACCCTTGTACTTGGAAGGCGATGGATATAGCCGGCTGCGAATCTGCCCATTTTTCTGTCACCGTTAACCACCACTTTACTTTTTCCGGCTTACTTATCTACTGGCCGCCCGGTCCGGATGCTGTTTCCTGATGCAGTTGGCGTACTGGCCTTAAAAGCCGCCAATTTTAGCATGGTGGGTGATTTAAATCTCCATTTTGATTCCCTCTCCTCCCCTGTGGTTAGCACTACTCTTGCCGACTTGGAGGCTCTTCAGTTATTCCAGCTAGTTAAACTTCACACTCATGTGGGTGGTCATATCCAGGACCCTTTTTTTACTAACCTAACCTCGGTACTGTATTGCCCCCTAAGCCTATGGCCTGGACTGACCACCACCCAATTGAGATACACCTTGCGCTCAGCTCTCCTCCCCTTGGAGCCCCTACTCCTGCTATTCTTAGACGTCCCTGGAAAAAGTTGAAACTGGCTGATTTTCATCAGCTTCTTGAACTTCACCCTTTGGGTTCCTTTACAGATGTGGAATCTGGTTACGCTCTCCTTTGCAACTGGCTTACTAAAGCTCTAGATATGCTAATCCCTATCTCCGAGAGTAAACATCGGCGCACCAAATCTAGCCCTTGGTATGATGATTCACTTCGGCTTTTAAAAATATCTTGCAAACAAGCTGAAAGAGCTTGGCGCAAGTCTTATCAGCCTGAAAAGAAAATTTGATATCTTGCTAGGATCAAGATTTATCACAAAGCGATCTGTAAGGCCCGTGCTGCCTACTTTTCCCTTGAATGTAGCACCAGTACCAACCCGACTAAACTTATATTTAAGGTGCTCAAGGATCTTACAGCTAGTAGAGCCCCAGCCGCTGAGATCTGTTCTCCTTCCCATTGCGAGGATTTAGCTGCTTTTTTTGTAAAAAAGGTGAAGGACATTTATTGCTCTTTTACTGGCACCACTATATCATCCGAAAATCAGGAATTTGTTTCTAAAACTGCTATGTCCCTGTCTTATCTTCCAGAACTTTCGATGGAGGAATTCAACAAAATTGTAGTTAAAGTTAAAACAGGCTCTCCTTTGGATCCCCTACGTCCTACTCAATTCAGAGAATCTGCTTCCCTTTGTCTCCCTCCACTGCATGATCTCGTCAACCTATCATTATCTTCAGGTATGGTCCCGGCTATCTGGAAACAGGCGCAGGTTGTTCCCATCCTAAAAAAACCTGCCCTTGATCCTTTGAAGTTGGAGAACCACCGCCCTATTTCCCTCCTTCCTTGGGCTGCCAACCTGACCGAGGCACACGTTAATACCATCCTATCCAATCATCTTGATTCTGCGAATTTATTAGACCCTTCGCAGAATGAATTTCGGCCCGGTCATAGTACAGAGACTGCGCTGCTCTCTATGGTCGAACACCTTAGGACTTTGGTAGATTCTGGTCACACCGCGGCACTGGTGCTTCTTGACCTCAGTGCCACGTTCGACACGGTCTCCCACGCTGTTTTATTACAGCATTTGGTTGAGGCAGGTGTCAACAATGTAGCACTTGAATGGTTCAGATCTTTTCTATCTGGTCGCACCTTCAAGGTTACCACTCCACCTTATGAATCTAGACCTTACCACATTGACCATGGAGTCCCGCAGGGCTCCGCCCTCAGCCCCACTTTATTCAACCTTTATGTGCAGCCGCTGGCTGCTGTCGCTAAGCGTTGGAACCTCACCATGGTATCCTACGCTGACGATACGCAGCTGGCGGTTGCAATAAGTGGGGCTTCTGATCTGGAGGCTGCCAAGTTTCGTGAGGGATTTCTTTCAGTGGCCCGATGGATGACAGCCAATTACCTTCAACTGAACGCCCAAAAAAACGAGGTGCTCATTGTCGGTAAGCAGAGTCATCTCTGGGGTGATAAATGGTGGCCATCTGAACTCGGTCCGACCCCTACTCCTGTCCTCGAGGTTAAAAATTTAGGGGTCTGGCTCGAATTTTGTCACCCACACTAAAAAAGTGGCCGCCACTTGTTTTGGCACTCTTCGTAAACTCAGACCTACTTTTAGGTTTTTTGACGCTCCCACCAGACAGCTCATTGTACAAGCCACGATTCTGTCCAGGTTGGACTACGCCAGTTCTCTTTTACTTGGAGCTAATCAGGCTGAAATATTAAGACTCCAACTAGTTCAAAACGCTGCCGCCAGGGCTCTGGTAGGTCTACCCAGATTTTGCTCTGCCAAAAAAAACATTCAAAAGCTCCACTGGCTTCCTGTGGCTCAGCGTATTAAGTTTAAGTGCCTTTGTCTTTTGTTTAAAATCCTCAAACTCTCTTCTCCCCAGATCTTGGAGAATCTTATTTCGCCGTACATCCCCACTCGCTCTTTGAGGTCCTCTAACCTGCATCTGGCTATTGTTCCACGCTTCAAGAGGTCCAGATCCGGCGGCCGCTCCTTTCATGTGCTTGCTGCCAGGTTGTGGAACTCCTTCCCTGTTCATATTTGTGCGATTGACAACCTTTTGGGTTTTAGGAGAGCTGTAAAAACCTTCCTCTTTCCTCTGGATCTCTAATTTTGTTGTGTTTGTTCATTCTGGTATTGCTCTATCCGGTTTTCTGTTCTGTTAGCACCAGGACGCCCCTTTGCTGAGGCATCTGTGCGCTCAATAAATTCGGATAACATAACATAACATAACATAACATGAAGGGTGAGCATCAGCATATTATTATTCTTATATAAAAGTGTTTGGTGGAATACATGTGAATGGGGTAGCAAAGGTCCAGGGAATTTAAGGCTTTGGACAACGCTTGAATAAGTAGTCTTGATGGGTGGGTGGAGACACACTCGAAGCTCTGGACCTCTTGGGCTTCAAATAAAGAGACAGTTTTGAAAAGTGGTAAGTGTGTTCTCCACATAAAATTACAACGATTTTCCAGGATTAATTTCCATTCTTTCCAGATCGTAGTAGGGAGGACAGAGACATTTTTGTTTTCAGTGAAGTTTCTTTATTTTTATTTTTATTCATAGAACAAGGACAGCCGACACGTGTTTCGCCCCCTCTTGGCGATTTGCGCCGGGGCTTTCTCAAGGCTAGGTTGGTTTAATCACGTTGTCACTTCCAAATATTTACAGTGTCCAAAATACGAAAATATAGTTCTTCATAGGTAAAACATATTTTTCTTAGGCTAATGCCCCTGAGCCTAAAGTCCTTCCGACATGGTGGTTCTTGGGTTGAATCCCCGCGTTATTTGGTGGAATACTGTTTTAGGATAAGGACAAGGCTAGTTGATAACTAATCATTATACATTTCCTTCCATAGAGATTTTACTGCTCAATTAACATGGAGGGTTAATGTCTCCGGTTGATACAGGTTGTATCGTATCCGACCGTTTACTTTAATACATTTTTTTACTTTGGTGTTGATGGTGTCTCTTTACTTTATAATCACCAAGTGCAACTATTGTAAGAACAGAGGCCCTGATGAAAGCCATGGGACGTAAAGCCCGGTAGGAAGAAACATGTTGGCCCATTACTAGACAGATATTTGTTGACTGTCTTTTTTGCACTGTTCTAGGTTTTTAATTAGGATGTGTTGTTCGACCGTAGAATAAAATTTGTAATTGGAGGACACATCATCCTATTTTAAATTCACCATTCTGTTTTTGTTGCACTATTATTCACTTTACCATCAAAGATCAGCCATCATTGACGGTTCATTTGTGTTGGTTGACCAAATCCTTAACCAGCAACAAATGGTGTGGCTCACAAGGTCCGAATGATCAGGGGACTAGCCTTACTCACACCTGGGTTTGGCAAGATGATAGGACTGATCATCAAGTCAATTTGATGGAAACCCATTGCTATATGTTTTGGATTTTGAAAACCATCTTTGAATGATCTTTACTGTGTCTGTGTTTTCTATTAACATAGTGTCCACCTTTGTTTGTAAATAGGCTGTTTTCATGTGATTCAAACACTCCGAGATTCTGGTAAGTCGGATTGACAGCTCAGCTAAGGAAAGAGGCTGTTAGACCCCCTGTGTTTGCGTGTTATATATGTAGAAGGAGCTGGGGATAATGACCAGGTGTGGGTCTTTAAACTTTATATCCCTTGGACCCTCTTGTAATGGTTTGTTGTTGATAAAGTAGGAGAATGAGCAAATCAGGGTAAGCAGCAATGATTAAAATATGCCGATTAAAATAAAATATCTGACTCAATTCCTGATAATAAAGGGCTGGATTCTTACGAGGGTCTGGCAACTGTAATTTCAATTGGAGCACTTCCGATTTTTTCCATGGAACATGGACCCACATTCTGCGCCAATGTGCCGGGACCGCTGGAGGAACATTGTTATCACCTGCAACAACTTCAGGGACAAAAACAGGAGTGGCTTCCCTCATTGGCATAGCTCTTACCCCAGGAGGGTCAGGCGGGGATGTATCAACCCTGTAGGTAAGTAGGGTGACAAGGGCTTTATACATTCGTTCACCCTGTACATGGCCCTGTGCTATCTGCCCCTTAAGTCAATCAGGCCTTTGGGTATCTCAAAACTCAAAGCTTCATATCGCTTCATGGTAAGAGTGCAAATATAAACTGCCATATTTGTTTGTTGCATCGTTGTCCACTGAGAGAAAGTAGGCCATATATCATTAATTCTATACATCGACCCATTGTCTATCCAACATTGGCACTGCTTTTTCTGGCATCGTCCTCACTGAGACCAGAGAAGCTAAATAACCATCGGGAGTCACTCCTTAGGGTGGCAAACCATTTCTGCCAGTCCCGAGTCAGGGATGACCACAGCTGTTGGGGTCGGGCAGGAGTAAAGACAGTCATAGGGGAGGAGCAGGAATTAGCGGGATGCAGGGGTACAGTATTTCCGGTGTATGGGCCTGGCCAGGATCTACTTACAAAGCCGCAGGGGCCGGGGCTGGACAAAGTGGAGTGGCGGGGAGATACGGGGCACCTGGAACTACTATATTAAGGACAATCGGGGCAGTGGGAGCATGAACTGGTAGGGGTAGAGGGACGTTTTGTCAGGCTGGATACATTGGGGCATAACCAGGAGGCGGGCTTCCCAGTAGGGCATTCAACAGAGAATCTTCCTCATCCCCTTTACTAGGACCCTTCAACTTCCCATCCCGGGCAGGATAACATCCCTGAGACCTAGGTCGGTGCACCATGTACCCTGTCTACTATTTCTACGAATTTTTCAACTTGGGCTTGTAAATATTCTTTAGCATGATCGACCATTGACATTCGCTCCCTCTTTCTTTCCTGAGCCTTCTCTTTCTTTATTTGTTTACTTTTTCTTTTCTCCACATTCCAATTGATTCAAACATTGTTGGTCGGGAACCCTTCCTGAGCAATTGCTCCTCCAAATTGGCGAGGATTTGAATATTAAAAGAACCATATTGTGGCCACTGCAGTTCAGAATCCCCCTTCCTGGTATATTTAGCCCACAGAGGAGAGAACATAATTGCAGATGGCCCGTACTTAACATACATGTCATGACAAGGATTCCCCTCTGGAGGGAGCGGGCAAGCCGCCTCCAGTTGGGAGTCTTGTGCACAACATAATTTCCTAAACTTACGTCTAGCCGGCATTTTTAGACAATCAGACTACAACGGGTTTACAACAATAACTCACCTCGCTGGCTTGGCTTTTGCAAAAGTCAATAACAGTACAAATGAACAAAGATGGTGGGTGATCAGGCCACCCTTACCTGACAGATGTTGTTCTCTTCTGCAGATGCAGTACCGGGTCTAATTCCACGCAGAAATCACCTTCCGGGGGGCTCCAGCGGGGATGCGGTCAAGTGGCCCAGACCGGGTGGGGAAGACCTGCAGGCAATACCTTCGGTCTACCGGATTTACAAGAATCCATCAGGTAGGGTACCTCCGTCTGGCTTCCTTGCGTGTCTCCTCATGACCACCGGGCCTGACCTGCGTTCCCGTGGAGGTCCTGTTCGGGCGCTATTTGTAGAACCGAAAATACCCAGCTACTGGGTCTCGGAGGGGGGGGGCACCTGAATCTACCATACCCTCCTTATATCATAAAGAGAGACACTGGAGCCTTCGGCTGCAGAAAGAACAATATTTATTAGTATAGCCTGGGCTATGGAACAGTGTACCAAGCTCGTCAGAGACTAGACAGAGGAGGCTGCTGCTTCACTCCACAGCGTACAAGCCTTAGATACATTGGCCCCCACCCTCTGCATACATCCTGGAAGTCACAAGCCCCTGCTTGGGTAAGGCTTGCCGCCTCTTAGTTTGGCCATGGTTTCACAAATTCCTTGTTCAGACAGGGCGACATGGTTTCGCAACTTCCTTGTTCGGCCAGGGCGAAGTTGCAACAGATGGCGTGACTGATCGGTTAGAGGCGTTGCCGAGCAGGGTCATACGTGCTGAAAACAATTTTTCTGGATAGCATCGTGAGCGGATCTTTGTTCTCTTCCAGGAAGTGGCTTAACCGCAGAGAGAGGGAAGGGCTGGGTGTACATAACAAGCTGAGCATCAACGGAAACAGAGTTCAGGGACAGGTTTTGTCACGAGATGGCAAGACAAAATAAAGGCAGCCAGAACAAAATAGATTTCAGGCGAAACACAATTCTTCACAGGGACATTGAGGCCTATGACTGATAATGCACTTCCTCCCATGGAAAGCACGAAATTCGGCTGCTCCGAGGACTGTGCATATTAGAAGACAGAGTTGCTGATTGAAGCTGCTGCTCCATCTTTAACAGTAAAGGCAGCAGTGAGGTTCTGAACTGACCTGCAGGGGCATGTTTCACTGGATTCATGAAACCTCCATTTCCCCCTCCTGAGGGCTGCCTTCCGGGTGTGCACAGACTGTGCGCTGCATTTTTATGTAGCACAGTCTGCGTGCCTACAGATGGCCTATTTGCCTCTCCCTCCGCATCAATAAATCAGTATAGGTGCATAGGGAAAATGATTCCCTCATTTGCATTGGGCCACACACCTACTGCAAATGAGAGAATATACACTTAAAATAGCAACGGCCCTGTATGTGCATCGGAGCTCTCTGTGTTACAGAAAGGGTCGCACAACCAGCTGTGGCCCATCCTATATTAGTATAGTGTACTGGGGTTTCAAATGACTGAAAACAACACAAGTTAACTTTAGATCTGCATATTACTGTAACCTCAAATTTATCACCATCAACAAAGTCCTGCCAACACCATCCAAAGAAGCAAAATTACAAATAGTTCATTTTAATTGCAGCTATACGGGTGCAAACCCCAGCTGCACTATTTGCTTGATTACACAATGGAAACCAAGACATTCTTGTACCTACCAAGACTTTAAGTCTGCATGTCAACTCATAACTGATGCTTTTCCACCAATTACATACAGTTTTTAAATCCAAAGATGAATTAAGACAGGACAGGGAATTTGATTTATGTATCTAAAGAAATTAACTCTACTGCACGTTCATAAAAAACTCAGTTGTTCTCTTTACAACCAACACGGACAAACATAATAGAATAAATGTCATCTTTCACACTACTGAAAGATACAATACCTTCATGGCTGTAAGAAATTGGCTTGTTGGTTGACTGGGGTATGAGCCCTGTACAAACATCAGCCACACCCCTTTTCATGGTGAGGCACAAGCCAACGCTGAATTAACTTGTTCTTAACCCTCTGGTAGCTTAGCATAAAGCAGTCAAGCACCACACAAAAAGGATCCCACACCAATTAGAAAAAGAGGGCTATATTTAATAAATGAAACATGACCTAAATGGCAAACAACCAATTACAACCAGAGAGATGCAATTTTAAACATTTCAGTGAAAAATGCACCCAAAAACAATAAGGCCAACTGTGGCTTTCTGATCGTGCTGGACATGGGCAAAGTCATAAGTTCAGGCTGACCGCGATGGAGCAAGGGCCGGCTACAGGGACCCAGTTCGGCCTGCTGAACAAAGTAACTTAAATCTTGGTTGCAGAGCGTTGTGAGGGTCCATGTCAAAGATGTGTCACACATCTGAAGCGATGAATTGGCTCTGAGATGTGGCGAGGTTGTGATGCGAGGGACTACGTCATCACCAAGGATTCCATTGACAGGGCTTGCTATGCGAAGTCCAGCGTCGAAAATATGTTGTGCAGTTGGAGCAATTAATCAGTTCTGAGGAGCTGCAAGACTGTGATAAGAAGTCCAGCATCATCATCGAGGCTGCAGTCAATGAAGGATGCAAGTGCCTGCATTGAGGTTGCATTGTGCAGCAGCAGTTCCGATGCGGCAGGGTGGTGCAATACGATGCGTGTCTTTGCAATAGAGGAGACCCATCCAGCAGTGGCAATACATTGGTTCTGCTTGGGCTTGCACAGCAAAGGTGATGCATCAGTTCTCCTTCATCCGCAGAGGCTTCACAGCACCTTAGGCACACCTTAAAGGGCCCAGGAGTGGGATTTTACCACTTTGCAAGGTAGACACACAGATGGCAGAGTTGAGGTGCTGAGGGCGAGGTTGTTGGAGCCTTCTGTTGCAGATGCTCAAGCCTAGAGGCCAACCGACAATTCTTGGAATGACTCTGGCACCCTAGGTTCAAAAGATGCAGCTCCAATTCTTCTCACCCAAACAAAAGGGCAGCAGGTCAGAACAGCAGGGTCGTAGTTCCTTTAGAGCAGCAGTCCAGCAGAGTGGCTGTCCTTGTAGCAGCACAGCAGTCCTTCTTCCTGGCAGAGTATTTGCAGGTCCAGAAGTGTACTGAGAAGTTGGTACTTGAAATGAAATATTTATACTCTTTTTTGATTTTCAAGTGGGGGAAGCTTCTAGAGGCATGCCTTTGAAGTGCACAAGTGCCCTGCTTTCCTTTCCCTAACTCCAGACTACCAATAGGGTGCAGCCCTTTGTGTGGAGGCAGGACATAGCCTATTTAAGTCTTACTGGGGCTGTGCCTAGCTCCTCCCTCCCATCCTGTTAGTGCTGGCCCATCAAGGCACACATAAGCTCCACATTGTGTGTGACTGTCTACGATGAATACACAAAGCCCAACTGTCAAATGCGCCCTGTTATGTGACCCAGAGTCAGTCTGCAGGCACCAAATGGTTAAGCAGGCAAATGTAAACTTTCTAAAAGTGCAAAAAGAACAGATAATGGACAGAATGCTGAACAAATCAAACATTCCCCCCAGTCACTGATCTTGGTTAAATTTGTTGTTTTTTTGCTCGCCATGCCATTCCAGTTTGGACCCAGCCATATGCAAATCAGTCTTGACCCTGCTCCCATTGAAAATAGTCCAGTTCGTTTCGCACTTTCTAAATGTTGTATTTTAAAAATGGTAAATTTAAATCTGACTTCACCATAATTTAGGATTTTTCATTACAGTTCCAAAGACAACAAACATGATTAAGTTACATGTTCCCGTTTGGAAGTTACAGCTTATTAAATATAATAAGGTAACTCCAATGTTATATCCTATGGGAGAGGTAGGCCTTGCAGTATTGAAAAACAAATGTAGGAATTTTTCACCACCAGGACATGTAAGTTCATGTCCAACCTTTTAAATACACTGCACCCTGCTCTGTGCTGTCCAGGGCCTACCCCTGGGTGACTTATATGTATTAAAAAGGAAGGTTTGGGCCTCCCAAAAGGTATACTTCGTCAGGTCAAAATGGCAGTTTAAAACTACACAGACAAGCTGCAGTAACAGGCATTAGAAATGTTTAAAGGGTTTACTTAAGTGGGTGGCACAATACGTTCTGTATGCCCACCAGTATAATTTAATTTACAGGTCCTGGGTACATGTGGTACCACTTTGCTAGAGAAACAGAAGTAAAGTAAATATACCAATTGTGTATAAGCCAATTTTACCATGTTTTAAGGCGAGAGAACAAGTGCTTTAGCAGTGGTAAAGTGCAAAGAGTCCTAAAAGCCAACAGAAACTGGTTCAGAAAACAGAAGGGTGAATGCAAAACGTTTGAGGATGACCCTGCAGAATAGGCCAAGTCCAACAATGGCCACAAAACCCTCCACTTCTTTGTCAACATCTTCATTCAAAACCCAGCCAGTGCATCCTGATATGAACATTAGAACCAAGAGTAACCACCGCTTGCCCTCACCTAGTAGCAGCATCCATGGATAAGAACAACATGGCAAACTCATTCAAAATGTGGAGGAGGAGGTTAGAAAGGGAACACCAGGAGTAGATCCCGTTGAAGTAAGGGCAACAAATCACCTCACCTGTAGAATAATTCTCTCTTCTATCACTTTCATTGATACACGCTCTCCCTACTTGCAGCTTGGAATTCACATTGGCCTACAGCAGAGACTGAGCTCTCTACTGATATTGGTTAATATGAAGGGATTAATAATAACTATGAGATTTACAATGCCCCTGAGAATCATGAAAAAATCTGACCTGATGATTTTTTCAACTGTTTTATAACCAATTCTTCTTCATCATCATTCTCCTATCACTCCCTTCATAAACACTTTAAGCACAATTTCACTTACCAGCCAAGAGGTCCTTAGCATGTCCAGACAACTTTCCCCAGTAATCATTCAGCAAATTGCTCTAATAAAATTCTTTAGGAAATGCTCCACTTATTGTCCATCCACGTCATGTCCTAAAGGCTGTATGGTAAGTTCATAGACCAATAGCTCCAGGTAAGCCCAAGCATGTAGAAGTGCCAGGCCACCTGCAGGCAGAGATGCCAGGGGCTTGGTCCCTAATCCTGGTAAACATATACTGAACAATCACAATGACAAACACACATGCAAACAGAAGTCCTTTCTGATCAATTACAACCTTCTTTGGCATTCCCCACAATCATGAGAAAGGATAAATCATCACAAAGCACCAGATTTGCTTTCCTTTTACCCAAATGTGTACTCCTCCCACAGAAACATCTACTCAAGGATGATTCCCCAGAGGTGCAACTTACACCTATAAGAAGGCATTATCACTCAGCTGGCCGGTTCATAAACAGAAGAAGAATATATGGCATCATCAGGCCTGACCTAGAAACATTAAATTGTCGGCCTCCAGAGGCAGGTGGAATTTGTAAGACCACATTTATCACTTGCAAGGCTCTTGGTTTTGATTCTCCCAAATATCTGAGAAACAAATCTACTATGTCTGGAGGAAGCAAAACTCTAGGAAGGTAGGTGCTTCTCTTAGCATCAACCTCCCAAATTTCAACAAAAGTGCCTCCATAAAAAGCATCTTCTCAGATTATGCCCAAAAGAATCTGGAACTCCCTATGCACTTTGATTCAATGACACCCTCTGCATAATGTGTTCAAGACTAAGCTGAAGTAGCACCTACAAACTACCTGCTGCTCATAAACCTTTATATTCTCCTCAGGCATGTCTCAAGCCAAAGTCACATGAATCAAGATGCAGATAATATTTTCAGACCACCTAGAACGTGCTCGTTATAATAACGCGTGTTGTTATCTAATGCAGATCTATTGCTATATCTCTATGTTTACCACTTTCATTCACATTTTTCTTTCCTCCCCATAGTGTAAATATGCTGACTGTTGTAACACTGACTGTCTGTTGCTCCTCTTTTATATGACTCTGCAACCTTCGCTGGGCATGACGCCCATTAAAAAACTATATGAACTAAAAAGGCATATTGTTTATTTTTATTCCGCCAGCAAGAAAATGTTATTGTTTACTTTCCAACCTTGTACTGTGAGACCTGCAGACTGCATTTTCGCCCTCCTGTCATGTCACCTTTTTCAGTGCTGAAGACAGTTCACAAAAAAGGACACTGGTAGCAGAAAGAAAACTGCATGTTAAAAAGTTTCCAATAAAAATGAATCACATTGTTCAGAAATTAAACTACTAAGAGTTAGGAACAACCTTCATTATGTGCAAACTGTAGTTCTCTTTTTTGAGTTCAAAACGCTTTTATTTATTATGAACCAGGGAAAAATATTTACCAAAATGATAATGTATACCATCTGGAGTTGTTGCACAGTATGCATCATGAGTGATACAGGAGAAAGCTTTCGTAGCATTTTGTTATTAAAGAGGGGAAGGGGAAGGTGGGGGAGAAAAACAAGGATAAGCAATCATCAATATATGTAAACAGTAAATAAAATACTCACAATCTATACAACTACTGTATAAATGAAAAATAGCAATTACGATAAAGCCATATCGATCAAAAATCAATAATAGAAGAAAGGAGGCAGAGATGCAAATGTTCATGATGAGTATTGAAAGTAGAAGAATTAGCATTAACATTATGTTGCACAAACGTAGTCAGTGGTCGTCATGAATTGCCACTATTATGTAAATGATAGAATAAATATGTATAAATAGTATCCAATTTGTGATGGTGGGAGACAGAGTCTCAGGAAACCTTACAAAAAATGTTATGTAATCATTTTCAATTAAATTTGTTGGAAAGCAAGTGTTAAAAATAAATCAATTAATTTAGTTGTTGGAAAGAGGGTAGTATAATCATTTGTCAAGGTTTCTAAACAAAAGTAATAATATTAAAATGCGGAGGTACTGCTGGATCCACAGTTACTTTTCAGTATCTATGCAGAGTTGCGAGCTGCTGTGGCATATTTTCAAGTACGGCATTTAAGGGGAGAGTATGAATGGTATTTCTTCTATATATTTATTCATCCTCTCTATTTTTTGCTTGTTTGGTCCCCCTCGTGATGTTGTATTTTCCTTGCATCCTTGGCTTCTGGACTATTTTCTTCATTTGTACATTCTTTGTCCATAATTGTTCCAAAGTATTATTTTCATTTTTGTTTTCATATAAAAGGAGGGGGATATGTTATATCCTGCCTATTTACTAATATTTCTCCCATCATACCTAGCTCCTAGCTGCTCAGTCAGAGTGAGTGTTCCGAGTGGAATGTTTGTGTGATGGAGTTGCATGGAATGTTTGGGTGCCAGTGTGGAGAGGTATGACAGTTGAAAATGGGCTGAGCAGCAAGCTGGCTGCTCCTGGCGGGGCTGCTGTACATTGACTACCAACCTGCTTTACTTGGAAACCAACCTGTAACCTATACTTAATAAAGAAACTACAAAGATACAACTCTGCTACATCTGGTACATCACAAAAACCTTAATGCCCAAATTGAAGCCTTTCGTAAACGAAAAGCTTTATGATAACAACAAAAGCCTGGAAAGTTTACTCCACCTTCCAATTGGGATTTTTTAACGAAAGAAAGCAACATCCTAAACTTTTTATTTTCCCATGAAAACGTAGAGAATTTTGAATCAACCTTTTTAAAAATACATTTGGGAATACTCACAGGCATCATCAAAATGATATACAGTAAAACAATGAAAGCATCATCCAAATGGAGTCTAAGCATCACCACCAGGACAAAAAGAGCAGATCCTGTGTTGAAATGAAATGTTCCATATGGATAATGTAATCTGTAAAGTTGATGGTAAAAGAATCCTTAACTGATAGGGTAAACCAGACACCTAGATATTTTATTTAGAATGTGCCCATTGAAAGTAAGACTTACTACACGACAGTCTAGTTGTATATTAATTTAAGGGAAGTATTTGAGTTGTATCTATATTAACGATGTAACATGAAACCTCAGAAAAAGAGGTTGTTTCTGTTAGTAAAGCAGGGAGAGATACTTCAAGGTGAGAAATAAAAAGAATGTCACCAGCATAAACCACCCGTTTGAAAGATTGATCACCATATGGAAAACCTATAATGGTCTTGTTCTGCCTGATTCAAGAGAGGGAAGGTTCAAGTGCCAAAACAAAAAATAATGGGAATGAGGTCAACCATGGCGAACTCCATGATGAAGGAAGAAATAAAGAGAGGTAATTCTATTAACTAACGCTGAAGCTTTGGGGGAATGATATAGAAGTGAAATTAGAGCAATAATTGTAGGACCAAAACAGTGCCAAGATAAGGGGCCCGATTAAATCTGAGACAAAATCCTAACTTTACGACTTTCGGTATTTACAGAAGGCATTTAAGAGTACTAAAGTTAAGATTTTGTCTCAGTTAATCTTAAGTTTTGGTCTTAAGTTAAACTTAAGACAAACTTAAGTTTAACTGAGACAAAATCCTAACTTTACTACTAGGATTTTGTCTCAGTTAAACTAACTTTAGTACTCCTAAATGCCGTCTGTAAATACCGAAAGTCGTAAAGTTAGGATTTTGTCTCAGATTACTTTTGTGAATCCGGCCCGCAGAGTTTAGCACAAATTCCCTATTTATTCTATCAAAACCCTTTTTGGCATCAACAGTTATTTACGCAAGAGGGAAGTTAAGAAAAGGGGTTTCACTCAACTTTTTAAAAATAAACAAATATTATCAGATGCCAATCTTCCTTTTATTAAACCTAATTGTTCCTTAACAATCATATGAGGAAGTAATGTTATGCTATGGTTTGCCAATATTCTTGTGAATCTTTTATCATCGACATTTACTAAAGCAATAGGTCTGTAGCTTTTAGAGTAAGCAGGATATTTGCCATCCTTGTATATGAGGCATATTGTGACTTCTTTAAATGTGCCTGAAGTGTAACCAGTGTAAAAAAGCGAAAGGGATTTAATAAGTGAGGCAGGAACAATGAAGAAAAAACTCCACAGTAAAGCCTTCTGAACCAGGCAATGTATCTTTACACAATTATGTAAGTGGATGCCATATTGCCAGCAAGGAAACATCTTCTTCTAAAGAATTGGAATCAACATTTGTGAGATTGGATTTAGGAGTATTCTGGAGATATAAGTCAATAGAGTCCGATTGTACTGGTGATTTGGTGTATGTGAAGAATTATAGAAGTTAGTAAATTATTCTAAGATATCTTTTTCCTTACACAGCAGAGTTACTTGTGAACTAGTCAAGGAGGGTATCTTAAAATGCTGTTTATCATCTTAAGATAATTAGATAATAATTTACCACTTTATTCCACCCACCAAAAGATCGGGCACTACTTTTCAGCAAGATGAAAGAGTCTTCCTTTGTTGGGAGTTCCTCAAATTGTAGGATGCTTTGAGGAGATTCTGAAGGTCACTGTTTGAATTGGAGGCATAATACTTAAGCTCTAAAAGATTTATATATTTGTATATTTTTTTCTCTTTTTTTATTTTTTTATTTCCAATAAAATAAAAAAAAACACGACATAGCAGAGATAGAGAGATCAAATACAATCCTTAAGGAAGAAAAGTATATCTGTAAGAGCACCATCAATACCAACCTAAAACATAATATAATGAACCAAAGAAAACTTCTTCCAGCAAAAAAAAGAGGAGAGAAGGATGCACCTACATATACTGAATTGTCCAGGAGAGAAAACAGAATTTTATTTTCTAAAAGTTTTATTGAAGTCTGCAAAGATTTTAGTTCTTTAGCACAGATATATTATTTCGTGAGACATAGCCAATAATAACATCTCAAGCAGTAGCTTTAAAGGCATCCCATAAAAGTTGAGGTGAGGTAGTGGGAGATTTATGAAGTGAAAAGAATTCAGAGGTAAAAGAGATGAAAGATGAGTAAAATTGAGTACCTATAAATAAGTAATTATTAAATTACCAGCGGCACCTGTGAGGTTGAGGGGGTACCAAGTTCACATCCTTAAACAACATGACATGATCTGTAAGTAAAATAGGACTAATGCTGGATTGGATAATATTTTGGGATATAGGTTGGGAATCCATACCAACCTAAAACATAATATAATGAACCAAAGAAAACTTCTTCCAGCAAAAAAAAAAGAGAGGAGAGAATGATGCACCTACATATACTGAATTGTCCAGGAGAGAAAACAGAATTTTATTTTCTAAAAGTTTTATTGAAGTCTGCAAAGATTTTAGTTCTTTAGCACAGATATATTCTTTTGTGAGACATAGCCAATAATAACATCTCAAGCAGTAGCTTTAAAGGCATCCCATAAATGTTGAGGTGAGGTAGTGGGAGATTTATGAAGTGAAAAGAATTCAGAGGTAAAAGAGATGAAAGATGAGGAAAATTGAGTACCTATAAATAAGTAATTGTTAAATTACCAGTGGCACCTATGAGGTTGAGGGGGTACCAAGTTCACATCCTTAAACAACATGACATGATCTGAAAGTAAAATAGGACTAATGCTGGATTGGATAATATTTTGGGATAAAGGTTGGGAAACAAATATGTGATCCATTCGGGTAAGTGAGCTATGCTTGTTAGAGCAAAAAGTATATTCTAGTGACGTAAGATTACAAAGCCTTAATGAATCAAGCAAAGCTTTGTGAAAAATAGTAGAGTGGTTATAGTATCATCTGCGCCAACAGACTCAACGGCAAACAGGGGGGTGGGGTAGCACTCATTCATAAATCAGAATGGCCAGTGACAATTCCCCCATATGATCAAATTGACAGTATTGAGGGACTGCCTTTTTGTGTTAGGCTATCCGCATCAATCTCCTGTTCAGGACTCTTGATCTATCGCCCCCTCACTCCAGCACCTCACATCTGCCGGCCCTGGCATATTATATAATCCAGGCCAGTACTCGATATGCTAATTTTACTGCTCTAGGAGATTTTAATCTGCACGTGGTCAACGAGTCCTGTCTGTTTAGCAAATGTTTTATTTCAACGCTAGCGGCATGCAGTTTAGTTCAAAGGGTGGAGTCACCCATGCACAAAGCTGGTCACACATTGGATCTGATCTGTACAAATTTGGCGAACATCCAAGTCGCCAATCCCATTCCGGTGATTTGGTCAGACCATTCTCTTATCTCTTTCAGGATTGAGATATCTTACTCTAATAGGCCAGTTTTTTCCCCTAAGCTATCAGGTAGAAACTGGAGCCGTATCACTCAGGAATCACTCCAGGATTACTTAAAGAGTTTGCAGCCCAATTCTGCTTCAGATTTGAATACCCGCATTGCCAATTTGGATGACTGGATTGGCTAGGCTATGGAATCTTTGGCTCCGCTGAAGCCCATTAAAACCTATAGGTCAGCACATTCAGCCCCGTGGTATTCAGACGATCTTCGACAGAAAAAAGCCTAGTCTAAAGTCCTTGAAAGAGCTTGGAGGTCAACATTATTCCTTGGAAAGCAAAACCACCTATAGGATAGCCCTCAAGGAGTACCATAGATTGATTGTGGAACACAAAAGGACTTGTTTGGCCACTAGAATCAATAAAGCCAGCAATGGCGCAAGAGAGATCTTTAGCATTGTTAGATCCTTCACAGACCCTCAAGCTATGACTCGGAGCCAGCCTGCCTCCCAGTCTCTTTGCAATAAACTCTCTGAATATTTTGAGGAAAAAATGGAGACTATATATGCTTCCTTTCCCATATCTGACAGTCTTGAACAGGGGGAGGAATCTACAACTCTGAATTTGATGTCCCCTGTCCTCCTAGAGTTTGCAGATATCTCAGAAGAGGATACTCTTGCAGAATTACTTAACTGTAAATCTGGATCACCTAATGACCCCTTGCCGGAGAAGCAATACAAGGCACTGGCTGCCCTTCTCAACCCTTTTCTTAATTCCATCTGGAATGACTCTCTGAAAACGGGGAGCTTTCCTGATAAATGGAAACATGCTTCCCTGGTCCCTATTCTGAAGAAATCCATTGTGGACCCGGATAATCCAAGTAACTATAGGCCGATTTCCCTTTTGCCTGCCCCGGCAAAAATCCTTGAAAAATTGTCACACTCTCAACTGGCCAACTATATAGAGTCCCACGGACTTTTACATGATTCCCAGCACGGCTTCCGTTCCGGCCACAGTACGGACTCGGCCCTGATCGAAATGGCTGGCTCTGTGAGATGAACACTGGATCGTGGATCGAGGGCGGTGTTAGTGCTGCTGGATCTTTCAGCAGCATTTGACACAGTCTCTCACAAGATCCTACTGAAGAGACTGGGTGCTCTGGGCATTGGGGGTACCGTACTGAAGTGGATCGCTTCTTTTTTATCGAAGCGCACTCAGCAGGTTTTTACTCCCCCTTACACATCTTCCCCTATTCCACTCAAATGGGGAGTTCCTCAGAGCTCTTCCTTGAGCCCGCTCCTTTTTAATGTTCACCCCGCTGGCCGTTATGATCGCACAGGTGGGTGTGAAAACTTCCTCCTATGCTGACGACATTCAGCTTCTCTTCACTTTTGATGAGCCCACTGACAAAGCTTTTGATCTTATGAAATCCTGCCTCAGGAATATATCGAAATGGATGGACTCCAATTCCCTGAGACTTAACGCAGGGAAAACTGTGGTCATGTTTTTTAATACACCATCCCCTCTGGCATCAAGTGTATGGTGGCCGGATGACTTGAGTCAAGCCCCTCTACCCAAAAACTCAGTAAGGAATCTTGGGGTCCGGTGGGACAATCATCTTTCCTTTGATGCCCAGGTGCAAACAGTAGCAGCATCCTGCTTTGCAAAGATTAGAGCAATTAAAAGGCTTATAAACTATCTGCCTACTGATTGCCGAAAGACAGTAGTTCACGCCCTGATCACCTCCCATCTCGATTACACCAATGCCCTTTATATTGGCATTACGGCAGGTCTGTGCTACAAACTACAGACGGTTCAAAATGCGGTGGCCCGTCTGGTGGTAGGAATCCCACCCAGACACCACATCACTCTGCATCTCCGTAAATTACATTGGCTTCCCATCGCTAAGAGATGTGAGTTTAAAGCCATGACATTGGCATATAGAGCCACACAGGGAAAAGGCCCTGCTCATCTCAGAACCAGCCTACGTCCCTACCGCAACTCCAAAACACTACGTTCAAATTCTCAACTTCTTCTTGTTACCCCCAGATTCAAGAGAACTCGAAAGGGAGGAAAAACGTTTGAGGTCTGTGCATCCCAGTGATGGAATAAACTCCCCATATCCCTTTCCGCATGCCAATCAGAACCTGTTTTCCGCAAGTCTCTTAAGACTTACCTCTTTGGCTTATAACCTGTATCCTGTGCCTTCTG